>NC_067401.1:109997255-110640755 GCF_016432865.1 Antechinus flavipes | reverse complement strand
TTACTCATTCAATAAATAACTTGAGTGGCTCCCTATTGTTGATAAAATATAAAACCTTTTTTTGGCTTTCAAAGCCAGTCATACCCTAATTCCTGTTCTATATTTCCAATTCACTTGCATCTTATGATCGAGTGACACTGGCTGTCATTATACTTGCCTCCTGACTACCTTCAGGTTTCAGCTAAATTCCTACTTTCTTGTCTTTTCTGATTCTTCTTAACCTTAGTGCCTGCCTTTCTTTTGAGACTATCCTCAATTTATCCTATCCATGTCTTATGTGCTTAGTCATTTACAATGTTGTCTTCCTCCATTAGACTCGAGTTCCTTGAGAGCAGGAACTGTTTTTATTTTTGTATTTCCAGTGGTAGAAAAAGTAGATGCAGTGTTTTGGGATAACTGTTAGAAATTTCTTTTCCAACACCCTTTTCTACAATTATATTTAATTTATAAAAATTAATATTTATTAAATTTGATGTTTCACAATTTACTAGTATTTTAACAATCCTGACTTTGTTAGTATAAATACACCTCCTTCCTGATACAAACAGCTCAAAGTTCTATAGCTTATTAGACGAGTTGCTGAGGCTGAAAAAATTCACTACCTGATGGCCAACTATATAATGGGTTTAGCTCAACTGGTCCTCAAACATGAAATCCAGCTTGTATTCAAATTATTTTGGTAGAATATTACCACCAATGCTTAAGTTTAGATGACATAGCCTTTAAGAATTGAAGATTAGCTCCACAATGAGGCTTTGATAAAAATAAGTGCAGAAATCTAAAAATTTAAGATGTTTATTAAGCATTTTGCATAGTAACACATTCTCTCTCAAAAGAAAGTGTCGTATGGTATTATTATACAAAGGTAAGAATCCCTTTCTCTTTCCTTTATAGTTTGAATATCATCTGACTTTACTGCCTCTGCTATCAAAAATACTGTAGCATGACCATGTAGATTCAAGTCCTTATTTCCAAGTATGAATATAATATTAAAAATAAGATTCAAAAAATGCTAAGAATAAATTTGTTAACTATATGAACAACCTAATTCTTCTGATAGCACATAATTCTGAAAAGAACCCTCTTACCTGTCAAAGTTTGCAGTGCCCTTTCATTGGAAGGCAAAGTTTCCTTTCTAAGAGGCCGATTTAATGAAGTGTCCTGTGCGGTAAAGAGTCCTGGACTGTCAGTCAATTTCTTCCGGCCACTTGTATTAGTAGAGTTTGATACTCTGCAGCTGCCTATTGCACTTGTGAAAAGGTTTGTGTGTTCATCACTGCTGGCTGGCTCAGAGCTAGGTGTAAAACCTCCCAGGGACAAACCTGGAGACGTTTCTGAACAGTCAATCTGTAAAGGTGTCTGCAACCCCAAGGCCAATGAAGTGGATTCTGAAGGCTCTCGGTGGACCCATTGCTCCTCTCGGCTTAATAAGCTTTTTGATGGGGACAGGTGAGGACAGGACATGTGACAACGATGCTTCTCTTTGTGTTTATATCGCTCCCCAACAGCATCTTTACCAAATCGATAACGCTTCAAAGATTCTAGGACAGTTCTGGAAGAGCTATTGGTAGCTAAAGTATCCATGGAAACCTGGGGTTGCTCAGAAGAACGGTGTTCTCTGTGTTTGTGCCGGTGCCGGTGTTTATGCTCCACCATCCAACCATAAGCCATCTCAGGAGGGACACTGGGGTAGGTGCTCATGGAGAGAAGGGGTGTTCTACTTGTTGTAAGAAAGGCTTCCTGACGAAGCAGCTTATGTTTCTTCTTGTGGTACTTGGCAGGATTGAGAAGCAAATGACCAGCATGCATGTAAGAAGGAGGTGGCAAAGGAGTGGTGAAAGAAGGAGAGGGAGGTGGTGGATAAAGAGTTGGAGGGTACCTTCCATAGTATCCTAATCCTATGGGAGCAGCTGCAAGTGGAGAGGGAGAATAAGGCATGCCATAAGAGGGGTAAAACCCAGTACTAGAGAGAGGGAAACTAAGGCTATGCATAAAAGGCATTTCAGCCATTGCTTCCCTCATCTTGGGAGGCCTCCCTCTTTTTTTCTTTAAGTCAGGTTTTCTAATGTAGTGCAAAGGGTCTAAGGGAAAAGTGGGGTGCGTATAGAAACTGTTAAAGTTAATTCGAAAAATAGTGGGCAGGAGATCACGGGGAATAAAATGATGACTTCGATGAGTGATCCGAATTTCACTTAAACGACTTATTAATTCCTCCAGCTCAGCAAGAAAATCTGGATCCTGTCTGTTTCGTAACTGGGGATACTTCTTTTTCCGTTTTCGCTTCTGTCTTTTCATTTTGTCATAACTGAGGTAATCATGACTCCTACGTTTACATTTGTGTTTATGTTTCTCTTTGAGACTACTTAGGACTGTGGAGGTTTCAGGGGGAATGAGAGAAACATGTTCAAAAGAATGCCTCCTCTTTTTCTGCCCACAAAACTTTTCTGCCCTGTCTGATGTGCTATTATTATCTGTTCCAATTCCACTATCACTAGGAATGGTCTCATCACTATGAGATTCACTAATTGGGGAAGGAGTAGCTTCCTTCAGAGAAGTGAGTTCACTCAAGTGAGAAGGAGAATTTGGCAACAAAGTAGGAGGAGACAACCGTCTCCTTCCCTTTGAAGCCTTCTTCATAGCAAGTGTCTGAATCATACTGCCCTGTCTGGAGTGTATATGTAAATATGGCACTGAACTGGGCTCAACAAATCCTGCATCACTGCTGACAGGACTCTGGCCCCCACTGGTCCCAGAAGACTGAGAACAGATGGGGGATGGAAGAACCTCAGAACTACCTGCTGCTGAAGGCAAGAGTGGGGGGAGAATCTGTCCTAATGCTGATCCAGCTACCTGATGAGCTGTTTTCTCTAGGACAGCCAGACTAGTTGGGCTACTAGTTAAGATGCCATTCAGCACAGCTTTTGGTTTCCGGCCTCGCCTCTTTCCTATATAAATGGTTCCTTTCTTGCTAACATTTATCTGTTGACCCAGTTTGGAGCCAAATGTGGCAGCAAGTGTTGACACTGTATTGTGGAGTTTGGATTGCACTTTCCCTTTGTTACTTGATTCAACAGAACTTGAGAGAATCTGATTCAGGAGTTTCTTTCTCTTCAAAGTCTTCATCTTATTTATTTTGCGAATGATAGTTTTCATTAATTGGCCATTGTTTCTCTTATTAATTTTTTTATCAGGTTCCATCTCAAGGTCACTCATACCACACACACTTGGTTTATGACTGTCATCTGGACCCTGAAGTTGATCTTTCCTTTCAAAGAAGTCACTACTACTTCTATGTTTATCACTCTCAGACTCTAGTTTACTTGGACTTTCAGTGGCCACAAAGGGTGCCACTGATAGCACAGGTGGTTTCATCTTGACTGGTGATCTGATTTGTCTTTTTGGCCTTCCTCTTTTTTTGGGAAAGGGTGATACTGATAGGCTCTGCTTGAAGGAAGGGATTTCAATTTCTGGCTGCAAAATAGGGGGCTCTTGCTCCTCTTTTGACTGTAATGAAAAAACTTTAGAGGCTGGGATTTTTAGGGTCCTTTTGGGTGGACCTTCTAGTTGGGGCATCTCCTTAGTTTTAGGTCTTCCTCTTTTAGGTTTATAAATGTCAGGTAAAAGGTCACCAGACATGCATATACTAGAGGAAAGTTTGTGGCTGGCAAAGGACTTATGAGACTGCTTGTCAGTTTCAGTTAACAGAGCAAGAGATGGAGCTGTGCTAGATTTACTCAGCTTTGGCAATCGGCATTTAAGGAAGTCATGCTCCACAAATGAAGATGGCCCAATGTTTTTCATAAACTTGGCTGGCTCGGAATTGCTATTTGACAAAGAGCTACATGAAACATTTTTAAAAAGCTCTGACCTTTCTAATTCTAGCCCTTTTGAAGGTCGGCATGTGTTTCTTGCTACCACTTTAGTCCATCGTGGTTTCCTTCCTTTCCTTTTTTTTAATGGTTTGGACTGCAAACTAGTGCTCAAGCTTTCAGCAACTTGGCAGTGTTTCTCTGATGCAGTTACTGCACCAATCTTCAGAAAGGGTTTACTGCTAAATAAACTAGTGAAACTAACAACTGAGGGAGTAATTGTAGCATGAATACTGGATTCTGAAGCCAGACTTGGCTTTTTTCCTATGGAGGAGCTGATTCTTGAGTTATCTGTGTGAGAAGCTTTTGAATCATTTAACTCTTTATCACTTCCTTTGCAATCAGTGTTCATGCTGTGAACCAGAGACCTGTGACCAAGGTTCATATGGGAATTTTCAGAACTGAATTGGGTTTTTCCAATAGATTCAGCAATTCCTTCTATGAGTTCTGTGGAAGGACCTAAATGTAATGGATTAGTAGCCAACTGAGAAGAAGTTCCAGGGGGACTTCTGTTTAAGGGTGTAACAGACATGGCTGGTGAAGGGGAAGGGAGATTACTCTCCCCTATTGCACTAAAGGGAGACTTAGCTGTAGATGCATCAGAAGTGCCTCCCATTTGAAAATCTGGTGAAGTGCAATATACTGGAGGCTGCTTCTCATGCTTTGTAGTTTCAACATAGGTCCCCCTTTCACTGGATAAGAAACTGTCCTGCTGTATGCAAGTTCCTTCATTAAAAATGTCTTTGTCCAAAGTAATGATTTCTTTTCGAATTGAGAACTTTTCTAATAAGCTATCTTTATTCTGACGAATAATAGTCTTCTCAAAAGCTTTGCTGGTGGCACTATCTTTCAGGGATTCAGAAAGCTCCTGACTTTCATGACTACTAGTATTTGTATTGCAAGAAACCTTAAGTGGTTCTTGAGCAGGGAGCAAGGCTTCAGCTTTTAAATTTACAATATCTTTGTTGACCAATCCTGCTACAGGGCAAGCCACCAATTTCTTTGCAGGGTCCTTATTAACCAATCCCACTGCTGAATTTGTTATAGTCTTCTTCCCACAGTCCTTTGCAACCAGTCCAATGGCAGGGCCAAATTTCTTTACTGAATCTTTATTAACAAGTCCAACTACAGTACCAAGTCCCAATTTCTTTCCTGATTCTTTACTCACCAAACCTGGGACGATACCAATTCCTAATTTCTTCCCTGAATCTCTGCTCACCAGTCCCACTGTAGTTATAGTCCCTGGTTTCTTTCCTAAGTCCTTGTTTATGAATACTGCCGTAGTCCCAGTTCCTAGTTTTTTCCCAGAGTCTTTACTGACCAATCCTACTGCAGCACTAAAGATTGGCTTTTTCCCAGGGTCTTTAGTTACCAACCCAACTGCTGTGCTAATTGTTGGTTTCTTAATCAAGTCCTTGTGAATAATTCCTGCCATAGGACCAATGCCTGGCTTTCTGATCAAGTCTTTGCTAACCAATCCTGCTGTAATACCAGCCCCTAACTTTTTTGGCTTTGTCTTGGAAGACTTGGAGGGTGGACAAGTAGCAATGAGCTGTGCCAATTTTTCTGTTACACTTGTTGCTCCATTAAGTAGAGCTCTGTCCTTCAAGTCAGGATCACGGTTACCAACAAGAGTAGATGGTGCTGATTTAACATAATCTGTCATTTCAGAGTGTAGTGGAGAAAGCTTCTTTGACACAGGATTATTTTCTCCCTGTGAATGAAGGTGGATGCCTTCTTCAGAGCGGCATTCAACAGCTGCAACATCATTTGCTTTCTTGTAAAGTTTTGAAGGGTCCTAAAAAATGAAAAAAAGAAATATTTCAGAGAAAAAGAAGACAGGAAAATACTTTAAAAACTATAATAAGTGGTACATCATACTATACCAATACATTTTAGTGAACATTTTCCTATATAAACTTGTTCTAAAAAAATACAATTACTACTATGGTCTTTCTTTTTGTTCCCAATTAACTGCACCCCCTCTCCTCCACACCTAAACAACTAAGAAGTCTCTTCACTGAATTTATAAAACATAATGTTCAAATATATGTGAGCAAACATTTAGAAAAAAATCTAAGGGCAATTAAGTATCTCTTCTCTCCCCATACCATGTCTTTTTTCATTAAGTAAAGCTTAATGCTCATATTTTGGGGAAGATTTCTACAATGACTTGAATTATTCCAAATCATCAGCATAATACCAGACCAGTCCAGATCCTCAACTTTTAAACTTGTTCCAACTAACTGTTGGCCTAATGATAACTTCAGGGGATGTAAAAAGAAAAATAGGTTAACACCCATTTATTCAAAATCATTTATATTTGATTTTTAAATGTCTTTAAACATTAAAAATAAATTTTACTCTTTTATTTCAATATGTTTCTGATTGAAATTCATAATATTTCCCAAAAAAATAATAGTTAAAGGCTTGCTCAAGAGGGACTAAAAGTTTCCCATTTATCCTACTCTAGAGAACCCAGTGTGACTGCTCTCATTACATGTTAGAGACAGGCACCTTTCAGATTGATTCAAAGTATATACCTGAGAAAGCACATATTCTCATAGTTATTATCTAAAACATCTTCATTTAGGTTTTATGAATGGCTTTCCAAATTAAAATAAGACATAGATCTTCAAAAAGCAAAGGTGGTCTTTTTACAATACTGTTAGCCATATCTGCAATGGATACCTTATTATCAAATTGGAGATAATCAATTAACTTAATAATCATGAACTTCAGTTTCAAAGATCTTATAGCTCCTGCTTTTAATTGAATAAACAAATGATTACTTTTATAGAGAATTTAATCAAACGTTAAAAGAAGCATTAAACAAGAAACTGAAATTAAAGTAAAAAGGTTATTTTTTAAAAGTAAAGCTTGTCTTTTTTTAAAAATTCAAAAAAAGTGCTTATCTTTTGTTTTTAACCTTTTTTTTCCAAACAAATCTTTCTTGACTCCCCTACTGAGATAGAAAGCCCTTGAAACAAAAGAATTTTAAAGGAAAAACAAAAAAGGAGGTAAAGAAGTGATTAACAAAATCAACCAATATATCAAACAATGTAAGCAATATTTCACAACAACAATCCCCTACCCCAAACAGATTAGTCTTAATACACTCTGGATACTACTATCTATTCTTTGACTGGGCACTCCATGACATAAGAACAGAATCTATTCTTTAATAGAGCCAACTATTGTGAACATTTTAGAGAGACAGACAGACACAGAATGTGTGTGTGTGTGTGTGTGTGTGTGTGTGTGTGTGTGTGTGTGTTTCCTGTTCTGTATATTTCCAATGTATCTCTCTCATCCCAAAATAAAGAAGGACAATCTGGCAAAATTAAATAAGATCTGACAAAGTCCAATTTGCAGTATATACCCATATTCTCCTCTTCTTACAATCTTGTACTACCATAGCTACTCAAATACTTAAGTCAGTAAATAACCATTTATTAAGCCTCTATGTAAAGGGGTTCTTTCTATAAGGGGCTATAGGTGCTACAAGTGAGGGATACAAAAAAGAGCTAAAATACAATTTACCCTTATGGAAATCCTTTTCAAGGAGTTTGGCCTCAAAGAGCAAAAGAGATATAGGATGATGTTATTGGGGAAGGAACACTCTCAAGTAAAATTTTTTGTAGTTGAGGGGACATGGGCATATTTGTAAATGGTGGTAGTTGTTTGTCCTTTGTTTTTAAAAAGTACCATGACATAAGGAGGTGATTCTATGACAGGCAAGTGAACTGGATTTAAGAAAGGAAGGACTTTGCAAGGTTACTTTCCCATCCAGAGCCATCTGGGTCCAGTAGTCAGATATAATCATTGAATGGGTATGGCCTCAGTCAAATTGAAACCTCTTAAAAGACTTTAATTTTAAAAGGTCAAACTTGTCTCCCCACTGTATCCAATGCTATTTCCAGACATCCTGATCTTTTTGGAGATAGTAGGGAAGGAGTCATTAGGCAGGGAGACCCTGAAGATAGGGAAGAGAGTAAAGATGAAAGAGGAGACCATCTGTTGGTAGGCACAATATGGAATGGAATTATTTATTCAAGTAAAAGGAGAGACAGGGTGAAAGAGAAGATAAGAACTGAAAGTATCTGAATGATATAAAATGAAGATGAGTGGAAAAGAGAGCTCACAATGAATGGTTTACATTCTTTTTCTGTAAAATATGATGCAAGGTTTGCAGCTGAGAGAGTGGGCCATGGGAGTTTTGAGGAAGGATGAAAAGATTTAGAAGACTTGTTATGAAAAATAGGAGGAACATAAGAATTGTTTCTTGTCAGTAGGGGCCCAGTTGGGTTTAGTGAGGATATATAATTTTTTTCAGGTTTTGATATAGCTCTGAAGAAAAAGTAATTTTTACCATTAAAAAATACATTTTTCAAATCTCTAGCTCTCCAGTGTTTATATTGTCTTTTTTTTTTTATTAAAGCCTTTTCATTTTCAAAAGATATGCATGGATAATTTTTCAACATTAACCCCTGCAAAATCCTGTGTTCCAATCCTCCCCCTTCTCCCTATCCCATCCTCTAGATAGCAAGTAATCCAATATAGGTTAAACATGGTAAAATATATATGTTAAGTCCAATATATGCATACATATTTATACAATTATCTTGCTACACAAGAAAAATAAAATCAAAGCAGGAAAAAATGAGAAAGAAAATAAAATACAAGCAAACAACAAAATGAGTCAGAATGCTATATTGTGATCCCCACTCAGTTCCCACAATCCTCTCTCTGAGTGTATGTAGATGGCTTTTTACAACACAAAACCACTGAACTGGTCTGAATTGTCTCATTGTTGAAAAGTACCACATTCATCACAATTGATCATTGTATAATCTTGCTTTTGTACCATGATCTCCTGGTTCTGCTCATTTCACTCAGCATCAGTTCATGTAAGTCTCTGCAGCCTCTCTGAAATCATCCTGATGATCATTTCTTACAGAAGAATAATATTCCATAACATTCATATACCATAACTTATTCAGCCATTCCCCAACTGATGAGCAGCCACTAAATTTCCAGCTTGCCACTCACTACAAAAAGGGCTGCCAGAAACGGTTTTGCACATGTGAGTCCCTTTCCCAATGAGGATATATTTAGTGAAATAAAAAGTGAGTCTATTGAGTAAAATTCAATCACCTACTGACCACCTTTAAAAATCACTTCCTTTTCATCCCACTATTCTTTATTATTGATGGATAGTGCTTTAAGAATTTATAAAACCTGTCAATAAAAAGTTATTTAAAAATTTATAAAACCAATAAATTATGAGAGTAATTATAATTTTACAAAAAAGATCTATGCAGATAGAACTATCCTATTCTATCAGTTTACAGCCCACAAATTATTTGATATATCCTGTAGGGTAATGTATCTTTTTCAATCTAAAGTTTTAGATTAATGAATAAGAATGAATGGGGATAGAGCATTCTTGCAAATATAAAGCAAATGTATATGGTTTACAAGAATTATATAAATGTATTACTTTTCAGGAAATCATATTATCCAAACTAAGATCCTCAAATTTTGCTCAATAACCACAGAAACATACAAGGTAATTATAAACTAGCAAAACACAGAAACATGCATGGTAATTATAAACTAGTAAAACAAAAAATCCATGGTCAATTAGTCATGTTCTACGGGAGTATTTCAAAACCATCATTTTGTTCTATGGTTTAAAATTTTTCTGACTAGCTTTTACTAGAAATATTCAACACTGAAGAAGTATGATATAGAACAAACAGCCATAAAGAGAGGGCTCAAGTTCAAATTTTGACAACTTAAGTGATGTTGATTCAAATTTTCTGGGACTCAAGATTACTCATCTAGAAAAGAAGAATACTGAGTTCAACCACATCTAATGACTCTTTCAGTTCATAATGTATAATCCAATCAAAGAAAAGGAAAATATTTCATATGGACAAAAATATTTATAGCAGCTCTTTCTGTACTGGCAAACTGAGAGGATGCCCATCAACTGAAGAATGGCTAAACAAGGTATAGCATATGAATATAATGGAGCACTATTATATAAGAAATGACATTATAAGAAATGATGAAGGGAATGGCTTCATATAAACCCAGGAAGACACATAAGATGCAAAGTAGTCAACAGAACCAGGAGAACAATTTACATGCTAAAAGAAATACTGATAATCAAATGTGAAAGACTTAGTAATTGATCACAGTTACAAAGGATTCATGACAAAAAATACTATCTACCTCCAGACAGAACTGATGGCTTCAAAATGAAGACCAAAGAATATAGTTTTTTTCTTTTTTCTTTTCCTGTTTTTTCCCTGTCTTGTCCCCAATATCACTAAGGAAGAGTTTCTATTTCTTTCTTTCTTAATAGATAGGGGAAAATGAGGGATAGGGGAAAAAAAACCTAGAACTGGAAAAAAAAATTTTTAATGGAATAAAAAACAAAATCTTTAACAATCTATGAATCTATAAAAAAGTGGGAATTTTTAACTCTAACAGAACTGTATACTTTCAAACAAAAGCGGATCTATAAAAGAAGGAAAAGTGTTTTTAAAAATTTTCCGTTCTTTGAACTTAAATAAATAATACCAAATTGAAATATGCTACGGATTATTTGTATCTTTGTTTTAAAGATAATGAAATAATATGTCAACTACAACAGATAAACAAAACAAAAAAGAAAAGGTAAAACGAATGGTAATACGGTAAACTAGAAAGATAGTTACTACTAGTAAATCTCTAGGGACTCAATTTTTTCACCATTCACTTCTAAAGTGAGTATTTCAGAATTCAGATAACTTTATTTTTCTGTTAGAATTTGGAATTTCTAAATGACATTAATGACTTTTACAAAGACTCAAAAAACTTGGATCCTTGTGACTAGGGCAATTTTTCAGAAATGCATATGAAGTGAAACATTCAATTAGACTATAAAACAACTAAAAAACAAGGCTGTTTCCCACTCCTCTATCTCATCTATCCTGACCTTACACTTGACAGATTCAGGAAAAAATGTCTGATGATTTGTTCTTACCTTACACAACATCCTAAAGATCATGCAAAGAAACTGACGAACAATAGATCATAGCTTTTGGTGTCATGGATGTCTTGGAAAAGCTTATGAAATTCTTTTTCTTTTTTTCCTCAATAGTATTTAATTTTTCCAATTACATATAAAGATAATTTTCAACATTCATTTTTATAAGATTTTAAGCTCCAAAATTTTTCTCTCTTCCTCCTTTACCACTCCCCTCCCCAAGACAGCAAAAAATCTGATATAAGTTATATATGTGTATATATCAATATTTGTTCTATTGTAAAAGAAAAATAAGGACAAAAGGGAAAAACCATGAGGAAGACAAAACAAACCAAAAAAAGTGAAAATGGTATGCTTGGATCCTTATTCAGTCTACATAGTTCCCTCTCTAAATGCAATTGCATGGAAATGCTTTTCAAAATATTTTTAAATACTTAAGATAAAATGCAAAGGACTACAAAAGAATCCAATTACACTAAAATGTATTTGAAGTACATTTCTCAAACTATTAAAAAAAAGAGAGAGAGCTTAACTAAATTTCTCAGTTAAGATGAGGGGCCAGGGGATGGAAGGTTCAAGAAGGAATGAAAAATTTGATAAGAACAACTGTGGAGAATGGAATAGTGAATTGATAAAGTAGAGATATAAAAGGATTGACTAGCAGTAGTGTGGACCCAGTTGAAGCTGTGTAACTTAAATTTTTAATAGAGGACTAAGAATGCTTGTGTGATTAGCACACAAGTGCTGTCCTTAGGGTAACAATATCTACACTTGATTATCAAACATATGGGGCTGAATCAACAATTATTCATTCCCTTAATTTATGGCTCAAAGTAAATCTATCATAATTGTTAGGGGTATAATAATAGCTTCTTTAATCATTCCTTATGCTAAAAAAGATTTTCAATCTTGTCCTTATAGTTGAGTATTTTCTTCAACTTCCCAGAGTGAACACTATTATGCACTTGCACTGTGACCTTCAATTTCTCAGCCTTTCAATTCTCTCCAGGCCATCACTTGAAGTAGTTATTTTCTCTCCTCCTTTCCCCATCTCAGCCCATTGGGTTGAGAGTACAAACTGAACTCTGCATTGTACTCTTGAAACTACATGTCCTATTACCAACTGTGGTGGGTCAAGCCTCCTATTTGCCACCTTTGTTCCTATACGTGAATCTAAACTCAGGTGGAGAAAATCACACAAGCATTCTTAGTCCTCTATTAAAAATTTAAGTTACACAGCTTCAACTGGGTCCTCACTACTGCTAGTCAATCCTTTTATATCTCTACTTTATCAATTCACTATTCCATTCTCCACAGTTGTTCTTACCAAATTTTTCATTCCTTCTTGAACCTTCCATCCCCTGGCCCCTCATCTTAACTGAGAAAGTTAGTTAAGCTCTCTTCTCCCCTCCCTCATCCTCATCTCATAAACTCAAGACACGTTTTGCCATTATCTTTCAACCCATCTCACATAATTGAGGTGGATCTTTTCCTTAACAAAGTAAATCGCTCTAGCCAAATAAGTGATTCCATTCTATACCATTTCCACCAAAAGACTGTCCTCTCTATCATCACTTATCTTCAATCACTCCCTTGTCCACTAGATATCTCCTTATAATGTACAAACATACATGTCTCCCCTATCCTGGAAAAACAAAACAAAACAAAAAAAAAATCCCACTTATTTATTGATTGATCCTTCCATCCAAGTCCAAGAGATCATTTACAGATAGGCCTCTCTACAATGTGGCTTCCAAACTCATCATTCAATAAAACTTCTCCCTCCAAAATTGCCAATGACCTTTTAATTGTTCAATCCTATGGCCTTTTCTCAATTCATTTCTTTCTTGATTTCTTAGTAACTTTTGACTTTTGTTTCCTTGATACTTTCCTCTCTATAGGTTTTTGGATACACCACCGTTACTTGGTTTTCTTTGTCTATTAATCTCCTTCTCAGTCACCTTTACTGATCAGGCTCATTCATTGTCACCATACCTTGGGCCTCTATCCTGGACTCTCTTTTCTTTTTTCTATACAACTTCACTGAGTAATTTCGTCAGCTTCCATGAAATTAACTATCATCTCAATGCTGATGATTCTCAAATCTACTTATCCTCTGCTAATCACTCTATAGACATCCAATCTGGCATTTCCAACTGCTTTTCAAAATCTCAAATTTGATATTCAACACACATCTTAAACTCAACATGTCCAAAATCAAACTCATTTTCTTTACTTCTAAACTATTCCTACCTCATAATCCTATTACTATTGAGGGTTCCACCATCTTCGCAATTCATCAGATTCACAATCCATGTCCTCTTAAACTCCTCCTTTCTTATCCTGTCCACATATCTAATGTTGGAAAGGGCTAATCTATTCAACATCCCTTCTTTCTTCTGATATTGCTATCATCATGGTACACACTCTCATCATCTCATGCCTGGACTATTCTACTTGAACAAGATAAAATGAGATCTTTCAAGACAGTTGTGAAAATCGAGTAAGGCTTCATCTATTTCAAAGTTTGAGTAGGCCTGAAGGACTTTAAGGTCAAGGGCATACTTAGTGTCTTCTCCCTGCAAAGTGTCTCCTCCCTGCTATCTCAAGGACATACTTAAAGTCTCTTCCTGCTATCCCCTCCCTGTTAGTCCCCTAAGGGCATACTTAAGTCCCCTTCTTGTTATCCTCCCTATTTCAGCCAAATATGGGCAACTATGTACTTGTTGGCCAAGTTCAATTTCTTGGATAGTTCCCGTGTTTAGAATGTAAGATCCTCAGCCAATAAGGATGAGGGCCAGTGGTGGGAGGGGGAATTTGCGTTAGGGATAAAAGCGCTGACCCTACTCCCTACAGTGCCTCCTCCCTTCGATTGTCTGCTCGATAGGTGGGATGCCCGTTCTGGAGAATGTAAATAAACTTTGCTTTGCTTCTAGAGATCTATCCAGTTGTTTTATTAATGGTTTCTGACCCACACATACTTGCCTACTGATTTGCTGACCTGCCACAAGTCTGTCCCAACTCCAGTCCATATATAGTTTGTATAAAATTGTCATCACAATATCTCTTCCTATATATTATCTTTCTTTAAATCCCCATTGCCTGGCACATAGTAGATGCTTAATATGCTTACTGACATTTTTGGCCCGTCCTAGTCACCTGTGTTCCAAGTAGCAATAATTTGAACTCCCTTTCTAAGATTCCAAGGTTAGCATTCTCTCTACTGCACCATAAACTCATATTTTACATCCATTATAATTCTACCTCACCAATATACAGGAATCAATAACTCTACCCTTTATCTGATCATCACCCAAAATTTTTCCACTTCCATTATTCATAATTCAGAAATTCCTGTGATCATAATATAACCTTTGATCTCTCCCTGGATCTCACCACTCTTTAATCTATTCTTTTTAATCTGTCCTAGTTCCATATACTCCTCCCTGTAATTGTAGTACTTAATTAGGTACAATTCTGATGTGTACAATTTCAGTCCTATGGATGACAGGTTCAATCACTCACTTACAGCTGCTCTCTGAATGCCTTATTTGTCATCTTTTATTTCCAGTCTTATCTCCCCAAACTCAAACTCTGACTCAGAATCATAATGTGCCCTGCTTCTATCCATCTGTAATTAAGTGTTCTAATGTTCTAAGAGAAAGTATAGCACCACTGACTACATGTACAATAAATTTATGTTACTTTATTTCAAGTGGGCTTTTCTGCTTAAAACTAAGTGTTTTACTTGGTAGACTATTAAAGGTGAATGCAGCAGTGGGGATCATGAGCTACAGACTCAGAATACACTGAACCTGGGGAAGTCATTCAATAGAAGAATCACCCTCTGAATGTGAGTGGAGCTCAGACAGAACATCACATACACAGTAATTACAACAATGTAAATGTACAGATAATCAAAAGGAAACTGATCTCTTGAATAAGTGAAAAAACAACGAAGGTCCTAGAAGAGATAAGGAAAAATAGCCCTCCTATCCCTCAAGAGAGATGGGTAATAACTACTAATATAAAGAAATAATTTGAACTCCCTTTCTAAGATTCCAAGGTTAGCACTCTCTCTACTGTACCACAAACTCCTATTTTATCTGTATTTTCATTCTTCTTCATTAATACACAGGGATCAATAACTATACCCTTTATCTGACCATCACCCAAAATTGTTCCACCTGCATTATCTATAATTCAGAAAGACATGAGTATACAGTTCTAAAACACCATTCCCACTGGCCCTTTCGATTCCCCTTAGGGAAAGGACATGAATAAACACTGTCAGGCAAGATTTCTGCACCGAATATTTTTGTTCCTTTTGTCACAGAAGTTTCAATCTGGGATTGGGTGAGAAAAAAATAACTGTGATGTAAAAACAAACAAAAAAAATCAATAAAACTTTTTTTTAAATGTACAAACTATAATGTCCACTTCAAAAGAGATGAGAAAATGTACATCCGTTCCTTTTTGACAGTGACAGAGAACTGTTTATGAAATATCACATATACTGTCCATAGTGGATGAGATGTTAATTTATTTTATTTGTTTTTCACTTTCTTATCTATTTTTTGTTAAAAGAAGTAGACATTTTGGCAGGAAGGAGGGAGAGAGATATATTCAAAAAGGAAAATAAATATATAAAGAAAAAAAGATATAGGTATAAATAAAAGATATGAGAATTAAAGCCATGTAAAGCCTATTAAAAAAATCAAAGAGAGAGAAAAGGGAAAATCCATGATGAGTCAGTATGGTACCAATAATTAAAAATACTATGAGGCAGGGGAAAAGTTTTGAGGAGGAAAAATCCAAGTTTTTGGTGGGGAGGTCTAAGCGATAAGCTTTTTAAACCCACAATCTGAGAAAATAGACTATACCGTTCAGTTATACAGATGGGCAGCCCATCCACGTCTGCTCATTTTGTGCAATGTCAATCTACATCCTATGATACAATACAATCTTCCCCATGTATACCAATGTTCATTGGTTTGCCCTTGTTTTTCACTGTGACTTTAACCACTTATTTTTCTTGGTAGGACATTTCTATAGTGGCATCTTTTATTCTGCTTATTCCGCTTAATTCCTCATTTGTAATGTGTTGTTACTGACTCATACCCATTATGCACCTTTTCTCTGCTAACAATTGGATGATACTTAACTTCAGGAAATTAGAGTGTTCCATGATTTGAAACCATACAACTTTACCAGAAGACTAATAATATATTAAGATGATCTTTTCAGGGATAAGCTTTAGATCTGAAAAACTGCTTTTGGAAAATTGTGTGATTTACCTCATGTTCCTATTTTCTTCCATCTATTCAATTCTAGATCCATTCAGTTTATCTTCCATTTCTAGTGTCTGGTCATAGAGTGGTAGACACATAGATACACAAATGAATGGATACACACACACACACACACACACACACACACACACACACTATATATTTCTAGACATAAATGTATACATAAAGCATAAATGAACATAGATACACCTACACCTAATTATAATAACAAACATGCCTTAAACCAAACATTTGAAGGTTCTATGAAACAGAACAATATGATTTGCAAACAATATCAACTTGAAGACAAAGATATATAAAGATTTTCTTTGCTGAATATTCTATCTTGGACCTTCTCCATAATAGTGACAAACATTTTCAGAGAATATAAATATTTATTTAAAGCCTTTTTTAATGTTAATAATCAGAAGTTTGTTGAACAAAGTTGTTCACAACTTTAAAGAAATCTTATATGATTTTAGCATAAACATGGAAGATGTATCTTTTAAGGCAACTTTTTGTTCCATCAAATACTTCTTTATAGTCAAAAAAAAAAATAAGCATGATGAGGTCTTATAGTTTCTATGCCTTTTAGGTAACAGTATAACTAAAGATGTAATCCAATACAGAATGGCATTTGCTCTCAAAAATGCCCTCATCTTTGGAAGGTAGTCAGATGGCAAAAATAAAAAGCAATGGGTCTGGTGTCAGAAAGATCTGAGTTCAAATTCAACCTCACCAATTGTTTGACCTTGACAAATCAGTTAATCTCAGTTTCCTCAACTATAAAAATTTAATTATAATAACACCTACTTTACAAGGTTGTTGTAAGGATTAAATAAGGTATTTGTAAAGCACTTAGTATAATAGTACCTGATATATATAGTAGACACTATATACTTATTCTCTTCCCCTATCATTATTTGTATCCCCCAAAAGTTCAAATAATTGAAAATTAAAATGAAAATAAAAAGAGGAAAAAAAAATTGTGAAGAGCTTACTATATGCAAAGCACCATGTCAAGAAGTATTTTTTAAAAGGTTGCTTTCAAAGAGCTGTCTCTAGGCAGTATTCTAGTAGATGGCCAAGGAAATCAAAGAGTATATTCTCAGACAAGTATCTGGATAATGGTCTATGAGATATTGAGGTTCACTAAGAGTTCCAAGAGATTGGTCACAGGTCATTTTTCCCCAGTAAGTTAAATTTGGGCCAACTGCTACAAATCATTGACATCAAGTCTTCTCTCACAGCTATCAATAATTTAGCTCAAGCTCTTAGCTAGATTATTATAGTAGTGTCCTTATTAGTCATGCTCTCCACATTGTATTCCATCCTCCCCACAGTTAACAAAATTATTTCTCTTAAACACTAATCTATTACTCTTCTCAAATTCTAGTGATTTCCTTTTGTCTTAGATAAAATTAACTTTAAAAGCCTTTAAAAAAAAAAAAAAGAAAAGAAAAGAAAAAAGGATCGCTTTCCTGGATGATAGCTATGGAGGTTGTGTATTGGAAGCAGAGGTAGGAGTCTGACAGAAGAGAAGCAGCTTGGCTGTTGCCCAGGTTTGCCTGCCTTTCGATAGCAGCTACTTTTGGTGAAGACAGAAGGCCCCTTTCCACAATGGAAAGTAAAGCTATAGGCATAAATTTAGTTACAGTCTCTAGGTTCCTTTTTTAAGGAAATAAGGTTCTAGATTTTCCCCCATGTCTTTATTTCCCATTCTTTTAGAAGCCTTGAGAATTCCTCAATATTCTCCTTTATTTGATGATAACTTTATCTTTCCATCTGCCTTATAACTTTTATGTCTACCCCTATTCTTTGTCTTCATCATGACCTCAATTTAATTCACACTTTAACTCTTCCTCTGCATTGGTTATATTCTTTCTATACCACAAATTTTGGTGAATCAGTTCACCTACACATTATCCACTACACTTGAGTGCCTTGACACCAAGCTTTTCTAAATCCCCATCATAACAGTCCTAGCAAACAATGTCTTTAATCCTATAATGTGCTGCTAAATTAAAATGGAGAAAAATCTCAAAACTGAGCTTACTGAATTCACTACAAAGTGGTTAAATAATTTCAATTGGGCCCTTACCATAGTAGAAAATACTTTTTAATTTCTCTAAATGATCATCATTTGGCATTCCCCTCCCGCTCTTCAAGGTCAGGAACTCAGCTCCTACTTCACTGAAAAAGAATGGGGACCATTCCCTGACAATTCTTTTCTGTCTTAACACATCATTCAGAAAACTTCCCTCACCTCTTTTTCAAACTCTAGTGACTATCATCTTGGAAGTTTTATTAGGTATTTACCTAATTCACAATTAAGTGCATTCCCCCTTTTTAAATATTCTTATACATTATTCCTTCCTCAATTAACTATGCAATGCAACTACAATGGCCTTTCTTACCCAATACTCCCAACTTCTAATTCTATGCTTTTTCAATGACTGTTTTCCCATTCCTGGAATATTCCCTTCTCATTTTCATTCTCTTTCCTCCATCAAGACTCAATTCAACTCCATCTTCTTGCTGGTTCTCCCATTACTAGTTGTCTTCCTTCTAGAATTTCAGTCTATTCATAATGTGAGTATCTTTTATGTACAATTTTTTGTATGCTGTCTCCTCCATTTGAACATGAGCTCATGAGAGCATAAGAATTTTTTCCTTTCTTCATATCACCAAAGTTTAACGTAATGCCTGGCACAAAGCAGGGATTTAATAAATGCTTGCTAACTGATATTTAAAACTATATTGCCCTCCCATGAAATATTTACTCTATATGCTAGGTCTAATCCAGATAGTTTTCCATTTTTGTTTCCTTCAGTACTGTTTTACATTCTTGCATGAAAGGTAGTAGCTCCAATGAAAAGAGATTTTATTATGAAAAATATTTCTATACTAATATTTTTATTTGTTATTCTTCTAGATCCCTTTGAAAGTATGCTTAGTTGATTATTTCATAGAATTTTTAAAAACCAGTTATTCCCTCCATTATTTCTCAATGTGTTAGGAAGTGATTATAGCTCAAATTTCTACTAACTCTCAAATGCCCAGCAGCTAGAGAGAGAAAGAAAAAGCATATTTAACATAACTACAGACCACAAAATATTTGGGAGTCTTACCTGCCAAGACAAAGTCAGAAACTATAGGAACACAATTTTAAAACATTTTCCACACAAAATTAGATCTCAACAATTGGAAAAATATCAACTCATGAGTAGGCTGTTAATATAATAAAAATGACAATTCTTCCTAAATTACTCATTCAGTGCTATGCTGAATAACAAAATTACAGTGCGAGGAAAAAATAATAACAAAATTCATTTGGAAGAATAAAAGGTCAAAAACATTAAAGGAATGAAAAAAAAAATGCAAGGTAATGTCACCTACTTATACCAGAAGCAGAAGTCATTGAAACCATTTGGTACTAAGAAAAAGAATAATGGATCAGTGGAATAGGCTAGGTACATGTGACACAATAGTCAATAGCTATCATAATCTACTGTTTGATAAACCCAAAGACTCAACTTTTGGGATAACAATTCACTATCTGACAAAAATTTGTGGGAAAATTTGAAAATAGTATAGCAGAAACTAGACCCTTACCAACATCTTACACCTTATACTAAGGTAAGATCAAAATAATCTCATGATTTAGATATAAAGAGTGATACTTTAAGCACATTAGGAGACTAAGGGATAGTCTACTTGTCAGATCTGTTTAAAAGAGAAGGGAGGAACTTATGACCAAAGAAGAACTTATGGACATTGTGAAATGCAAAATGGATAATTTTGATTATATTAAATTAAAAAAATTTTGCAGATATAAAATCAATGCAACCAAAATTAGAAGGGAAACAGAAAGTTGGGAATTAATTTTTTTACAGCCAATATTTTTAATAAAGACCTCATTTCTCAAATATGTAGAGAAATAATTCCAATTTACAAGAATAAAGTCATTCCTTAATTGACAAATGATCAAAGGATATAACAATTTTCATATGAAGATATTAAAGCCATTTGTAGTCATATGAAAAAAATGCTCTAAATCACTATTGATTAGGAACATGCAAATTAAGACAATTCTGAGATACTACTTCATACTTCTCAGATTGGCTAATGATAAATGCTGGAGGGGATGAAAGAAAACTGGGACACCACTGCATTGTTGGTGGAACTGTGAATTGAGCAGTCCAGAGAACAATTTGGAACCATATCCAAAGGGATATCAAACTGCATATATCCTTTGACCCAGCAATGTCTCTATGGGGTCTGTAAACCAAAGAGATCCTAAAAGAGAGGAAAGGACCCACATGTGCAAAAATATTTGTAGCAGCTTTTTTTATAGCAGCAAGGAATTGCAAAGTGGAAAGATGCCCATGTGTATGACTGAGTAAGTTATGGTATATGAATGTACTGGATTATTACTGTTCTATAAGAATTAGTGAGCAGGCTGATTTTAGAAAAGCCTGGAAAGACTTAAATGAACTGATGCTGAGTGAAGTGAGCAGAACCAGGGAGATCACTGTACACAAAAACAAGCAAGATTATGTAAATCGACTGTGATAAATTTGGCTCTTCTTGGCAATGTGGTGATCTGTACAATAATTCCAATAGACTGAGGATGGAAAATCACATCCAAAGAAAGTACTATAGAGATTGAATAGGAATCAAACCAGAGAATTTTCACCTTTTTATTAATTTATTTGTCTTTTCTTTTTCCCTTTTGGTCTGATTTATCTTACATAGCACAAAAAAAAAAAGGAAATATGTTCAAAAGGATTGCACATATTTAACATATCAGATTGTTGTCTTGAGGAAGGAGGAAGTGAGGAAGGGAGGGAGAAAAATTTGTAACACAAAGTCTTACAAAAGCGAATGTTGTAAACTATCTTTACATATATTTGGAAAAATAAAATACTATTTATTGAAGAAAAAAGAGATCGAATATTTGTTTGTTGAACAGTTCTAAGCTCTTTTGGTTTTCTTATAATATCAAATGATTAAAACTGGTTATTTTCTGTGATGGTGCCTCTTCTTTTTTCTCTCAATTTGTCATCAATAGCTTCTTTAAATATTTCAGTATGGAGTTGTTTTAATCGTAATACTTTAACCACTTTTTCAATTTTATTCTAGATTCAACTAAAACAAACATTTATGAAGTATCTACTATGTACCAAATAGGATTTATTTTTCTACATGAAGCATTTGCTATTGGAATGGACTCCAGCAGGGCCTTTATTATTAGCTAATTGAAGGGGCAAAGAAACAAGATGTTATTGTTAGCCATATGCATATGGGTTGTGGTAAACAGATGTGGAGAGTTTAAATTATACTACATTTCTAATTTTTTTTTTCACAAGTTCTGATCAATGATTAAGGAGTAAACATCTCCCTTGAGAGAGTCTAACCAATGGCTAAAAATTAAACATCTCTCTTCTCCCCCTCATTGGGAAGAGATAGCCCCTTGCCTTTTCCTATAAGAACTGATCCCAAATTACCTCCTCCAACTCCTAGTATCACTTGGTCCCCCTTCTGCTTTTACATTAATAAAGCGCCTTCCTTTGAGAAACCAATCCAGTTTCCTGATAATTATCAAACCTGCTCTTCTACTACACTATTATAAATGGAAAGAGAGTGAATGGGACTCAGTAAGATAGACAGGTGAAGCTTTCTCAAGAAGTCTAGGAGAGCACAATGATCCATATTCCCAGAGGTCTTTAGAGTCAGAATATCAGGAGAAAAAGAGAATGGGTAACAACATTGAGAAGTTTTGAGAACTGACAGGATTTGAAATGAATTGATTTACTAAATGAAGGAAAAGAGTTGAAATTGAACAATCCTTTCAGATATTCTCTCTCTAGTTCTAGAAGATGTCAAAAACAAGGGTCCAGGATAGCAGAAACTGTCTCTAAAAACCTAAGGAGAAAGAACAGCAATTGCAGAAGCAGCAAAACAAGGTAAATGCAGAAAGAGGAAGTGGATTTGTGAATTCAAATCCTAGTTTTACTGTTAAGTCCTTGAAATTTCTCTGAACCAAAGCTTTTCTTTTTGGGTTTTAAAAAAAAATGCTAATTTTTTTGTAAAACAGTTTAAATAATTGGATCAGATAATCTTTGAGGTCCTTTTCAACTGAAATTCAGTTCCTTAAGGGATAAAAGGAATACATTTAATTCAGTCCATCAAATATTTTTAAATTTTCTATTTTGTACTCCTTTTTAAAAAGATTATTCCAAGGGCAGATAGGTGGTGCAATGATTAGAGCACCAGCCCTGAAGCCAGGAGAACCCGAGTTCAAATCTGGTCTCAGACACTTAGCACTTCCTACATGTGTGATCCTAAGAAACTCACTTAACCCCAAATGCCTTAGCAAAAAATAAATAAAAATAAAAATGACTTCACTCTAAGATCCTCTATTATTCAACAGCCCATATATATTATTCAGAAAATATAATAAGCTCCAAAACAATGTGAAGATCAAATGAAGATACTTTAGATAATCAAGAAACTGGGTGCAGAGGAATATATTTCTACACATTTGCAAAGCAAAATCTTTTTATCATGTGATAAAAGCCCTCTATAAAAATGCTTTTAAAAAATTTGATCTCAAATATCCACCAGGTTACTAAAGACCATTGTTGATTTTCACTAATTAATGACAATATGATTTGTTAAGTTTTTGCCTTCCTGAAATAGTATTATTTCTGAGAAGTAATTTAGCTGCCCTCTCTGCCTTTTACATAAATTCATCTTGATAATGAGCTAGTTCTTTTGATAATTGCAGGAATGCAACAATCACTGCATATGTGACTTGTAGGTTAGTTATCCAACATAAGATAATTCATTTCCTTTAGACTTAATTAACATCTTGCAGACTATTCATCTTGCCCCTAAATTCTCTTCAATATAAGTTCAGAATAATTTTCTGATCTTGCTATTATTAAAAATGTCAATCAAACAAGTTCAGGATGGAAATTCATACTTATTTAGTCCTGGGTGAAACACTTAACCTCACTGTGTTTCATTCAGTCTGTTCATCTTTAAAATAGAAAAACTAAGTTTAATAGCCACAAAGTTCCTTCCCAGCTCTAAATCTATGATCTTCTATCAAAAATGAATGACTTGCAAATTCTAAAATTAAGGTATATAAAATGAGAAAAGGAAAGAAACACAAAGATTACCATTTCCATTTAATAGGTATTTTGGATTAAACCTTCAGGTAATGACTTAGATTTTTGAAAAACAGATTATAGCCTGAATATAACTAAATACACTCTAAAACAAGTCCAATTTATGTATGTTTTTTAGATAGTAAGGTAATAGTGGGAAATTAATTAGTGTACAAGTAGAAAAGTTAGATGGAAAGGGAAAAAGAGGGAAAGTTACATTTGCAACAAAATTATTTCAAAGAATTTCAGTTACAAAATTAATGAGGCATTTGCAAGTATAAAAGAATTGTAATTCAACCAAAAAATGAAGGTCATAAAAATTAAAATTGTTGGTAATTAAATCAAGAATGTTTGAAAATGTTACCAAGAGCAAGGTTGTACTTACAATTTAGGTCTAAGAAAATAATATGAAGACCATGTAGGAATTCCCTAAAATGATGAGATAATCATCAAAATGGAAATTCTATTATAATAATTTCAATCTTAAATTAAAGAACTACTTTGAATAACAACTTGCTGAACTTAAAGAATATTAATGAGTGACTGAATTTTAATACCTTCCTGTGATGGTGTCTTTAACTACAGGAAAGGAAAGATGTCAATAATCAATTCAATCTTACATTTTTGTCATAGAAACCAAAGTTCTATTTAATATTGCTTTTTTCTTTTGAAGTGGCTTTAAGAAAAACTTATAAAGAACAAGGAGCATAAATCTCTCTCTATACTTGGCTAAAGAAAAACAATGCTATCAAAATGGCTAGATATTTATATAGTGTTTTAAGGTATACAATGAACTTAGCATACATTATTTATCCTCAAAACAACTCTATGAAGTAGGCACAAAAGATATTATTTATCACTTAACAGATGTAGAAACTGATGCAAAAGAAAAAAGCGACATGCCCATGATTAGATTATTAAGTGCCAGAATCCAGTACTGAACTTATATCTCTCTTAATTCCAAGTATTATGTACATTCTATTATATTATGCTGCTTCTCTAAAAATGAAAAATGTTAGGGAGAAAATGTTTCAAGAATAAAATAAATAAGCTTCATTCCAAGTCACCTTTTAAGCCTGAATTATTTTGAAGTATGCCAATGATATAGATAGATGGATATAGGTACAGATAGTACCTATCTGTCTCTACCTATTTATTTAGAAATTTTAATTATGTTAGAAAGCATATAAGGTGACCTTTGTTAAGTCTGGAATAGATATATCTATTAACATTTTATGAAAACATTCTCTGAATATCGCTGACTAATCATCTCTTTCTACACCTGGCACTTCTCTACTCTACAACTTCCGGAGAGTCCACAGGTCATCACCACGCTGGGCATACTGCCTTGTCCAGGAACACAGCCAGCCCATTTTAGGAAGTAGACAGCAGGTTCTTTAGATGAGAGATCAAGGTGATAGTAAGTAAGAAAGAAAACTCATGCACATGAAAGTTAAAGAAGAATGATGCATATTGATGCCTTTTGGGAGCATATCATTTATACAATGGAACACAATCTGCCCCTCTGTTATCTCCCCCTCCCCCAAATAACAAGCAATCTGATATATCATACGCGTACAGTCATTCTTAACATATTTCCATATTAGGGAAGGGGAAATAAAATTGGAACGCAAAATCTTACAAAAATGAATATTAAAAATTATCTCTATATGTAAGTGGAAAAATATAATACAATTGAAATGAAGAATTTTTTTTTTTTAAAAAGCTTGCATGGTTGGTGTATGTAACTAATCTAAAAGTTAGGCCAATAGGTCTATAGATAATGCTATTAGGTAGCATTATCATGAAGTTTCTAGTATCTTGCCATATTTCTGCCTTTATGTTCTGATATATTCTCCAAAGCTTTCTTTATAGCTGATATCTTAGAATTAATATTATATAGTTATTGAGCAATCTATATGTGAACATTACTGAATGATTTATAGTTATTAAAATGAAATCAAAGAAAAGAATTTTTGACCATAAAAAGAAGCATGTCTATTACTAGTATGTCAAAGTAATGAGACATTGGGCTTAATTTTCCAGGACTTCCACAGACTCTACCTTCTATCATTTCAGTTCAAAAATAACTCACTCTATTAGATAGATCAGCATTGAAATGAGAAACTTCTACCTTTTCCAAATCTTATTATGTGAACCATTAAAAATAAACTATAATATAAACCAAGCAGATTGCCTAACCCTACACTGCAAAGAAAAAAAAGAGAACTAATTCTATTAGCCAATCACAGCATGGATTGTAGAAGTGCAAACAAAATGAAAGCAAGAACTGAAGATGAACCTGATTAAATAGATTACAGCAGTTTTTAACTGTCTGGTATATTTATGCCAGAAGCTGAATGGTACAATAGACAGGATCCCTGGATCATCTTCCTCCCCATTTAAAAGAGCATGTGCTTCCACAATAGAAGTTATTTTGGGAAGAGAGTGGCACCTTGTTTCGTCTCCAAGACTGTAGGACAGATCATGGCTGCCCCCTCAGCTGTCTGCTTTGTGTACGTAAAGAAAGGGGGAAAAAAGCTTCACTGAAATGTGAAGCTTCAGGAGAATTTGCATAATAGTGCGGCTGCCATGGAGAAGCTGGGCTTCCTGCCAACTGTTCTTTTATCCACTACTACAAAATACCTCTAGCTCATACAGCTTCCAAAGCAAACAACCAAGACAGACCTGGAGGTGTCAGAACTCCATCAGAGCAGGACCTGGAGGTAGATATGTACAGCATCAGGTGTTCTTGCTCAAATAACTGTCTTCAACAAGACCTCAATGCTACTGGAAGTGTGGTGAGGTGGAAAATTTGGGCTCATGCTCTGGACTTGTTCCTAGAGCCGAAGTGAGAGAGGCTGGCTGGAGAAATGGCATATAGCCAATAGGGGGGCAGGCAGAAGGAAAGAGTGTACCCAGCTTCTTTCAGTTAGCAAGTTTCAAGTTCCTTGGCTGGAGCTAAACCACCAAATCCAAAACAGGGTTAAAGAGGGGAAAAAACCATAGCATATACTTAACATCCAATAGTAGGAAACCACAACAGTTTCTTCTGAATTCACCTAGTTAGAGGTCCTCCTCAAAGGAGAAATCAATAAAACAAAATAAATAGCCTCAAAAAGGTGTCTGTCATTTTAAATGTTTCCTTAAACTAAAAATAGCCTAGCTTTCGGCTAAGGAGATATTGTACAGGCAGTTCAGTTTAACATGTGTATAATCTACTAAAATAGAAAGGGAAAGTTTTGTTGTTTTTTAACCTTTACAAAATAGAAAAAATTCTTGTTATCTTAGGGCTGGCACATCATGGGTGTTTTTTCCATCTCTGGAAAACAATAATATTTTAACTGAGTGTGGGAATGGTAAACAGTTGGCATAATCCTTCAAAAGTTGAAAAAAGTTACTTTCCCCTGCATTGAAGCCCAAAAATTATCCTTTTTTTTTCCCTACCAAAAGAATGCAAGCCTTGACTTGAGGGCAGGAATTATATAATAATTATAAAAACAATTTTTAAAAACCAAAGCTAGGAATCTTCACTGAATCCTAGATACCATGATCCTAGCATGCTAGCCTTTATACACTCTAACAACATCATAAAATTTTAGTGCTGGAAAGGAACTTAAAGATCAAATATAGTTCAAACTCTTTAATTTTGAGATCAAGAGTCTAAAGTAAAGTACAAAAGGAGCTAAGTCACTTGATTAATATCATACTGAAAAGGTTCTGAACAAGAACCCATGGCTCCCAACATATGATCCAGGGCTCTAACCATGCTAATATTTTTGGCCTGACAGAGAAAAAACATTCTATAATTTTGTGGAGACAAGTGCTCTGTAGAAATTCCTTTGAAGTTCTGCTCTATAAGAAGTCATTGTTGAATACATAGAGACTGTTACCTTTCCATTTTCATACCTAAGAAATTCATCATAAAGGAGAGAGCATGAAGAACTGGAGTAATTGTAAAATTGGGATAATAAAGAAAATTCCCACATAAAGATCATAAGATTCTATGATTCCATGATGCTAGCTTCAGAGTATTTATTTTTATTAAAACTTAACTACAAAGGTCCTTTCCTATATTTTTACCTAGGTTCAAACTTGAGGGCTAAGATTTCAAGTGGAGAATATCTATACAAGATCAGGATAGCAAGTTATGATATGCTTTAGAGAATTTGTCTTTTAGTCACCTTTGGGCTTGGTAAAAAAACAAAACAAAACCAAAAAACTCTCGCTAAAAGCACTGGTCTTAGGGTAAAATAGAAAAAAAGAGGAACTTTGTTTATATTAAATATAGGTAGATATGTGCTTCCCCCACCCCCACCCCATAAGAATGAGTTTCTTCCAAACAGAGATTCTTCATTCTTTGAACTTATATAATTAACACCTACCACAATGCTTGGAATAGTTTTTAACAACTAAGAATGACCTAGCATAAAGAGAAAATATGTAAAATATTAATTATTGGAGGTGAGGGTGAGATTGCACCTCTGTATGCAATGCAGAAAAGACATTAACAGTTATGTGCCTACTATGTGCACAGAGCTATTTTAAGCAATAGATAAAAAGGACACAATCCCTGTATTCAAGAATATGTGAATATGTTTAAATTTAATAGAAATAATTCCAGAATTGACTGGCTCTTCATAAAACCAATTCCCCTTCACTGTATAGAGCAAGACACTGAGGACCAAAGAAATTGCTCTCTCATGATCACAAGAAGAACCAAGGTAATCTAGAGACTGCTATTTCTATACTATTCCCTTAGAGTAGTAAAGTCGAAGTTTTTTTAAAGTGACAATTGAAGTCTTTATTTTAGCATGTGAAGAAAACATATTGAATATAACAACACTAATAAGAACCTCCAACTTGGGCCAAAGAGAATTTGGTTTTCTCCAACAGTAAATTACAAATTTTAGATATCTTTTATGCTTTGTAAGTACTAAAGAATAGGGACTTAGTAATATCACCATTCATCATCATCGTTTTTTATTTGCCTCAGTACACAATTATTTATAACTACACTTTTTTCTCCTCTGGTCCAAGTTTTTCCTTCTTTGTTTTAGGAAAACACACTGATTTCTTGAATGTTATCAAAACTCAAGTCATTATATTTTGAGGAGGAGATGACAATTTTAAAAAGGACAGAAGAGTCAATTTCTTCCTTTTTGGCCAGAAGGAAAGATGAAAAATAACATGCACAGTAAGAATATACATTTATTTCAAATTTTCAAAATGAGAAGAAATAATCTGTACACTTCCTTCCCAAACTGTTGCTGACAGCATATACCTAAAACAAATAAAAACAACTGTTGCCAAACTATTCCACCTTTTGATAGAAAATTTTCAGTATCAGCTGTGATTTCACCAACAATCTTCTACAATCTTCTATGCATACAAATAAGTACAATACAAGGAGCTACAAAAACATACACATCAATTTTGTACAGAATTGAAGAGGTGGACTCCAGAGGCAGGTTCCATCTTGTTTTATTGTTTTAAATATGAACAGTACTGTTAGTGTCACTTTTCTGCTTCCACACACTTTTAAACGCTAGTAATTCAATGTAGTTTGACTATAAATAGCTAGAATATTCCAATGCATATATTTACCATCTGTGCTTTAATGACAAAAAGCTTTAGTACTCCTTCTGTTTTAACTTCCTAAGAAAGTAATAGGAACTATACTAGGCTTCAAGCTATTTGAAAGAAAAAAAAAAAAGAAACAGGGTATGGTATACATGCAAGATTTGAACTTTTCCTGCCAGAGAAATCAAAAACATTATTAGATAACATCTAGATTTCACAATTCAACAATGGTTACTATTTAGGAACTTTCTAATTAATTTTCATAATTTTTGAAGGTATTAACTTGTGTCTAATCATCTCTATTTTCTTATTTCAGACAATAAAATACAGCAAAATTAGAGCTTTATTTAAGAGCAGATATATAAAACCTTAAGATAGTTCCATATGTTCAAGGCAATAAGAATAACAGGCAATATGCTACTCTACTCCCTAGACAGTACTAGCTGAACAACAGCATGCTTCTCTTATCTAGTCTCACTAGAAACTTGTTACTGGAAAAAATACCATAATTTGTCAAAGAAAGACAAAGCATGTCTTTAGTTGTTTAAACCCTCATATCTGTCCTATTTTTTTTAAACATATATAGAAGCAAAATTAGTATTAATCATGAAAAAATTTCTAAGAAGAAATGAAGACCAATAAATCACATGGTTTATTGTTAAGATCATGCATCTGTTTTCTAAACTCAATAAATAACTACACATCCCTCTTCACTAGTCCAATAAGAGCGATTACTGAACCTTATCTTTTAACCTGCTCTATAATGCCACCTGCTGTTCCAGTTTTGTGTCCTCAAGAACACCTATTCCACCTATGTCCACCTATGTCCACCTATTCCACATGAATATTGTATTTATAAGATTCTAGAATTACAAGACTTTAAACGTCATTTAATCCAAACTCCTGCATGAAAACCCCTATTTATACCTCTCTTCAACCAGGATACCTTTTTCAATCTATTTACAATCAAATCTTTGGGGAAAAAAGTTCCAATTTAGTTATTATTATAAACTAACAAGCAATTCAAGACAACCAGAAATTAATTTTAAGTAGTCCTTCCTAATTTTAATGTTCATTACAATAATATTGTAAAAGGGCAGAACTAGAACACTACCCAGAAAACTTTCTCTCCTATATTGTATTTTCTACATTTTATTTTCTAACTATACAATGTCTGAAACAGCATTATACACATAGAGCAGATGCTCAATAATTGCTTTAAGCCTTTAGTTATAACAAAAGAGAAAAGGGAAAAAAACAATTATTCATGAATAAGCAAACTTTGAGAACTAAAGAATGATTTATTCTTGGTCATTACTTAATTTTCTGACATCTTGATCAAAAAACTATATTCAACTAAAGAATCTAGTGAAAATAAAGGAGAAAATGAAACTACTCATGAATAATAAGAAAGAAAAAAGTTTAACTGAGTTCTATATAAGGTAGTTATAAATTATGAGATTATGAATGATCACCTTTGGTCATTATTTTGTCATATACCTTGAGCAAAAGACTATATTGAGCTAAAGATGTTTAGGGCTGAGATGAAGAGAAAATGTTTTAACTCATTCCTGTAATGTAACAGCTTCTTAGTGGCAGATTGAGAAAAAACATCAGCAAATTTTGAATTTTTAAATTAAATACAAAATTCTATTTGGGGCAAATGGAAATATCCCATTTAATAGCTAAATTTGGTTTGGGATCATTGTTCAAGATACTATTCCCAAGGGGCTGCTAAACATGATCCACTTTTCTCTTAATAAAAAGCACAAAATTAAAATTGATCCCCTTGCCCTATAATAATCACAAAACAGAAAGGACACCAGTTGAAAATTTTAAAACTCAAGGAAAAAATATTCAAACTAATATGTAATTTGAATCAGTTATCATGGTTTTTTATTAACAAAAATGTGAAAAGAATCAAAATTATAAATTCAAAACAATTATTTTCTGAGCTATTGTATTTCAAATTAATAGAGGTCATGCATAGTTTCAAAACTGCCTAATTTCTATTAAAAGAAATTGAGGCAGAGCACTGAACCAATGGCACTTTATAAAGATTTCATGGCCCTTCTAATGAAGTGGTCCTCTGATCTTTCTTATAATCTGATATGTTCCTTGTTTTTATAATGCTCAATACCTGGACAATACAGATGAAACAAACTAAAAATATAGAATCTCATAGGTTGACAGATCCTCAAGAAGGGTCTACATAAAATACAGAATCCCAATGGTTAACAAATGGGCTAATAAATGAGCAAATCTTGACAAAGCTATCTTGACCTTTCAGGTCTTAATGAACATGGTAGAAAGACAGGTAACAAACAGGCTGACAACCAGGGTCATTTGCTGTCAAATGCTCATGGTCATCTCCTCAAGTAGGGCTATTAAAAGGATGGCAAGGAATGGAAGGGCAACAAAAGTAGCTGGGGGGCCTTCCATGTAATTGAATCACCTCCACCACAGATAGGCTTGGTCATCATAACAAAGAAAAACAAGAGTGAAAGTCCTGTAATTAGCTCCCTATGATCGAGCAAATGAACTTACAATCTGCAGTTCACAGCTCGAGGGCTATTAATCACTGCTCTTATGGAATCATATCAAACTGATTAATACTGATTAGAACAAAATAGTAACAAAATTGGGTTCAATTTAATCATCTATCTCAGTTAAGTATTTGCTCATCATATTCAAAAATAAAACTGTTTAATCTGTGTGCATTTTGGAAATAGTTTCTACATCTACGAACAAAGGCGAGACAGTATTAAAAATCTGACTATCTTTTGCAGGAATCTGAAATATATTGAAGGACATATTGTGAAGATCATAGAAGAGTCCTTAATGTATACAGTCATGGAGATAATTTTGTGCATTTACTCTCTAAGAAGTAATATTAAGAATCTTTCCTCCTAAATGCCACCCCCCCCAACCTTCCCTCTTACTAGAAAGAGCAACATTAATCTCCCCAGTCCCTGAGTTTCATAATACAGGAGGCATCCCAAATTCCTCACCATATCTCACCCCTCATATCCAATCTGTTGCCAAAGTCTGCTCTCTTCATATTTACATTTTTCACAAAACCATTTTAGCACAAACCTTCATTATCTTGACTACCACAAAAAGTCTGCTAGTGGGACTGCCTGTCTCAAGTATGGCCCTATACTTACTAATACATCCTACATTCAACCATGAAAATGATTTTCTTAATGTATAGGTCTGATCATGTCACCCTCTACTCTAACTCCAAAAGCCTCCTATTGCCTCTAGGATAAAATATAAAATGTTCTGGTTGGCATTCAAAGCCCTTCATAATCTAACTTTCTCCTACCTTTCCAGTCTTCTACCTTATTCTCCAACACATACTCTTTGATTCAGTAACATTGGCTTTTTCATGAAGATACTCTTATCTTTTGGTTCTAGGCACTTTCTCTAGCTTTATCTCACAATGCCCAGAATGCTTTTCCTCCTCAGTCCTGCCCAGTAACCATTCTGGCTTCATTTAAATTCCAACTAAAATCCCATTTTTCTCTTACGTCTCTTAATTCCAGAGCTTTCTCTCTGTTAATGAGAGAGAGAGAGAGAGAGAGAGAGAGAGAGAGAGAGAGAGAGAGAGAGAGAGAGAGAGAGAGAATATGTGTGTGTGTGTATATTTGCATGTTCTCTCCCCCCTTTGACTTGTAAGATCCATGAGGACAGGGACAATGTTTTTCTTCTTTTTGTATGTATCCCCAGGATTTAACACAGTGGCGGATTAACTGATAAAAGTAACCTTGTTAGATACAATTACAAAGGTAATTTTGTTCACTGATCTCTAAAAAACAATATATTCAGCAAAACTCAAAGTAGACATGACTGCTTAAAGGTTTTTCCACTGTCATGAAGGATGCCCTAATCAAAATATAAACAGAATTCTTTACAGTTTTTCAGATGCTCTTGTTTATGGATAATTTCATACTGATTACAATGAAATCTGAAAGACCTAGTGGTTCTCCTCAATGGAGGAAAACCAAATCATTAAAAAATGTATACTATTCAAATTATGACATTCAGATTGTTGGTCAAGTCACTATATTAGTCCAAGAAATCCAGACTACAGACTAGACAATGAGACTAGAACTAAAAGAAGAATGAGCAGGTTGCAGTGAATTTGGCAAACTGTTCAGCATTTCAAATTTCAAATACTTACCAATACCAGAACCCAGTTAACAATAACAAAAACAACAATAACTAAAAGAACCACAAATTCTTAATAATTAAAATTGAGGGGACATCCAAGGGCAATTGAAAGACATATGATATTCTGCATATTACCAACACTGATTTGCATGCAATAAGTGATATAAAAGATATAATCAAGAATACACAAAACTGGAAAAATTACTGGCAAAAATTATAGGTGATACAGTGGAATGAGTGTTAAACCTAAAGTAAGACTCGAGTACCTATACAGAGTAAGTTCAAATCTTTACTCAAGCTTTTAGTTATATGATCTAGACAGATCACTTCACCTTTACTGGTTTTAGTTTCCCCATCTGTAGAATATGGAAAATCAAAGCACCTACTTTTCTGGGGTCTTGGGAGATAAAATGAGAAAAAACTCCCTTAAACTCTCCGCTTTCTGATGTGTATAGTTTTTAATTTCCCCCCATTACAATATTAACTCCTTAAAAGCAAGGAATGTCTGTCTGTCTTGAGTTTGTATCCATAGGGCTTTGGATAATGCTTCCCACTTAGTAATCACTTAGGTCTTATAGTGGCATGCATAAAAAAGTATTTAAAGTGCCAGAGACAGGCTTCTTTTTAGGGAAACACTGACAAGGATTACAGAGATGAGAAGGTAAAGATAGCTTACCATCTGCACTGGTGGAGAAGGTTAATCATACTGACGAATTTATGGATCCAGTGAAGTAAATGTCAACATATTTTATTATGTAGGAAACATAAACAAACCTAACACTACAGTGTACCTCAAAGTATTAAGCTGATATCAAGTCTTAAACCTTGGTTCAGATGACCTCCTCTGGCTCTTCAGAATAATCATTTCAGTATAATTGAAATATTAGCCCATTGTTTCTAACAAAGTATGTTAATCTATTGTTTATACTGGATTTTTCTTTTGTCTCAACAAAATTGTTTAGAAATGTTCTTTTATAATTTGTTACAAAGAACAAAAGAATATTTTGGTAGCTTAATACACAACTGAACTTATGCTCAAGGTCAAGGTCATCTTTCATAATTTCAGGAATAGAACTATTTTCTCCCACTTGTTGGAAAAGAATATTCAATAATTTCTTCTTTTTGCAATTAGTTATGCGTGAAACAGGAAACTGAGGACTACTCAGAATAATAACCTTGGATAATTCAAGACTCAGCACTAAGACTTTATTTAATCATTAGGCTCTGGGAGAAGAGCAAAGACTTGCTCTTTCAGCACAAAATATTTAAGAGATCACTCCTTGACCTTTACTCAACTGCTTAGAGAAAAACCTACTAATTGTTTAATGGCCAGGAGATATCCAAGAAAGTTTCCATTCCTTTCTAATTGATTAAAAAAAGCCTGAAAGAGACCAAATCTCAGTTATTAGCTCAGTAATTTAGAAACCTTTAACCCCTCTTCCTTAATTGATTATTTACCTTTGAAGCAAAACAGATCACTTTTTCTTAATAACATTTTTGAAACAGTTATTACTTAAGTAAGACCCTGGTACCACAAAAAGCCCAATCGTATTCCAAAAACAACTAAGAAATAAAGATGGAGTTGTCCAACGACTGTAAGAGGATTAACAGGAGATGGGTGGGCAAACAGAGTTTCTGTAAACCTTGACTATGTAACTATGCTCATTATTTCTGTAAAATTGGCTTTCCTTGCTCCAGACTTTCTAGTAAAGGAACTGCTCCACTTCTCGGGAGAATCGAGTTAAAGAAACTTTCTTTATGTACCATGCCTTTGAGAAGTCAATTTGAGTTAGAATCTTTGCATCTCACACAGTTAGCATATGATAACTACAAGTAAATACTATGCCTGCCACCTTCATTTTTAAAATTTTTTGAAAATACAACTGAATCTGTATCAACATTCCTTTAATTTTTTGAATAAGTTAAGACCCTGTACATGATGAGAAACTGTTCAAATCCCATTTCTGCCCTATTAAAAATTAATTCTTTACTAGTTATTGGAGAGTAAAGAAAAATCACTAAGATTAACATGGATCTGGGTATTCATTTCTAAACATTGGGGTTTAGTTTAACGTTTTCTGGTTCTTTTTAACTCTCAAGGTAAAGGGATAATGAATAAATTTACTTTGGTCTCAATAGGACTACTAGATACTTTTAATTTGAAATACATTGTATCCTAAAACTAGATGGCTTGGTATCTAAGTCTCTTTGTCTAGTTATCTGGATTTTTCTTTCTGAATCACAGAATACAGAAAATAGGAGAGATTTTAATTTTTTTTTAACCCTTTTATTTTACAGGTAAGTAAAATGAGGCCTGGATAAAGTAACTTGCCCAAATTTACACAGCTATAGTCTGGAATGAACCCAACTCTATCTTTCTCCATTTTATGTTTGCTATATGTAGTAAGTGCTTAATAAGATTAAAAGTAAGTTACCTAGCAATAACTAAGTGGTACAGGAGATACAGTACTATACTTGGAATCTGAAGACCTAAATAAAAATCCTGCCTCAGTCACTTACTAGATCTCAAAAAGATACTACACCAAGTAGTAATCAGCAAAACTATGTAGAACCAGGTAAGACATTGAGTGGTTAGTCAATGGAATAGATTGAGTATACAATACAGAATGAACACAGTAATCTAGTGTTGAATAAACCTAAAGATCAAAGCTAGAACTCACCATGTGACAAAAACAGCTGTGAAAACTTGAAAATAGTCAGGCAGAAAGTAGGCACAGTCCAACATTATTTCACACCCATATATCAAGATAAGGCCAAAACAGGTACATGATTTAGACATAAAGAGTGATATCATAAGAAAATTGGGGGAACATGAGAAAAATTACCTGTCAGATCTTTGAATAAGGGAAGAGTTTATGATCAGAGCCAGAAGATCATGGGAGGCAAAATGTATAATTTTGATTATACGAAGTTAAAGTTTTATATAAACTCAATGCAGTCAAAATCAGAAAGAAAGCTGGGAAATTGAAGGGGATGGGAAGGGGTTGGAGGCAAGAGAAATTCTATCAAGTTTCTCTGATAAAGATATCATTTCTCAAATACATAGGAAACACTCAAATTTCTAAAGATAAGAGACTCATTCACTAATTGAAAAATAGTCAAAGGATATGAACAGGCAGTTTTTGGATGAAAAAAATCCAAGTAAAAAAAGGTTCTTAAATTACTAATAATTAGAGAAACAGAAATTAAAACAACTCTAAGGTACTCACAAGCTATTAGATTGGGCAATATGATGGAAAAGGAAAATGATAAATGTTGGAAGATTTGTGGGAAAACTGGGACATATACACTGGGTGAAATTGTAAACTGGTCCGACTACTCTGGAGAACAATTTTTATCCAAAAGGTTATAAAACTATGCATACCCTTTGACTTAATAATACTGCTATTAGGTCTCAAAATCAAAGAGATGAAAAAAAAATGGAAAGGATCTATTTACATATACAAAAATATTTATAGCAGCACTTTTTGTGGTGTAAAAGAATTGGAAATCAAGGTGATGTCCATCAACTGGGGAATAGCTGAACAAGTTGCAATATATGATTCTTGTAAAGAGTCATAGATAGTGGGGAACCCTGGGCGAGATAAAAAAAATCTTTAATCTTGTAAAAGAAACCCTGCCTGGCTTGGCTCCTCATCCCCTCTATGGGCATCTCAGCCTTCCTGAGAAGTCAGGGAGCATGACAACCTGTGTTGTAATTAAAATAGTTACACTAAAGTAGCAAGGAGACATCTGCACATGATAGCAAGTTGTTTATGTGGTCCTGCATGCGCAGTATATAGTTAGTACATGCACAGTATGCTATAGTTATATGAGAAAATTCTGAATAAATGGACTCCTCTTTGACCATCTTTGTGAGTTCACTCTGCACTCCTCAGCCACAATCAGGATTCGGGCTGATACCAAAATCCTCTAGTGAGCAGGTCCAGACAGATTCTAATAGAATATCACTGTGCTATAAGAAATGATGAAGTGGATGCTTTCAAGAAAAATCTTGGGCATAAACTAACATGAGGTGAGCAGAACAAGAACACTGTACATTGTGTAACAACAAAATTATGGTAATCAATTATGAAGTACTGATTACTACAATGATCCTCCGCAATTTCAAAGGATTCCATGAAAAATGTCTTTTCCGGACAAAGAGAGAAATGATGAACTCAATACAAACAAAAGCATCTTTTTCACTTTTTTTCTTACCATTTCATTTAGCAAGGGAGAAGGGAAAGAACATGGCTAATGTGAAAATGTTTTGCATGACATCACATTTATATAATGGGTATTATATTTCTTACTTCTCAGTGGGCAGGGGAGAGGATTGAGGAAAGGAAAGAATTTGGAACTCAAAAATAAAAAAGGTGAAAAAAAAGGCTATGGGAACTTCATGAAGGAACAGATCAAGTGAGAGATGATAAAGGTCTGAACTAGGATACAATGGAATATCATTTAAATATATTATTTATTATTATTTATACATATTATATATTATTATTCATATTATTTAAATATATAAATCAAATATATTTGATTTTATCAAGAATCACTATGGATTGTATAGGTCCATAAGGGGGTTACTTGATTCTTTAGTAGATTCTGCTAAATCACTTCAGTAAATGTTGGGGCATATTAGCCTTTATCTCCTATTTAAATATCCCTTTAAGGACATAAGAAAGCTCCATTACCCAGTGATCTCTCAATGCCCAGATCACTCAGTTCAACAGTTGACTACTTTACCTAGTATGTGCTGTGATCTTTCACAAATAACTATAAAACTGAACTAAAGAAATAAGAAGGGTATAACCTAGAGCAACTCCAGTTTATGAAGGATAAACGTGGAGAGAGGTGGATACTCTCTAATTCCCCACAGTCACTTTTAGGCTCTCCCTCTAACACCATCACACAATGGTAGAATACAGGGAGTGTGACCTAAAAATATTCTCCCAGATTGGCAATCTCAGAATAATTTTGAATTCTCAACATCACTTCATGTATCTATTTAATGTCAGATCTTGCCATTATAATCTCCACAACATTTCTCACATTTAACCCATTCTCTCTATTCACACAGATACCACCTTAATTCAACTCTTTATCACTTATCACCCAGATTACTGAAATAGCCTTTTAATGTCTTGCCCTCAAGTCCAGTCCATCTGACAAACTGAAGCAAATGATTGTCTTTAAACTTAGATATGATCTTGTCACTCCTCTCTTCAGTCAACTCTTAATAGCTCCCTACAATAACAATTTCATTTGAAATGATTACAATGATTGATCCAGTCAGAAAGGATTTCTCTCTGTTCCTCACATTCAACATTCCATCTCAGTCTTTATGCCTTTTCACTGGCTGACTGTCCCTCATACTTGAGATGGATTTCCTATTTATTTAGCCTCAATGAATATCTTTTTAAGACACCAATCAAGTACCATCAATATATGATGGAATTTCTTCTTGTATTTTGTATATTTTACAATATTGTTGTCGTCTTATCAATTTTTGTCCTGATCCTGGCTCACTTAATTCTCCTTACTTCATACAAGTCTCACCAGGTTTCTCTGAAGCCATCTCTATTACCAGTTTTTGCATTAATTCTCCAATTTATGGCCATCTCCTTCATTTTTTGTCACCACAAAAAAAGCTGATATAAATATTTTGGCATCTTTTTCCTTTCTATAGGGTATAGGCCTACTTAGTAATATGCTGAGCCAAAGAATATGTACAGGTCAACTAATCCAAGGTCTGCCTAATTTCACTATTGCTCTGTAAATAGCATCATCATTCAACTAATCTTCATTTTTTTTTAATCAGAGCATTATCTTTGGATATTTTCCCTCTTGCCCCTCATGTCCAATCAGTTACTATAGCACATAAATTATATTTCTGCAATGTCCCACATTTAACCTTCCCTATTCCTGAAGTACCCACTTCATTCCAACTGCCATTATCTAATGCAAAGCACTTATTAGCATTCAGTTGGACTAAGAAAGTAGCCTCCTATTATATTTTTCCACCTTAATTCGCTAATCACTCACATCTATCCTTTATTATGATGTCAGATTACTATTTTCATATATAAATCTAGTCAAATCATGCCTCAGCTCAAAAATCTTCAACGTTACCCACTACCCTCCCAAGTAAAATCCAAACCCTCTTCTTGATATTAATGATCTCTATAATCTGACACTAATCTACCTTCCTGTCTATGCAGTCTACATTCCAGCCAAACTAAAACAAACTCTGTCCCTGAATTATAAATATGAATCATTAACTTTATTAATTTTACTCTTATTCTCATATCTAAATAATATGAATTCAGAAATGCTGATATTTCAAATATTTACCAATTAAAATGATGACAAAGGAAATTATTTTCATATAGAAGCTAAAGTATATCAACTAAAAGTCTTTTATTCACATCAAATTTTGACAATACAATAAATTCTGTTATCTGGCACTGCAACAGAAAAATATTAACTGAAAATTTTCATACATATTTAATACAACATTCATAAAGCTGATACTAAAACTCTTTCAAAGAGACTCAAGAGTCTTCTAAATCAAATATAAAAATTTGTATAATATTTTATGATACCATTATTCTCCCCAAACTAATAATCTATGCATGGTATTTTATGGTAACTATTACAAACTATTACAAACATTTTATGGTAACTATTACAAACTATTACATACAAATGGAATATCTTGATCATGACCTGTATTTACTATATTTTACAGTCTCCTTTTCACAAAAAGTTCTATTTTCCTCAAAAAATAAATAAAACATTAAGCAAAAACTGATTAGAATCAAAATCACTACAAAGAGTGTTCTAGTCAAAACTATTCTGAGCTCGGTCATCCACTTTTTAAAATTCCAAGATAAAGAATATGGTTGAACAGAATATGAGAAGTTCTGCTTCTAAGAAACAAATGTTGTAGTCTCAAATATGACAATCTCTATAAATTTAAATTTTTCCCATTTTAATTTTATCCTAATAAGATCTTTGAGCTAGGAACGGAACTATGAGAATCTTTTACTGATCTCATAACTTCTGGCATTTGCTTAAAAGAGAAAATGTCTCATAATTATTTATCAAGGGCACCTCATGAATTATCATCAGTGGAAATAAAGCCATTAAATGCTGTTTTTATTGATTCTGGGAGAAAAAAAACACATCACATTTAAGTGTAAGTATACGCAAAAGTAAGGGGAGTTGGTAAAGACAACTACTTTTGAAAGAACTAGAATTCTAAACCTCTATGTTGCTATTTAGGAAATTGCCGTTGGAGGGTGCTATTATTCCAGAATCCAGCCATATGGTACATGACAGTAGCCATCCTATATAGCATATGAAGCAGCTGAGGGTTCATTATTCAGTGTACTTCATTTTCTTACTTCTTTCTTTCTCTGATTTTTTTCCTTTTTCTTCAATATTTAAAATGACCTTTTGGAGAGCATTATTTAAGCCTCTACTGATGCTGCCCTTTTATTAAAATCTATTCAATGATACCTATTCATGGAGCTTGTAATTTGGAAAAACACAGAAATAAATATGTGTAATAAAGTATTTGCTTCTATTTATTTTGAAAAATAAAATGCTATTAAAAAAAAAAAAAGGGAGGGGGCAGCTAGGTGTTGCACTGGATAGAGCACCAGCCCTGAAGTCAGGAGGACCTAAGTTCAAATCTAGTCTCAGACACTTAATACTTCCTACATGTGTGACCCTAAGCAAGTCACTTAAGCCCAACTGTCTCAGCAAAAAAAGAAAAGAAAAAGAGAAAAGAAAAGATGAGCAGGATGCTCCCAGAAAAAGCTGAAAAGTCCTTCATGAGCTTAACCAAAGTGAAATGTACTGTGTATATATAGTAAGGAGCAAAGTTGTGGGATGAGCTGTGAATGACTTTGCTATTCTCAGCAAAACAATCCAAGAATATGCTGAAGAACTTACGATGAAAAATGCTATTCATACCTAGAGCAAGAACTTATTGTATCTGAATACAAACCGAAGAATAATTTTTTATTTTTTTATTTTTACTTTTCTCCCCCTTAAGATTCTTAAGGGGGAAATCTATGGCTTAGGGTTTTTTGCAATATTACTTTTATGGAAATGTTTTATACAACTTCACAAGGAGAAGAATCTGGAACTCAAAATTTTAAAAACAAATGTAAAAAAACTTTTACATGTAACTGGAAAAAATAAAACTATTAAAACATAAAAAGGTAATAAAAAGAATAAAATCTAGACATGTCACAAATTCAGTCAGTGAGGTTAAGATTTCAGTTCAAATGTTAAACCTACTTTTTCTCCCCTCCTCCAATGTGTAACATACATGTTGTTTTGCAATGTGGAGATATATATTCCCGACATGGTCTAAAATAGAAAACAAGTGAAATGAAACATTATCTGATCCTATTAATAAACACAGTAAAAAGGGGAGCAACTCTGAGTACTTTGCCTAAATATCTGCCATAATTACATAGGATGTGAACATTTATAAATCTATATGCAATACACTACACATACATACAAATTCCCTTAATCTTTAATACTCTTCATAATGCCATGCTCTTAAATGTATTGCTTACACTACATGAGAATTGTATAACATTAATGTTTTCTGTAATACACAGAATATAAGAGTCAACAGATAAATTCACAGATTAATAATGGGAAAAGAAATTCAAATTTTAAAAATCCCACTTACTCGTTTTGAAGGGCAAAGTTCATTTTTTTCATCTGTCATCTTCCCACTTTTCAATGCTTTCCTTGGATGCTTAATGCTTGTTTTTATAGCAGGTCGACATACATAGTTCTCCAAGTTTTTAGGAGGTTTTTTAGTTCTCTTAGCCTGAAGGCCAATTTTCAACTTTAAGTTTCCCTCTGAAAAGTTTGTTTCTTTCACGGAAAACTGCTGTGCATCAGTCAAACCATCATTTTTCCCTGTCTCAATGTTTCTGTCCCTATTCCGCCTCCAAAGATCCTCTTCCTCCTTAGTGCTATTCTCTAGTTCCACTTCTCTCTTACTAACCAGTGTTCCAGTGCTGACAGCAGAAGGACTCTTTCTTGAAAATCCTTCGGAGTCTGAACCCACTCCTAACATAGCAGTATTCCTATGGTCCATCACAAGTCAGGCTATTTCCAAGGAATCTTGTAAGAAGACTTAAAAAGTTGTGTTAAACAAAAATGGCTGTTCTCCAAAACTTGCAACCAGCATCTCTGTAGGACAAACAAAACAAAACAAATTAATCAGAAAAAAATTTTTTTCCTTCAAAAAGGGTCATGAAACATTTCCCCCAAGTAGATATTTACAAAGTAAACTTGCCATAATTTTGGTTATTCAAGTTTTTTAAACAGTGATTTTTCAGTAGTCTAAATTGCAAAGATTTAGATCTTTAAAAATGAATACCAAAAATTGTCAGTGTTCTCCAAACTTTAAAATCTCTAATAAGTTTATTTCTGGAACTTAAAATCAGTTAGTAGGAATTCTAAAATCATCAGTCAGAAGATTCCTTCCTCGACAAACATATTTTAAAAATATAGGGAAGAATAAAAAAATCAATTTTAAGGAATCTTTCATTCCTAGATATATCAGTCAATAAACACATTACTGGTCAATTATAGTATTAGAGATCTATCTAAAGCAGTCAGTCAACAAGTGGACATTTGTGTGAATAGATATACAAAACTGTTATATACACATTATTATGGTGTATACTATATTTGAGTAATTCTCAAACATTTTGATCGCAGGACTCTTCAAAGAGTTTTTGCTTATGTTTACTTACAAATATTTCTTGTTAGAAATTAGATTATGAAAAGTTTTAACCTCAATGACCCCATGAACTTTCAAAGGGGGAGCAAAGATGGCAGAATAAAACCAGGAAGCTGCTTGAGTTCTCCCAGTTTCCTTCAAATACCACATGAAACCAAGCCTCTGAATAGAGTCTGATGGAATGAAATAACTCTTCAGCTCAAGATAGACTGGAAAAACTTCAAGAAAGGTCAGTCTCACTGAGGTGAAAACGGTGTTCAGCTCAGCTCAGCTCAGACAGACTCTGGGAAAGCCAAGGTGACAGTCTTAATCACAGAAAATTAGCAGCTACAACCCTCAGTTCTGGCTCAGTAAAGGAACAAATCAATGAGGCAACTTCCAGTTGCAGCTCAAAAGGCAAACTATGAACAGAAAAGGCAAAGCTATAAACACAAGGGGTCCATATGCTCAATGCCTAGGCTCAGAGCTGTACAGGAAGCTTGGGACAGTGCCCCTGTTATTCTAGAAGCAGAGCTCCACTTTAAAAATTAAAAAAAAAAAAAAAAAGGAAGGAAAAAAAGGAAATAACAAAAGAAAAGAAAAAAATAAGCAAGAAACAGAAAAGAACCTTGACCACAGAAAGCTACTATAATGACAGGGAAGACCAAAATACAATCTCAGACAAGAACAAAATGTCCACCCAAGAAATTTCAAAGACTGATATGAATTGGTCTCAAGTCCAAAGAGGCTTCTTGGAGAAGAAAGGTAAGAGAGGTAGGAGGGAAAAAAATGAGAATAGAAATGAGAGATTTATATGAGAGACTCAACAGCTTAGAAAAAGAAAATAACTGACTGAAGAAAAAACTCCTTAAAAAGTAGAATTAACCAAATGGAAAAAAGATACAAAAGCTAACTGAAAAAAATCACTAATGACTCTTGAGACAGCAAGAGTAAGTCAATGATCCCATGAAAACTGGACCACACTTTTGAGAACTGCTTTTCTAGAGCCTTTCTTCAGTGTTAAATTCCAATTCAGCCTATATAGATCTTGTTTACACACAGTTGTTTGTATGGTCAAATACATCTAAGGTTAATACTCTATTCACTAATGCATACTAATCAACTGTAATAAAAACATAAGAGATACAAAGTATCTACAGTTAAGATATCAGTCAAATAAATCAACAATATTAATCAAAAGCCTATTATGTGTCAGGCTCCATGTTGTACACTGGATACACAAAAACAAAAGTTTAATAGTCCCTGCCTTCAAGAAGTTTATCATCAAATGATGAGTTGCATGCATGGGTGTGTCTATGTGTGTATAATGTACAAAAATAGACTATAAACAATACATGTATATCAATATCATTAATCTCTTTTACCTCCAATCTGCTTATATAATAGTGCAGAATAATGTTTTATTAAATATAACTTTCATGATCAAAGGACCTTGACAAAGAACCTTTAAACACAATTCCATGCTTTCTACAATAGGTGTCATATATGGTCCACAAAGGCAACTCAAATCAGATTTGAAAAAAACTTGCTAAATAAAAATACAATAAATTATAGGCAACATGAAAACATTAAAGTTTTCAGCATAATGTCCCAAAAGGATTCTTATATTTGGATAAATGGTTCCGGTTTCTATTCAAATTTGACACTACTGTCCTACAACCTTGAATCTAAATTCAGATATGGTTTTAAAGCCGTCTATAATCTAGCCCTATCCTAATCTAACTTCAGTTTACAGAAGCATAGATCTAGAGCAATAAAGGATCTTATTCATGTAGAACAAATACCTCATTGTACTGATAGAGGTCTTCACTAAGACCCAGTGAAGTTAAGTGACATATACAAAGATCATAGAAGCAAAAAAAAATGAGAGAGATAAGATCTTATTCCCACTATAACATGACATATATTTTCATCTGTAGGCTGATCTCACAGTATCCCACATTTACTATCAGCCTTGGCTTCAGCTGGCTATCTCTTCCTCTATTTCTCCTTCCACATCCTCTCTCTCCAAATCTCAAATTCTCTCTAAAGTCTTCCCTATCTATTATAGCCCACTGTGATTTCTTCCTTTTCTGAACTTTTTATTCCCTTTATAGTCAGGATTTAATACAATTTTTTCTCTAATTAGTTTATTTAATTGTCTCCCAATAATGTAATAGGTTTCTAGATGACAAAAATCTTGCTCATATTCCTTCTGTATCTTCTACAAAGATGTTTTTCCTAATGATTTCAGGACTCTTGGGAGTCTCTGAGATCCTTTCTCAAAGCTAAATACTGCTTTCATAATACTAACATTTTAAATTTCTAACATGGTAAATATCAATATATATAACCTATAAACAAAAGTTCTTTACAGGGAACTTAAGTAGTCCTGAGACCAGAAAGATTGAAAACTGTTGCTCTATAGAAGTAATAGTAATGAGTGTGTGTATATATCAGGGGTGTATAAATATATAAAACATACATGCAAATGTGCATGTATATTTGTGACTTTATTACATCTCAAATTTCTCAAAAACTCAAATCTCATACATAAAAAGATCCTTAAAGCAATTTTGTCCAACCTTTTACTAAATATAAGTAATGCTTGTCATCTAATAACAATCTTCAATAATAATGAACTCATTATTCTCATAGAACAGTTTATTCCATTTTCAGACAATTCTGATTGTTAGTCATCATCATCCCCATTCTCTCCTTATGAGAGCAAGAATTCTACATCAACTGTGTGTTACACTTTAAACCAAGTCCTTTAGGCATCTCAATTTTAACATAACCAAAAGAGAACCAATTATTTTTTTCCTCAAATCAACCCTGTCCCATTTTAAATTTTGTAACCATCCAGGTTTTCAACTTTAGGATCATCTTCAACTTTTCATTTTCCCACACTTTCTATCAAATCAGTTTCCAGGCTTTATTAATGCTACTTTCACAACCTTTCTCAAAACTGGTCCCTTTCTTTCCATTTATCACTCAAGTTCAGGCTTTCATCACCTTTCACTGAAAAATTTCAGAAGTAGTTTTCCTACTTCTAGACTCTCATTATTCCAATCTCCAGTAATCATGTTATATCCAGACTATGTCATCCCACTTACTGATTTCCAAAACTCCTATTTGTCTCTAGGACAAGGGTTCTTCACCTTTCCTACCCACCCCACCCTACCCCCATTGTCCCCATGGGCAATCTAATGAAGTCAATAAACCCATTATTTAAAAATGCATAAAATACACAGTACTTTAAAAAAAGAAAAGAAAGAATTCTATTGAAATAGAACTGTATGAGAAAATAAAACAAAAATATCATGGACACCAAGTCTGAACTACTACTATTACGATAAAATATAAACATACTGCTGCTAAGATTTTTAATTCGTTATATAAATGTGATTCCAAGTTATGATTATAAACTGGTAAGATAATGTCCCTTAGGAACTCTTTCACATAAGATGTTTCATCTGCCTCCTCCACTAATCTGTACAGGTTGGCCCCCTTGCCTAGAATGTTTTCCCTCTTGTTCTCCTCTTATAATCCTTAGCATCCCTTCAAAGCTGTCTTTTCTGACCTACTTGCACCCACCCTACCAACCTAGTTGTTAAAACTCTCTATTCCCCACACAAATTACTTGGGATTTTAACATACATAAACACACACACACACACACACACACACACACACACACACACACACACACACACACAAAACACCTATCAATGGCCACATAAATATATATCTAGAAGCTATCAACAATCTCATATATATAACTTACCAAGAATCATCTGTATCTATATATGATGTTTACTTATCTGGGTAAATGTTATAACACCATCCAACCACTCTCAGTATTTATTTTTGGGGGAGCTAAAACTTTTTACCTCTGCATCTCTACCATTGAGAGGAAGTGCTTTGCAGATAATAAAAAAGTAATAAATGATAAGTTTCACTGAAAGTTCTTTATGACAAGTCAAGATCTGCTGCCCTATAGTTCTCATCTACTAAATCTTTGCTACATTGAATAAATCTAATCTCTTTTTGACATGGTAATTCCTTCAAATATTTGAATATTTCATCTTCAACTACTCTTCCCCCCCCCCCCAATCAATGAAATAGATCTTTGCTAGGATAAAAAAAAAAAAAGAGGATACTATATATGTTTATATGATATACATGTAAACTTAGACACACAGAGCATAGAATGAACTCTGCTCTGCTACTTAACTGTCCATGGGACTGAAGGCAAGTCAAAAGTCACTTTACCCCTGCAACTTTTCAGATCTTCATCTTTAAAATAAGAAACTAAACTAGTTGATCGTCAATATACTTATCAATTCAACTTATGATACCAAATAATATCCACTATATGAAAGTCACTGTGCATAAAGTATAGAATATAAAAGATTACCATAATCCTTCAAGTTGGCTAGATCTTCATGTCAACATATTTTTAAGTGTTATGGATTAAAATTTTAGATTCACAAATTACAATATATTATTTTAGCATAACCAACTAGTTAAAGGGACATCTTATTTTAATTATTAATATTATATTTATTCTGACCATTTTTATTCATTACTTTCATAGTACATAGGTTTCTGTCAGGCTTGTATCTACATTATCCATATCTTATAAATAGCTATTATGCTTTTTGGAACACAAGCTCCTTGATGGGAAAGACTAATTGATTTTTGTTTAAATCCTGTACTTAAACTTACTGACTGAACATTTAATAATGCTCCTTTACAATCTTTGCAATTTTTACCTATTCCTTACTTTATAATGTTAATTCCTTACTTTTCGATGTTCAGAAGGAAAACCTATTTATCTAAAATTTTAAAAGCAGAAAACTTTATAGCAAAAGGTCCAATTTCTAAGATATACCAGAAATTCATTCAAATTCATAAGAATAAGGGCCATTCCCCAATTGATAAATGATTCGAGATGAACAGCCATTTTTTCAAAAGAAAAAACCAGAACCTATCAATAGTCATTTTAAAAAATAACTAAATTATTAATAGAGAAATAAAAATTAAAATAACTGAAGTACAACCTCACAACTATCAGACTGGTAAAGCTGACAAAAAAGAAAAATGAAAAATGCTAGAGGGGCCAAAAAAATAGGTATATGAACATATGTGAATGTACTGTTGGTGAAAATGCAAACTGGTTAAATCATTCTAGAATTATGCCCACAAAATACTACTAAACTGTGAATAGCTATTTGACCCAGGAAAATTTCTATAAGATATATATTCTAAGAGATCAAAGAAAGACGTAAGATAGTTCTTGCCCTTATGGAACTCACAGTTTAATGGAGGAGACAAGTAAACAAATATGTATAGATGCTTGTATTTAAACACAGGAAAAATAGGAAATAATTAAGAGGGGAAGGCACCAGAATTAAGCAAGATTGGGAAACGCTTCCTGCAGAAGGTGGGATTTTAACTGGGACTTGAAGAAGAACAGGGAAGTCAGAACGGAAAAATAAGGAGAGAGATCATTTCATGCACAGAGAACAATTAAAGAAAATGTATACAACCAAGAGATTGGTGGGTGGGGGTTGGGAGTTGGACAGAAAGGAGCCAATTTCACTGGGTTTAAGATTGGAAAGTTGTGGGGAGGGGTAGGCTAGGTTTATGAAAGATGTTAAACATCAGATTTTACATTTTATCCTGGAGATGATAGGGAGTCATTAGAGTTTACAGAGAATGGGAAGAATTTGGTTGGATTTATACATTTTGATGGATGCCTAAAAGCTAGACTACAGTGGGGGAGAGCCTTGTGGCAAACCAACTAATAAATAGATTATTTCAGTAGTTCAAGCATGAGGTGATGAAATCCTATATCACCAGAGTAGAGGCAGAGAACGGAAATGGGCATATTCAAGATGTGTTAGAATGGTAAAATCAATAGATCTCGGGAACAGATCAGATATGGGGATGAAGGAAATTGAAGACTCAAGTGTGTTCTTAGATTTCCAGCCTGAGGTCCTGGGAGTAGATTTGTAGGTTTGATAGTAATAAGGAAATTCGGCAGAGGAGAAGCTTTAGGGGGAACAATAAGGAATTCAGAAAGGTGTTTGGAGATTCAAATTTGGAGGACAGTAGAGAGGTTTAGACAAGATAGGTAGATTTGGGAATATCAACATAGAAATACTGCAAAAATTGCAAAGCTCCTTTAAATAGTTCTAAATTTCTCTCTGAAGCAAAGACTCCTCCCCCCCACCCCCAATGTTCTTCCAACATGTTTACCATTCCTGGTGTCTACTGTATCTTTCATTTTATTTGTAATCTATTCCCTAAATAAACCTATCATATGAAATGGCCATTGTGAATTCTTCACATGATCCATTTGGTGTCTACCATCAGCCACATAACTGGGACATGGAAGTAGCATACAAAATAAAATAAATTAATATAAATATATTTTTAAAAATAAAATGGGAGTGACAATACAATGAATACTAGTGAATAAAACTAAAATTAAGTGTTAATATTAAATATCACAATTTTCTCAAATCCATTAAGAAAGCATAACAGGTAAAAATAGTACTTTTGCCAGAAGTAATTACATTTAAGCAACAAAACAAAGTTACACAATGAACTTTTTATATACCGCATATACTCGAGTATAAGCCGACCCGAATATAAGCCGAGGCCCCTAATTTTAACCCAAAAATCTGGGAAAACTTATTATATCAGTAGGTTTAGGTAGCGCACTGGTGCCCACAGAGGAGGACAGCGGGTGCCGGTATATGTATGTAGAGCGGTTGCCAGCATTAGTATACAGTCCGGTTACCGACTGTGATACTACAGGAACACCCGCATCACCGCAGCAACGGCTGGCCCTGTAGTATCACAGTTGGCACTCGAGCTGTATACTACACAGCAGGGGGGGCATTCAAAGGGATATTTACACATGTTTTATCTAGTGACTCGAGTATAAGTCGAAGAGGGGATTTTCTGCCCAAAAATTGGGCAGAAAAACTCGGCTTATACTCGAGTATATACAGTACATATAAATAATAGTAAGCTATACATAATAGTGATTCAAAGTTTGAAGTACAATCCTTTTTCTGTTTTTACTCTGTACATCAAAGTGCTCATTTTAGTTGAAGTTTATTAAGGTCAGAAAAAACTTCTTTAAAATTATTTAAAAGATACATTTTGTTGCAAAGCAATACTTAGTGTAAAGTACAGAGCACTGGTATAAACAGTTTACAATTTAAAAGATATTTTCATTTCTTTATCTCATTTGAGCTTTAAAAGAACCTGTGAGTTAAATAAGACAAGTATTATTTTTAAAATGAACAGACTCAAAAGGATTTAGTAACTTGACCAAGAACATATGGCAAGAAATGGGAAAGCCAAGATGCGCACATAAATGCATATCCATACCCACAATCTTCTGATTTTATTCTCTGGATTTTTTTTTAACTTTATCATACTATCTCTGAAAATTTTAAGGTCCTTATCTAATGAAACCTAAGGCTAAAGTTCTAAGAAAGGATTTTTAAGGGGAAAAAATTACATATATTAGAGTTCTAAGAAATAAAAATGGAAAGTAATAAAAACCTAAAGCTTTATGGCTCTGCACTATGATTACTGACAAGGAAAAAAATAGTTTAAGTCCAATAATCTATGACCCAGTCTGCTTAATCACTGAAAATATATGAAAGATACATTTCAGAATGTGACAAAGAAAACCATGATGACAAATTGCAAGCAAAATATAAATTCTCTCCAGCTTCTCTGTATATTATCAAGCTAGATGTGACAAATCAGGTTTTTATTCAATTGCTGCAAAGACTATAGGTAAACATTCCTAATACTTAAAAAAAATCTATCTCCAATTAAATTGTTTATTTGTATAAAAATTAATTTTTATTCCAAAATATCTTTAAATGAGTTATGGTTGTACAATGAAAAAGCAAGGTTTTTAAAATAATATTTACAAAGATAAAAAAAGTTATCTATATGTAAAAGCTATAACAGCTCTAAACATCAAAATATAATGAAAATCACTTATTACTAAGTTATTACTGCTGATAAACTTAGCAAAATTTTTGATAATTTTAACAACTGTATTTTGGGTATACTATAGTTCTTATGTAAGTGATATGAAATTTTTATGTAAGGAAAACTAAACAGTTTTCCTTGAAAATATTACAAAATAAATGACAATTTATGAGAAATACAGGTTTCCACCCAATGAAGAATAAAATGATAAAAAAAGATTTAACTTGGACATTAAGAATACCTTCCTGTTAATCAAATTTATTAAAAACACACAAAATTTGGAATGTAAAATTAATCACTAAAAATATTTTAAAACAAAACATGCTATATGTGCAAAACTTGACAAAGCTTTAGCTCAGATTCTGGACCAACTAGATAAAAGCCAAGTAAATGACCAAGAAAAATAATAAAAACGGGTAAGAAGATGGCCAAATTGTAACATCTCAAACTATATTGCAACATATTAATTTTTTTTTTTTTTTTTGCTGAGGCTATTGGGGTTGAGTGACTTGCCTAAACTTAGGCAAGTATTAAGTGTCTGAGACTACATTTGAATGCAGGTTTTCCTGACTTCAGGACTGGTGCTCTATCCACTGCACCACCTAGCTGCCCCCCATAGTAATCGTTTTAAAAAAAACAAAACTTGGATTAGTTTAATAAAAAATAGAAAGGTAGATCATTGGAAGATACTTGGTATACAAGATATAGACCCAACCAAATACTGCAGAACAGTGTTTCATGAATCCACAAATTTCAATGACTAAGCTAAGAACTCATTCTTCCACAAAACTACTGGAAAAAAAAAGCAATCTGATAAATTACCTATTGGATCAATATCTTGCACTATATACCAAAATAAGAAACAAATAGATATGATTTAAGTTGTTTCATAAAGAATTACAGTAGCAAAGAACAAATTACATTTCAGATCTATGGATAGAGGAAGAATTCATAACCAACAAGAATCACAGAAAATAAAATGGGTAATTCTTATTCTGTAAAAGGTCTCATAATTAAAATATATAATGAGCTAAAGTAAATTTGTAAGAACAAGAGTTATTATTCAACATATAAGCAAGCAGTCAGAGGATATGAACAGGCAGTTGTCAAAGTTAAAAATCCAAGCTATCAACAATTATATTAAATTCTGGCCAAATCACAAATAATTATAGAAATGCAACTTAACTCTGAAGTTATGTTTTATATTCATCAGATTGGCAAAGAAGACAAAAAGAAAATTACAATTGTTACAGGGATGGAAGAAAACAGGCACACATTGATGCATTGTTGCTGAATTGGTACAGCCACTTTAGAAAGGAATTTGAAAGTATAACCATAAAGTTACTAAATTAAAATTTCTCTTCTTGACTCAGTACTATTACTAGGTGGTGGTGGTTATTCAGTCATCTCATTTGTGTCCAAATTTTCATGACAACACTTGGGGTTTTCTAAGAAAAATATGGGAATGATTTGTTCCCATATGGGAATATGGGAGTGATTTGGTCAGGTTTCAGAGACATTAAGAATCTGAAGCTACGTTTGAATTCTGGAAGATGAGCTTCCTGACTTCAGACCTGACACACACTCCACCTAGCTAATTTACCATCACTAAGTACACACGCACATACAACAAAAATTAAGGAAAATAGAAAAGAATGTACAAAATGTAAAAAAAATAGTTAAAGCATCTGTTTTTGTAGTGAAAAAATAACTGGAAACTAAGAGAAGTGCCCTTCTACCGGGGACTAGCTGAGTAAATGATGACAGAAATGTTATAGAATACTATTAAAATATTATGTAAAAATAACAAAATTTCAGAAAAACATCGGGAATACCTGTAAGAATTGATGAAAAAAAATGGAAAGGGCTATTAAAAAGGAAAAAAAAAAAGAGAGGGGGCCCACTGAAGCATTTTTTAAAAAGCAAAAAAGGCCTTAAGTAAATGACAAGAAACTTTTAACGTCAAATATTGAATTTATGATACAAATTAAAAGAAAAGCAAGCTAAACACAACAGCTTTCTTCACTTTTATGTATAATTTCTTTGTGTTCTATTATATATAATATTGCTTTATTTTGGTGTTTTTAAAGTTCACATTTTTTTTAAACTTAAAAAATTACCTTTGGAGGTCCTTCCCAATGAAATTATTCAATAATTATAACACTGTTATTTTAGTAATATATAAAACACTACATTATACACTAAACTGTATACTCTTTGACACAGAAATAGGTATTAAGGATACTTTCCTAAAAGAGAGAAAGACCCATAAGTACAAAAATATTTATATTTTTTTCTAATAACAAAAACTGAAAACTAAGTATTTATATATTTGGGGAATAGCTAAATAAATTATGTTACCTTAACTTAATTGTCAAAGTGACAGTTTTGTCAAACTTATCACATTTTACAGGTCTGGGCCATGTCATTCCCCCCCATCATTCACTAAACCTTAATGGTTCCCTATCACTTCCAGCCCTTCATACTACATTATGACATTTAGTTACATGCTTCTTGTTTTTGTTGTTCCATGCTTAGATCATAGTTTTAAGAAAACATGAGCAAGTTCTGTCAATCCACAGTATATAAAAAGGAAAAGTATTACATTTTGAGGCTAGGTGATAGAACAGCCAAAGAATAAACAAGTTAAAACTGTCAGACACTATACCAATGAAGCTTTGACTAAAAATTAGTTTCTGAATGCTCCACTTTTGTTTTGTCTTCTCAGCACTCGGAACAGTGCCTTATACAGAGGAGGTGTTTAATAAATATCTATTCAATGACATTAGGTATTAAATCATGCCAAAATCATCAAGATAACATCTCCTGTTAGAGTAAACAATTACATTTGATTTCATATGGGTTCTAAGCCATTTGAAAACTTCAGTAGGCACTACATGTGGTGGACTCTATCAGAAGGCTATATACTATTTAGCATTGTAGTGATATATCCTCCTTTCAATGTCACATGCAATTAATGTTTCTTACTTTAATCTGTAATAAAGGATTAAATAATTTGGGATCTTTAGTGATCTTCCATTCCTCTATAAAATGCCAAAAACAATAACAACAACAACAAAAGTCACATTTAAACAGTGAGACAGTGTAGTATGTAGGGAATATTTCAACATAAGTTATCTGGAATTAATTTCCTCATCAGAAAGGTGACAATCCAAAAGCACTGGTCTCTTGGGAACAATATTCAAAGCAACAGAAGGATTTTCTGTTCTTTTGATGAAGGAGGGTTTTATACATAAGGTCATTTAGAAAAGCAAAATAACATCTAATTTTTAAAAATAAGCATTGTCAAGCTATAATTACTCTTGTCATTTTTTAAATTTGTTTTTTAGCTACTGATTACTCTTATAAATCTATCATTCCAGAGTTTACATTATGGTCCATTACTAGAGACAATCTTCAGTGGCAGATCAACTGGTATGTGAAATTAAGTTCTGTGTTTTCTAACAAAGATCCTTATATTTTTAAATGCTGATTCTCACATAACTAAATTAAAAGTAAAATGTTTTATTGCTATCATTTCCTAACAATTTTCCCCAGTAAAGCCCTTCTTTGTAACACAGAAATATAGTTAGTTAAGCAAAATAAACCAATACAATTACCAGGCCAAGGCATACTTTTATCACCACCTCTAGTCTACCACCTCTCTACTGAGAGTAGAATTATGTATTACTATTAGTATGTTTTACCAATATTAGATTATCTGTATCTAAAGTCATAATGCAACACTGCATTATTCAGTATTCTGATGCTTCTAAGTGTTGTTTCTTACACATTATTGTTGGCAATGCTTAACTTACACATTGATTCTGCTTCCTCTGCTCTTCATCAATTCTTTCACATACCTAACTGCAAGACTTTATATGAAGCAATAGTGATATCATTTTGGTCCCATTCAAGAACAAAGGACAACCACCACCAATTAAGACTTTAAAGCTTAAAATGGAAAGCAATAGGATGATAAAAAGTTTATTTTCAGGCTCGTAAAAATGGTTTATTAGGCAAAATTGTTTATGACTGAATAAGAAAACAATTGGCAGCTTTTTTGAACAAAAAATGTTATCCAAGGTCATGTGCTCTTTGTTGCTTCACCATTCCTTAATATTATCATCATTGTTCTAATTTATCTTTTTTGGAACTTCAGAGCATATATATGATAGCAGCAACAACGAACCTTCTGGTCATTTTAAAATAATCAAGTGACAAGAAATACTTGCGTTTCTGCATTTTCTAAGAAAAAAAAAATCAAAAGTCTCTTTGGCAGACAAGAAATAATTGCTTACTGATGAATCACTCTTCTCTTACTTGTTGAACAATTTGTACTTTATATTTCTGTTATATTTTCTTTGTTGGAAGAATACAATATTCAAGAGTTGTCTAACTGTTTTCTATTCAGGTACCACTAAAGCCATAACATTCCTGTTATTCTCTTTCCTTTTAGAAAAGATGAGAAAAGTACAAAAGTGGCTGAAAACTATCTTATGCGGGATGTCCTAAAATTATTTATTGCTTAAAACTGAACTTAAAGACTCCCTGTGATTGAAGTGGCTTAAGCTTGAAATGAACATGCACTTTTATCAACTAATCTCTTTACTGGCACCTTTTATATTCTACCTCTTGGCCTCTAAGTTAAATCTAGGCTTTCCCTAGCAAGATTATGCAAAAATACTTTCTTATAATTAATTTGATCTGTAAAAGCTAGAACTTTGCTTTGTTATTATCTTTTTATTATTAATTTATTTATTTCAATGCACATTGCTTTATGAATTATGTGGGGAGAAAAAAAATCAGAAAAGGAAAAAAAAACTGAAAAATGAAATGAACATAGCATACATTGATTTATATTCACTATCCATAGTTCTTTTTTTGGATACAGATGGCATTTTCCATCCAGTTTATTGGAATTGCTTTGGATCACTTTGAAGAAGAATCTAGTCTTTCACAGTTGATAATCACACATTCTTGGTGTTATTGTGTACAATGTATTCCTGGTTCTGTTTATTTTGCTCAGCATCAGTTCATGTTAATCTTTCTAGGTCTTTCTAAAATCAACTTTTTAATAAAACAATAATATTCCATTAACTTTATATATCACAGAGCTTATTCATTCATTCCCCAATTGATGGGTATCTACTTATTTTCCAATTCTTTGCTACCACAAAAAAGCTGCTACAAATATTTTTGCACATGTGGGTGTTTTTCCCTCTTTTGGGATTTCCTTGGGATATAAATATAGTAATGGCACATCTGAGTCAAAGGGTATGCACAGTTTTATAGTCCTTTGGGTATTGTTCTAGATTGCTCTTTATAATAGTTGGAGCATTTCACAACTCTACCAACAATGCATTAATTAGTGTCCCAGTTTTCCCACACACCTCCAAGATTTATCATTATTTTTTTTCTGTCATTTTAGACAATGTGAGCATTTTTCCACATGGCTATAGATGGCTTTAATTTCTTCATCTGAAAATTGTCTGTTGATATCCTTTGATCATTTATCAATTGGGGAATGACTTGTATTCTTATGAATTTGACCCAGTTCCTTACATTATTTTAGAAATGAGACCTTTATCAGATTTTTTTCTGTAAAGATTTTTTCCAGCTTTGTGCTTCCCTTTTAATCTTGTTGGTTTTGTTTGTGCAAAATCTTTTTAATTTAATGTAATTAAAGTTGTCCATTTTGCCTTTCATAATGTTCTCTAGCTTTTTGCTTATAAATTTATTTAGCCATTTTCAATCATGATGCCTTTTCATGACACCATTTGAGATTTTCTTGGCAGAGATACTAGAATGGTTTTCCATTACCTTACCCAGCTCATCTTGGAACTGAGGCAAATAGGGTTAAGTGACTCACCCAGAGTCACACAGCTGGTAATTAAGTGACTGAGACCATACACTTGAACTCAAGATGATGAGTTTTCCTAACTTCAGGCCTGGCACACCATCTACTGCACCACCTAATATACAGATAATGAAGATTACAGGGGATTTTATAAGTCTCTGTCTGATTTACAACTAAAGAAAAGAGACACCAACCTTAAAGTACAAAACCAGCAATATATTAAGTTTAAAGATGCAACGCTGCAAAAACAGGAACAGTGGGAAGTCCTATTGAGAGTCTCCTGAGATGTGAATCCATGTATTTTCAGCTTCTGAATACATGCTTTCTCAAATAAATAAGCAACGTTCACAGAGCCAAGTCCATTAAAGTTGATCACCAGATAATTTTGTTGTTACTGTAGCCAATGTTTTTCTGGCTTTGCTCACTTCACTTAGTAAAGTAAGTCTTTTCAGGCTTTTCTGAAATCAGCCCGCAAATCATTTCTTAGAACAATAATATTCCATTACATTCAATTACCATAACTTTATTCAGTCACCCTAAAGGTTCATTTTGTAAATAAACCTCTTGTTTAATGATAAACTATGGTTAAATATAGGAAGGTTAGAAAAGATATAAATATGCAACAGTGTATCATAAATGAAAAGAACATATTATCTTGCAAAAAAAACCCCATAAAACCAAAAAAAAAAGGGACAAACGATGACAGAGATGTAAATGTAAATATATTTCCATATATCCTATTTTCCCCTCATCTGCAAAATATGTAAAACATTTTATAATAAAGTTCCATGTAAATACCAGCTATTTTACATATTCTTACTCCTTTAGGAAGAACATATTCCCTGAAATGTTTCACTATATTTCAAAATATGTGATGAAATATTAATAATCAAAGCTGATAACCAGTTTTTATAAACTAAAAAGTAAATCAGAAAAATAATTTTTAAAAAGATTAAATAAATAATAGAAATAATTCTACAAATACCTATCATCCAATAATACAAAGAACACAAATTACTGAAAGAGCTATGAGAATTATCAAAAAGACTGGAAAGCAATGTGGTAGAAAACTGGTTTGAAATTTCCTGTCAAGATGGCAGCCTGAATAGGAAACAAGTTTATAATTCCCACATACTTAACTGCAACAATACCCTGAAGTTCACACTAGATTGAATAATGATCAAGAAACTCAATAAAAAAAATAAGACTGGTATTTTCCACTCTAAAACTGCATTAATAAATCAGACCAAAAAGGAAAGCAAATGAGCAACAGCTTGAACAGATACTAGACACTACTAATCTCCAAGAATTAATTCAGAAACAACAAGAACTGAAGATTCAGGGGAGAAGAGACTCAAATAGGTTAAAAAAAAAAAAAAAAACTCAGGTGGGAACAATGGAAGCCCCCAGGATCAGCCCCCACACTGTGCCATAAAAGTCTGAGCCCTGGAACTTCAAGTTTGAAAGAGTCTAAAGATACCTAAGAGGACCCCAAAGAGCTGAAGGAAGAGTGGGATTGGGAGCAACTGGTAGTCAGCAAAGAAACCCAGATGACTGCATTGGAAGGTCTAAGCATCACATGCGGATTCAATTAAAAAATGTAGCAGAGAACAGAGCTTGGCCATTCCCATAAAGCCTCAATTCATGAAGTAAAACTTGAGAGATCAGTAAATTAAGGAAGACTTGGTGGCCAGCATCAAAAATTATTGAGGGAGGGGGAAGAGAGGAGGATACTCTACAGGCAGAGCCCAAGGTAGCAGAGAAAAGGAAGGGACTGGTCTTGGGCTTCTCCTCCTCTGCCCCAGTCAACTTATAATGATTCCCAAAAACAAATTCTGGGGTAGCAGAATCCATAAGAGAGTGAAACAATTTTCCAGACACAGACAACTTAGAAGATTGGCAAGAAAGGGCAGTTGCAGCAGAGTGAGAATGAAGTAGTCAAATGCAGGCCACTCCAACAAGCCAGCAGTCAGACTCAGGGGCAAATAAATCAGACAATAATGGCAGTTTTCTTTCTTCTCAGCCCACAAACAGTCCACAGCCTTTGCTGGCACCAGGCAAAGGACTCTGCTGCATTGTTCATACTTTGATCTGGGTCACAGTTCTGAGCCTCAGTCCCAGGGAGAGGAGAAACAGCACATCAGATCTTACAACCACAGGAAAATAGTGACACTCCTCACAGTTCCAGGGTAGAAAAGAGTGATTGTGTAAAACACAGCTCTCCCTAAATAATAGCACCTTGGAAGAACTAAAACTTAAAAGTCTCCAGAATTATTCCTGAAAACAGCTACACAAAATCCTGACAATGGGGACAGTGCTCCATCCACTCTAGATGCAGAGTGCCACTTTAGCATAGAGATAAAAGTCAACAAACAGGATGGAAAAATGAACAAACAGAAAAAGATCCTGAATACAAAAAGTTACTAGAGTGACAAGAAAGATCAAAACACAAACTCAGAAGAAAAGAAAATCAAAACTGCCATATTTAAAACTTCAAAGAGAAATATTAATTGATCTCAGGCTAAGGAAGAACTCAAGGATTGTTAAAACCAAGTAAGAGAAGCACAGAAAAATTAGGAAAAGAAATGAAATCCAAAAAATTCATGAAAAAAGTGCTCATTAAAGGAGGCACCAAAAGAAAAAAAAAATCACTCAAGAAAATAACACATTATAAAAAAACAACAACAGAATAAGCCAAATGGCAAAAGAAATAAAAAATCCAATAAAGAACACTTTTGAAAAGCTGAACTGGCCAAAGGGAAAAAGAGGTACAGAAATCCATTGAAGCAAAGAACTTCTTAAGCAGAACTAGCCAAATAGAAAAGAAGGTATAAAAAGTTCACTAAAATACTTCCTTAAAAAATCAGAATTGAGCCAATAGCAGCTAATGACTTTTTGACACATCAAAAAGCAATAAAACAAAATCAGAAAAATGAAGAAATGGAAGAAAATGTGAAATATGACATTGAAAAAACAACCGAACTATAAAACAGATCCAGAAATTATTAAGGTGGGGCAGCTCATATTGACACAGTGGATAGAGCATCAGCCCTGTACTCAAAGAGGACATAACTTCAAATCTGGCCTTAGATACTTAGCTCTAGCTAGGTGAAACTGGACAAGTCACTTAATACCAATTGTCTTGTCCTCCCCCAAAAATTATTAAGACCCAAAGGATAAAATAGGAATTGAAGGAATCCATCAATCACCTTCTGAAATAGATCTCAAAATGAAAATTCCAAAGAATATTACAGGCAAATTCCAGTATCTCCCAGGTCAAGCAGTCAACAAGAAACAATTCAAATATCATGGAGCCACAGTCAGGAGAACACAAGATTTAGCTGTTTCTATATTAAAGGACTGAGGGGATTGGACTATGATCTTCCAAAGGGCAAAAGAACTAAAATTACAATCAAAAATCACCTAGTCAGCAAAAGTGAGTGTAAGCCTTCAAGGAGAAAAAAATGGATATTCAACAAAACAGAGGACTTTCTGAGTAGAACCAAGAGAACACTGTACACAGTAACATCAAGATTATATGATAATCAATTCTGATGGACATGGCTCTTTTCACAATGAGGTGATTCAGGCCAATTCCAATGGATTCATGATGGAGAGAGCCATCTGCACCCAGAGAGAGGACTGTGGGGACTGTATATGAATCATAACATAGTATATTTCCACTGTTTTTTGTAGTTGTTTGCTTGCTTTTTTTTCCTTTCTCATTTTTTTTTTCCTTTTTGATCTGACTTTTCTTTTGCAGTATGGCTGTAGAAATATAGCTGCACATCTTTAACAAATATTGGATTATGTGCCTTCTTCTAAGGGAGAGAGAAAAAAATTGGAATACAAGGTTTTTCAAGGGTGAATGTTGCATATGCAACTCTGCATATATTTTGAAAATAAAAAGCTTAAAGAAAAGAAAAGAAAAATACTGTGCTACAACAAAGAACTTTCAAGCATCTCAACCCTGCAATACTTACGAGAGACCATGGGCAAGTAAACCACTTAACTCTTAACTGCATTATGAAAAGAAAATTAAAAAAAAAAAAACTGAGCAAAAGTAAGTATAAGCCATTAGGAGAAAAAATGGGTATTCAATGAAATAAAGGACTTTCACACATTCCTGATGAAAAAAGCAGAACTGAATAAAAAATGTGATTTTCAAATACATGACTCAAGAGAAATATAAAAAGGTAAACAAGAAAGAGAAATCACATGGGATTCAAGGCTAAACTTTGACATTCCTACATGGGAAAATAAATACTTTTAACTCCTAAAACTTTCACATTATTAGGGCAAGTAGGAGTATATAGATAGAGGACATGGTATGAGTTAAATATGATGGTACAATCATATTAAAAAAACTAAACTAAGGGATAAGAAATGGAAATATATTAGGTGGTAAAGGCAGAAATAGAATGGGTTAAATCAAATTATCTGACCTAAAAAATGTGCAAAAAACCTTTTATAGTGGAAAGGAAAATGGAGGTGATGGGGAAGAGTGAGAATCTTATTCACATCACAAATAGTTCAAAGAGGATAAATCTGTTAGGCACACAAATCTATCTTACTCTATAGGAAAATACTTGGGAAGGCTAAGAGAAGGAGAGATAGGGGCAGATAGAAAGGAGAATGAATTAGGAAAGGACAATATCAGAAGCAAAACACTTTTGAGAATGGACAGTTTGAAAGGCTAAATAAAGGGAAATAAAACAGAGGGAAATACATAGTAATCATAATTGTGGGGGGAAAAAACACAGCAAATTATTCTGATAAAGACCCAATTGCCCAAATACATAAAGAAATGAGTTAAGTTTATAGAAATAAAAAAACATTCCTCAATTGATAACTGGTCAAAGGATATGGTCAAAGACAATTTTCAGAGAAAATAATCGAAGCTATCTCTATCATTCTAAGTCACTACTGATTAGAGAAATGCAAATTAAAACATCTCTAAACTATCATCCCACACTTATCAGATTGGCTAATATGACAGAAAAGAAAAATGGCAAATGTTGGAAGAGATATGGAAAAACTGAAACACTAATGCACTGTTGGTAAAGTTGTATACTGATTCAAACAATATGTAGAGCAATTTGAAACTCTGCCCAAAATACAATATATATACTTTCATAGAGCAACACTACTACCAAATCAGTATCCCATAGAGATAAAAAACAAAAAGGATAAAGATCAATATGTACAAAAATATTTATAGCAGCTCTTGTAGTGGTGGCAGTAATGTATTCCTTGTGGGAAATCTGTTTTTTTTTTTTTCCTTTGAAAATAAACTACAGAATGACTGAACTGTTGTATATGATTGTGAAAAAATACTATTGTGCTATTAAAAATAACAAGGAGGATACTTTCAAAATACCTACGACCGATGCAAAGTAAAATGAGTAGAAACAGATCACTGTCTACAATAACAGTAATATTGTGAATGACTTGACTATTAGCAATAACGTGATCCAAGACAATTCTGAAGAACTTCATAATGAAAAATGCTACTCATCTCCAGAGAAAGAATTGATAAACTAAATGCAGACTGAAGCATTTTTTTCCTTTATTTGTTATATGTTCTGTGTATATTTGTATGTGTTTCTTTTACAATATGACTAACAGCAGAAATTTTTCATATGACTACACACATATACCTGTTATCAAATTGTTTTTCTTCTCAAGGAGGGATGGAAGGAAAAGGGATGGGAGGGAGAGAGAGAATTTACAACTCAAAAAAAATTTTTAAATTATATTTTCCATGCAATTAGGGGAAAAGGTTAAAATAAAATAAAAATTACTGCATACCTGACACCCTAAGATTTTCCAAGGGGGGAAAAATGGATTTTCCATAAGGACTATATTTAAAAGAAATGAAGGTGAATTTATTTGAGCAACTGGAGGGAGTTTTATGATGAGGTAGTATTAACATTCTTAAAAGGGAGAGAAGAAATAAAAAGTTTCTTCAGAACTTTAATATCTTCAAAAAATACTGCAAAGTTAAAAATGAAAAACTGAGGTACTAACAGTTGGGATGGTTCTTTTTTTTTTTAATTTTAAGAGAGACAAGGAAAAAATAAAAGGATATAACAGTATAGAAAAAGTGGAAGAAAGGAGAATTTGCTACTTGTTATATGTGTGCCAAGACAAAAACATTTAATGAGGAAAAACATCAGAGAACGGGCAGCAAATAAATCTCACTTTTATATGAAATGGACAAAGGAAGGTAGAACATGTACACATACACACAGAGTTGTTGGAGAAATTTATCAAAAAACAGGGAAACAAAAGGAGATGAGGGAAGGGATGAAGTGTTAAAGAAAAAATTACCAAGAAGGGAATAGTCACAAGCAAAACAAATATCTTAATCCTAAAGGTATAAAAGGGGGGGGGGGGGGAGGAGGGAAACTGAATGTAAGAGTGTACCTTAGGACTGCTTTTTTAAAAAATCTAACTTTTTTTTTTTTTTTTTTTTTTTTTTTGCTGAGGCCATTGGAGTTAAGTGACTTAACCAGGGTCACAGAACTAGGAAGTATTAAGTGTCTAAGGTCAGATTTGAACTCAGGTCCTCCTGACTTCAAGGCTGGCACTCTATCTGCAGCACCACCTAGCTTCTAAATCACTACAAATCAGAGAAATGCAAATCAAATCAAATCTGAGGTACCACCTCATATCTATCCAATTGGCTAAGATAACAGGGAAAGATAATGTTGGAGGGGATGTGAGAAAAGTGGGACACTAATGCATTGGGTGGAGTTGTGAACTAATCCAACCATTCTGGAGATCTATTTGGAACTATGCTCAAAGATCTATAAGACTATACATGTCCTTTGACCCAGTAGCACCACTACTGGGTCTGTATCCCATGAAATCATAAAGGAGGAAAAATGATCCACATGTGCAAAAATGTTTATAATAGCTCTTTTTGTGGTAGCAAACTGGAAATTGAGTGGATGCCCATCCATTGGAGAATGACTGAACTATGATATAAGAGTGTAAGGGAATATTATGGTTCTTTAAGAAACGATGCTGCTTGCCATCTGGGAGAGGGGAAAAGTTGGAACAGAAGCGAGTGCAAGGGATAATGTAAAACAAGTTACCCAGGCATGGGCTCTGTCAATAAAACGTTATAATTTAAAAAAAGAAAGAAAGAAAGAAAGAAATGATGAAAAGTCTGATTTCAGAAAAGCCTGGGAACTTGTATGAATTAATGTTGAGTAAAGTGAACAGAACCAGGAGAACATCATACACACTAACAAGATTAAATGATCATCAACTATGATAGACTTAACTCTTCTCAGCAATACAATGAACAAACCAAAACAATTCCAATAGACCCGGAACAAAAAATGACAATCACATTCAAAGAAATCATTATAGAGACTGATCAAAGCAAACTATTTTCACCCTTTTTTTGTTTCTTTTTCCTTGGGATTTTTTTCCCATTTTATTCTGATTTTTTTTGTAATATGACGAACATGGAAAAATTGTTAAAAAGAAAAAGAAAACAGACAAGGATAGTTTTGAAAGTAAAGTGTAGAATTTTACTATGTGTGTGTCTTTGTATGTGTGAGTAAATAATTTTTTTAATGGTAAGCATTGTAAAATGGAAATGCATGATTTCATATAAAATTCATTTTTTTAAGTACTAATGTATATATGGAAATGCTCTCTACTTTTGGAGTTGAAGCTTGGAATATTTTAAAAATATATTAAAAAGGGTTTTGACCAGCATCATATATCAAATATACCACAATTCCAAAAGGATTGGTAATGTGAATAAAGATCAAAATCAATTAAGTTAACAGTCTTTTAAGAAAAATGGACTGGAATAGGGAAAGACTTTTGGCGAGGAGACCAAGCAGCAAGATAAACTGGCAATAACACAAATGTGAGGTGATGAGAGCCTGTACCAGCATGGTAGCAGAGTCAGAGGAGAAAAGAGAGTATATGCAAAAGATGTTACAAAGGTAAAATTGACTTTGGCAACACTGGATATGAAGAGTAAGAGAGAATGAGGAGTAAAATATGACATCCTGGTTTCAAGCCTGAGTAACTGACAGGATAGTGGTAAGCCCAAAAATAATACAGAAGAGGGTTTTAGAGGAAAGATGATGACTTTAGTTTTGTACATATGAGTTTAAAATGTCAATGGGATATCTAGTTAGAGATGTTTCATTCATTAGGGAGTAGTTATTTCAAAACTAGAAGTTAGCGGTGAAGTCTAAGTAGATATGAGAATTAAATGATAATTAAATCCAAAGGATCAGATGAGATAAATAAGTAAAACAGTTTAGAAGAAAAGAAGGCAGTCAGGATAAAGGTCCAACAAGAGAGGCTGAGAAGGAGCAGTTAAATAAGTGAGAGGGGGAAAAAAGCACACACATAAATAGGTAAGAGAACAGAATACAACAGTGTCACAAAAACTTTACAGAGATATTAAGGTGACCAACAATGTCAAAGGCTGCAGAGAGGTCAAAAAGAAAGAGAATGGGAGGAAGGAAAGATTAGATCCGGCAATTTAAATATCAGTGGTTTTAATTCATAGATGCTGCTGGAAGACAGGCTAAAGAGTCAAAGAGTGTAAAAGGAAAGGAAATAGAGACCAGTATAGACAGTCTTGAGGAGTTTAGGCACAAAAGAAAGGAGAGTTACTAGGAGGATACATAGAAGGGATGAACAGAACAAGTAAGAGTTTTTTTGAGGATGGAGGAAACAGGCATATTTATAGGCAATAGGGAGGTAGTCAATAGACATAGAAAGATTGAAGATGTGAGATAAAGAGAACTACCTTTCCATTATGTGAAACAGAAAAAGGAGATAGTGGCAGAAGCATCTGGATAATTCAAGATGATGAAGAGGGGAGAAAAGGAAGCTCTTAACCAGTGGCCTCAATTTTTCTTAGTAAAATATGAGGTAAGGTACTCAACTGAAAGGATGAGAGGAAGGGGAGGCATAATAGGAGATTTAAGAAAGGAGGAAAAGGTTTGGAAGATCCACTGTCCTGAATGGAAAAGTGAGTTAATTAGGGAGGTAAAAAGGATTGCTAAGCAGCATTGAGAGCATATTTGAAGTTATATAACAAAATTGTAATGGGACTACACAGAAACATTTCATGCTTTTCTCCAGGTTAATTCAATAATACATGTGTAGGAACATAAGCAACAGATGGGGGAAGTGAACCAAGGCTAAAGTGTAGCAGAGCAAGGATAAGGGTGCAAGGAACTGAAGAGAAGATAACAGTGTAGAAAAGATGTTAAAAACGTGTAGTCCAACAAAGAGAAGGGAGGAGAATGTAGCTAGTGCAGAGGTGATGGTCAAGGAAAAAAAAAATGAAAAAACTTGAAGAACCAAGAAAAGGGTTTGGACTTATAAGACAAAGGGATAAGAGGAATGATAAAAGATTATGATCAAATAAGGACATTTCAGAGTTCATGAGCATGGAAGTTAAAAGTATTTGTGAGTGACAAAAAGATCTAAGGCTATGACCATCTTTGTGGGTGACTGAGGTAAGATGGCAAAATAGATCATGTAAATAACTAAGCTTATGAGGGTGTTTCATGGAGTATTAATATGTTGATGTCCCCTAGTATGAGAACATGAGAACAAATGAAGAGCATCCTAGAGGAATGGCACACAAGAGTTAACAGGATTTTGAATGGGTATTTTATATGAATTGAGTCAATCTGAATATAGGAGAAATTACCAAATGATAACAGTAGAGAGGATAAAGTGGCAATGAAGAACAAAACAATATTCCAACTTCACCACCTAGACTAATATGGAGAAGTGGAAGGTATTGGAGATAGGGTATGGGGAAATGAGTGAAAGTGCAGCTAGGAGTATTAAAAAACGACTACATAAGCAGGAGAGCCAAGCCTCAAAAGAGCAAAAACATGGACAGATTGAGAAAGATAAAAGATTTAAGATCAAAGAAAGTTCATGGCTTATGGAGCAGGAGGCACTCCAGAGAGGGGGGCAACATTAGAATAGGACATCAGAAGTTAAGAGAGAGAAGTTGGGACGTTAAAGACAGGAAATAGAAACAAAGGAAATGGCAGTGAGGGTTGGAGAATAAAGACTGAATGGTGGATTCCAAAGAGGGAGGGAGGAGGCATGTGAAGCCAAGATGGCAGAGAGAAGCCAGGAAATTGCCTAAGCTCTCCCTAGTTTCCCTTGAAAACAACATTAAATCAAATCATTAAAAGAATTCTGGAAGCAACAAACTCCATAAAAAGAAAGTGAAACCATTCAGCATTTTAAGATATCTTAGGACTTCCAGAAAGATCTGTCTCATTTGGGTAAAACAGCAGAAGAGCTCAGCATGGACAGCAAGAGGCTCTTACTCACAGCAGAGATAAACATCCAAGACACCAGGGTCCTGGCTCAACAGGTCAGTGGAAAGCAGGCCGGCTGTGAGGCCTTCAGCCTTGCAAGCTCTGGAAGCCAGGGCACAACTGGAACAACTATCTTTGGGCCACATTCGCTCAGTGAGCAAGCTGTCAGTCCCAACACAAAAAGCCAGTGACTAATAAGTATCTGGTTCTCAGTGCAAAAGGTTTGGGACAGTACCCTCTGTATCCCAGGAGCAAAGCTCAACCTTTAAAAATGAACAAAAGTAAAATAAGAACCCTGACCACTGAAAGCTTCTATGGCAACAGGGAAGATCAAAACCAGAAGAGGAGAAACATGACAAAATGTCTCTATGCAGAGCTTCAAAGGGGATTAAGAATTTGTCTCAAGCCCAAAAAGTCCTCTTAGAAGACTTCAAAAAGAATTCCAAAAATCAAGTAAGATAAGTAGAAAAAAAAATTGGGAAAAGAAATGAGAGCTAGGCAAAGAACTGTAAAAAAAAAGAAGCATCAACAGCTTGAAAAAGAAAGCACAAAAACTGAAGAAAGAAAACAATTCCTTTAAAAAAAAAAAAAAAAAAGAATTGACCAAATGGGGGGAAAAAATTCAGTGAAGAAAACAATGCCTTTAAAAGCGGAATTTGCCAAACAAGAAAAGGAAGTACAAAAACTCACTGAAGAAAATAATTCTGTAAAAACTAGGACTGGGCAAGTAGAAGCTAATGACTCTATGAGACATCAAGTACCAATCAAACAAATCAAAAAAATGAAAAAAGATAATGCAAAATAACTCAATGGAAAAAATAACTGAAAACCATATGACTTAAGACATAAGACTTAAATATTACTGGACTTATAATATGAAAGCCATGATCAAAGAATTTGGACAATATCTTTAAGACAATCAAGGAAAGCTAGAAGCATTCCCAATTAAGATCTGGGGTGAAATAAGGATATCCATTATCACCATTACATTGTATTACAAATGTTAGCCTTAGAAGTAAGAAAAGAAAGAGAAATTGAAGGAATTAGAGGAGGTAATGAAAAAAACAAATTATCACTATTTACAGATATGATGGTATATTTAGAGAATTCTATAGAAGGAACTCAAAAGTACTAGAAAATTATAAATCTACATAAATCATCAGCATTTCTATATGTTACCAACAAAGCCCAGCAACAAGAGATAGAAAGAGAAATTCCATTTAAAATAATTGTAGACAATATAAAATATTTGGAAGTTTACCTGTCAATAAAAAGCCAGGAATCATTAACACAATTACAAAATACTTTCCACATAAAGTTAAATCTAAATTACTGGAAGAATATCAAATGCTCATGGGAGTCCAAGTTAATATAATTAAAAATGACAAATACTACCTAAATTAATCTATATATTTAGTGCCATGACAATCAAGCTGCCAAAAAACTATTTATAGAGCTAGAAAAAATAACAAAATTTATCCAGAACAAAAAGATCAAGAATATCAAGGGAATTAATGGAAAAAATGCAAAGAAAGGTGGCCTAGCCATAAAAGATCTGTAATTATATTATAAAGTAGCAGTCATCAAAAGCATTTGGTACTGGCTAAGAAATACAGTAATGGATCAATGGAATAGGTTAAGAACACAAGACAATAGTCAATGACTACAGTAATCTAGTGTTTGATAAAACCAAAGACTCTCGCTTTGGGGATAAGAATTCACTATTTGACAAAAATTGCTGGGAAAACTTTAAAAAGCATGGCAAAAAACTAGGCATTGACCAACATATCTCACCCTATAACAAGATAAGGTCAAAATGGGTTCAGGATTTAGATACTGTAAGTAAACTAGGAGAGCAAGAGATAGTGAAGCTGTCAGATTCATAGAGAAGGGTAGATTTTATGGCCAAAGAACTATGAAATGGATAATTTTGATTCCATTAAATTAAAAAAGTTTTGCACAAACAAAACCAATGCAGCCAAGATTAGAAGGGAACCAGAAAGCTGGGAAAAAAGTTTTTATAGCCAGCATTTCTGATAGAGGCTTCATTTCTAAAATATATAGAGAACTGAGTCAAATGTATAAGTCATATAATTGATAAAGGATATGAAGACAATTTTCAGATGGAAGAATTAAAGTCATTTCTAGTCATATGAAAAAATGCTCTAATTCACTTAGATCAGATTAGGAAAACACAAATTAAGACAACTCTGAGGTACCACTTTACACCTCTCAGATTAACTAAGATGACAGAAAAAAATGATGAATGCTGAAAGAGATGTGGGAAACCTGGGACATTAATGCATTGTTGGTAGAGTTGTGAAATGATCCAACAATTCTGGAGAACAATTTGGAATGCCCAAAGGACTGTCAAACTCTGCAAACCCTTTGATACAACAGTGTCTGTATCTCAAAGAGATCATAAAAAAAGGGAAAAGAACTCACAATGCAAAAATGTTTGTAGCAGCCCTTTTTGTAGTGGCAAGGAACTAGAAGCTCAGTGGATGCCCATCAATTGGTGAATGGATGAAAAAGTTATAGTATATTAATGTAATGGATTATTATTATTATTCTATAAGAAATAATGAGCAGGTGGATTTCAAAAAAGGCTGGACAGATTTATATGAACTGATGCTAAGTGAAGTGAACGTTAAGCATGGCAACAAGATTATGTGATGATCAACTGTGATAGACCTGGCTCTTTTCAACAATGAGGTGATTTAAGGCAATTCCAATAGACTTGTCATGGAAAAAGTCGTCATCCACAAAGAGGATTCTGGAGACTGAATGTGTACTACAAAATAGTATTTTCACCTTTGTTGTTATTGGTTTGCTTGGGATTTTTCCTCATTTTTTTCTCTTTTGGTATGATTTTTCTTGCACAGCATGATACATGTGAAAATATGTTTAGGATTCTGGGAAGATGACAGAGTAGGTTGGTAAATTGCAAGCTCTCCTGATTTCCCCTACAACTAGAACAAATTTGTGCCTAGGTGAATATAGATTAGTGAAAAATAAAGAAGATTGGGTCAGAACAGAGGTCCTCCTGATACAACCCAAGAAGATCTGAAGAAAGTCTGGAGATTAATCTGTCTGAGGTACAAATACCTTCAGGCTAGCTCCTCAGAAACACCAAGTGGGGAATTCTGGGAGGAGCTGGGTATGCCTGAAGTCTCAGCAGAAACTGCAAAAACTTTCACCTTCCAGACTGTTCCTGGAGTTGGACATTGAGTCCAGGAAAATGAAGTGAACTTCAGCTGATTGGGAATGCCATGCCCAGTTGTACAGCTGAGACATGGCCCTGAGCAATAAGGAACCAGTTATCTGCTGAGTGGAGAAGCAGTGGGACAGGGATGTGGCTGGCTGTGGGCACTTGGAGGAGGGTGGAACTCTTGGTTTAGGATTTCTGATCAGAGTGAAAAGCTGAAGGGAAGCTTGAGGCACTCTCCCCCCACCCCAGGATTAGAGGTACTTACATTAATATATCTTTTGTTAAAAAAGAAAGAAAGAAAGAAACCCCAAAGAAGTTAAAAACCCAAAGAAGGAAAAAATCCTAAAAAAGGAATAGGGAAGACCAGGGTTCACCTTCAGAGAAGGACACTTTAGTGTTAAAAAAAAAAAAAAAAAAGTCTTCTATCCCAAAGAGTAAAGTGAAATGGCTTCCTATCTAGAGAGAATTTATAGAAGAAATCAAAAAAAAAAAGAATTTAAAAATCAAATGAGAGACACTAAAGAAAAACTAAAAAAAAATTTTTACATCTAAGAAAAACAAGATTAAAAATGTTAACCAACTAGAAAAGGAAGAATAGAGTCTCAAAGCTGAAAATGATTCTTTGAAAACTAGAACCGGGCAAGGGGAAACCAGTGAAGCTATGACAGACCAAGAAATAACAAAAAAAATTACAAAGAATAAAAAAATAGAATACTCTATGAAATATAAGAAAAATGACAGATCTGGAAAACAGATCAATAAGAGAAAATATAAGTGCCAGAAAGTTGTGACCAAAAAGAGAATCTTGACATAATACTGCAAGAAATAATACAAAAAATACTGTCGTAGAGTGATAGAACATGAGAGGAAAGTAGTAAGAGAAAAAAAAAAAAATCTAGTGATCACCACTTCAAAGAGATCCTGTGTGGAAAATACACAGGAATATTACTGCCAAATTTTGAAACCCCCAGATCAAAGAGAAAATTTTGCAAGAAACAAGAAAAAAAAAAAAATTCATATTTGCCGTAGCTACAATTAGAATTGTACAAGACTTAGAAGCAGCTACAATAAAAGAGTACAGATCCTGGAATCATATCTATTGACAATCAAAAAAACTAGGCTTGCAGCCAAAAAAATCATATCCAGCAAAATCACTGATAAATTTCAATGAAAAAAAATGTACCTTCAACAAATTTGCAGATTTTCAGGACTTTCCATCAACCAAACTCAAACTTACCAGAAAATTAAACATATTAAGAGCCAATATCAAAGATCAATTTTAAAGAATCATGGACAAACTGCTTAAACACATACAAATTTTTATGTTATTTTTACATGGGAAATGTATATTATATGTTTAAGATTCACATCAACAATAGGGTAGCTTTAAAAAAAAAAGATTGACAGAGTTAAAGTAAAAATAGTAATCATGATACATAAATGAGGTGCAGAGGAAAAACAAACAAGCATTAGAGGAGGAAAGAGGGTTCATAATTCTGAAAACCTACTCACATTGGGAATAGGCTACACTACATATATACCATGAAGGGTAAAGCACCCTTGAAAATCTATAAAGAAATAAGGGGTGAGAGATGGGCTGATGGGAAAGCAAAGGGGAGGGAAGAAGACCAGGGAGGGATCCTTGGATGAAAAGAGGTTAAAATAGTAAGTCAAGTTAGGGAGCAGAATTTAATTAAAAAGTCAGCAAGGATGTGTGTATATGCATATATATATTTACATATATATGCATAAATATATCTTTTCTTACTGTAACTCGCTTAGAGATAGGGAAGCTGAATGGAAGGAAAAAGAATAAAGTAAATAAGGTACAGGTAGAGAAACAAAAAAGGGGAGAAGGAAGTTGGGAAGGGAGAAAGAAAAATTTGGAACAAAAAGTTTTGCAAAGGTGGATGTTGAAAACCATCTTTGCTTATATTTTGAAAAATAAAAAACTATCATTATTATTAAAATAAATAAATTTTGCATAGAAAATGCCATTTGTATTCAGAGAGACAACTAGGAAGATTGAATGTATATTAAATAATTATGGAAATATGCATAGAAGAATTGTACATGTTTAACATAAATTGGATTACTTGCCACCTATGGGAAAGAGTGCAAGAGTGGGAGAAAAAAATTTTTGGACCACAAGTTTCACAAAGGTGAATGTTAAAAACTATCTATGCATGTGTTTTTAAAATAAAAAGCTTTATTTATTAGAAGAATGTGAATCAAAGCATATTATTTTCACCTTTTTCCCTTGTTTTTTCCTTTCTCATGGTTTTCCCCTTTTGTTCTAATTTTTGTCTCCCGACAAAACTCATGGAATATGTAAAAAAAAGAATGGATATGTACAACCTAAAAAAAACCTTAAAAAAGAAATTTTTGTATAAATAAAACCAATCAAAGATTAGAAGAAAAGCAGGAAATTTGGGGAAACCCTATACCGTATTTCTAATAAAGGTCTCATTTCTAAAAAATATAGAACTTAACCCCATCGCCTCATAAAAAAATCATCAAATGGTCTAAGTAGACGAACAGACTATGAGATAAAGAAATCAAAGTCTCCCATAGAAATATGAAAAATGCCCTAAAATCACTAATAATTAGGCAAAGGCAAATTAAAATCACTTTCAGACCCCACCTCAAATACATGAGATAGGTCAAATGAGATGACAAATGCCTGAAGGGATTTGGAAAAATAAACTAATGTATTAATTACACCAGGGTAGATCTGCAAAGTAATCCAACCATTCTGATGAGGGATGAAGGTACCGAAGAAGAGATTAGCCAGGAATGGGTGAGGTTCAGCTCTCCAAGGCACCAGTTCTGTTGAAGGAATTTCACTAACCCCAAAGGCTATGGCAAAAATAAATAAATAAATAAATAAAGCTTTATTGTTAAAGAAACACCAAGAGGGATTCTTTTGGGGGGCATATCATTCTCAAGAGAGAAGTGATCTGCAAAGAGTTAATTTTCTGAAGACCCATTTTATGCATGAGTCTAAGGGAAGACTCTGAGCAGAGGTGAAATTAGAGAGAAGAGGAGGGGGGGAGGCGTAACTTCCTCCAAGAAAACTTATCTTGCTCCGAGAGGATGCAAGACTTTTTGGGTTTGTAGATCAAAGGAGACTTTTTTTTTGATTTTACATAATTTTACAAGGCTCCCTCAGGACATAGAGTCTTACTCTCATCAATTCTAGACTGTTATGTTGCAACTAAGCTTGAAAAAAAAAAAAAAAAGGCTACTAAACTGTACAGAGCCTTTGACTTAGCAAACATGAAAGGGACACATTTATAGCAGTTCTTTTTGTGGTGGCAAAGAAGTGGAAATTGGACAGAATATCCATCAAATAGCTTAAAAAGTTATATGACATATGACTATGATGGAACTTTTGGGTTATAAGAAAGGGCAAAGAGGATAATTTTTGAAAACCTGGGAAGGCTTAAATGAACTGATGCAAAGTGCAGTAAAAGAACCAAGAAAGCAATTTAACGGTAACAATATTTAACTTTTAAACACTTAATTGGCTGTAAAAACCTTAGTAACTTTGGTTTACACAATAACTCACTGAATTCCAAAGGACTTATAATGAAAAATATGTCCACCTCCAGATAATTGATAATTCAAGACTGGATTACAGCAATATTTTTTCCTTTTTTTTTCTTGTTCCCGACTACCACCATAGAACTGAGCTAATGTAGAAATTTGTTTTCTATAACATCAAATCAGTAATAGATTTTGAGGTTGTATGTTTCTCAATGAGTGGGGCAAAAAGAGGGAAAGAATTTGGAACTAAAAATAAAACTGAAAGAATTTTCAAAACAAGTAACAAAAAAAGAGAAACTAACTCAGTGAATTGGGCATACAACTAAAAAAGAAAAAAGAAAAAAAAAAAGAAAAGTAATATATCAAAAACCCTCAACTAAACACCTAAGTAACATTTTTAGAAATCAAGAAACTGAGGGAAAAAAGTTGCTTGGCCAAAAGACTACAAGAATATATGAAAGAAAAAAAAAATACCTGGAAAAAATGAAGCAAGAGATTAAAAATGAAACTGTAAATGAAATATGAGTTCTGAAGAAAAGAATTAGCCAGAGAATAAGTATCTTAGGACAGAAATTGGAAAATTTTACCTAATAAGCAAAAGCAAAAACAAACCCCAATTCCCTACAAATTAAAATAGACCAACAAGAAACAATGACTCCATGAGACTAGAGGTCATATCAAAGCTTGGAAAAAAGGAAGAAAGTATAAAGTTGGAATACATGGGAGAGCTGTTGGAATACATGGGAGCCACCTCACAGTGGCTGCTGGAGATCCAACCCAGAATGGATCTCCTCTTGTGAGAGGATGACACAAGGAGACTGAGAGGCAGTTGCTGTTCTGTGACCTCTCTGACTGAGAAGCTATTGGGTTGTCTCCATGATATCTCACAAGATCAACATCTGTTACAACCATCCAGAAGTGATAATGCTGCTTGCATTCCTCAGTGTGAGGACCACGCTGTGGGGGGGAAATAACAGCAAAAAACAAAAAACGGGGAATTGTTAATGGACAAGTCAATTCTCCAAGAGCCTCCACAGCTGTGGACCATAGCATCTGAAAGAGTTGCAGGACAGCTTTTGCTGACACAGTTGTTGCAGACTGGGAATGAGATTAAATTGGAGGTAGGGTGAAGAAGAGAGAGATAAGACAACACAACAGCCTCTCAGTCAAAGGAGTCAGAGAACAGCAACTGCCTCTCAGTCTCCTTGTATCATCCTCTCGCAAAAAGAGATCCATTCTGGGTTGGATCTCCAGTAGCCACTGTCAGGTGGCTCCCATGTCTTCCAACAGGTATCCATTATTTAAAACAAACAAAAAAATTTTAATTAAAAAAGATCAAGGAGAAATAATTTTAAGAATAATCACACTAGGCAAGTATGTGGGTACAGTGGATAGAGCACTAGTCCTGAAGTCAGGAGGACCTGTGTTCAAATCTGGCCTTAGACACAACATTTCCTAGATATCTGATCCTGGACAAGTCACTCAAAAAAAGATAATGAAAATAATTACACTCCTTGAAAACCAAATTGCAATCACAAAACCTGTAATCCATGTTTTCCAAAAAATAAAAAAAAAAAAACAAATAAAACTACCAAATTTACCAAAACACAGAAAGAATTTACCACCACCTCATTAAAAAAAAAAAAAAAAAAAAAAAAAACTCCACAAGGAAAAGTCCTAGAAATAGCATAGACAAACTCTCTAAGCTTCCAAGTTAAAGAAAAGCAATCAAAAAAAAAAAAAAAAAAAAAAAAGAATGCAAGTACAAAAAAGGAACCACAGATTCTGCCATAGATGAAGGGAAGATCTTGGAATATTCATTCTAAATATTAATTCTTACAATATTTCAAAGGCTTACAACCACAAATTATTACTTTCTAAAATTTCTAAAAATTACTTTCTAAAAAACACTTCCTGCTAAAAAGATTACACCTGAGACACTAAAATGCAAATAGAACAAAGAGAAACCTAGAAAAATAAATTTATATGAACATCTGAAAAGTGCTGTACATAATGATGAAAAAATGCCACTATATTGAGGAGAGAAAAAACAAGTTTCTCTTTAGAACCTTAATGTCATCAAATGGGATTGAGGAAATTATAGACAAGTAGAGATCATGGAGCTAGACTGGTTCTTTTCAAGGGGGTTGAAAAAGGGAGATTAAAAGGAAAAATATACTAATGTCAAAAGAGAAAGAAGGAAGTGGAACTTATTATTTCTCATGATAGATGTGTGGGCTTCTGGAGAACTTTACTTTCATCTAAACCAAATAAAAGAATCACAGTTAGACACACAAATAATTTCATCCAGAAATACAACCAATTCAACAGGAAAATTACAGCATATGAATGGAATAGACTATTACACTATATGAAATTATCAAAGAGCCCATTTTATCAATATCAATAGATGATTTTCAGATGAAGAAATTTAAGTTATAAGAAAAAATGCTCTAAATCACTATTGATCAGAGAAATGTAAATTAAGACAACTCTGAGGTATGACTACATCTCTCTCAGATTGGGTAAAATGACAGGAAAAGACAATCACAAATGCTGAAGGGATATGAGAAAAGTAGGACACTAATACATTGTTGATGGAGTTGTGAACTTATCCAACCATTCTGGAGAGCAATATGAAACTATGCCCAAAGGCTTATCAAAACAGTGCATCCCCCTTTGATTCTGCAGTGACTCTACTAGGTCTATATCCCAAAGAGATCATAAGAGAAGGAAAAGGACCCACATGTGCAAAAATGTTTGTAGCAATCCTTTTTGTGGTGACAAAGAAGTGGAAATTGAGTAGATGCCCATCAATTGGAGAATGGCTGAATAAATTATGGTATATGAATGCTATGAAATACCATTGTTCTGTAAGTTATGGTATATGAATGTTACAAGATATTATTGTATAAGAAATGATCAGCAGGATGATTTCAGAAAGATCTGGAGAGACTGACTTGAACTGCTACTAAGTGAAGTGAGTAGAATCAGGAGAACATTGTAAACAGCAACAAGAAGATTATGTGATAATCAATTCTGATGGACATGGCTCTTTTCAACAATGAGGAGATTCAGGCCAATTCCAATAGACTTGTAATGGAGAGAGCCATCTGCATTCAAAAGAAAGACTGTGGGGACTGAATATGGATCACAACAGTATTTTTACCAATTTTTTGTTGTCTGCTTTTTTTCCCTTTTTGATCTGCTTTTACTTGTGCAGAATGATAATTGTGGAAACATGCATTTTAAAAACCGTGTATGTTTTAACATATATTGGATAACTTGCTGTCTAGGGTAGAGGGTGAGCAGAAGAGAAGAAGAAAAAAATCTGGAACACAAGGTTTTGCAAGGGTGCAAACTACTTTTGCATACATTTTGAAAATAAAAAGGTATTAATAAAAAAGAGAGTAAGCCCGTTTTAGAGAATCCTGGGAAGCCAGTTATTAACTGTTGTAGATTGAAATTAGCACAAATATACAAAAACACTGCTTTCCAAAAATTTTTGGAAGATGTATGATCTCAGATTAAAGCAAAGATAAATCACTTCACTAAAGGACTTATGATGAAGGGTATTATCTACCTCCTGGGAACTGATAACCTGCCAGGGGAGATTAAGACTATCTTTTTTTGGACACAACCAACGTATGGATTTGTTTTGCTTAACTATGCTTACTTTTTTACATAGGACAATTTTTTTTTAATTGGTGGGGGAACAAGGCCTCAAAATTAAAGAGAAGAGAGGAATACCTAATGACAGTGATAAAAAATGAAGAGAAATGAAAAATGATATATTTTAAGAATTTTTTTTAAATGATAGAAGCAAAGAGAATGAAATTTGGAGGAAAATACAAACATAACAGTTTTGAATTTAATGTATTAAAATTAAGAAAAAAAAAACCACAAGATTTATTTTATTACTGTTTTACCTTCTAAGAAAATGCCGATGTTTACTGAAGTTTGCCAAGTTCAAAATAATGAAAACAAAAATTCATTTAAAAAGAAAGTAATGTGCCAAAACAGGTATTAATTCTTTTTAAATGCAGTAATATTCTTTTCTGACCATACTGCACATTGATAATGAATGTAAATATACATACTCAGGCTAAACTTTTAACTCTTTAAGGATTCAAAATATCTTAGAATAATCACAAATACTACTTCATTCATATCAAAGAACATAGTAGCTATAGAATATATATATATATATATATATATATATAGAAGACAAATGCTTACTTTTCTCATTTAATTTCTTAACTAAACCTACTTCACATGATGATATTTTTGATAACTTGATTTTCTCTTCAAAAAGAAGCAAAGGGGGAAAAAAAGTTTTCATTCAGGTTAAATAATAACTGCTAATTCTTCATTGATCTCTCTAAGTAAGCTCATATATTTTAGATCAAGAAATGGAACTTAAGAGGTTACTCATGACAACTCTTTAATTTTGTTGATGAGGAAAAATGAGGTCCAAGAAGCTTAACTGATTTGCCCTAGGTCTGACTCAATAAGGAAGAGTCAAGGTTCAAACTCAGGTTCTGCTATTCTAAATTTAGCACTCCTTCTAGGCATACTTGACATCCCTGGCATTAAAAAAAAAATTGTATAACTTTTTTTTTTCTTCAATAGAACAGGTTTCCTTTTCAATCCTATGTATTCTACTTCAAATATTTAAAAACATTTTTCTGAGGAGGCCTTACATTTCACAAGACTGGCAAAAGATTAAAAAAAAGGTTAAGAACTGGGGCTCTATTCTCTACCTTTACTATTAATATGATTAGGTAAACTAGATTATTCATATTATATAAAATCTAAAGTCACCCTCATTTTTTCATTTCATTCACATTTCAACTCACTTCATTAAGAACTAAGAACTATTCAGTTTCTCAATCAACAAATAATTAAGCTTACATACCTTTCACTTTTTAAAATAAAATTTTATTGTAATCTTTTGTTTTCACATCATCTACATCCTCCACCACATCTATTCTCTCTTTCTATACCAAAAAAATATAAAAGAGAAAAAATATTATTCAACTCATCAAAAAAGTCTGATAGTGTATGCAGTGCTCTTCACTCATAATCCCAAACTGCAAAAAGGAGGAGAATGTGGTTTCTTGCACCTCTTTTCTTTGGACCAAGCTTAATCAATATCATTTCACAGCATTCAGTTTGAATAGTTTTATTGTTCTTTCCATTTTTTATTGTTCCAATAATTTTGTATAATGTTTTTACTGGTTCTACTTATGTTGGTTTTAATTAGTTAAGCCTAACCACATTTCTCTATATTTATCATATTCATTGTTCCTTCTAGAACAACAACATTCTATTACATTTACCTACCACAATTTGTTCAGCATTCCTCTAAGTGATGGGCATCTTTGTTCCAAGTTCTTTGCTACCATAAAAAGTACTGCTATAAATACTTCAGTGTATCCGATGCCTTCCTTTTTAACACTGACTTCCTCAGGGTAAATATGCCTACCAGTGGAATTAATCTCTAGGTCAAAAGGTAAGGATTTTCTATTCCTTTTGTTAGCATAATTCCAAATTGGTTTCCATTATATTTGGACCAAAGCAACACTCCAACAATACCACATCTTTCAATTACCATCAACATAAAGTTCATATATTCTTCTGTGCAACTTTGTTACCTTCAGGGTAACATATTTCACTTCCTTCTTCCCCTAGAGAGCTAATTGTTAATATAAGAAGTATTCAATGAAATTAACAGTGCAGAACAAGTTACATTCTGGCCCACAGTCTTTAGAATATTAAAACTAATATTCCAATCTGATTTTTTTTTAAGGGGCAGAAAAGGTCATAGGATCATAGACCTATGAAACAGTTAAGAAACCTCAAAGATGATTATTTTCAACTCCTCCCTTTACAGACCAAGAAACTGAAGTCCAAGTCATTCGGTAAGGATAATTAACTATCATGGAAGAAAAAAATGTACTTAAAATGTACTTTGAAGCTAGAATGGTAGCACAAGGAATAACAAAGATTCAAGTCTTGCTGTAACTGTAACAGAAAATGAATTGAGTTTAATAAATTTTAATCAATGAACTTTGCAGCGCAATTGTAAGGCTTAATGCTAGTACTGTATATTTTTGCCTTTTGTGGGAAAAAACTACAGACTACATTCCACACAACTAGTAAAATCACTAAAACTCATTCACTCTCTTTGTAAAAGATATGGCAATATTTACTTTCCTTTTCTACAATATCTCTAATCATGATAAAGTCACATAAAGCCTTGTAGTTCATTTGTGTGCTCCTCCTTAAGCAATTTAATAGATTTTTCAAACGTCCAGAAAGAAGTTACAATTCAGCAACTATTAATGCTCAAAATTGTGTATTTCTTCCTCTGAAAAGACAGGCTGACTTGAGACAAATGTCTGTTCTTGTTCAACATTACCAATATCATCTGATTTCTTTGGTGGTGGCTGGCTCCATTTAGAAAATCAAGTGGAACTAAAAACTAGAAAATGTTTTAGCATCTTGTCACTACAACTAAAAAAATACACTATAATAAGAGACACTTTATTTCTCACTTGTGCATTTGAGAAAAGCTGATAAGCTTTTTTGGCAAACATAGGAACTAACTGTTCTCATTTTTCAATGCAAACATCTAAAAGCACTGATCTTGATTTCTACTCACCTCATCTCTTTTAGTTTGCAAAAGGAATCCCATTAAATACAAGTGAAGTTGGAATGATTTTTAATTTTGGCCAAATAGTTTTGTATATTAGAACCTTTTCATATAAACAGTTCAATTCTGATTAGCAATGCATTATTGAAAAGTTCTTAAAATTGACACTGGAGAAATAAAGTCTAGTCCATTAGGGGAAGGATGTAAACAATACTAAGATAATTCAACCATACACATATACATACACACACATTTATTCACACAAAAGTGACTAGCTAATAAATAGAAGGAAATAAATACTTTAAAGACTATTTTAGAGATATTTCAAAATACTCAATTTCTAATTCAGTAGTTATTAAATAAAATTTTAAAATGAGATAGATATTGAAATTAACAATATTAGTAAGATCTTCAGTTAAATTCAATTTTGAAAACCTGAATTCACAGCTGGTACATTCACTAATCTGAGTCAAAACCAGACTATGACTGTAAAATTCTGAGGTACTCTAAAAGAATGTCATTTCCAAAATGTGAATTACAACATAAAAAATTATCTTTACAGAGAAAATGACAAATCTTAACAAAACAGTAAAATCTGGCTTTTCACCAGTGACTAAATACAAAGTAAAAAACAAGAATTATTAGTAAATTTTAGGGAAATATCCTTAAGAATTTTGGCAACACTTCTTAAGCTGCTCTTTGCTTATGTTTTCCTCTCTTGTGGCAGCCAGATGTTAAAGACTAAATTTTAAGAAATCTCAAAGATTCCAGGAAGACTGGCAAAAAGAAAACCACATAGCAGACACAATCAAGCTAAAGATTATTCCTCCATATGAGAATCTTAAGACTCAGAACAATACACATAACTCAATCTATAGAATTTAATAATTAGAACATTAGACCTTTAAAAAGCACAAAATATCTATTTAAAAATCACTCTGTGCTACACACTAAAAAATAGTACTGATCAGTTTTTGAGTAGCAATAAATCAAGACACCCAGAGAAATAAATGTTAGAAGCAATGGTAATTGGGCAGCTAGGCTGCACAGTGAATAGAGTAGCAACTCTGAAGTCAAGAGGATCCGAGTTCAAATCAGACCTCAGACACTTAACACTTGCTAGCTGTGTGAACCAGGGCAAGTCACTTGACCCCAATTGTCTCAGGAAAAGAAAAAAAAAAAAATGGTGGTAATTAAATTAGTACTGAAATAATGCCCTCAAAAGTTACCTAGTAAATAGCCCTGTATTTGATATCACAATGAAAACTAAGCATCCTAAAATTAATCTTGATCCTTATGAATTCCAGAACAATTTAAAAGAATGCTTCACTGTCCTCTCCAAACTTGTCATTTGTGCTATTAAAATAGTTTCCTGAATTTATCACCTTAAATAAGAAATGGAGTAGCATGTGTTTGTGAGGGTTTTGGTGTTTGTTTGTTTGATTTTTTAACATTTCCTATCCCAAATTCATGTATACTCACTACAGCTGTCAAGCAGCTGCTACATTTCACCCCAAGGATAAATGAAGTGTTTCCTATAGGCATATAAATCCAAAAGGACATTAGGATCTATAACATACACTGCCCTAGAGAAAAAGGGTTTAGCATGACAATCAAAATTTTAAAGGACTAACAAGTGTTTGCTTCCCAATGTTTATACCAATTTTAAGACAGATGGTATATTTAACCAAAAACATCAGATGCTACCAAAATACATTTTTAGTTATAAAGTTGCTTATACAACCTGAAAATTTTACAGATAATAAGAAAAAATAATTGATAATATTGAAAATATACGATTTCCAACATGATGGTTTCTCTCCTAGTTCCTTCTACTACCCTAACAGTTTCAAACATTTACAATTCCTAGTCTCAAATCCTAACATTATTTAGATGGTAAACTCAAAGAATAAAAAAATACTCATATGAGTATAAATAAAACTATAGATAAAAGGGAGGAGTCATTGAAAATTAAAAGAAACAAGGTAAGAACAAGGCAGGCCATAGGTAAGCAATTACCATATCACTTATTTCCAGGTTCACATACCAAAACAATATTTAGAAGTTAGAGGAACAGAAGTTTGTAAAACAAGGTTCAAAAAATCCTAAACAACTCTGTCAAAACCACCCAATTCTATCACAGGATCTTCAAAACTTTTTAGAAACACCATACTACCATTTTCTTTCATCTTATCTTCTCTCATTCCAACTATAAATACAGCCCTCTGGAAAATACTTCAGCATATACATCAAACCCTATAACAATTAACTTCCAAGGACTTAGGGATGGGAGTAGGAAGAGTCCAATTTTCTTACAAATATTCTCTAATGGGGCAGCTAGGTGGCTCAGTGGATAAAGCACCAGCCTTGAAGTCAGGAGGACCTGAGTTCAAATCTTGCCTCAGAAACTTAACACTTCCCAGCTGTGTGACCCTGGTCAAGTCACTTAACCCCAACTGTCCCAGCAAAAAAACAAACAAACAAAAAACAAATATTTTCTAATGTACATAGACTGCCTTTTAATATCTGAATGCCAGTTGTATCATACAGAAATTTTAATGGCATTTGCATTTGTTAATGTAGATTTTACATATATATATTTATCTAAAATGTGTGGATATATTTGTGTGTATGTATAATACATGCCTGAATCAAATCAAGAAACCACCCATCTTCTCACAGGCACTATTACGTGAGCTCAGGAAATTTTCTTTATACTTAGAGGAAGGCTTTGCGCTGTACACATTCACTTTTCGGAAATTATGGAGTCCCAACTTTCAAAGGTATTAAAAAATGGCAAAAGGCATCTCCTATACACAGTTTAAACACTGGTTCCTAAAACCAATACATATGGACTATACAAGCTTCTGTACTACATATGCAATCCACTCTACTAAATAAATTCTTCTAGATCCTTACTATGCCATCTTGGCTTAAAGACAATTTTCTCCAGGCATACTGAACAAAGTTTGAAGGAAAAAAGTTTTAGTCTCAATTCTACACAGGTTATTTTGTCTGGTAGATGAACTTCTTCCCCACAATGCAGTTCTGCAGCCCGCATCCAACCCATTCTATCAGGTTTACTCAAATGTACTTCCCATAATCACAGACCAAATAATGACGATTCTTCTTCCCACAACACAAAACACAATATGACTGAGTTCACAGCTCAGAACACAAGCCAAAAGGTAAAGGATCTCCCTCACTCATACACACAAACCATCTGACCAGAAATGCCACCTCCTCCAAAAAGTAATGGTAAACAGTATCTAGTTTTTCTAAACACTTAGGGACAGATTAGTCTTAAAAAAAAAAAAAAATAACCTTTAACATTCACATAATGAACACTCTTAGATACAAGCCAAGTAAATATAACTTTTTTCCCTATGTAAAAATCAAACCATCCTGATAATGGCCCTTTATCTCAAATATAAGCAGCAAAACAAGAATCAGAAACCTTGGATTGTTATGGAAGCAAGAATTAACTTGCTGAATGAATAGCCATTCAGCCATTTAAACCTTTTTTAATCCTCAATATATGCATTTTTAAAATAAGGAAAATTTTATCTGCCCTACCTACTTTACCAGACTATTTTCAAGAAAAATCAAGTTAGAGGCAGCTAAGCCACATAGTGATAGAGCACCAGTCCTTAAGTCAGGAGGACCCGAGTTCAAATCTAGCCTCATACACTTAACATTTCTGAGATGTGTGATCCTAGGCAAGTCACTTAACCCCAACTGCCTCAGCAAAATAAAGTTAGAGTAAAATATGCATAAATAGCATTCAAACAATTTATTTCAATTCAATGGAATTCCATACACTCAAGACAACATACTAATTAGCATTCTCCTTTATGCATTATAAGCTATTTTATCGAAGATATTCATCACATTAATCGACGATATGAGTTACGTTATTAGTCCTAAATGAACCTCCCCATAAAGAAAAACTAATCAGATAATTTTGTTCCTCCATTAACTATAAACAGCTGGTTAAGTAGGAAATACCTTCATCCGATTGCAAAACATTATTAAATACATAAACCAATCTATTTTGGGGATTCTATCATCCCTAATACAAAGAGATGATTCTGGAACCCCTTGATTCTTGATTAAATACATGTTGTCCTATGAAGTGAGTTACCCCTTCGAAGGTGATTATCTACATGACTTATATAATGTTCTATTATAAAATAAATATCAACTGTTCAGACCTCGAAAGGACTCTACTAAGTCATCCCTAACATCTCCAAACATGAAGATCGGCTAATCATTAGCCTATAAACCTAATATTGTGCACACAGGCCCATCCATCGTAGATATCCCAATCCCAATCTTATTAATCACACGAGGACCCCCTATCCCCATCAAGATTACCACTGCCACCCACTCCACCCCCATCACCCTCACCAATTTCGTCCAGGACACTCTATTCCCTATACGAACATAGGCCAGTTTGTGTCAGGGTTCCCCCCAAGCATGCCAATACACGGAGACCAACCTGTCAGGGACATCCGCCCGACTCCGCCTCTACTACCTCCCTTCCTTCTCCTCCTCCCCACCCTCCCCTCCCCCCCCCAGGAACCGGCCTGTCAGGAACACCCCTTGACCCCCTCCCGGCGGGACTTCCCGGTCGGCCTAGGATCCCCTCCCCTCCCCCAATCCTGCCAACCCTCTCCCAGAGGTCCAAGACCGAGAAGGACGGTGGCTCCCAGGAGGCCAAGGCCTCGCTGCTGGGGGGTAGCCTGCAGGCTCGGAGGCCTCCCAGGCTGGCTTCCACTCACCGTGTCAGAGGCCGGGGACGAAGGAGATGAGGAGAGGGCAAGGAGTTGGGGAGGGTAGGCGGCCGCCTTGGGGCTCCTCCGCTTCCCTGGGTCCGCGGCGGGTCCCTCCCGCTTGTCAGGCGGCGGCAGGCGGGTGAGCAGACTGGCGGGAAGGAAAAGGAGGAGAGGGGAACAGACTGGGGCAGGGGGGAAAAGCTGAGGGGAGGCGGGGCCCGCAACCGAGAAGGGGGATCGTCTCCCCCTCCGCAAAACGAACCCAAAATGGCGGCGGGAGCGGCGGCGGCAGAGAGGCAGCGGCGGCAGCTCCTCGGGAGGGAGGGATGGAGGGAGGGAGCGAAGGGCGCCTCGCGCCCCCCCACCTCCCACTCCTCCCTCCTCGCGCTCTCCCCCCACGTCCTTCCCCGCTCCTCCCCCCGCCCAACTCCAGCCGACGGGAGAGCGCGCGCGCGCACCCGCGGCTCTGCCTAGCTCACCAGCTCCCCACCAACCACTATCTTCCGTAGCCCCGCGCTCCTGCCCACAAGCGCTTCGCTTGTTCAGGGACTTCTCGCGCGTACCCCCTCTGCTCGTTCTCCCCTGTCAAGCCGGCTCTGGCGCGGACCCACACGCTTACCTCAGGCGGCGCTAGCTGTAGCCGCCGCCTCCGCCTCTTTTTCAGTCCTCTCCCCCCACCCCGCCCCCACCACCACCAACCGCCTCGGCCAACGCCGCCGCCGCCTCCACCTCCACCTCCTCCTCCTCCTCTTCCACCACCACCTCCTCCTCCTCCTTCTCCTCCTCCTCCTCCTTCTTCTCCTCCTCCTCCTCCTCCTCCTCCTCTTCCACCTCCCCCCCAGCGCGTGCGCCTCCCACAATCCCCGCCTCCCACAATCCCCTCTGCGGGACTATTCCATTCCGGTCGGCTGCAGGGGCGTAGGTAAAGGAGGCTGGGGAGAGCTGCCGGAATTTATCCTCTGCTCAGTTGTACACGATTTGGGAGGCGCGATGGAACACGTACCTACGTCCTCTACCCGGAAGAAGGGCGAGGAAGTTTAACCCCGTCGCGCCTTCGGTAGCCACCTTGCTCACACACCCTTCTGGGCCCTGGTGAGCCGGCCAGGGACGTCCTCGCGCCCCCTTGGCCTGCGGGCGGTTGGAGGCAGCGGCGGCTGCGCGCTGAGCAGCTTCCTGCTGTAGGGCTCGAGCCTGGCTGCCGCTGGGACCGCGGGTGAGTGACTAGGGCTGGGGCCAGGGAGCTGAGCCCGAGGGGGCCGGCAAGGGCCGGGCTTAGGGCTTGGGTGCGCGTTGAAACGGAAGCCGACCCGGACGTGCGCGCGGCGCAACGGAGGGCGCTGCGCCATGAGGGGAGGCGGGTGCGAGAAAGCTCCGGATCCAGCGGCTGCAGGGGGCTTAATCTTGCGTGGGGGCCCAGAACTTTTGGCGGGGGCCGGGAGATGCTAGAAGGAGCCTCAGAGTGTTGGCTACGTCTGCCTCTCCAGCGCACCCTACCCCCTTTTAACGATTCTCGGCACTCGGGCACATAGCCCCAGACTGGCCACCCCAAGGCGGGGGAGATGGATGTGGTGCAGAGTGGGCTCCGTGATCACTTCTAGATGATCTTCTGCAAGTTATGTTTGTACCTCCTCGGGCAAAAGTGGGCGGGAAAACTGCCCCAGATCTGCCTTCTGGGGTTTACGTGCGACACCTGCATGCCTAAAGTCGCTGGGGAACTTGTGATGGTGTAATGGAAAGGTTCCTGGAGGTAGAAATAGAATCGACTTCTCAATTAATAATGTGATCTTGGGCAGGTCATTTTCCTCGTCTGTAAAATAATTAGATTAAGTAAGCTAAAATTCCTATCCATTTCTATTTATGATTCTACTGCCTTTTCATAGCTTTTGAGTAAGCATTATGTGGTTGTTTATACTGTTGCTTATGTTAACATCATTTGTGGGTGTAATTAGTTCTTTGTGCTCCCTCTTCCGAATCTTTTAATAAAACTGAACATCACCCAAGCTACAAGTTTCTATGTCTCAATTTGGTTCAGTAAGCATTTTAATAAAAATGTCAGTCCCTGTGATCCGAGCTTCTAGTATGAAGATAATAACTAGTGGTGGTTATATTGCCCTCTGATATTTGCAAAGTGCTTCCTTACATCACTTTATTTGAGAAAATAGATTCTATTGATATTAGAATTATGCTGTAGAATCAGACACCTAAGGTGATTCTCATTGTCACCCCGTTTAAATGTGGAAGACAGAATTTTAATAATGTGTCTTTTCTCACTGATTCCAAATCTAGCTATTGTTCAATTAACACACTACCTCTAAAATTGAAAATCAATAAGTCTCTCTTCTCCAAAAAGTTAGGAAATTTTTTTACTCTTAACTTTGTTATAGGCCATCTAATTTTTTTAATGAGAATTATGATTGTCAACTATCTTTTCATGTCTTTTTTCAAATTTAAAGTTTGTTGTATATATAAAGTTTGTATATATTCCTTTTGATTTTCCAGAAAGATAGAATAAACAAGTAATTGCCTTAAACATAAGAGATTTGGTAGAATAGGTAGGCCTATTCTGGAAAAAATGTTCCCCAAACAGAACTTTTCTTATTTAAAAAAAAAAAAAAGTGTTGACTTTGAAAGGGAAAAGGAAATTTAGGAAGTGAGGTCACTTTTGGAGGGAGGGAAGGAAATGGAATAGGAGTTTTCGATTCAGACCTGACAAAAAAATGAGGCAGTAACTTTAAACTTGGAACCTCCATGAATGGATATTTAGAATTGAGGAGGAGAGAAACATGGTAGCATTCACAAGAGTCTTTCTTCCCTTTAAATGAATGTAATCTCCATGTGGGCAGGACCTTTGCCTTTTTTTTTTTTTTTAAATAGTTTCTAGCTTGGTGCTTTGCACAGAATAACTGTTTATAAATGTCTAGTGAATTAGAATTTACTTTGATTAAGTAGGTATTCTTGCCCTTTATGTCATCGTGGACAATAGGCATCGAGGTGGCATAGAGAGTAGAACACTGGATCTGGAAGCAGGAACACCTGAATTCAAGTCCAACCTCGGACTTTTATTGTGACTCACCTAACCTTTCTGAGCCTTATTTCCCCAACTGAAAAATGGGAATAATAGTATCTATTTTATTACATGGTTGTGAGGATCAAAAGAAAATATTTGTGAAGTGCTTAACACGATGCCTGGCACATAGTAGGTACCTGTATAAATGTTCGTTCTCTTCTCCTTCATAAATCCCTTTGTGAATCATCCTTAGCTTCTAATTATTAGAATAAAAATTTTAAATGCATAAAGTAAGATATAAATGATTATAAAGGGAGTCAGTATATTGAAATGCAGTTATCAAAATAGTGAAAAACATTCATAGACCCGAAGATTACCTGGTCAACCTTGATTTCTTGGGTCTTTTGATTCTTTCCTAAAATCTAATTTACAATAACATTTCTAGCTGAAGCTGCTTCCTTTAAATAGTACACTCATTTTTCTCTGATCAAGTGAAGTTTGAATATTTACACCTAGATAATAGAGAAACCTTAAGCCAATAACTTCTTTCTTACCAAAAAATTTAGCTAGGAAAAATTATCACTTCTTTTAAATTTCATTTCTCCCTCTTGCCTTTGTTCTAGTGATCACTCCTACCCCCCAAACCCCAGGGAAACAGTTAAAATGGCCCAAGGTTCTGAATCTACAAATTAGATAATTGAACTAAGAAAGCCATATGGTGAAGAGGTTCACCTAAAAAAAACCCAGTTACCAGAAACTAGTGAGTGTCCTGAGTTTTATTGATGCCCTTTGTTTTTTTGTTTTGTTTTAATGATACAGTCATTACTTTTAAATGTAGATGAATTTTTTGTAAAGAAAATGAGTCATCTTTAATGCCTTTCTCCTCACTCTTCCTATTCAAATCCTTTCAAGTTTACTCTCTTATGAGAAGTCTGATGACCCACATTTATCTTTTTTTCCCCCTTATCTCCTATAGGAATCCATGATACAATGTACTTGTTATCATCTACTAAATTGTAACCTCTTTGAGTATAGGAATTCCATCAGATAATGCTTTTCATAATTGTAGTAGACATTTACTTAAATTTAATTGACTGTCTACTATAGTAGATATGTGTATAAAATACATAATTCTACATGGTACTTTACTAAATATTCTACACATACCATTTATATACAGATAAAACTCTGCCACATCAGGTAGTCACCTGATCGCACAGATTCAAATAATCATGCAGAATATAGAAACATTATAGAAAGCATTAGAATCTTCTTATTCCTTGAGGAAATGCAATTTGTAAACTATAGAGGCATATTTAGTAATACACAGTAAAGTGTGTTTTATAAATACAAAACTGACTATAAAAACTTATATATATGCCCTTTGAATAAATTATTCCATTGGGAATGTATCCTGAGAGTGTGATTTAAAGCAACAACAGCAAAAACAAAACATTTTTCCAGTTGTTTAGATCTGACTTTATTTATGTGGAAAGTGGTTTGTAGTTTTGCTTTGTTCCTAACTTTCCTTTAGTAGATAGATTCCCAATTATTTTATGCTATCAACCGTTATTTTGAATGGAATTTCTCTTTGTATCTCTTGATGTTGGATTTTGTTGGTGATGTATAAAAATGCTGAGGATTTATATGGATTTATTTTGTATCCTGCAATTTAGCTAAAGTTGTGAATTATTTCTAAGAGCTTTTTAGTAGAATCTCTGGGGTTCTCTAAGTATACCATCATATCATCTGCAAAGAGTGCTAATTTGGTTTCCTCATTACCTACTTTAATTCCTTTAATCTCTTTCTCAACTCTTATTGCCAAAGCTAGCATTTCAAATACAATATTGAATAGTAATGGTGATAGTGGGCAATCTTGTTTCACTCCTGATCTTATTGGGAATGGTTCCAGTTTATCTCTATTACATATGATGCTTACTGATGGTTTTACATACCGTGTTTCCCCGAAAATAAGCCTTACTTACTGTGTAAGATTCCTCTAAAATAAGCCCTCCCCCAAAAATAAGCCCTATTGAGATTGCTACTGTAATGAAGGTGATCTCCTGCACTACACGCTACATTACGGTACCCTCTGTATGCACCGTTCCCTTCCCTCCCCCCCGGGTGAAACACACGCGCTCCGAGCTGCATCTAATCAGAGCTGCAGCAGTGAGCGCGTCATCCTGTTCTTCCCCAGTGATTTGCTTACTGGCGCCACTGAGAGCAGTTCCGTGGAGCAGAGCTGAGGCAGGACAACATAAAAACCCGGTATGTAAGTGGGAGTGAGGGGGCATGATGGAGGATAAAAGAAGAACTCAGCCAGCACTCACCGCGCTAAAGAAATGAAGAACTTCCTTGCAGAGAGAAGAATAGATCAAGTAATGATTCCTGCAGGAATGACTGCCTATCTCCAGACCCTTGGTATTGCAATAAACAAGCCATTCAAGGACCATTTGCGCATGGAAGTCAATGATTACATTGAAAATAGAATGGAAAGAAATCAGCGTGGAAACTTTGTGAAGCCCTGTCTGCAAGAAGTCGGGTGAAGAAGTCATGGGATAAAATTACTGACAGCTGTGTCACCAAGGCACTACGAGCAGGTTACCTGGACAAGACATGTTCGTTTAAAGAGAGCTATATTGCTGGACATGACAGATTGGGTCCACTTCTTCTGAAGGAAATAGAGGCGCAAGACATCCAGGATGGAATTCAGGGTATGGACACTTATGACGATGTTGTTGAAGATGACATGATCATTATTGAATAAAGGTACTTTTTTTTGTTCACATTTACCTGTTTATTAAAATTGCTATCAATGTTCATTAAAATAAGCCCTCCCCTGAAAATAAGCCCATTGGAGTTTTTCTGTCCAAAAAAATTTAATAAGACAGTGTCTTATTATCAGGGAAACACGGTAGATGCTACTGACCATTTCAAGGAAAAGTCCATTTATTCCTATATTATCAAGTGTTTTTATTAGGAATGGATGTTGGATTTTATCAAATGCTTTTTCTGCATCTATTGAGATGATCATGTGGTTTTTGTTAATTTGGTTTTGGATATATTCAATGGATATAGCTAATAGTTTTCCTAATATTGAACCAGCCCTGCATTCCTGGTATAAATCCTACTTGATCATGTTGTGTTATCCTGGGGATGATTTTCTGTAATCTTTTTGTTAATATTTTTATTTAAGATTTTTGCATCAATATTCATTAGGGAGATTGGTCTAGAATTTTCTTTCTCTGTTTTCAACCTACCTGGTTAAGATACCATGTCTGTGTCATAAAAGGAATTTGGTAGGATTCCTTCAATCCCTCTTTTTTCAAATAGTTTATATAGCATTGGAGTTAATTGTTCCTTAAATTTTTGGTAACATTCACATGTCAATCCATCTGGTCCTGGGGATTTTTTCTTAGGGAGTGGATTAATAGCTTGTTCTATTTCTTTTTCTAAAGTGGAATTGTTTTACCAGTTTACTTCTTCCTCTGTTAATCTGGGCAAGCTATGTTTTTGAAGGTATTCATCCATTTCATTTAAGTTATCAAATTTATTGGCATAAAGTTGGGCAAAGTAACTCCTAATTATTGCTCTAATTTCCTCTTCATTAGTGGCAAGTTATCTCTTTTCATTTTTAAGACTAACAATTTGATTTTCCTCTTTCCTTTTTCTAATCAAATTTACCAAGGGTTTATCTATTTTGTTGGTTTTTTCATAGAACCAACTCTTAGTTTTATTTATTAATTCAAGTTTTTTTTGCTTTCAATTTTATTAATCTCTCCTTTTATTTTTAGAATTTCAAGTTTAGAGTTTGACTGAGGATTTTTAATTTGTTCCTTTTCTGGCTTTTTTAGTTGCAAGCCCAAAATTCATTGACCTTCTCTTTCTCTATTTAATGCAAGTAGGCCTCTAGAGATGTAAAATTTGTCTTTATTACTACTTTGGCTGCATCCCACATTTTGGTGTGACGTCTCATTATTATCATTTTCTTGGGTGAAATTATTAATTGTGTCTATGATTTGCTGTTTCACCCAATCATTCTTTAGGATGAGATTATTTAGTTTCCAATTATTTTTTGGTCTATTTTCCCCTAGCTTTTTATTGAATGTAATTTTCATTGCATCGTGACCTGAAAAGGATGCATTTACTAGTTCTGCCTTTCTGCATTTGAATTTGAGGTCAAAATGTCTTATAGACAGTTCATGATAAGATATTGGAATTTAGAAGAGACTAGGACTAGATAGAGAGGTTTAGGAGTCATCTGCTAAAGATATTAATTAAACCCATGAGAGCTGTGATCCACAAAAACCCAGGTTTTTTAGGTATTATTGCCCTATTTTACAGATGAAGAAAATAAGGGAAACAGGTGAAGTAATTTGCCTAGAGTTGTACAGATAAAAAGTCTGGATTTGAAGTCAGAATTTCCTAATTTCAGACCCAGCACCATCTCATTGCATTACCTACCTACTTCAGTCTATAGCTGACTAGTCCATAGAGATGCCCTAGATCAGGGGTCCTCAAACTTTTTAAATAAGGGGCCAGTTCACTGTCCCTCAGATTGTTGGAGGGCTGGATTATAGTAAAAAACAAAAACTTTGTTTTGTGGGCCTTTAAATAAAGAAACTTCATAGCCCTGGATGAGGGGGATAAATGTCCTCAGCTGCTGCATCTGGCCTGCAGGCCGTAGTTTGAGATCCCTGCCCTAGATGATAACAAAATGAAAAAGATTCTCTTACATTAAGCTCTCAAATTCACTGTGTTAGGAGTCAGAGCCAAGATAATGGAATAAAGGCAGGGATTCACTGAATTCTACCCCAAAATGCTTCCTTTAAGTAATTACTCTAAATAAAATTCAGTGTCAGAACACACAAAAAGACTGAGTGGAACATTTTCTAGCTGAAGACAACTTAGAAGGTCAGCAGGAAAGGTGGCAACAGAATGGGAGTCCAGTGTTCAATTCTGACCCCAGCTCCAGTGCCAGCAAAACAGGAACAGGCCTTGGGGCCTCTGAATCAGTGGCAGAACTCATGATGTCTGGACTTTTCAGCCCAGAGACACCAAAGACGACTTGGAAGAAGCATGAAGGTCTGTCAAAGGGGACTTTAGGAAACCAGCAAGTCAAGTGTGATCATGAGTAGGAGTTGCAATTTGCCAATTCCCAGAGTCCTCAGCTCACAGGAAATTTTTTTGCTAGTGTTGAAAAAGGACTCTGTTGCTTAACACAATTGACCTTATACTTCTCACAATTCCAGGGCTTGTGATCAGGTCTCTAGAAGGAAACAGTCCCCTACTTTAACAAAAAATTCAAGGCCAAGTAATAGATGAGTAAACAACAGAAAAAGATTCTGGCCATAGAAAGTTACTATAGGGACAAGGAAGATCAAAACATACTCAGAAGAAAGTCAAAGCTCCTACAGCCAAATCCTCCAAGAAAAATAAGAATTGGTCTCAGGCCATGAAGGAGCTCAAAAGGAATTCTGAAATCAGGTAAGAGAGATAGAAAAAAAAATTGGAAAGAAAATTGAGAGTGATGCTAAAGGAAATACAAAAAGCTACTAAAAATGCCTTAAAAAGCAAAATTGACCAAATGGGAAAGGAAGTATAAAAGCTCAGTGAGGAAAATAATTCTTTGAAAAAACTTTAGAAGCAAATGGTTTTATAAGAAATCAAGAAACAATAAAACAAAGAATTAAAGAATAGCGAATTAAAGAAAACAAAGAATAAAACAAAAGAATTAAAAAAGAAAACTGAAATATCTCATTGGAAAAACAACTGACCTGGAAAATAGATCCAGGAGAGATAATTTTAACATTATTGATCTACCTGAAACTATGATCAAAAAAAAGTATGAGCATCATCTTTCAAGAAATTATCAAGGAAACTTTTGATATTCTAGAAACAAAAGATAAAATAGACATTGAAGCTCCCAGGAATGTTATAACCAATAAGTCAAAAATATTGCAAGCATCCAGAAACAACTTAAGGATAGTGAAGCCATAGTTAGGATGACACTTCTACATTATCAACTTCTACATTAAAGCATCCAAAGGCTTGAAATATGATTTTCTGGCTAGTAATGGATCTAGGATTACAACTAAGAAGTACCTACCTAATAAAACTGAGTATAATCCATCAGAGGAAATTGTGGGTATTCAGTCAAATTCACTATATCCAAAACAACTCATTGTCTTTGACTGTAAACTATCTGCTTCCTCTTGTAGGCACCACTATCTATGTTTCCAGTCACCTAGGTCCTTACCCTTAGATAATCTCTTAGCTTACATATCCAGTACATTATCAATTATTGTTAATTATTGTGCAAATGCACAATATCTTTCACCTCTCCTTGAAATTAGAATCACTCACTGCAGTAATTGGAATGAAGGGTTTTTTGGTAAATTACAGAAGTTTTAAAATGAGATCATTTGGTCACTCTCTTTTAATCTATTTCAATTCCTACTTTTGGTGGCAAATGCCTTTCCAAATGAGTCATAATATGGTTAACTAGGGTCAGCATCTGAGAGGGGAAAAGAAGCAAATACCTTTCTAAGTGAATCATAATATGGTTAACTAGGGTCAGCATCTGAGAGGGGAAAGGAAAAAATCCAGCCACAATATTTAGATGTTTAAAAGAGATTGGAAATTAAAAAAAAATTTATTGGCATCTTTTATTTTTATATCACATTCTTAATATATCACTCTACCTTGCATACCCAGGATTTTAACAAATTATAGGGAAAAAAAGCAAAATCAACAAAACTAACCAGACCGCTAAGTCTGACAATACCTGCCATGTTCCACATTTCTGCAAAAAAAGGAAGATGCATTTTCTCATCCCTTTTGGAAGGGAAAGGGTTATACTTCTTTCAATTTCATTTTATTCTTCCTGTTTACATTGTTATGGTCATTGTGTTTAGTTTACTTATTCTTCCTACATTAATAAAAGCTTTCTTATGCTTCTTGGAATTTATGTTCTTTGTATATTGTATAATAGTATTCTCTTAAATGTACTATAATTTATTTAGCCATTTTCCTAGTCAACAAGCTTTTATTGTTGTCATTTAATCATTTCCATTGTATCCTACTCTTTGTGATCCCATTTGAGGTTTTCTTGACAAAGATGGAGTTTATTAACCATTTTGTTTTCCAGATCATTTTACAGATTAGGAAACTGAAGCAAACAAGATTAAGTGACTTGCTCTGGGTCATACAGCTGGTAAATGTCTGAGTTCAGATTTGAATTTAGGAAGACTCATCTTCCTGACTCCAGGCCCAGCACTAGTCACCATTCCATCTAACCTCTTTTATTCCTCCTTATTTCATTACCTACCTCACTTTCTGAGGATCAAGAATCCTCAAACCTGTCAGTGGTTTAGGAGAATGTCTACTGCAAACATGTGAAGACTTTCCCCAGTGGTAGTACAGGTAAGAACAATTTGTTCCAACAACCATGAAAGCAGCAATCAAGACATCATCTCATGATGTCATTGCTCTTTAATTCTATTAGGGAAAAAAAGAACCAGATTACCAACATCAAAAATGAAAAGGGTAAACTTGCTAACAGTGAAAAAGAAATTAAAGCTAAAATTAGTTACTTTGTCAAACTGTATGCCAACAAATCTGACAATCTAATTGAAACGGATGAATATTTACAGAAACATAAATTGCCCAGATTTAAAAAAAAGGAAGTAAAATACTTCAATAGCCCCATTTTGGCAATTGAACAAGTCATTGATGAATGAACTTAAGAAAAAATCTCCAGGGTCAGATAGATTTGCAAGTGAACTCTATCAGACATTTAAAGAACAATTAATTCCAATACTATATAAACTATTTTGAAAAATAGGCAAAGGATTCCTGCCAAATTTCTTTAATAACACAAATATGGTATTGATACCTAAACCAAGAAGAACTAAAACAGAAAATTACAGCCCAATCTCCCTAAAGAATATTGGTGCAAATGTTTTAAATAGAATATTAGCAAAGAGATTACAACAATATATCAGCAGGGTAATATACTGTGACCAAGTGCAATTTATACCAGGAATGCAGGGCAAGTTCAGCATACAGAAATTAATTGGCATAACTGACCATATCAATAACAAAACTAGCAAATCACACGATAATCTCAATAGTTACGGAAAAAGCTTTTGACAAAATACACTGAAGTTGTCCTTTAAAACATTAGCGCCTGTACCTAAAATCATCAGCAAGCATTATATCCATTATCACCACTATTATTCGATATTGTACTAGAAATGTTGGCTGTAGTAATAAGAAAAGAAAAAGAAACTGAAGAACTAGAGTAGGCAATGAGGAGATAAATCTATTACTCTTTGCAGATGGTATGATGGTATATTTAGAGAACCAACCAAAATACTACTTCAAACAACTTTACAAAGTTGTAGGATACAAAATAAACCACACATATCATCAATATTTCTATATGTTACTAACAAAGCCTAATAGCAATAAAGAGAAATCCCATTTAAAATTACTTTAGACAATATAAAATATTTGATGTGTAATCAAGACAAACCCAGGATGTGAGCACAATTACAAAACAGTTTTTACACAGAGTCAGATATAAACAAAATTGGAAAAATATAAATTGCTTATGTTTAGGCCAAACTAATAAAATAAAAATGACAATTCTACCTAATTTAGTCTGATCAAACTGCCAAAAAACTATTTTATAGAGCTAGAAAACAACAAAATTCATCTGGAAAAAAGAAAAGGTCAATATCAAGGAAATTAATGGGAAAAAAAGGTAAAGGATAGTGGTCTAGCAGTAGCAGACCTAAAACTTTATTATAAAGTTGCAGTCATCAAAACAATCTGGTACTGGGTAAGAAGTAGAGTAGATCAGTGGTTTAGGTTAGGTACACAATTCAGAAATTGTCAATGACTGTTGTGATCTAGTATAAACCCCAAAGACTCCAGCTTCCTTGATAAGAACTTATTTGACAAAAATCATTGAGAACGCTGGAAAATAGTAATTGTCAAGCTTGGCATAGACCTACATCTCACATCCCATACCAAAATAAGGTCAAAATGGGTACATGCTTTAGATGTAAAGAATGATATAAGTATATTAGGAGAGCAAGGGATAGTTTACTTTATGGTCAGAGGTCTAGACCTCTCTGAAATCATCCTGCTGGTCATTTCTTATAGAACAATAATATTCCATAACATTCATATACTACAACTTATTCAGCCATTCCCCCACTGATGGGCATACATTCAGTTTCCAATTTGTCACTACAAAAAAAGCTGCCACAAACATTTTTGCACATGTGGGTCCCTTTCCCTCCTTCAAGATCTCGTTCAGATATAATCCCAGTAGTAACACTGCTGGATCAAAGGGTGTGCACAGTTGGATAACTTTTTGAACATAGTTCCAAATTGCTCTCCAGAATGTTGGATCTATTCACAGTTCTATCAACAATGCATCAGTGTCCCAGTTTTCCCACATCCCCTCCAACATTCATCATTATCTTTTCCTGTCCTTTTAGCCAATCTGAGAAGTGTGTAGTGATATATTAGGATTGTCTTGCATTTCTCTGATCAGTAGTGATTTAGAGTACTTTTTCATATGAATAAAGTGGTTTTAATTTCTTCATCTGATAATTGTCTGTTCATATCCTTTAACCACTTACAATTGGAAAGTGGCTTGATTTCTTCATATTTTAGAAATAAGACCTTTATCAGTACCTTTAAATGTAAAAATGTTTTCCCAATTTATTGCTTCCCTTCTGATGTTGTCTATATTAGTTTTGTTTATACAAAAATTTTTTAACTTTTTTATGTTTTATTTTGTGTTAGGGATTGCCATAGCCAACATATTCATTACCAGTCAGCCTACTGGTGATGAGGTAGGCTCTCTTTCTTAACTAGCAAAAAGCAGTGTTACTAGAAATATACACAAAGCCTTTCCAATGTGGTAGAGCCTCCTGGAGTTTATATTGTAGCCTTTGAGTTCCACCCTCACTCAAATAAGAAATTTGGGTATACTCTCATCCCACAGTTGTCCCTGAGTTGACCAAAAGTGATTTCTCAGTTCTTCTTACCTCTTCATTGTGGAACATATTTTGAGTCACTTCAGTTTCTCTAAGGAAAATCAATAGCCCATTATTCATAATCTGTAAATGGTCACATTTTTTCCATTCTCCCTCCCAGACTACTTTGTACTTAATTATTATGTATTTGTTCTTTATATACTCTCAGAACATTAAAATTAACATTCTTTCCTTGAGAGTAAGAATTATTTTGTTCTTTGTATACATACTGAACACTATTAAATGCTTATAGATTTGAGTTAAATAAGTCAGATTGGAATTGTTATAATTACACTCCCTCTAGTCTCATCCTGATCCTTGCCTTTTGATTTAGTATTTACTCTGATCTTTTGTAACCAGTTAGTAATCTGACTTGGCACATAGCTGACTTGAAAATCACTACTCAGTCTGTAACCATTCGTTTTTTTTTTTCTTTTAAGTCTTAGATTTCCTTCTTTATACTGTTCTGTTCTGCAGCATTCCCCACTCCTTTAAAGGAAATATTCATGACATACAAACTTCAGGTATCTGAAAAGCTTGCTAGATTTTGGCTTTTGCATTTCCCAACCCAATGTCATACCACAGGGAATTTGTGAATGTTGTCTTTTTTTTTTACATTTCAAAACATATTCAGCACAATATCATAAAGTACACGTGCCCACTATTTATTATTTGGTGGTTTAGTAGACATTTAAACAATTATACTTAAAGATAGTAGAATATAAGCTTCAAAGAGAGAAACTTTTATTTTTGTCTTTGACATGACCATTTGGCTCTGTCCTATTCCACCTTCTCTCCTCCTTTCTCTTTTCTATTCTCCTCCTCCACCACCACTACTTTCTCTATACTCTTCCACTTGGTGATATTATCATTTCTGGTAAGTTTATTTATTATCACCTTGCTAAAAACTTTCAGATCTATATGTCCAACTCTAGGGTCTCTCTTCTGAGCTCTCGTTGTTCCTACATCTCAGTTTTACAGGTCCAGAACACAGTTCCTAATTCCCAAAAGAGCTCCATCCATTTGTTGTTTCATTCCAGAGGACACCATCTTTCCAGGTACAGAGTAACAACTCCAATGTCATCCTTGACTTCTTGCTCTTAGTCACTCCTCCATATACAGTCAATTGCCAGATCTTGGGAGTTTCTCCCTCCATTCATATGGTCCTTTCCTGAAGTCAAACTACTTAGTAGGAGGAGAAGGGAAATAAGGATTTCTGTATAATGCTATGTTCCAGGCACTCTATTAAATGCTTTACAAATATTTAATCTTCACACCAATCCTGTAAAGAAAAAACTGTTATTTGTTGCTTGTTTTACAGTTGAGGAAACTGAGGCTACATGTGCAAAACTGTTTGTGGCAGCCCTCTTTGTAATGGCAAGAAACTGGAAGCTCAGTGGATGCCCATCAGTTTGAGAATGGCTGAGTAAATTAGGGTATATGAATGTTATGGAATATTATTGTTCTATAAGAAGCAGGATGACTTCAGAGAGGCCTGGAGAGACTTATAGGAACTGATGCTGAGTGAAATGAGCAGAACCAGGAGATCATTGTACATGACAACACTATACTAATATTAATTCTGATGGGCGTGGCTCTCTTCAACAATGAGATGATTAATACCACTTCCAATGATCTTGTGATGAAGAGAGCCATCTTCACCCAGACTGTAGAAATTGAGTGTACATCACAACATAATATTTTCACTCTTTTTGTTATTGTTTGCTTGCATTTTAATTTTCATTCTCATTTTTTCCCTCTTTGACTTGATTTTTCTTGTGCAGCAAGATAATTGTGTGTGTGTGCATATATTGGATTTAACATATATTTTTATCATGTTTAATATATATTGAATTACTTGCTATCTAAGGGAGGCGGGGAAGGGAAAAGTGGGAAAATTGGAACCTAAGGTTTTGCAAGGCTTAATGTTGAAAAATTATCCATGCATATCTTTTGAAAGGTCCTCCTAAATTCAGGGCTGGTGCTCTATCTACTATACCATCTAGCTACCTCATAATCAATGATTCATAAATTTTTCTTTATTTTACAGGTCATTTGTTTTTTTTTCTATGAGATATTTAACATTTATTTATATTTCTTTTTCAGTCTTTGGCTTTGTTTTATTGTTTCTTGGCATGTTGTAGAATCATTAGCTTCCTTTTAACCAATTCTGATTTTAAGGGGTCATTTTTTTTTCAAGATGTTTTCTTTTCATATCTTTTTCCCATTTTTCCTCTACCAATCTCATTTGTTTTCTCATTCTTCTAGTCTACTTCTTGACTTTGGACTTTATGTGAGTTCTGGGTTCTCCACCCTTTGTAAAAGATATTTGGCCAGAACTTCTGCCTTCTTAAATCCTGCTGCTGCTTTTACACCTCAGGTTGGGAGTCTGCAAGATTTCAGTGTTCCCAAAGTAGTGTGGTCTGTGGTGAGGTGTGTTAACTGCTTTCCTGATCTAAGCTCTTCAAGTTCTTGACCTGGTTGGGTCTGTCATCTTGTCCTTTGTTGAGAGTTTGAGTAGACTGCTGTTCGAGTAAGGCACAATTAACTCATTAGGAGGCTCTGTGAAATTCAGAGAGACTTAACTGCCAAACTCCACTTTGATGTTGTATTCTTGCCCTGCTTATTCAACTGCAGGTTTCCATTCTGAGCTCAACACTAGCTAGAATTGTTATTGTTCTGGATCAGAGTTACACAGTGAGGGCCCACAATCCTCTCCCCCCTGCACCTGTGACTTGGAACTAGGTAATGGATGACAGGGATCCCCCATATGGTACATCTCCCCTACTTTGGTGACTAGTCTAAGCCCTCTTTTAGTTTCTGAGCACTGGAATGCTCCCAATACTGTCATGTACTTGCTCCTAATCAAACTCCATCCCTAATATCTGCAAACCTGCTTTTTTATTCCCTTAAGTCACCCTGGAGTATAAAGATGACCCACTGTGAATTGTTCTTACCTTTCCTACTCAGAATTTAGTCTGGTCTATTTTCTCAATCTTTGTTGAACATTGGAAAAGCAGAAAGCTAGGATAAAATGCTCTACCATCTTGACTTTTGTGTCCCATGAATACATTTTGTATCCTCTACATGTTTATGCTGTAATGCTGTATCTTCTTTTTTGTGTATTCTTTGCTTCTACTAGTTAAATTGAACCAAACTACCTTTTTCTAAAAATCAAGGGGAAAAAAATGAAGGCTGCCACATCCATGAGACCCAAAGGAAATAAAATATCTAACACAAGGGAAATGAAATACAAATAACATTGGTTAAAACCTATCTAGACTCTTATGCTCAATTATGGGTTAAGGCTAATAGTGACAACTGAAGTGCCCAAAATAATGAGGGAACTGAACCAGTATGAAGAATGGTTTAAGGCACTGATTCTAATTTGAAATAACTTAGAGAATGGAAGTGACTGCTATATTGTTTGTGTGTGTGTGTGTGTGTGTACACAAGATAAATTGGGGATCATCAATAGAGGATAGGCACTAGTGTTAAGGAACAGTTAAAAAGGCTTTTTATAAAAGGTAGGATTTTAGCTGAACTTGAAGGAAACTAATCCCAGTCTTAAGTAGTACCCAAGTCTAAATATCAAACATTATTTCACTATAACATACTGTCCTTCACCTTGGGTGGCTTTGATTTTGTTTTTGTTTGTTTGTTTGTTTGTTTTAAGAAGTATCTGCCAAATCTTTTTTTTTTTTTTAAACAACTGTAACTTCATGCTTCATATTCCAAAAGTGATTTCACGAATGTGGTTAGTGGTTACTCATTTCTCAAGTACAGATCATCACCCTTCCCTGCCTTTTTATGGTTTCATAAATTACTGTCACCATAAGAAATAAAATCACTACATGGTTTTACTTCTCTTAATTTAAACTAGTCCAACCATTCAATCCCAATATTTATTAAATACCATCTACATGCAAATGCTATGATATTCACTAGAAAAAAAGACAAAACAAAAAAAAATTGCATGACCTCAAGGAATTTGCATTCTACAGGTTTTTTAGCACAGTCTTCAAGTCTCAAAGTCACCTTCATGGTATAATTAGATATCATATAAGAACTTTGATTACACTATCCTACCAGATATTACTTAGATGACAAAAATTTTATGTCCTTCAATAATGAAGGAGAGTCCATTACTACTTTAATGAACACATTTGAACTTTCTAACCAATATAAACAGAAGCTGAAACTCATATGTTCGAGTTTCCTCAGTTCATTCAGAATGAAAATTCAGTATCAACCATTCCCCAATTGATAAATGGTCAAAGGATACAATTTTCAAACAAAAAATTACAGCCATTTCTAATTATGTGAAAAAATGCTCCATATCAGTGCAAATTATAACAACTTTGAGGTATCACCTCGCACCTCTCAGATTGGTTGAAATTACAGGAAAAGATAATGATAAATGTTGGAGGGAATGTGGAAAAACTGAGACACAGATACATTGTTGGAATTGTGAACAGATCCAGCCATTCTGGAGAGCAATTTGGAACTATGCTCAAAAAGTTATGACACTGTGCATGCCCTTTGACCCAGCAGTGTCTCTACTGGTATTATATCCCAATAAGATCATAAAAGAAAGAAAGGGATCCACATGTGCAAAATGTTTGTGGCAGCCTTTCTTGTAGTGGCAAGAAACTGGAAACTGAGTGGATGCCCATCAATTGGAGAATGACTGAAGAAATTGTGGTATATGAATATTATGGAATATTATTGTTCTGTAAGAAACGACCAGCAGGATGATTCCAGAGAGGTCTGGAGAGATTTACATGAACTGATGATGAGTAAAATGAGCAGAACCAAGAAAACATTGTACACAGCAACAAGGTCATGTGATGATCAACTGTGGTGGACTTGGCACAGTGAGGTGATTCAGGGCAATTTCAATAGATTTATGATGAAAAGAGCCATTCACATCCAGTGATAGGACTCTAGAGATCCCAGCATAGTTTTTTCACCACTTTTTGTTGTGTTGTGTTTTTAGTTGGGGTTTTTTTTTTGTCTTTGACATGATTTTTTTTGTGCAGCATGATGTGAAAATATGGAAAAATTACACGTTTAAGTTAAATTGAATTGCTTGCTGTATAAGGGAGGGAGAAAAATTTGGAATACAAGGTTTTGCAGGAGCGAATGTTAAAAACTTTATCTTTGCACGTATTTTGAAAAATAAAAAGCTATTTAAAAGAAAAAGAAAGAAAATTCAATGGCATCTGATAAAGAATAAATTATCAGATAAGCCTTTCTTCTTCAGGGGCCCCTCAGTTTTTTTCAGTATAAAATCCAGAAGACAAAACTTTGGCTAATAAGTAACAGTAACAAAGAATCAGGTTTCCGAATTCAGATGGCCTGCATTGTAAGTAACAAATTCTCCTTTGCTCATTGATGTTTAGAAAGTATTGTAGAGCATTAGGCTAGATGACTTCTTCCAACTCTGGAAGTCTAAAAATATCACTTCTAAAATATAGAAAAAATTAGTTTTCATCTTAAATTGAAGGACGACTGATGTCACTATATATATATACATATGTTCTTTTGGGCAAGATCATGGGGCTAGTCTTCCAGGCTACACCAAGAGATGATAGTCAGTTGGTTCCAATTAATTTTCACTTTTTTTTTCCCTTTCAGGGATGATGCTGAGAAAGGTGATAAGGCTGATCTCCAAGAGCCATAAGGTAAATCTTCAACAGATTTATAATACTCCTGCCAACTTTCTACTTGTGCAGTTTTTATCTGGCAAACAAAATAACGTGAGTTTTTGTTTAAATAATGTGATATATTAGGAAAACCTAGTTGATTAACAGGAAAACTAATTGATATATTTAATAACTTTAGTAAAGATATAAGCCAACACTGCTCCATCAAACTAGACATGACAGAAATGGAGGATTTGTAAAAAAAAATAATAATAATAATCTTAATTGCTTTAAGATTGGTTGGATAAATTCATCTCTACCGATAGTTCATTAATATGCCTCTCTTTCCTTTTTTTTTCTTATGAATGCTTATCATCGTTTTAATGGGAATGGCCTTTAGTAGTTGATGCAGCAAGAGTTTAGATTGAATGCTGAAATAAAATATTCAGAAAGTAATTTAATACAAATTTATGGGATTTCATTTAACCTAGGGGAGAAAGTGCAACTTCAAACAGCTATCTAGACAACATTTTTTGTCTAAAGACAGAAATGGCTGAAGTTTTATTATATAGTTGTTCCAGCAAAGCACCCGATTAGATTGGGGGTCTTTCTTGACTTCTCCTGACATCCCTGGAGTAAAGAGGAACACTCTGAATGGTTACCTGACCAGATCTTCTCTTCATATTATATTCCGCATTCATATCATATTCCTTCATATCAATTCCTGGATGACATTTTATTCCTGTTCTTGAGAATTCCTTATGAGTTGCATTCTAATAGGCATTTGAAGATGTGAATTGTTCAATTTTACTTAGTGTTAAGCAGAGTTGCATATGTGCCAAACATCAAGCCCCCAGCCATACTGCTTGTCTTACTCAGTTTCTTAGTGTTTTTCAAAGGCTTCTCCCCAGCAATGGAATACTCTTCAGTTTTCATCTTCATCTCTGAGAATCCTAAGCTTCCTTCAAGGTTCTTCCTAGATCAAATTCTTATATTTAGTTATTAGTGAAAATGTAGTATCCCTTCAATTGTTACAAGGAACAATGTAAGTTCCTTGAAAATAGGAACTTTTATGTCTTATTTCTTCAAGTGCCGGTGAGAATACATCACACAGTAGCCATTTAATAATTGTCGGCTTGAAGATTGGAGATGAAAATTATAGAGGAGGTTTGTTGTTGTTGTTGTTTTAGGTGTATATTTGTTTTTTGCTTTATATGGTTTTAGTCTGGGGAATAATAATTAAAAAAAAATTAGAAAAAAAAATTTGTTTGAATGGAGTGTTACCAAAAGAATGGAAAACCAGGATTAAACACTTGTGTCAAGAATATTGAGCTAAAGAGAAGGGAAAATCAAAGACACATTAGATCACTTTGTCTTTTAGTGAGGATAGGGGAAAAAGACAAAGACATTCAGTGGAGGTAGCATTGTCGTTTATTTTAGCTGTCTATAGCAGTTTTCAGCCCTCTAAGAAAGACTGGAAATGTGCCTATCTTTCCATATCCTAAAGAAAGAACTCTTAGCAAAACAAAAATAGAGGCAATCACAAAATGAAGATTGTAGGATTTCTATTATTTCAAATTGAAATCCTTTCATATGAATAAACTAGGACCGCTATCATAAGAGAAATTATTAATGGGGGAATCTTTGCTCTTAAGTATCTCAACTTAACAGTCTGACCTCTAAAGTATATATCAGAAATTAAAACATATTAAAACAAATAAAAACCATTTGAAAACAAATTATTCTCAAAAGAAAAATTAAAACCTGTTAAACTATGTGGAAGATTCCTCTTTATCTTTAATAGCAAGAAATCGAAAACCAAAATAGTCCTAAGGCTTCATCTCAAACCCAGCAAATTGGTCATGATAACAAGAGATAGAAATCATCAATGTTGGCAGGGCTTGTAGGAAGGCATTTGAATAAGCATTTGAAACTGTAATTTTTTTAAGTGCCTAAAATATTGACATAAGAGATTCTATTATTACATATTTACCCCGGGAAGGTCAAACATAGGAAGAAAGTAGTCTAAAAAATGGTGGGACTTTAGTGTTACAGGATATTGCTGAAATATAAGAAATAATGAATGTGAAGAATACATAGACAGATGGGAAAGCTTGAATGAAGTAAGCAGTATCATGAAAGCAGTATATACAATGATAACAACAAAATTAAAAAAACAATAAAATGAAGTCAGTGCTATGTAATTATAATGACCAACCTTGCCCTCAGAAAAATAAGATTTGATAAAATGAAACTCCTTCTCATCATTACAAAGGTAAAGGTACCTGTAAGTCTGACATAATCCGCATATTGTCAAACACAGTTTAAAATTTGGTTAGTTTTACCGAAAAACTTTTTTCCTTGTTTCATATCCTTTGTTAGAAGAGTTGTCACCGGATTTTTTTGGGGGGGTAGGGTAGGAGGAGATTATGTCTGGAAATTAAAGTGATAAAATCACAAAGGGCAATTGATGACATTTTTAATCCCTTTTTGAGAACAGCAAATTGCCTGGTTCTTTCGATGGTAAATTTATATTCAAAAAAGAATCTGAATTCCATTTCTGTCTTTTTCAATTTACAGGAAACTCAAGTCATTTGAGTAAAGTAGTGGTACTTGAGAAAAAAACAGTTTTGAGCTTTATAGTGTAACACTGCCCCATGAACAAGATTCACTTCAGCCATTTTTATAGTTGTCTTTCCTTTCCCTGGTGGAATTTAACAATCATCTTATGAATCCCCAATGCCTGGCTGAAAAATATTGCATATATTCAAGTCCCTCTTGAATACTGCTGAATAAGTAGAGGAAACAAGATGCTAAGATTTGGTGTGCCTCTTGTTTAGCATACTATTGAAATTTTTTTTATTTTTGTTTTTTTTTAGTCTTTATACCATTCTTTTTTTACTGTAAAAAACTTTTATTTGGTATAACAGAATTAAACAAGAAGTATTTGGGGTTTGTATTAAAAGCTTAGGTTTTAAGAAGCCCCTGGTCATGATATGTTAGTGAAAGGATGTTGGTTTTTATTACTTAGTTCAGGGTGACCTCTGTTTAATTGACTCACAAATGCTGCTCAGCATCTGTGTCCTAGAATTGCAAAAGCAAGGGTGCATCTGGTTATTTCCCCTGGAAACAGGCGACCAACTGAGTGATGCCATATTTCACACATAAAACTGTAAAAAATAAAAAAATAAATAAAAAAGCCATCCTATTTCTTATAAGGCCTTTGATTTGCCAAAGAAAGGCATGAGTGATAAAGTTGTGGGATTATTGTAGGAATAGCACCACCCTGTGGCCTTGCAAAATCTCTCTGGTTTTTCAAGGCTAGTGTTGCCATTTAAAGATGCTCATGTCTTTTTCTATCCTATGGTTTTGTTTTGTTTTTTCCCCCTGTATTAAGTATTTTTATCTTACTTAGTTTGTTTTTTTCCCCCAACTTAGGCCAAATTTGAGGAATTGAATTATTCCTCAAAGTAATGAATTTTACTTCAATCACCAGTGAAGTAAAATAAAATATAGCTTGCTTCATGATTTCTTGTCAGCACTTTATATTATTTGAGTATCTCTTGAATGCAGTGTTCATACTGCAAAATGTTGTGGGCAGTTACAGAAGAAATGAACCTCAGCAAACTTAGAATCTTTAACAGAGATCTGCTAGTAGTTTTCTGAGAATGGATACAAGTTGAAAGTGTAAGTAGGCTAGTTCTGAAAATTACTAAATCTAAGATTTTAACAATTATGTAATACTTTTGTAAATAAACATTAAACTTACTTTTTTTATTTTTCAATTTTCCAAAAATTTAAGTATTTGTTGCTTTCACATAAAATGCTTCAGAGACATATAAAAGAAGATGATCTAGATCCTTGAATCTTATAATGGGGGAGGGGACAGTACAGTATAGGAAATCTGCAGCTTACAAGACAGGTTATGTTACTAAGATTTGGTTATTTGAAACTTGGAATATAGTTTGTCAATACAAATGATATCATAAATGTGGCAGATCACAAAATCTTTTTTAATCTAATTTTGATAATTAAACTGTGCTACTAATCAGATTGACTTGACTTGTGGGTGCATGGAACAGGAACATGTGTTATGTAGACCATCCTCCTAGACAAAATTTTGAGGTAGGAATAGTTAATCTCAATACTCATGCAGCCCCAGCTACTTCTGTTTTGTGTTTTCTGTGTACCTTTCTCCACATCATTGATCAAAATGTTAAATATCCCAAAGTCAAGCAAAAGTTCCTGAAACAAGACTCTAGAAACTTAACATCTAATCATTAATGACTAACTGTGACTCCAGCTGTTCCATCATTTCCTGGTTGGCCTGGATGTTGCCCTCAGGTTGGGGGAAGCTGGTGGCACAGTAGATAGCACACTGAGCCTAGAGTCACGAGGTCAGATTTGACTCAAACAATAATCTCAATTTGTTTCAGTTTCCTCATCTATAAAATGAGGATTAGGATTCTAACAGTACCTATGTTCCCAGAGGTTTTGTGAGGATCAAATGAGATAATAAATATAAAGTGTTTAGCACTCTACTTGGCACATAATAAATGTTAGCTGCTATCATTATTATTATATTTACTAGACCACATCATATTTTTTCCACAAGAATAGTATGAGTGGCTTTATGAACTGTTTTCCTAATATTTAGGCAAATTATATCTCTAACCTTCCTACATCTATGAATCCTTTTAAAGAAAATAAAAATAAATTAATGTCAGGACCTGTTTTTAATAAAACAATGCAGTCTCTTTTTGGGCATATCTTCCCTTTGTTGTTCACTAATTATCCCTCTAATACATAACAGAAAAATAACAGTAACATGTAAAACATTATCGATTTTTATTAGATATTGAAATCAAGCCCATTTGTCCATGGTTTGTGAGATTAGTTATTTCCCTTTTTTGAAAATCAGGGGGCAAGTTGCTGTGTGCTTCTCTTTCAATTCTTCCCCCATTCTTTCTAACCCATCAGATATAATTGAAGGTGTTCTCACATTCACATATACCTTATTTTTCAGTATCTTGAAATGTACTTAAGCTGAGCCTAATGATAACCTAGCAAGAAGAGCTATGTAGTTTGGATTTTTGTTTTGTTTTTAACTGTCTTGGATTTCAGGTCCCTGTTACTCATTTGAAAAATTCATTTCCTGGATAACTTTTGTTTGTACATCATTGTTATTTGTCTAAAGAACTTCTCTTCCATGTTCAAGCTTCCCTTATAACAAAAATATTAAAGGATACATGTATACACTGATCATATCTGAAATTAACATTTAATAATCTTCCTTTTAGTAATCATGGTCCCATGGCTTTAAAAACTAAGAGTTCAGTGTGTGTGTGTGTGTGTGTGTGTGTGTGTGAGAGAGAGAGAAAGATATTCTCACCTGGATTGTTTTGGTATTTATCTTCCTTTGGTTATGCTTATTTCGCTCTGCATCAGTTTGTATAAATCATCCTCTATTTTCTTTGAATTTATCATTCATAATTTCTCCCTATATATTAATGTTACCTTATATTTATTTAACAGCTTATTTCAGCCATTATCTAGTTGATGTGCATATACTTTGTTTCCAGTCCTTTCCTACACACAAAGTGCTGTTTAAGAATATTTTAGTTTATATTCCTCTTAGAAAAAATAACTACCAGGGGCAGCTAGGTGGCGCAATCAATAGAGCAGCAGCCCTGGGCAAGTCACTTAACCCCAATTGCCTCAGCAAAAAAAAAAAAGTTTAAAAAACTATCTAAAAACCATGCTCCTTGTTCAAAAAAAATAAATAAATAACAACAACCACCACCAAAAAACCATACAGGGGTAAAGCACATTTGAGCAGCACCACCTTATCTCTTTAAGTTATTTTTTTATCCTAGTTATCTTGTATTCTCTCTTCCTTTTCATTGGAATTGTTTTCTTTTTCATCTTTAGAATTTCATTCCTAAAAACTTTCTATTTCTTCCGAATTAGTTTTCCTTATACAATTTAGGCCAAGTGATCCTACCCATCCTTTCTCTGAAATCTTTGAAATGTGTTCTCCCAAAACATAGTTATGTTAGACTCCACTTAATTTTCTTATATATAAGATCCAGCCAAAGCAAGATAATTGTATAAATATGTATGCATATATTAGATTTAACATATATTTTTACCATGTTTAACATACATATTGTGTTACTTGCCATCTGGGGGAAGATAGGGGAAAGGGGAAAGGGGAAAGGAGTGGGATTGGAACACAAGGTTTTGCAAGGGTCAGTGTTGAAATTTTATCCATGCATATGTTTTGAAAATAAAAAGCTTTTATTTAAAAAAAAAAAAAAGATCTGCCATGCAAATGATTTCTCTTTTTGATTGAGAATCAGATCCAGCTAGAAATTCCCTTCATTGGTTTCCCCTTGTTTTGATTGATATTTTCATTAAAATAAGTTAGAAATGTTTAGAAGCTCTGCTTTTGCCAGAGGACTCTATTAAATGGCCCCCAGCATTATTGTATTGTACTTGCATGCTAGTCTTATATTCATTTTCCTGAGCCCTGCATCTATTTAATCTCTGTATCCCATGTAAGAAGAAAAAGGGAAAAGATAGCTGTTTATAGGTATGAGTAAGTCTCTAATAGAAATAGGAGAACAAATGTATCTCTTATGTATTCCTTTGTGGGATAACAGGATAAACTATACTTAGAGTAACAAAGATCAAAGATAAGGAGTCATTAAAATAGAGCAGTTAAATAAGGATGGCTTCTGTAATTGAACTACTACTGGGCATGGATTGGGAAAAGAAACAAGATGAAAATTAAGAAGTGACATCTAAGTCTCATGAACAACATAAATAAAGCTATGAAGACAGGAATTACTAAGCTATATATAGCAGATATAGTAAGATCAGGCTACAATGGAGTGGCAGGAACATAATAAGAGGTAATCGGCTGAGGCTAGAGAAGTAGAGTGCCAGTTGATGTGACAGAAATGAAAGAACCACCATAGATTCCAGATTGTTAATAGACAAGAAACATTTATATGGAAAGCACTGTGCTAAATGCTAGGGATACAAAAAACAGTCTATCCTCTATTAGCTTACATTTGAATGGAGAAAACTACACATAAAAGAAAGCTGAAAAACTTGGTTGGTGGGGAAAAAGTCCAAAATGAGTGAAGCCATTGGGAAATGAGATATCTGAGGAAGAAGTGTCAAAAAGAGCATGTGACACAAGAAAATAGTATTTTAAAGAAAATTATTCTACCAGCTTTTGTGGAGGAAGGAAAGAGTAGATTAGAGGTGGGTCAGAGGGAAACCTGTTACAAGGCTAGTTTTTAAAATAATCTAGGGTGGAGTTGTGAACGAATCCAGCCATTCTGGAGAGCAATCTGGAATTATGCCCAAAAAGTTATCAAACTGTGCATACCCTTTGATCCAGCAGTGTTACTACTAGGTTTACACCCCAAAGAGATACTAAAAAAGGGAAGGGGACCTGTATGTGCCAAAATGTTTGTAGCAGCCCTGTTTGTAGTGGCTAGAAGCTGGAAAATGAAAGGATGCCCATCAATTGGAGAATGGCTGGGTAAATTGTGGTATATGAATGTTATGGAATATTATTGCTCTGTAAGGAATGACCAGCAGGATGAATACAGAGAGGCTTGGAGAGACCTACATGGACTGATGCAATGTGAGATGAGCAGAACCAGGAGATCATTATACACTTCGACAACGATATTGTATGAGGATGTATTCTGATGGATGTGGATTTCTATGACAAAGAGACCTAACTGAGTTTCAATGGATAAATGATGGACAGAAACAGCTACACCCAAAGAAGGAACACTGGGAAATGAATGTGAACTATTTGCATTTTTTATTTTCTTCCCGAGTTATTTTTACCTTCTGAATCCAGTTCTCCCTGTGCAGCGGGAGAACTGTTCGGTTCTGCAAATATGTATTGTATCTAGGATATACTGTAACATATTTAACATATATAGGACTGTTTGCCATCTTGGGGGGGGGTGGAGGGAGAGAGGGGAAAAAACGAAACATAAGCGAGTGCAAGGGATAATGTTGTAAAAAAATTATCCTGGCATGGATTCTGTCAATACAAAGTTATTATTAAATAAAATAAAATTTAAAATTAAAAAAAAAATAATAAAATAAAAAATAAAACAATCTAGGCTGAAATGATGATAGTAGTTATGAATGAGTGAAAATACAGAGAAGAGAGCAAATTTATAAAACATTACAGCAGAATTGGCAGGATGGTAAAACTGATTTGATAAGTGGAATAAAATATAAATATAAAATATTTTGGGGAATATAATAAATATATAAATAATAATAAATATAACAAAATAATTATGGGATTAAAACTATGAAACTATAATATAAAGCTGGGGTCCTCAAACTACAGCCCGCAGGTCAGATTCGGCAGCTAAGGATGTTTATCCCTCTCACCCAGGGCTATGAAGTTTCTTTATTTAAAGGCCCACAAAACAAAGTTTTTGTTTTTACTATAGTCCAGCCCTTCAACAGTCTGAGGGATAGTGAACTGGCCCCCTATTTAAAAAGTTTGAGGACCCTTGAGATAAAGAAATTATGCGATTACAAACCATGAAACTAAAAGGGTGCCAGTATCCCGAGTGGTGTAAGAGAGCTCTGGCTTTGTAGTTAAAGGGCCTGGTCTCTACCCCTTCTTATCTACATTATTTTGAACAAGTCCCTTCATCTCTTTTTCCTCAACTACAAATGAGACAGTTGGATTAAATACGCTTTCAGTTTTTAATCTGCTCCCATGATCCATGTTGAAATTAGGAGGATGTTTTCAACTATAAGCTTCTGAAGATCAGGGACAAGTTCATCTACATTTGTAGCTTCCCATCACACTTAATATAGCCCTTTCTATGTAAAAAATATACAGATTCTTAAATGAGAAAACAAAAGACTTTTTATCTCATTTGTCTTCAAAATATCCTGTTCATTTTGGTGATAACAGTAGTGATAAAAGACTTAGACTGTGCTCTGTACCACTGGGGAAAAAGTTGATTGAGTATGATTACAAATGAGAGGCATAATAGAATAGGGAATTAAAGCTTGTATTAGAATACTAAGAGCTAAATTCAAGTTCTGCTTCTTGATACATACTGACTGTAACCCTGGGTAAATTATCCATCTTCAGGCTGCTCTAGCACATTTTTAAATTGTAGGTTGCAGAAGAGGTGCTGATCTGCATTGATAGAGCAGTTTTTCTCTGAGAGGAATTTCCCATTTATGCTGTGTCTGTCTATATTCTGAATATATATACACACACAGTTGAAAAAACCTGTGATCACAACCCCTCATCCCCACCCCCACCCCTGTAAAATTAGATGTATCTTAACTTCCTCCCTAAAACTTAAATGAATTAATTGCTCGAGGCTATTCTAAAACTAAGCTTGAATTTGCATTCTATTCTCAAACTCCAATCAAATTACTAGGCTTTGGTTTCCAAAATTTGTAACACTTAAAATAAAAATTAGAATATTCATCAACATTTTAGTCTCATTGCTTTTCAGGAAGAGATCAGTATCATTTGGGTTAATGAAGTGACATAATCTTATATAGACAGATAGTGCTTCCTTTGTTAAGGACATGGATTGAAAAGATACAAAGCATTAGAGAAGGTTAGCCTGTAATTTGTTGGGCATTAGCTATCGTATCATACTTAATTTTTTAAAATAACATTTTATTTTTTCCTATTACATGTAAAAACAATTGTTAACTTTTTTTAAACTTTATTAGATTTCCAAATTATTTTCCTCCCTTTCCTATCTATGAGGAGGTAAGTAATCTGAGATATATATATACACAATCATATAAAATAAACTTGAACCGAAAGAGAAAAATAGCATGCTTTGATTTGCATTCAGATTCCATCAGTTCTTTTTATGGAGGCAGATAGCATTTTTCATCATGAGTTCTTTAGAATTGTTTTAGAACTTTATATTGATGGTTCTACTCATCTCACTGGATCGTTTGTATAAGTCTTTTCCAGATTTTTCTGGAATCACCCTGCTCATCATTTAAGCAATTGTTAATTATTTCAATTAATTCTCTAAGTAAACCATTATAGCATCTGGAAAGAATAATAGTTTTGTTTCCTCGGTGCCTGTTCTAATTCCTTCAGTTTATTCTTCTCAACTGCTATAGTAAGCATAGTGGTAATAATAGATTATCCTTGCTTCATTCAGATCTTATTGGCATTACAGATAATGTCTGCTGATTGTTTTTTTAGATAGATAACTACTTATTTTAAGGAAAACTTAATTTATTCCTGTCCCTTCTAGTATATTTAATAAGAATGGTTGTTATGCTGTGTCAAAGGTTTTTTCCTATTGAGATAATCATATGATTTCTGTTGGGTTTGTAATTGATATGGTCAATTATGTTGATAGTTTTCCTAATTCTGAAGCAATCCTGCATTTCTGCTATAAATCCCACCTAGTCATAGTGTATAATCCTTGTGATATGTTGCTGTCATTTATTTGCTAGTTTTATATCAGTGTTTGTTAGAGAAATTGATCTATAATTTTCTTTCTACATTTTGGCTCTTCCTGGTTTAGATATCCACATCACATGTTTCTGCTTTTGTTAATCTGGGCAATTTATATTTTTGAAAGTATTCATTTTGTTTAGATTGTCAGATTTATTGGTATATGATTAGGCAAAATAATTCCTAATAATTGCTTTAATTTCTTCTTCATTGTTGGTGAATTCACACCTTTCATTTTATATATGGATGATTTGGTTTTCTTCTTTCCCTATTTTAATCAAATTAGCCGGTGGTTTATCTATTTCATTAAGTTGAGGTTTTTTCCCCATTAAAACAGTTTCTAGTTTTAGTTGAGTGGGGTTTTTAGTATGTTGTCTCATTGTCATTCTTTTTAATGTAATTTTTGTTTCTGTATTCTTTGACCCATTTATTCTTTAGGATTAGATTATCTTTAATTTTTTTTTGTTTGCATTTTTATCAGTTTCATGCCACTCATTTTTGAACAGTGTTTTGCTTGAACATCACTATTATCTTCAAGCAAAAGATTCTCTTTTTGACACTTTCCTTGAAATTTGCTGCCTGAAATCTTAACATCTTCTGCCTCTTCTAATAATATGTTCAGAATGTTCTAGAGTTTATTTCCTACAGAATAGTTTGTATTCACTTAGCTAGGTGCTTCAGATATTCCTTTATTGCATGGTTTTGATGAAAGATTCTTTTTTACTAGGGCACAGCTAGCAAGGAAGTCGATGCAAAAAGTGTAATTTTTAATACCAAATAGCAAAGAATATTTCACTTGTCCCCTGATAATTGAGGTGATTATGGATTACTAGACAGTTCCAAATTGCCCAGTTGTAGACACCATTCATCATGTAAGCAAGATCATTATAGGACATTCCCAGCAATGAGGCATTAATAGCTATATTATGCTCCCTAAGTTATTCTTAATGGGATCACTTATTTAGGTATGATTCAAATCTGAAAATGGCAGCACATGGATTGGAAAAAAATCAAAAGAAGTGACAGTAATTCAGGGAAAACTTACAGAACAAATACAAATAAGAGTGAAGACTTTTCCCACTAACTTCAAACATCATTCTCACCTTGATACCATGGTGACATTTTGCTAGCTCGGCAGGCATAAAATGCCCATTGGTGATCAGACTGTTACAACTGGTTAATTTCCTTTTCAGTTGGACCCAGACGCTTACTGCACATGAACATCAGGGCATTGCAAAGCATTGCTGTCGGTCTAGATGCCCAGGTTCCAGGTGAAAAATCCAGAGCCATTTCTAGAACTCAGGAAAGTGACCCGGTGAGTTGCCTCTGTTTCTGATTTAGTCTCTGTGTGCAGAATGTGATGTTTAGAATAATAGCTTAATTATGAAGCCTAACTACTTCATTTTATAGGTGAAAAAATTGATTTAGAGTTAACAGTATGTCCAAAGACTTAGAAGAGTAATGAGTTGCAGATGTAAAATTTTAATTTCATATCCTTCAGTGCCAGACCCAGATCTCTGTAATGGAATTCAATAAATTCTTGTTGATGTCAGTTCACTGACTTTTCTCTTTGTGCAGAAGTGAAAACTCAAGCCCACAGAAGTTAAATGCCCTACTTTGGGTCACATGGATGACAAAAGAAAAAAATCTAAGTTTCCTTATCCTCCAACTACTGTCCTTTTCCTCTCTATAATATTACCAGGACAGAGCTCTTTGGAGATTCCCTCTCCAACGTGACATCCTAGACCATTTAGGGAAATTTGACAAAGCTATAATTGTGGTGGTCTTGTATGCTGCATTCCTAGTTCAGGTCCCATTAGAGTAAGTATTGGTTTCTTTTTTCTTCTTCCTCCCCTTTTTGTTGCTCATAATAAAATGAGCTATGTGGTCTCTTCTTCAATGTGAAAAATTTGACATTCAATAGCATTTCCTCCCTATTGCATTCCATCCAAAATATCTTTTTAACCTAAGTTAATAGAGAAAAAGAGAGGAAAAAATATATATATCTCCATCCCTCAGAATATGATCTTTATATAGAGTACATACTTCTCATGCTTTCAGTCCTCATCTTTCTCACAAATACAAAATGAAATAAAATGAACAGCCTTTAAAGGTGCCTTTCAGTTTCCTCAGTAATTGGAGTCCCTTTCTCTGCTGATTCCTCTGGGGTTTCTATGGAAACAGCAGCATGCAGATGATCTTGTCACATGACTAGAGCATCTCTGTACTCAGCCCAGAAGAATCCAGATGGCAAGAATTGTCTTTCGTACCCCACGTGTAGGGTTTGTGTTGCTGGGCAACTAGTTTCATTCAGACTATCACTAGCTAATACACTTTGTGATTGACCACAGCAGCCAGCATTTTATAATATCTTTAGTCATGCAGTCCAAGTACCTGCTATCACTGTGTGAAATTTCTGTTTTTCCACCTTGGTCCCCCCCATTTCTCCAGGGCACTTGTCTGCTGATTAAACATACCCCATTTTTCCATCTATCCTTGATCCTGAATGTTCATTTTGCCTATCCAGGCCAAGCATGGGGAACAGCATCTGTCTCAACATTACAACATTCCTCTGGAAGAAGTGAAGACTATCTTCCCACATGGATTTCCCCCTCGTTTTGGAATGCAGGTGCTTGAGGCACTGGATTGGGATGGGAGGAGATGAAATTGGGGAACCAAAGGAACAGCAAGGAAGGGCAAGGGAGGAAAGACGAGACTTGAACCTGAGGAAAAGAAATCATAATAATTCAATCATATTACACTTGAAGGTTGGAAAACTCATTGCTCATAATAAGTCTGTAAGGTAAATAATGGCAGTCTCATTATATAGGTGAGAAAACTAATACACAAGTTAATTATCTTTTCTTTCTTACATTCCATAATTACAAAGTGTTAGAACTGGGACCTGAACCCAGATTCTTATCTCCCATTATAGAATAGTAACTTCATGTTATCTGAAGCAAATATTTAATTGTGGGCTAGCCATTCCTGTGTTTCCAATGAGTATCTAGCTTGTTGTACTAGGGATGCTGGGAGGAAAATAACATATATTCCAAGAGCCAAATAGAACTAACTTTCAAATTAACTTCATTAGGTTTTTCCTGTCTATAGTTTATTACAAGTTGACTTCTTAGAGAAGCAACATGTTACAGTAAAAAGAGTGATAGACTTGGGAAAGGATGACCATGATCAAATCCAGTGTGATGACATAATTTTCTGAACCTGTTTCCCTCTCTGTTAAATGAACATAGTAAAACAACACATACAGTTGTTTTAAGGACCAAATATGTTAAAAAAAAAAAAAATACAACACCCTTTACAAAACTTAAAGTGTTATAAAATCGTTGGTGTTGTTTTATTTGTGTTATTACTTCATCCAAGAGAGAATTAATCCTAGATCCCTACATAGGATCTTGACTAATTTGTCAATATTTTACTGGGGTGCTAGTTATCACCCCCCCACGCTGATAAAAAATATGTAAGAACTCTAATTTATTAGTGAAATAATTAATGTGTTAGAAGCTTTCTACATTTGTCATGCAAAATACCATTGACACTACAGCAGCTCAGAATAAGAAATAACAGCTATAGCTGTCACTATTCTGACATTCATGGCCAGATGTTATACACAGGCATAAGGCCCCTACCTTTAATCTTTTGGTGTTTCTTCATGATATCCTTGGGCACAGAAATATTCTTTATTTTGCTTAAATATGACTCTCATTTTAAGTCAGATATTGGCTATTATTTGGAGATACATATTGTAGTCAGAACTACTCCCAGCAGCCATTCCCTTCCCTTAAATAAATAGTTTCATTGAGGTTCATTTTTAAAAAACCATTCTCAATGTTGAAATGCTTAGTTTGTTGGTCAGTTACATGACTATAGATTACTTAATTTTGTTGTGACCCAAATTATAATAAAAAACCAATTCACATAGATCTAAATGAATAAACTGCTATTTTTCCTTCTTAAAAGCATACAGATAAAACTGAATTATTTATGTGTTCTTTTCTAGTTGTTTGGGGAAATTTATATTTTAAATAAATGTAGAGGAATAAAATCAAGATCAGTTTCAGAGACTGATTCTTTTCAGTGCTACAGTTATCTCTGTTTTCTGGCTTCTAGAATTTTTGCAACTTAGTCTTGATTAGAAGAGTGTCAGTCAGGTTAGCAGCACAAGCCCAGTCTTGGAGTGGACCAATTGGCTTTGCAGAGAAAATTCTGTTGGCTACAAACATTGCCCTTCCTCAGGTTCATATTGTCTTTGGTGCATGTCAGTGGCTATCACTGCTTACATCTGTTTCTGAGAGGCCCTAAGGATAATTTTGGACAAAGAGGTGGTAAATATTGATTGGAATAGTGCATCTGGATTGTTTATAGGTTTCATTTCATATAGGTCCCATAGGACATGGGATGTCCTGATCCCATCTTCCTTTTCCTCCTCTTACCCCCAATATGGATAATCGGGGACTGGCTATTTCAGTACCTACTATGAAGTGTTTTCCTCTTCAGCTCTTTTATGATCTGGATCAATATAAAAATATAATACAGAATTTACTTCGACTATACTGTTGAAATTGTTTTGTCCGCAAGTGAGAAATTCTTTGTTTCTTCCACTCCTCATTAGGTGAAGACTTTCAATGAAGCCTGCCTGATGGTGCGGGAGCCAGCCCTAGAGCTCCTGCACTACTTGAAAAATACAAACTTTGCCAATCCTGCTATCCGATATGTCCTCTGTATCCTTCTGACTGCTTTCTAGGAACTAAGGGATAAAGAAAGTAGGAGATTGTTATTGTGAACTGAAATGATTCTTGTGCCTAGTGTTTTCTTTGACAAAGGGTTCTTCAGATGGAGAAAAGGGCACAGGAAAAACTCTTAGTCTTTGCCATGCAGTGCATTTCTGTGCAAAACAGGACTGGCTAATAATGCATGTTCCAGATGGTAGGTGCTTCCGATCTTGCTCTCTGTTCTTCTGTCACCCTGTGGTTTTAATCTCCTGCCAGAGCATTAGGAGAAGGCTTCCTCTTCAGGGAGTAGGCAGAGGAGTCTAAGCTCTTTTGTCATGATTTCTCCAACACTAGAAAATTAAACAGGTTGCGTATTGTGGGAAATATGTTGACAGATTCTCCCTAAAGTCCTTCAACATCACGGTATGATAGTTGGTGCTTGGGAGGATGAATCCCAACCTGTTCAGCTGCCCCTATCTAGCCTGGTTCCCATGACATACCATTTTTTAGTATCTTTTCTTTTTTTAATGGTTGAGTGGTGTTGTGGGGCATGTTTTTGCCAAAGTGAAAAGGATGATTCAATCCAAATACACGCCACCCTTTAGACTTAATGGACCTACATTTGGATCACAGAACATAGAGCCAGAAAGAATCTTAGCTATTATCTAATTCAGTCCTTGCGTTTTACAGATGAGAAAACTTTGAGTTTGAGTTTGAGTGACTAGTCCAGAGCCATGCATCGAAAAGTTTTGATCTCACATCCTTTTACTCAGTCTAGTATTCTTTGAACTCTACAATTTTCCCTTTATCTACATTTACTTCAGGTCTTCCTTCAGTGCTATCTCATCCACCTAATCTGGCTTAACTGGTAAACTTCCCAAAAAACAGGAATCATTTTATCCCTCAAGTGGCTCAGTTGAGTTCTTTGTAAAGGTGGTGATAAAGATAATAGTGCTTTCTGAGAAGAACCAAAGATGTTTTAATGGGAGACTTGCTAATATAGTTGAATCAGAAAATAAAGTGGTTTCCCCAGAATGAAAGCAGCAGAGACTAATTCTATGCAGTAGTCATTAACTCATTTTGGTCAGGTTCTTACTTTACTTTCTTGTGACTTCTTATAGCTCACTCTTGGATGAAAAATTGTCCAGATCTTCTGCAGTCTACCTACAACAAAGAACGTTATGATCAACCTGTGAAAGCTTCAACCTGGCTAAAGAATTTCAAAACCTCAAATGAGCAGTTTCTAAACCAGGTCACTAAAACCCCCTACAACTTTAATTTAGAATATTTTTAAATCTGTTTTTTATCCTGTGTAACTTTGATATATAAACTTCCTATGGGTGGAATCTACAAAGGATAATCTTAAGAGGAATCTACAAAGATAATAATGCCACAGTTTCAGTTCCTTTTGTGTAAACTGTTAAAAGTAAGTTCACAATTATTATTTTTGCCTACATTGCAGAGAAGCAGTTTTGCCTAGAGTTGGCTGAGTAAATTTTTTCAATCATAACCAGAAAAGCCAAAGACTGAGATGTAGCCCACGCTCAGCTGCACTCAAATTCACTCTTAGCCTGAAAGACTTTTTTTTTTTTTTTCAGATCAAAATCCAACAGAAGTATATCTGGAACAAAAGGGACAGCATAGAAGAGGGCAGACCCCTTGGAGAAGTAGTTGAGCAGGTAAACAAAGGGCATACAGTTTCCTTCTTGCTCTTTCTCATAACCAAAGAAAACTTCATCTCTGACTCTAACTCTGTCTCTGACAGGGCTTAACTAGAGTCAAAAATGCCAGTGATGCTGTTGGGATTGTGATGAAAGAACTGAAGAGACAAAGTTCTTCCGGTTCTTTCCGCCTTCTGGTGGCAGTGGATGGTGTCAATGCTCTGTGGGGGAGGACCACATTGAAAAAAGAAGATAAAAGCCTGGTAGAAAAATCTTGTTCTCAATTCTTTCATTTCTAAATTCTGACACCCTAGGATCTTAAACGCAGTGGTGGGATGTGGTCTTGATCTTTTGATGTACCTTCCTGCTCTAGTAATCTGTGAATGACTATTCAATGCAACTAGTAAAGTTTGAAGATCCTATACCTCCAGAAATGGCAAGCACTAACTCATTATAAGTCACTACTAGTCAAAAAAAGAGGGATAAAAGACCTCAATAATGAAAAATAAAATTAAGAAAACTGTTTTAGAGATTGAATAAAGTCAAGGACAGTTTTATAAATTGATAAAAAGTATTGTCAAAACTAGGAGGTAGTTTTAGTTTAATTCATTTAAACATCATATTTCTACAAGCATTTATTACAGCAAGTACTGTGGTTGGTAGATTTAGAAAGAGGAATTCTGTTCCTTATCACCAAGTCTACTCTGAATATTACAAGAAGTATGATTAGTTTAAAACATGTTTCTTAACCATTTTTGTCATTGTGTCAATCTAAAAACTCAATAGGTCCCTTCTTAGGACCTTATAAATAGATAGAATCACAAAGGAAACTAATTAGACTGAAATAAGGTGTAATCTTTCCTATCCAAATTCATGGACCAGAGTAAGAACTCCTGGTCTAGAGAATGTGCAAAGAAAGAATTGTTGGCTTTAGTGCACAAGTGCTGTTCCTGCCTTTTTGTTGGCCTTCTCCCCAATCTCTAGTCCCTCCAAAAGTTTAATGAAACTCAAAAGTGCCCTGGCATCTGTTTTCAAGTCCAGTACAGACACTAGAAGCTTATCTTGTTAGAAAAGCTTGTTGGTGGGTTTTTTTGGTTTTTTAATGGAGCAGGGGGAAATCTTTCTATTATCAATTGAATTATTCCAAATAAATTAACAACAGGTATAAGATAATCTGTCTTTTGTTACCTGTGCAGGTTGCCGCAGAGGAGCTGACACTTGTTCATAATATGAAGAAGATGTTGAACAATGATTGGGTGAGTGCAGGGGAGGAGCCATCCCACTAGCTTATTATCCTTGTGTTTTTTTTTTTTAATGTTTTAAATAATCCATAGCCCCATCTAATAACATTACTCTAATTCTAATATTATGACCAAGAACTTCTTCTCATAATAGAAGCATGTGTGAGTGGCTTGTTTAGAGTTAGAACAGAGTTCAAATCTTGTCTCGGACATGGCTCTGTGACCATGGCTGGACAACTGGTCTCTGAGCCTCTCTCAACTTTAAAATCAGAGGGTTAAATTTGGTGGTTGATGAATAGAATCCTATAATACCAGATCCAAACTCTAAATCAGAATTCAAGTCTTTGGACCCCTATTTTCCATATTATTAAACTGGAGTGAATGATTTGGCTGTTGGACTAACATTGTTCAGATAGCTTTCTTGGTTCCCCCTCCAGTTCAGTGATTTTATAAAGTATCACAATAAATTAGGAGCAGAATTGGAACCTGGAAATGTTGTTGCCTATCCCCAAGCTATTTTTATATAGGTCACGATAATGCAATACAGGGAAGTGTGGCATCATCTCATAAGTAAGCTGTATTTTCTCCTTGGATCAAAAACAATTCATCTCTTTCCTTCTTTGTTCCAGCATGGAGGGGCTATCGTGATGAGTCTGAGCCAGACTGGCTCTCTCTTTAAACCCAGAGCTGCCTATTTGCCCCAAGACTTGCTAGGAAAGGTAAATAAAAGCTACCTCTTCATTATGGATAAAAAGTTTCATGTGTCATAAAAGTGATCTCCAGAGTTCACCTCTTATACTAAAGCCTGTGATGCTTTGTTCTAATTAAGTTGCTTCCTTACTCATTCATTCTGTCTCAAGCCCCAGTTCCTCTTTATTTTAAACAAATTGTTGTAATTTTGTCAGTAGGAGTTTATCCCATGAAGAAGTAAATTTTCATTTTCTCCTTAAAGCATGTCATGTAATTAAAATTGTGTTTTCTTGTGTTGTTTTTATTATTTTTGTTTCCAGGAAGGTTTTGATGACCTAGACCCCTTTGTTCCCATTCAAGTTTACAATTACACCCCCAAAGAGTTTGAAAGTTGTATTCAGTATTATTTGGAAAACAGATGGCTTCAGCACGAGAAAGGTAAGCTGACCCAGTCTACTTTCCAGGACCTTGGCCTACAAAATTAACATACTAAATAAGATTATTGTTGCTCCTGTAGTTTATTTTTCATCTTCCCTTCCTTCAGTCCCTAATTCTTACTTTAATGTTTTTATTTAGAAAGGAAACTAGAGAGTAAGCAGCCTGGCCATTGGGCAGTGTTTCTAGGGAGCTCATTCAAGAACCTTTCCCTGAGAGTATAGGGAATCATTCAAGTAGCATTTTTGTCCTGTTGTGTAAGAAAAATCAGCTGATCCTTTTACTCTATAATTAAGGAAACTGATACCCAGGAAGTAATATGCAAAAATTACTTGGTATGATAGAAAGGTCAGATAGGCACTGAGTATGGGAATCAGTCAAGTAGAATTTAAAAGTCTCCTTTGTGCCAACCACAAACAGCCTCAAAGTATTCTCTGTCCTTAAGAATTTCACATAAAAAATAGTAGCTTCTATTTGTAGAGCGCCATGATTTTTGCATATCCTATTTGATTACATTGTGTCAGGGCAAACATGTCCATACATAGGGAGGGGGGGCAAGTAAAAGTAATGTGAGATAAGACTGAGTTTGGGGAAAGTCCAGCATAATAGCAGTTGAGCTGGGCTTTTAAAAGAATTGGGAATCCAAGGAAGAAGAGAGAACTCTCCGGACATAGAAGAGACAGATGACCAGAAAGGAGTAGTGGGGTGTCACTTAGAAGGAACAGCAAGGAGGGTCTGATTCCTGTGAAGTGCATGAATTCGGTTCTGTTTTGCACAGATTAAAAATGAGGTGCCCATATCCAATTAGCAGCTGATGATGGAGGACTGAGTACAAGACTCTAGGGTTGAGTTCATAGAACTATAGAACCTGCCAAGTGGTGGTGATTGAGCTCTTGTGAGGTGAGATCATCAAGTGAGAGAGTAAACAAGATAAGAGGGCCTGAAGAAAGCCTTGGGATACAACCACAGTGAGCTTTGGTTAATCACCAAAAGAAATTGAGAAGAAACAGACAGAAGGAAAGAGAAGCAGGAGAGCATCTTATCAAGTCGTGGAAACTTAGAAAAGAGAGAGTATCAGAAAAAAAAAATTTCAAATACTCCAGAGAGAAATCTAGAAGGATATGAAGATTGAAAATAACTCAAAAGGATTTGGCAATTAAGAAATTAAATAACACTGGAAAGAACTATTTAGGTTAATGAAGAGGTCAAAAGCCAAATTGCACATGTCTTCACAGTCCATGAGATAGGTAGGTTGGTAGATGGGTAGGTGGGTGGGTACACATACACAGAGAAAGCAGGGAGAAGGGAACAAGAAGGAGACCAGCTTCGGGGATGAGACTTGTTTTTTCCAGACATGGCCAATGTGTTGGTTTGTTTTAATCATACTTGGAAGGAATTGATGGAAAATGGTTTTAAAAAGAAGACTAAAAAAATTTTTTTTAAGTAAGAGAAAGGAAATTAAGTAGAAGGTAGCAAATATAAATAGCTTTTTCCATCAAAAGTACAAGTTATTTTACAGACCACTTACACATAGTTGTTAATTCTCTCTGGAAAAACCTGCCTTCTCTCATTATCAAAACCAGCTGGTTTGGGTTTTTTGTTGGTCTGTGGTGGTAGTGGTGTGTTTTATTTGTTTTCTAAAGAGTAAGAGTAACAAAACTATTCTCATTAACCCTGATATGCAATCCCCTTTGCTGTTATCAAATAAAAGGAACAGTTTCATTTTTTTTTTTTTCACTTTTACCCTTACCCTTATGGAAAAGGTTTAGAGAAAGCCAAGAAAAATCAAAAAAGTCTGAATATGTTCTTTCCCATCAGTTTGGAATTTGTCTTTTGGGAAATTAGGTGTTTCAAGATTGAAGAGAATAACATGATCTATTTTGGGGTCTGAGATGGAATCTGTAGAGCCATGAAGAGATCTTTTAAGATCACAAGGTGTTTTTAGATTGAAGCAGAAATGCTTGGATGAAGGATTTAGAGGTGAAAAGGAGAAAGACGGTAAGAGATTTGACTAGAACAGGACATCAAGAACGTGCATCTGTGAGATTTATAGATTCGTTATCAAAGGTTAATTATAAAAATGTAGCCAGTTTCAGCAGCATTTATACAAAAGAAAAGGCAGTGTTTAAAATGCCTAATATGTGCCAGGCACCATGCTAAGCACTGGAAACAAAAATGTAACAAATAAAAAAAGCATCTACTCAAGTAGCATGCATTCTACAGGGCGAGAAAGCATGTCAGTGTAAGAGTATAGGTACTAATTAAGTTAGAGGGAAAGCTCTAGCAGTTGGGAAAAGGAAAGATTTGAGGTAGAAGATGGTATTTGTTTCTAAGATTCTTAGACGTGGAGATGAAGAAGATGTTCATTTAGGCATTTTGGGGCAGCCATTGCAAAGACATGAAGATAGGAGATGAGGGGGGCATAACTGAGAGAAAATTGCTTTGTTTGCTGTGGCCTGTACAATGAAGGAAAGGAAGTAAAGTCCAAGGTGAGGGGGAGAGGGGTAGTTGGAATAGTAAATGCTAAAAGGAGTTTATATTTCATCCTAGATGTAATAGGGAACCATTGAAATTAAAGGCATGGCTTGTTTTCATCACAATTTAAGGCAAGTTACTTGGTAGCTGTGTGAAAAATAGATTGGGTAAAGGAGGCAAGAAGACAAATTTGGGAGGCATTGTAATGATCTAGGTTATAAGTAATGAGGGGACTATGAAAGATATGGAGGTAGAAGTGGCAGAATTTAGCAAGTGATTGGACATAGAGAATGAGGAAAACACTGAGATGATGAATCTGGGGAAAGGGAAGAAGAATGGGCTGGAGGAAGGTTAAATGTTGAATTTTATTTTGAATATGTTAAGGTTGAGATATCCCTACATCATGTACTTAGAAACAAACAAAAGGTAATGGTGATGCAGAAAAGCTCAGGAGAGACTGGAGTTGAATATATACATCTGCATCAAGATGCTAATTAAATTCATAGGAGATTTGATCATCTTGAGCAGGGCTTCTTGAACTTTTTCTAGTTGCCGCGCTTTTAACCCAAGAAATTTTTGCATGACCCTAAGTATACAAGTGTATAATAGGCAATTCAAACATTTATTGATGATCATAATTTCATGGTCAAAAAGCACAATTTAAGAAGCTAGGATCTAGAGAACTGAAAGGTAGTCAAATAGGTTGTTATAGAATGTCAAAAACCCAGAGAGAAAGAGGGAAGAATCAGAAGTAGAAAATGCATCCAAGAGAAATGGAGAAAAAGACTATCGGATTTGGTAATTAACTATGTAGAGAGCACTAGTTGATTAGTTAGATTGGAAGCCAGATTTCAAAGGATTGATAAGGAAGTAGACTAATAAAGATGGATAGCTTTTTCTATTGTTTGATTGAGAAAGGGAAGAAATACTTAGTTCAGTAGCTTGAGAGGATAAGGTCCACTGAAGGTTTTTCAAGTTAGGAATGTCTTAAGTATACTGTAGGGAGGAACCTATAGAGAGGGAAAAAGGTAGAACATTCAAGAAAGAATGCTTGATGGGATCTTTGGCTGGAAGACAGGAAGAAACTAAAAGGGCCCGTAGCCAGAAAAAGGTCCATCCACCTCATTATCAGAAAAGGGAAAAGGAAAGAAAGTAGAGAATGAAGAGAGCTCATAGTGAGTGGCTTAAAATTTCTTAGTAAAGACATATGGTAGAATAGCTGAAAGATTGTGGGGATAGAAGGATTGAGAAGAAAAGATTTGGAATAATTTCTGTAGGGAGTATAGTGGGAATCAATCAAGGAGGAATAAAATGGTTGCTTTGTTTCAATAGGCAGTCCCACGTAATAATATTAGTGTACCTAGTCAGCACAGTTGGGCAGCTTCCTCCAGCATCTCAGAAGTAGGAGTGGAGGAGGGGGTGGGTAGTCATCCAAGGACAGAGTTCAGCAAGGGATGATCAATGATAGGACAAGGAGGTAAAGCACTGTGGAGTTAATGACAGTTTGGACAGGTCATTATGAAATTGAAGTTGAGGAAAATGCAGAGCCAGAGTCATGGCCTAAAGATGTACTAAGGGGTAGAGGAATCAGAGGTCAGAGTGAGAGCAAAGAATAAGTTTAGAGGGTAGATAAGAGACAAAGAAGGTCAGATTAAGGAAGATCATATTTTCTTTAATAAAAAAAAAGTAGAACATCTGTAGGTTATGGCGAGACCCAGGATATGGCCATGATCTTGGGTTTAACTGAAAGAATAAAGAGATTTAAAGAAAATGAACATTTGCGGAGAAGATAACAGTGAGCCAGGTGCTGAACCCCATGAGACAATCATCACCATGATTTGAATAAGATAGAAAATCTTGGTGCAGGTACACTTATACATGCACACTTGATCAGCTCTACCCCTGCTTTTCTAAACAGATTACTCCAATTGTCATCCTGACTCCCTCTTCTTGATCTTTACCATCTATCGATTGGCTCCTTCCCTCTCCCTGCAAACACTCGTGTCTTCCAGCTAGTTCAACTCGACACTGTCCTACTCTCTTGAAGCCCTAATCCTCTTAGCATGTTGCCAGTTATGCTCAGCCACGCATCAGCCTTGGACTCCCAACCATTCATCCCTTTCTCCTCCACACAAGTGCTTTGAACTGAAGGTGGAGAAAATCACGGCCGTTCTGACCGATTCCAACACACACTTATCTTTTGTAACCTCCACTGGGCCCTCACTCCTGCTTGACTCCTCTTCCTCCCACTCTCTCGGCCGAGAACCTGGCCTCGTTTTAAAGGAAAAGTTAAGGACATTTATTGTGTGCTCCCTTTCCCCCGGTTCCTGCCTTACTCCCCACCACGGCTAAAACTTCGGCTTCCTTCCCATCCCCTCCAATGGACTGTCCCCTTTGTCCTCCCCCTTCTTCCATTCCTTTTCAGCGTTTCCCGGTCTCTGGGCTATTTCATACTGCCTACAAACATGCCCATGTCTCCCTTATCCGAAAAACTCCAACTTGATCCTTCCATCTCTGCTAATTACTGTCTCCTATCTCTTCTGCCTCTGTAGCTAAACTTTTCAAAAAGCCCATCGACAGTAGGTACCCCCACTTTCTCTCCTCACTTCTCCGCAGCCAGGACCCCATGGCTCGCGCTCCCTTCCTTGCTATCTGGGGAGCCATCCTCTCCTGGTTCTCCTCCTACCTCTCTGACCGTTCCTTCTCTGTCTTCCTTGCCAGACCCTCCTCCAGATCACCCCTTCTAACTGCGGGTGTCCCTCAGGGGCTCTGTCTCGGGTGATTCCACTTGCTGATCTCCTCAGCTCCCATGGATTTCATGATCCTATGCAAGGATTCTCAGCTCTGCCCATCCTGCCCCAGTCTTTGCTGACTTCCAGCCTTGCATCTCCAGCTGCCTTTCAGACAGTAGACCTCCTAGACTCAATATGTCCAAATAGAACTTCTCTTTTCCTCTCAACCTTCCCTCCCTCCTCTCTTCCCTATTAATACAGAGGGCAACCCTGTCCTCCCCCATCCCTCGGGGCTCACAGCCTAGGAGCCTTCCTGGATTCCTCACTCTCTCCCACCCTCCGTATCCAATCTGCTGCCATGGCCCGCTGATTCCCCTTTCAGCGTCTCTGGTAAATGCCCCTTCTCCTGACCCTGGCCCTAGGGCAGGCTCTCATCACCTCAGCCCTAGAGATTACCAAGCTTGCTGCTGGGTCTGCCTGCCTCACCATCTCTCCCCACTCCAACCAAAGTGATTTTTCCTAAAGTGCACGTCATGAATATATCGCCCCACCTCAGTGAACTCTAATGGTTCCCTGTGGCCTGCAGGAGCAAAAGCAAAATGCTCTGACACTGAAAGTCCTAAATAACCCAGCCCCCTTCTACCTTTCCATTCTTCTTGTGCCTTACTCCTCAACAGGTATTTTTTAATCCAGTAATATATCTCTCTGGCTGTCCCCCATGCCTGGAATACTGTCTCTTCCACTCTTAACCACACCTTCTTAGAAGAAGCTTTCCCCAATTCCATTGCCTTCCCTCTGTTATTTCCTGTCTACTAAAGCTATAGCTTGCTTTGTATACATTTGTGTGAATATTGTCTTTGTCCTTAGATTTTAAGCTTGTTTTTTGTTTGTTTGTTTTTCCTGAGGTAATTGGGGTGAAGTGACTTGCCCAGGGCCCCACAGCTAGGAATGTGTCTGGGGTCAGATTTAAACTCAGGTCCTCATGACTTCAGGGCTGGTGCTTTATCCACTGCACCACCGAGCTGCCACAGATTGTAAACTTTTTAAGGACAGATACTGTCTTTTTAAAAGGTTTGTAAGCCCAACACTTGGCGCAATGTCTCATCCAGTCGGTACTTAGTAAAAGCTCGACCAACCTACTGGAAATGGCAATGAAAATTAATACTCTAATTCCACCCCAGAAGCTGTATGTCAGGGTGTAAGTGAAGGGATGCAGGGTCTTCTGGTAAAATCCAGATTTCAGTGAAGGTGAGTGAATGGGAAAAATATGAGAAAAGAGTGAAATTTGTTCACTATGAAATAGGAATTCTAGAGATCACAGTGGAAGGAGGGGTTGGCCAGGGTCAGAATCGGAATGGGTATAGTTTGGGAGAAGGACATAGGCTAATGGGATAATTTGTTCTTAAGTATCTAGGGATTAAGTAATGCAGCAAGAAGGAAGATAATAGGCATTAGTGGGTAGCAGATGAATAATGCTCATTGTCCAACAAGCTGTAAAGGGATGATTACCTGCCACTTACCTTATGCATGTTTCCTTTCTAGCACACACAGAAGAAGGAAAAAAGGAGCTGCTTTTCCTTAGTAACTCGAATCCCTGGCAGCTCGAACGGCTCTGTGCTTATCTCTAAATCGCCCATCTCCATCAGGCCTGGTGCTTGGTAGGTGTCACTCTGAATCAGAAGGAAAGTCTTCCTCCAGAGGCAGCTAGCTCCAGGTCTCAGGGCTTGGACCCCACATCTGGCCAGGCTTCCTTTGGAAGTGCCTACAGCAGCTGAAGATTCCATCCCTGGTCTTGTTGTCGTATCAGAATGTGGACATTGAGCATTGTTCTCCAAAGCAGGATCCTGTGATCCTTCTTAAAAGAAAAATGTCATTGGGTTTATGATATGACAAACACTGGCTAAGCCTTAGTCTTCTGGCTGAGTCTGTATTGGTGTCTACATGTTCTCAGTAAAGAGAATTGCTGGATTATTGTGCTTTCTGTATACAATACAGTTCAGGAGATGGAGATAACTTCCATTCCTCGTCAGCCCACCCCATACACACATGCATAAATTCTACCTTTTTTTTTAATTCAAGTTCTGCCTTTGCTTTCTTCACTTACTAGGCTTATATGACTTGGGTTTTTATAATATCTGATTTGAATGGTTGCTACATAGAGGGGGAAAAAACCAAAAAAGGCAATAAAGCAGCTCTTCTTCCTCTTGACTATAAATGAGTTAAAAGACTTTACATTTAGACTTTAGTGATTGATACTGGAGTAGGGAAGGATTCAGAAGTGAACCAAGAGACCTTCCTGAGGAACAAAAGCACACATCAGCCATAACCCTCTTGACTGTGGGTGGCAAATCTATGTTGGAGAAAGAATAAAGATCCTGGATTCAAACCCCACTTTCTGCCTCTGTATCTTAAGCAGGTCACTTAAAATTCATGGGCCTCAGTCTCCTCCTCTGTAAAATGGTCTGGTATCAGATGACTGGTAAGGTAAAGGATGTAGAGTCCCTAGAAAATAATCTATGTGCCATGGGTTCATTCCCCCATAAATACAGAGTGGACACAAATGTACAGTGGTAAGAAGGCACACATATGGTCAAGGCAGCTGATGCCATTGGTTCTGCTGGTCCTGCCTCCCTGTCAAATCCTCATGCTCTTCATCATAACTCTTTCTGATCTTCACCACCTATCTATTGGTTCCTTCCCTGCTGCTTACAAACACACTCGTGTCTTCCCATCAGTTCAGCTCAACATCATCCTACTCTTCTCTCTGGAATCCCTAGCCTTCCTAACATTTTGCCAGAGAGGCCCAGCTGAGCCTCAGCCTTGGATCACACCCCCCATTCATCTCGTTCTCACCCACAGCAGCACTTCTGAATGAAGGTGGAGAAAATCATTGACTGCTTCCACTATGAATTTATCATCTTACTTCACCTCAACTGGGCCCGCTTACACATGCTAGGCAGTCGTCTTAGCTTCTTTCTCCTCCTCAACATGTGGGGAAGATGGAAATCTGTGAGGTGCCTCGATTGTTCTTAGATGCCCAGGGAATGGCTTGAACAAATTGTGGTATGTGAATGCAATGGAATATTTTTGCATCAAAAGAAATGACAAAAGATGATTTCAGGAAATCCTGGGGAATATGAATTCACAGTAAAGTAAACAGAAGCAAAATAGTTTATTTAAAAAGGCAACAATATTGTAAAGAAAAGCAACTTTGAGAGACTTAAGAAAAATTACCAGTTCAATGATTGTTTCTCCAAAGGAATTAGGAGGAAGCATGTTATCTCCTGACAAATTTAATAGGCGTAAAGTGCAAAGACTTATTTTGAGACACAGCCACCTTGTGGAAACGTTTTTGCTTGACTATTTGTTAGTTTTGTTTTTTTTCCTTTTCTTGGTTAAGAGAGGAGTCAGCAGTGATGATGCTATAAGAAAGGCAGCTGTGTAAATTTTTTTTAATGCACAGAACGGTGTTCACAAAGAGCCCAAGTTAAGCAGTACAGTTTTGAAGAGAATATACATAAACACACACACATATATGTGACGACCACGCTAGCACCCAGGACACCCCAGAAGGATAAGCAAAAGTCCCTTATTTCGTTTTTATTCTTGGTCTTTAGAGATAGGATTGAATTGGATGGAAGCAGAATCTCCACGACCTCCTTTTTCCTCATCTACCGCCAAAGTGACCCTGGCTCGTCTTACTCCACCCCCTAATCCCTCCTACAATCCTCTGTATACACCAATCATTGAGCCAGCACAGGATAGTGGGAAGGACCATTTTCCAAGCATATGCCCATAGAGTATTGTCCAATCAGTAATTAGCCCTAAGTGCTTGAACCGACCTCAATGCAAAGACTCGAGTTTCAGCCCTCTACACACACACACACACACATATATTTTTAAAGATTCAGGGTTTCATATAGAATCTTTTTTGTTGTTCTAATGAGGTAAAATCAGATCTTTAAAAAATATATGCATATATGCTCATGTGAATGATAAACTTAGTGTGAGCAGATAGTCTTGTGTTTTGTTTTTTTGTGGGGGCTTTTTTTTTTTGTATGCCCACCATTTAGCACTATACCTAATAAATAGTAAGTGCTTAAGTTTTTTTTTTTTTTTTCCATTCATCTCTTATGCATTCTATGTGGGATTTTTATTTTTCACCAATCACTGCATGTTGACACGGGGTAGAGTGTAGGTATGAGCAAAAATTTCAGAATGGGGAGCAGTGAAGGTCAGACAGTTTTGCTTCCATTTTTCCCTGGGAATAGGAAGCACACATATGCATATATTTTTCACTGACAGGATCATTTCTCACACTTCTCCCTGGTATGATTTGCCTGGAAGGAAGAAGTTCACTGTCTGAATCTGGCAGGAGAAATAACTATGAACTATTTTCCTTTTGGATGTTACCTTGTAACTTAAGTCTTGCCCATTTAAGATGTCTAAGATAGGAAACTTCAGAGGAAGAAATACAGGATTCTGCAAGTAAATATGAGCAGAGAGGAATGAGAAAAATATTTCTGAGTTTATAAGTAATGTTATGACATCAACAGAAAAAAAAAACATTAAAAATGAGCAGACTTTGGCATATTCATTCAAATGTCAGAACACCCAGGTAGAGATATATTAACAAGTACTGGGAAGTGTTATACCAAATCTGGAAAGACATTTGGGAATCATTTACATACTGGTAATAAATAATTGGGTTTAACAGTTCTAATTATGGATGTTCCTTAAAACCATGTCCTGAGTCTGCTTGCTTTATGATCTGTCTTGGTGATCTCATCAACCTCCATTGTTCATTATCTCCATGTAGTTGACTCTCAAAAAGTCCAGCCCAGACTCTCAAGATCTCCTACATCTCCCACTGCTTGCTGAACTCCCAGTTGGATACCTCAAATTCAGCAGCACAACTTCTCTCTCAGCCCCCTCCTCTAAATTTGATCCTTCCAGCTGCTAAGTTTACAGCCCAAGTCATTCTGAACTTTTCCCTCATCCTCTAGATTCAGTCACTTTCAACAGCTTTACTTTCAGAGTTTCTTTTTCAGTTTCTTCTCCGTTCACAGTCAGCACTCCAGTTCAAGTTCCCATAACAGCTTCCCCAGACCATCACAAATGCTTTCTGATTATCCTTCTGGTTTTCCATCTCTTCCCCTATCCAATCTATCTCCCCCGGGCAGCTGCCAAGATAATCTTCCTCTTGTTAGTGCTGCTGGGCTTTTATCATCTCTACAATGTTAGAAACTTCCCAATTGAGAGTTTCAAGCCTTTATAATCTACCTGCAGTCAATTTTTCCAGATGATTATTTCACATTATTCCCTTTCACTGGACACTATATTTCTGTGAAACTACATTCTATCTCCTCTAGCTTTTTGCACATTTCTCTGCAGTGCAGAGCTTCGAGCTTTTAGAATTCCTAATTTCATTTAAATTCACTTCAGCTGTTAACTTCTCCAAGAAAGAAGCTTTTTCCCAGTTTTTCTGACATTCCACCACCAATTGTTAGGGCAGTTTGATGGTAAAGTAGGTAAGAACACCAGGCTAGATAGAAGTCAAGAGGACTCTAGTTCAAATTCAGTTTCAGACACCATATGTTTTAAGTCACTTGATTCCGATTGCCTCAGTTTCTCATTTGTCAAAGGAACTGGAGAAGGAAATGGCAAACTACTCCAGTATCTTTGCCAAGAAAATCCCAAATGGTGTCACAAAGAGTCAGGACGTAACTGAACAGCAAAGCTGTTAGTGCTCTCTCCGGCCATTTAGTCAGGTATATGCTTTTGATGGTGGAAACAGGTTGTTTTTTGGTACGTCTAACTTTGTCTGAAACAAAACATTCAATAAATGCTTATTGTACAGGAGATAAAAGTACTTTGGGTTCATAATTCAGCAACTATCTTCACATAATAAGGTAGAAACCACCCTATTTCATTTATTGTGGGAATTTGACCAGAGACCAGAGAGACTGGATCAGAGAGAATTTATATCATCTAAATTCCAGAAATTGGAGTGAAGTTCAACCAGATTGCCTAAGAAGGAATCACAAGGAAATAAAAAATTCTGGCCTTTTGGCCTTAGCCCAACCTCCTCCCCTTTCCCTTTTAACTGGAGGAGGACCTTCCACCTTTGCAAGGTTTGGAAGATGGGAAACTTAGTCTTTGCCGGTATCCTAGCATTGAACCCTTAGGGATGGCAACAATTTTTCATCTTCCCAGTGGTACCCTAAGATTGGCTGGCAGTAGGGCCTGGCCCAGGGCAGGTCATGAAAATTCACTGTACTTGAGCACTCCAAGAATGAGAAAAAGGGAGAGTTAAGAGAAATCAGAAGCTGCCCCATGTAACTTGTAACTTAAGTCCTGCCCATTTAAGATGGCTAAGATAGGAAACTTCAGAGGAAGAAATACAGGATTCTGCAAGTAAATATGTGAGCAGAGAAGAATAAGAAAAGATATTTCTGAGTTTATAAGTAACATTATGACATCAACAGAAAAAATATTAAAAATGCCCCATGGGCTCTCTAAACTTGCCTCTACCCCCTCGCCCCCCCCCCCCCATTCCATATGCAATCGGGAGAGAGCATGTCACAGATGTGGGGGTTGAAGGAGAAGGCATCTTTGTGCCAACTGAGCTTAATACCACTAGTAAGTATCCTAACAAAACTACTTAAGGCTAATTTACAATCTTGGGAGATTGAGGATCCATCAGCAGCCTTAGGGGAAGCTACCCCAGAACTCACCAGGGCTGTGCTCACAACCACCCTATAGAAAATTCATCACTTTATAGATGAATTTGGAGATGATTCCTTTTTTTAAAGGATTGCAAGGTGTTTTCTTCACAACCCTGAAATAGGGATTGCAGATGTTCCCATCGACTTGTTATAAATCTAACAGTAAGAAGTGATGTCCAAAGTCACGCAGCTGAAAATTCCCACTTAGAGGCTACTGTTTGAACCTCTGGCCTTTTCGGTTGCTTAATCACAAGGGGAGCCCGTGAAAAGAGGCTTGGGAAAAGGCAACACTTAGGGGGTCAATGAAAGAATAAATATCACAGAGTTCATTTGAGGAGGGTCATCCAGACGCGAACACAAGCCTGGCTTCCAGGAGGCTAAAGAAACTGCTTGTCAAAGAAGTGGAAACAGAATTTTCATAAAGGAACTGGGCCGGATTTCCAGAACGCCTCGGGGACTCCATTGTGGGCCAGCACCAGGTATGGGATTCACTTCCCTCGGAGAGCGACGAGGAGTAACTGCTGTAGAACCTGCCTAACAGGCTAACAAATCTGCCAGTATTACGGTAGCTCCAGGTGGTACGTCAGTGAAGAGATGGGGCGGGGCTGGAGGAAGGGAAGGAACCCTCAGGCAAAAGAGAGACCGGGGATGCAGATAGTGATGGTGGGATGGGTCCTTTCAGATCATCTTCTGAGACCGGAGGCAGAGAAGAAGGGGCGAACTAAGTGTGGAAACGCGGCTCGGAGCCGCAGCTGGAGACACGTGTCCCCTTACCGCAGGAAGCGGGCCAGGCGAGCTCGGAGCACACGGCTCCGTTCGGGGCTCGCTGCAGCCCCGCTGGGCGAGACGGCGGAGAGGCTGGCGGGGTGAGGAGGGGAAGCGCTCCCAAGGACAGCAAAGGCGCTCTCGGGACTGCTCTCTAGATTGGTCCACGGGCCAAGCAAGCCGCCTCTGTACCTCCTGGGACCCCCCGCGGTCAGCGCCGCCCGACGGCGCGGTCTGGGCTGCCAGTCCGGAGCCCGGGAGAACCGTGCCTCAGTGTCCAGCCAGGAAGCCTACACCTCCTCCGGTAGCGGGGACAAGAGGTGACGGCCGCGGGGAGCCCACCGAATGTGGTGGCTCGTTAAGCCTCCGCGCCCCCCAACCCAAAAGCTAACGGGTGAGCAGTCAGGCAGCATCCATTCCGTGTGAGGTCTAAAGTGCCACCGGCAGGTCGGCCCGTCATCAGAACAATTGGGGGAGCCCGACCGGCTCGCCTCCCTCCGGCTCTGAGCTCCCAGTCAGGAGGAAAGCTCGGGCCCCCAAGAAAGGTTAGGGAGAAGAAGAGGCGTGTAACGGGATTACAAGTGATGGAAAGATAAAACGGATCTCCGCTTGTTTTCTACGCTGGGGGGGGAAGGGGAGGAGAGGGAGAGGAGCCGAGAGGAGGATGATCTGAGTTTTCTTAGCAAAAATACCATTTCCTTCTCCAGCTCATTTTATCTGTGAGGGATCCAGTCACTCGATCCAAACTTAAATATATTCAATCTCAAGAGCACTAAACTGACATAAAAATTTGAGCAAACTGAGAATCTTGGAGAATGGAAAAAGAACCACAGAATCAGAAAGTATTTTTCTAAGATGGATTGAGAAAATGGATCCTGTCTGTAAAACAGCAAGTTTGACTAAATTGCTTGGCAAAAATTCTATAAATTTACTATTAAAGGGAGGGCCAGTTAACATTTGGAAAAACTCATGATAATAGTCAAACAAGAATAACATTTCCAAGAGAATATATATACTAAATTATTGTAACAATGTAATGGAAAAAGATGGCTAAAAAGAAGCCAAATTCTTTTCAGAGTATTTGAAAGTGATGATGCTAGACGGTAGATAATGAAATATATATATACAATATATATATATAATGTGTGTGTATATATAAACAGCAAAGAGATGAGATTGATCAGAACCTTATATACATTATTAAATGTATATCTGGTGGTGTTACATAACTTTGTTTTTCATTTTTTTTAAATCCAGTGGAGAGAAGATAAGTATAATGATATACCATTTGCCTATTTTCATGGAAAGTTAAGACTTGTGGTTCCAAAAAATATTATGTAATTTGCCATGATCTTAGCAAAGTATTTCACTGAATCCAGCCCCTCCATGCTCTTGCTGTGGAAAAGATGGAGAAATGGAGCAGCTACGTGGCTCAGGGGATAGAGCACCAGTCCTGAAGTCAGGAGGACCTGAGTTCTAATTTGATCTCAGATTCATAACATTTCCTGGCTGTGTGACCCTGGGCAAGTCACTTAACCCCACCTGCCTCAGAAGGGAGAGAAAAAAGAAGGAGAAATAAGGAGAAAACCAAAGTAGAGTGTTGGTGGATTCACAAGTGGTTCCAGAGAGAATCTAAGCGTATTCACCAATAATGGAATTGGGAAATTGAAGTATAGACCAAAACAATCCACACATAAAAGAAATCCTAACTATAACATAATTGGTAAATACTCACCCAACTCTCAGCTTGAAGACCTCTAAGAACACAGAACCTTCCACCTCTCTAGGCAGCTCATTTTATCTGTGGACAGTTGTATTTCCTGGGAATTTTTAAATGACCATTTATCCTAAAACCATCTCTTTGCAGCTTCCACTCACTATTCCTGTATCAGTTCTAAGGAGCCAAACAGTTAAGTCTAATCATTTTTTAATATGACAGCCTTTCAGATGCTTGAAGACCATTATGTTATCCCCACTGTTCTCCTTGCTAAATATCCTTAAATCCTCCAAATTGCTCCTATATAATATAGACTCAAGTTTCTTTACCATACTGATTAACTTTCTCTAGATAGCTACACTATTCAGAACTAAATACAATATTTTACATGGTTTGATAAGTATGGTCACATTTTCGCCTCATTCCTACAACCCAAGTATTTTTTTTTTATTTTTATTTACTTTATATTGACAGAATCCATGCCAGGGTAATTTTTTTTACAACATTATCCCTTGCACTCGTTTCCCCTCCCTCCCTCCACCCCCTCCCCTAGATGGCAAGCAGTCCTTTATATGTTGGATATGTTGCAGTATATCCTAGATACAATATATATTTGCAGAACCGAACAGTTCTCTTGTTGCACAGGGAGAATTGGATTCAGAAAGTATAAATAACCCGGGAAGAAAAACAAAAATGAAGATAGTTCACATTCGTTTCCCAGTGTTCTTTCTTTGGGTGTAGCTGCTTTTGTCCTCATTTATCAATTGAAACTCAGTTAGGTCTCTTTGTCAAAGAAATCCACTTCCATCAAAATATGTCCTCATACAATATCGTTGTCGAAGTGTATAATGATCTCCTGGTTCTGCTCATTTCACTTAGCATCAGTTCATGTAAGTCTCGCCAGTCCTCTCTGTATTCATCCAGCTGGTCATTTCTTACAGAACAATAATATTCCATAACATTCATATACCACAATTTACCCAGCCATTCTCCAATTGATGGGCATCCATTCAATTTCCAGCTTCTAGCCACTACAAACAGGGCTGCTACAAACATTTTGGCACATACAGGTCCCTTTCCCTTCTTTAGTATTTCTTTGGGATATAAGCCCAATAGAAACACTGCTGGATCAAAGGGTATGCACAATTTGATAATTTTTTGGGCATAATTCCAGATTGCTCTCCAGAATCAACCCAAGTATTTCTTAATGAAGCCCAAGATCATATTAATTCTGGGGGACTGCCACATCATGGAGCTGATTAATATCAAATTTAGAGTCCACTAAACCCCACAGTCCTTTTCAGAATGGTATCTCACCTCCATAAATTATTATTTTATGAGGCAATTGGGATTAAGTGACTTGCCCAGGGTCACACAGCTAGGAAGTGTTAAGTGTCTGAGATTTAAACTCAGGTCCTCCTGACTTCAGAGCTGGTGCTCTATCCACTGTACCACCTAGCTGTCCTTCTCCATAAAGTTAAGTTATTTTGTGTTTCTGTCACCCAGCTTTTGTTTCATCTGCAAATTTGAGTAACATGCTATCCATGCCTTTAACCAAGTCATTAACACTTACACAGTACAGGGCAAAACACAAATAAGGAAATCATTGGAGACTTCCTACCACTTCATACTAAATAACTAGATTTTTTTAATCCAACCATCTCATCAGCTGTGAATCCACATCTCTCTCTCTCCTCTCTCCATAAGAATAGTATGAGATTATCATACTATTTCTAGCAAAATCTTTGTTAAAATTCATCTCTAGCATTACCCTCCTACCAGTTTAATAATAACTGTCAAAAGAAGTAAGATTATTCTGGCACAACCTGTCTGGAAGTCATGCTGGCTTTTTTGTGGTTGTCATTTCCCTTTCTAGATGTTCCCTAACCATCTTTTCCATGATTTTTGTAGAATTTTCCCAGAAACTGAAATGCTCACTGTCCAATAGTTTTCAAACTGTTCCTTGATACTGACCAGTATGATAATGTTATCCATGTCTGAAGTGGCATAAGTGTTGAATCCCCCTTTAGAATGAGAGTTCTCCCAGGAGATCATATAATGATGGATTTTGGTGGGTGTGGCTCTTTCTAACAATGAAATGATTCAAACCAGTTCCAGTTGTTCAGTGATGAAGAGAGCCATCTACACCCAGAGAGAGGACTATGGAACTGAGTGTGGTTCACAACATAGCATACTCTCTCTTTCTGTTGTTGTTTGCTTGCATTTTATTTTCTTTCTCATTTTTTTTTTTTACTTTTTGATTTAATTTTTTTGTGCAGGAAGATAACTGTATAAATATGTAGGCTTATATTGGATTTAACATATATTTTCACTATGTTTAACATATATTGGATTACTTGCCATCTAGGAGAGAGGGTAGGGAGAAAGGGAAATTGGAACGCAAGGTTTTTCAAGGTCAATGTTGAAAAATTATCCTTGCATATATTTTGAAAATAATTTAAAAAAAGAATGAGAGTTCTCTTAATACATGACTGTTTTTTCCTCTGGCTCTCCTTCCAGTAGCCACAGCTCGATTCCATGAGTAAGAAATAATTTAGGACCTCGATTTGACTGGCTGGGAGCATCAGGTGAGTGATTGCTTATTTTGATCCTGTTAACTCTGAGCAAATTCTTGGTATGCAAGCCTGTGACAATTTAGGATTCTAATTCCAGACAAAGAAGGAAGCCACACTCACTACAAAGTTGATAAAGAGAATTTATTGACAAGAGTACTTAAGAGGAAACACATGCATTTGAAACTTAGAGTCACTCCTGACCTCAAGAACCCCAAAACATTGGTAGGCTATTATAAACCACCTGCTTTGGAAGAATGCTTAGTCTAAGGAACAGAAGATGTAACAGTGACAGCTGGTAGAGTGTTGCCTCTTTCAGTTTGGAATTCCCAGCAGTGGGAATTCTCCTCTGGTCTCAATACAGTTTGAAAAGCACAAGAGAAAGTGTCTGCTGGTGCAGACTTTTATAAAATTTCCAGCTTGAGTCAGCAAAAGTCTCTAGCTCGAACCAGTCAATTCATAACTTTGTGGTGTTTCAACTGCATCTTTCAAATGAGGGCATGCTCTAGCAGGTATATGAAAACAAACCAACAAAACAAAGTTTAACAACAAGGACAAAGTGATAAGCTAACCAGGCTACAGAAAGTCTAGCCAGTTACACATGATGGGTGAAGCACCACTTGCAGACTACCTGGACCAGCTGTGAGATGTATACACACACATACACAGACACACGCACACACACAGAATAAAAGGTGAGATCAAGGCACAAGAACAAATCTGAGAACTGGTGGGGTGAGCGCCCATCTGAATTAGAGGTAGGTCAATTCAGGAAACAGAGACGGTCTGTCCAAAGCAAGTACCATAGGCAACTGTGGTCTTACGCTAGCTAGGTCCACTGGAACAATATACCACGTACTTTTCCCTCAGGGAGTTCCATTCTACGATGCACTCACTGCATTGGAAGAGCAGCTCTAGGGTGTCCCTTCTAGCCCCTACAGGGCTTCACTAGCTCCGGATGTCCAACAGCATTGGTGCTCTCCCCTAAAAGTATAGTTGAAAGTTTTGGCTTTATTTGATGAGAGGGAGAAAAAAACTGCATTTAAGAGAAATTGATAGGCAGTTTGAACAGTACAAAGCTGGATTCAGGGAGTTCTGGATTCAAATACTGGCTCTTACATATACTGACTTTACGCTGCTAAATTGCCAAATATATGCTGATCTCTCCTAGAATAAGCAAATAACTCATTAGGAATTCCTTATATTAATGAAGACGGACGTCTGGACCAAAAAAAAATCCCTGTGATAATAATGCACATCCCCAAAGACCATCTGAACTTTTGCATAATCAACAAATGTCAGTCAGTGAAAGATACGAGAAGAAACAATCCTACAAAACTGTCCTCTTGGCCAATATTCATGGTTCTTGGGCTTGAGCACATTGCCAGTTGGCAAGAACATTTCCTTAAAGACCTGGGCAGCAGGTTTCAAACAAATGGAATCACCTCCAATTTCTTCTTTGTGGTCAGGTCTCGAGTATCTCTCTTTGTGTTTGGTGGAGAGGGGACTTTATAATAACAGATGGACATCTCTAAGCTTCATATTTAAGATGGTAAGGGACTAGCAAAAAGAAACTGAGGAAAGGAAATGCACAATGGGCATTTGATGAGATTCAGCCAATAAATATTTGTTGAGAAGCACCTATTGTGTTCTCAGTTCTGTGCTAGGCCCTCTGATGAAAGGGAAAAATATGTAAGACATGGTCCTTGCCTTCAAAGATGTTACATTATTTACTTTTGGCGGTATTTCAATGGAAATCCTGCAAGCAAGTTTGGAATTGAGCCCTTTCTCAAATGCTTGGTGGGGGATGATGAAGAGCACTAAATGGCCATCTTTCTGGAGAGCTTCTCAAGGTGAACATAACAAACTCACCTGGGTTGGGCATCCTTTTGGTCCCCATTTCTGGGACCACTTTAGGTGAAACAAGGGTGGAAGGAAGGATCTCTATCTGCTTCATCCATCATTTCATCATCTTTCTCCAGTTTCACCACAACCTCAGGACAAGAATTCTCTTTCCAAGGTTTCTCTTCTTTAGAATCACTCTCCTGGCCCACGCACCTCCCAGACACCAGACATGTCGGCTTCTCCACAGTCTCCTACAAAACCCTTTTGATCATTGCTCATATCTCCATCCATTGAGGATCCAAATTTACAAATGGAACACAAAAAGATGTTAGGCAGTAAGGGGGGGGACCTCCACTATCTGGCCACGATTCATAATTTAGGTGGTAGGGGGATGATTAAGAGATGTGTGGGGTAAGCTACCAGGCTGCCTAGAGGGAATAGCAGAAACAAGATGACCATTCAATGATCTTTCTTTCCTGAAGATTTTTAGCATTATCTGCTCCAGGAAACCAAAAGGCAGGATCCAAGTTTTGGAGTCAATATCTGAGTTTCAATCCTAGTTCCACTACTATTACTTTTGTTACTTTACTATTAACCTGTGTAACTTTTTGCCAAGACTCAACCTCAATTCTATCAAATACAAATGAAGGGTTCAGGCTTGATGATTTCTTGATCCTGTCATCCTGAACTATTATTGTCCCTCCCTCTTTTGACAAAGCTCACTCACTCTCCTGTGCAACTGGATATACAAGAAATTCAATTATCTCTACATAGGCCATTCTGTGACAGCTGGTCCATAGTAAGTTCAATTCCCTTCTATTAAAACATTTTATCATTTTTAACACTCAGTAAATTATGAAAGCTTACAATATATTCCAAAGCCAAATAAAATTATTTTCAAGTTATCTATGGTATTATTCTCCATGCCTCTTGTCCCTAACGCCCACTTCAGGATAATCGAGAGATGATTATACATTGAACATAGACTGAAGTCTTCAATTACAGTGTTTATACCCCAAACTCCCACCTGAAGCTCTGGAACAAATGGCACATCATCTTCAGAGTCAGATGTCATTTCTTCATCTTCGTCAAAATCCTCCTCCTCCTCCTCCTCCTCTTTTGGCTTAAGTTTTTCACCTCCTGTTTCTGGCCCAGCATGGGTCCTCACTGTCAGACCAACAACACTGGATGAGTCCTCAGGCTTACCTAAGAGACTACTAAGTATGGTATCAGGATTAGTGGAAGAGGAAGTATTCTTGGGAGACCCTTTGCTCATCTTTCCTCCTGGCTTCCCTTCACCAGGAGTTCCCACTGCTGTCTCACCTTCCTCCTCTTGTAAATCGGCCTCTTGCTTCACTTGGGGAGCACCATCTGCCTCCTCATATGGGGGTTCCACCTCCGACTCCATGGAGACCTCTTTTTTAATTTCATCACAAATGTCTGGCTCAGGGAACCTGTTCCAAGGCCAGCTGGCTTCCTCCTCAAGCTCCTCAGGTTCTACTTTAACAATCTTCAGTAAATTCTCTGGCAGACAATCGATGGCCATCTGAGAGGCACGAGACAGCGGCTGCAGGACTTGCCTCCCATCTAGCATCTTCACAACTGTCCAGCTATGAGCACTGCTCTCAAACAGGTGTCCCTGACGGTCCCCACTTGGTGGGGGAGGCCCCGGGCTGTGTTTTTCTTTGGGGTAGGGGCTCGAACAAGGAGGAGATGAGTCCTGGGGCTCCTGCTTGGGCGCCACAGTGGGAAAGGCACTTTCCCCTTCAGGCTGAGGACCAGGAATGCCTGATTTCACCTGGGTGTTTTCTGCAGGGGTCGATGGCACAGGGAGATTCACAGGATTTCCAGAAACAAGTAAAGGCGGAATAGAAGAAGTGATAAGGGGCTGGTTTAATGGACAGATAAAGGATGTGGGGCTAACCAAGAGAGTGGTTATGGGGATGGTCTGAGGGTTCTGAGCTATAGTTCTCGGAGGCTGGATCACATTAAAACGGCTGTTGAGACCCACAACTCCCACAGCAGTGGCAGGAACCGTAAGGATCATCCGGGGAGAGGGAAGGACAGGGGCAGGCTTCAGGAGACGGGAGGCCTCAGCCCATTTTCTCTTTGGGGGCTTCATCCTTGGCTCACCTCGATTGGGAGCGACAACTGATGGCAGCAAGACTTTGGACTGAAAGGCTGCAGGAAAGGGACAAAGGAAGGCTTGGGCCCTGGCTGTGTTCTTGGGGGCTAGAGGAGGCAAGTTCATGGGAATCCCACCACCACCACGCCCTGTGCCCCCCAAGGACGAAGGCTTTGGCCCTGTCTTCAAGATGGTGGCTGGCTGCCTAAGCTGGGCATCTGGGGCCTCCCCTCTCCTTGGAAGGGTCTCGCACTGGGCTAATCTGCCTCGAGCACTGTCGTTAGAACAAGGCTGGAGAGCAGGGGCAGGGCGAATGAGGAGGGGTTTCAGAACCGACTTCTGCCTCCAAATCTTCCTCGAAGAAAAGCGTTTGGCAAGTGGTTTCAAGGTCAGCACCACACCCTTGGGCAGCAGCAGGGGATAGCGGCTCTCATTCCCTGACTCCAGATCTGGGTCACATTTTGTCTCAGCTAATTCAGACAGGTCTCCTGATCCTCCAGCATCATTATCTAACTGCTGTATTTCTTCCTGGATAGCTGGTAAACTGGCCTGTGGGAAAGACAAACTTGTGGTGATTTCCTATCAGGTTGAAGAGAAATTAGGAAGTTTTCAGGCATTCGATACTTTGTGAGACTTAAAGGTCTCTCTTTAAAATATATTTCTTCCTTCCCATCCCAACAAACCTCTACTCCCTAAATAACCATTCTGACTATATTCTAAATACTTTCTCCTTCCCCTAGTGCTGAAAACCTTCCCATGGAAAACAAGAATTTTATATCAAAATGAGGAAAACAAATTCTGAAGGAACTTGAAAGCAAAAAGGAAATGTGTTTACCATGTTGTTTAAATAATATTCTAATGAACTTGAAATTGAATGGATGTCCATCAGTTGCAGAATAGCTAAATAAGTTACGGTATATGAATGTAATGGAATACTACTGTTTCTAAGAATGATGAGCAGGCTGATTTCAGAAATCTGGAAAGACATGAACTACTTACATGAACTGATGCTAAGTGAAGTGAGCAGAACTAAGAGAACACCATAGAGAGTAACAACAAAATTATGTGTTCAACTGTGATGATTTTGGCCCTTTTCAACAAGGAAATGATTCAAAAAAATCCAATAGACTTGTGATGGATGGAAAGTGCCATCTGCATCCAGAGAGAGAACTATAGAGACTGAATGTGAATTGAAGTATAATATTTTCATCTTTTTGTTGTTGCTATTGTATGTTTACTTGTTTTTTTTCCTTTCTTGTGGTTTTTTCCCTTTTGATCTGATTTTTCTTGCACAACATAACAAATATGGATATAGGTTTAAAAAGCTTTGCACATATTTAACCTAGATCAGATTGCTAGCTTTCTTAGGGAGGAGGGAATTTAAAGCGGGAAAAAAAATTAGAATACAAAGTCTTACAAACATAAACATCAAAAATTATCTTTACATATATTTGGAAAAATAAAATACTATTGAAAAATATTTTTATTTAACCACAAATATTGGAGTTTACTATTTCACCTACTACCATTTTTATTTTCTTTTGAATAACTGAAGGGGTTTATTTATGATTACTAAGCTTAGAAAGAAATTTTTTTTCAAAGTATCCAGTTATATATCCAGTTATACTAGAAACAAAAAGAAATTATGTTATCTCTGTAAGGCATTCCCAACACAAGAGAAAATCTCATCTAGAAGTTAGAAGTTCAGAGTAGGTAAGAACATTTCCTAAACTTTCTTGCAGCCCAATTTGATGACTATTGCATTACAGGCTTGAACTAGACCTCTTAATAAGTCTCTTGCAGTGGGTCTTCCATGATAACTCTGGTTTTCTGTAGGAACAATTAGGACTATACCTTTAACCAGAAAGGAAGGTGTCGCTCTTCCCTTTCTACAGGAGGCTTCCATTGATCAGGCTGAAGCTCCTCACAGCACTTAAACAATATTGGCAATTGTTTCGTCTTCTTGTAATACTGAGAACAAAGAATAAACATGCACGATAATTCTCATGTTATGCCAGGCTGGGATAGGGGAAGGGAAGAAGGAAGGGAGTAACCCAGGGGAAATCAAAGTCCTTTTCTTTTCCTATGGATGCAAGCAGATATAGGAATCACACACAGGTCAAGATGGGAGTTTCTGCACTTCAGGCTGAATTAATGCTTCAATTACATGATCCCATGCTTATTCCAATATTCCATATTTAATTCTCCTCTAGACAGAGCTGGGGAGAGGAGAGGGAAGGGGAAGGAATAGAGGAAATGAAGATGACAGTCACACTACTTAAGTTCTGCTCATCTCTCCAGGGGGAACTGCAACAAGAGCAAAGAGTCAAGAGAAGGGTCCCTACTGCCCCTCACCCAGAGCACAGGGAAGCAGGTAAAGAGGGAGAAAGGGAGGTTCATAACGTAATTCAATGCTTCAAAAAAAGTTTGACTTAAAACTTGGGGTCCTCAATTCTATATTCTATCAAGCAAAGTTACCCTTTTCCACAAAAGGAAGAGAGCATGGGACAGAGATATAAAGAATAAAGGAGCAGCTCACTTTGATGATATTGTCAGGAGCCCGGCTGATGTTGAGGTTCTTGATTCTCACAGTCAGCTGGTGATCAGACTTGGCAGTCAGGAGGTATTTACTGATTAGAGGCTTTGGAAACTCAGTCCCTTCAAAATGTTTCAGCCCCAAAGCTAATAAACTAAAAAAAAAAAAAAATGCACAGACTCAAAAAAAGGCTTTGCCTCTCCTTCCAAATATTTCTCCTAGCTCCTCAAACTCATTTCCAACTCCCACCTCTCACCCCCGTTCTATGATATTTTTCTCTGTTCTCAGCCACCAAAGACCAATGGCTAAAACTCTGTTCTTCTGCATGTAATTCTCAGGTTATTGGTGTCTGTCATATTGTTTATATTCTATCTGCCCCATTAAAGCGACTGCTCCCCTCCTTCTCTTCCCCCTCCCCTCCCCGCCCTGGCCTTTTTTCTTTTATTTTTCCTTCTTCCTATTGAATACCTACTTGTCCTCTGCTTTGGTGAAAAATATCTTATCCTTGGGATGCTTCACCTTCAGGGAACGTATTGGGAGCAGCTCTGGATACATGAAGACCTTGCTTGTGGCCAGAATCCAGGCCACTTGCTTTGGCAGACAAGGAAATTCATTGGCTGTAAGAAGAATCTACGGTTCACAGAAATCTTGAACTATACGGGTTCAGAAATCAACTAGTACTTCTCTTTGCATTCTTTAGCCCAAGTTGTCTTTCAATTACATACAATAGTCTTTAGAAAAAGCAATGACAAAAAAGAAATCAATGAACAAGCATTTAAGTATCTACTACATGCCAAACAGTTAAACATTGGAACATGATTTTTTTTTTAAGTTTTAAGAAACTTGTATTTCCATTAAAGAGAGACAACAGATACATTTATTATGTGCAGGAAAATGTTGATATTTAAAGAATAAAATGTAAAGACATTAAATGCAAAATTATTAGAGAGAAAACTAATGTTCAGCCTGGGGGAGGGAAGAGAAAAGCATCAGGAAAGGCTTCAAGTAGAAAGACAGGAAGTCTGCGAAGTGGGGATGAGAAAAGAAGATATTCCAAGTATGAGAGATGACCAAGGAAAAGACATAGATTCAGGAGACAGATTCTGTGTAAGGAATATTCCCCTTTGACTGGGACCAGAGAGTGCAGGGAGTAATATCTAATTACAAACGTTATAACCTTTTTGTGTCAATTTCATTTGGCAATTTGATTAATCCTCCCTTGGAATAACGTTTTTAATGCATAAGATAAAATATGTAGGATTCCAAAGGAAAATCAAATACTGACTTACCGTTACCAAAATATTTTAAAAATCAGTTTGTAGACCACAAATTAAGTATCTCTGGTCTACAGAGGGATGAATACAGAGAGGACTGGCGAGACTTACATGAACTGATGCTAAGTGAAATGAGCAGAACCAGGAGATCATTCTATACCTCAACAACGATAGTGTTTGAGGATGTATTCTGATGGAAGTGGATCTCTTAGATAAAGAGAGCTAATTCAGTTTCAATTGATCAAAGATGGACAGAAGCAGCTACACCCAAAGAAAGAACACTGGGAGATGAATATAAACTGCTTGCATTTTTGTTTTTCTTCCCGGGTTATTTATACCTTCTGAATTCAATTCTCCCTGTGCAACAAGAAAACTGTTCGGTTCTGCACACATATATTGTATCTAGGATATACTTTAACCTATTCAACATGTAAAGGACTGCTTGTTATCTGGGAGAGGGGGTGGAGGGAGGGAGGGGAAAAATCGGAACAGAAGTGAATGCAAGGGATAATGCTGTAAAAAAATTACCCTGGCATGCGTTCTATCAATAAAAAGTTATTTAAAAAAAAAAATCTCTGGTCTAATACAATATAGCTGGAAAGATAGGTTCAAACTAGTTTTTGAAGAACCTTAAATACCAAACAGATGCTATTTGCTTGCATTTTGAGTTTTTTCTCATTTTTTTCCTCTTTGATTTTTCTTATGCAGCATAATTGTAGAAATATGTGTAGAAAGAAATGCACATGTTTAACATATATTAGATTACTTGCCATTTTGCAAGGGTAAATGTTGAAAACTATCTATGCATATGTTTTGAAAATAAATGGTTTTACATAAAAGAAAAGGAAAAATACCAAAAAGAGTTGTTTATATTTTATTATAGAGGCAGCAAGAAGCCACTGGAATTTACTAGAAAAGGGAGTGACATGATCAAATCTACACTTAAGTAAAATGACTTTGGCAACTCTGTGGAGGCTAGACTAAAGAGAGGAGGCTGGAAATAGGAAGACTAATGAAGAGGCCAAAGTTGATAAGGGGCAAAATTAAGGGTAGTAGCCACATGAGAAGAGAAAGGGGATCACCTGTAAAGGATGTCATGAAGGTAGAAACAGAAAGAGTTGGTAACTGACTAGATCCTTCCAATCTTTCCTCCAACCTTAGACATCAATTCAAGTCTCCTTATTTTCTTGTAAATGAAAATCAATTGAGCCCATTTAAATAATTATTCATCACATTTTTGAAGGACAAGTTACAGATCTGCCCTCTCATCCTTCATATATAAATGCAGTCTCCTTAGTTCTATTTTCCTAGAACCTTCTCCAAAATAAAAAGTCTCCATTTTTCTAACCTTTCTTTTTCACAGTTTCTAAATCCCATTGTTCTGTTCAACTTGTCATATCAAGTTCTCCTGTGTCCCTTCTAAGATGTAACTAGAAAATCCTGAGAAGACCTGAACCATTAAGTCCCTCAATGTCTGTCCGTTTTTAAATGTCATTCTGGATAGATCTGCCAAATTTATTTCTTCTTCTGTAAAATGCTTCAAAGTCTCCAAAGGAAAAATCATTTTGTGCCTAGAATTACAGGAGTAGGAACTTTGAATGGGCATCAGTGAAATCTCAATGAAGGACTTTTACAAAGTGTATCTTGGTGAGTGCAAGTCCTTCACACGCTTTATTTTAATAAAATGAGCCAAGGACTTTGACTCAAAATCAAACTATAAACAAAAGTACAGACTAAACCATATTGATCCTGATTCAAATTTAATGTATATGTTTATTTTTAGCCAAATGAAAGCTCTATTCCCCCAAGCCCACCCAAAAAAAGTACCTCGTAAATCAAACTGAATCAGAACTAAGCCTGTTACTTTGTATTTTGGACAACATGCTGGATGGCAAGGTTCAGATAATGTGCTAAGATCTAGATCTGACTCTCCAGTGAGAATCCAGAGGCAGGTTATTTAACCCATCTTAGTTTTAAATAGCTCTCTCAGACTATGTTATATACAGGGTATAATCTTCCCAGGTGGAAAAAAGGCCCCAGTGAAATCACAGGGTCTAGACGTATCACACAGCACTATGAAAACAGTCACACAGAATGTCAGAGCTAAATCTAACCCGAATTCACATTTCTTTTCACCTGAATCACTGGAAAGAACCCTATATTAGGGGTTGGGAAACTTGGGCTCTAGTCCTAGTACCATCATTACTAATTACACAAACCAAACAAAATTGCTTAGTTTCTGTGTCCCAGTTTATCCGTTTGCAAAATGAAAATCCACTTGCCCCAAAAAGATATGTGTATAAGATGAGTGCTTTGAAATATAAATATTCTTATTAGCATAACTCAGGTGAACTTAATGTAGAATATATGTTATAGTGACCTGAAGAATTCTCTGAAATTCACATACAACCAATTATTACTTGCCCCAACTCTTATACTTAATATCATTCCTATCTCTATCTCCACTTTTGGCACTAACTTTTCCCCCTATTACTTCTTCCATTGTCACCTAACCCATGTTCTCTTCCTGGCTTAATCCATCCAAATTATGTAAAGGATATGGAAGAGTCCCAAAGGAGTAAGACAAAACAGGATGGAACATAAAGTGCCATCCTGTCTCTTGCCAACCCAGATTACATTTGACAAGTTCTCCCAAAAGAACAACATCACCACACATTCAGAATCCTACTTGGATATTCAGGATTTTGTCCCTCATCATTCTTCTGGACCTTTTTTTGGGGGCTCAAGTCAATGTTGACGTGTGAATGAAAATCTTCAATAAGCTGTATAGCACCCTTCAGATTACAAGGCTGGAATGTGGTCTGAAACTTGGAGTTGAACTGCTGGTGAAGGACAATAGAGCTTTGAGCAAAGGTCCCCAGTTCCCTCTAGGAAAATATAAAACACAATAGTTAAGTTGTGTCATAGACATACATAAGGAATACCATGCAACCCACAAACCCAGTCAAGAAACTCTTTCTACTTAGAGGGAAGAGATATAAGATAGGAAAAAATAGTATTTCAGTAGTAAAACAAATTCTATTTAGAGCCTCTTTAAGAAAAGTACTCCCTAATAAACCTCTATCCATTCTGATTCCTCCATTAGTCAAAATGCTAGAAGCATAAACATTTCTTGTTCATACTGTATTTGCTTATTTTCATCTGTACATTAAAAATGTCTTTTTTATGAGTGTATTCTTTTCCAAATCAGACCAAACTAAACCATAAGCTAGTTGAGAGTTAGGTCCTGGCTAGAACACTGGACTCAGATTCAGGAAGATTTCGATTCAAACCCTATCTCAGACATTCACTAGCACTCTGCAGAAAAGGCAATTTCCATAAGCCTCAGTTTCCCCATTCATAAAAGAAGGAAAATAATAGCATCTCCCTTTTTTTTTAAGGTAGTTGTGAGACTCAAATGAAGTGGATATAACATTTGGAAAACAGGTAGTCAAATATTATCACAGAAAAGACTAAAGAGCTAAGCAATCTTATCAATGAAATGATGATATCTAAGAAACAGTACATCAAAACCCTTGTTATCAATCTCAAGGATAGTTTTATAATGGAAGAAATTTTAGGATTTAAAGTTCTATTCCTTTAATTCCCTCCCTACATCATACATCATGTTATTTTTTACATTCTGCAAACTCCTCTAAGGGGAATAGATAAATCCCTAGTGGTTAACTGTAACTTAGAAAACACAGCACATGCTAAGATAGGAGAAGAAAAACTCAACAACCTAGCATATCTACACAAAATGTAGAACGGTGGTGGAAACAATATACTCTCTGCCTTTTCATAGGAACCTGGTGGGGGGAGGAACAAGGCAGTAAGTGGATGCCTATGAATTCTTAGGCAATATGAGAAGAAAAAGGAAGAAAAGGTAAAAAAAGCTAGGATCAAGGAGAACCAGTGAATATAAATGAAGGGATCACTGTAAATCAGGTAGGGTGAGTGATTTTGGAAAACCACTGGCCAAGCGTTATTGTGCACGTCAATGTGCAGACTCATGTATAAACGAGCTTACGAGGAACATCTTGGTGGTACTGGCCTCCGAACTGAGGCTAGGGTTGGTGCTGGCCAGAAGATGGATCTGAGTCAGGAGTTGAACATGCTGGCGAGGGAGAAACAGAGAAAACAAAATACATCAGAGATCTAGGACTTAGACAGATTATACCAAAGTGTTTGCAACTATAATCCAAATCGTGTGCTTCCTGCGGAGGATACTGATCAGGTTCAATATGCTTCCTTGACTTGAATTTATCAGATATAAAAGCAGAAGCAATGAGCATGAGAAATGTAGAGTGGATATAAAACTTTATATATAAAACTTTAATTGGATATAAAACTTCCTCTGTTCTGTGAGGGCTGTTAAATTCTAGGGTGTATTTTAAATGGATGTCTGTTACCATGGACACTGAAGCCTGCAGGTATGTTTGGCATAATCCTGGGTCTTTGCAAATCCCTTCCCAAAGATGCTATATTTTAATTTTTATTAATATCAAGAAGTCTCTGTGGACCTCGTCTCCTCTGAGTGGAGTCTCACCTGCTGCATCTGCTGCTGGAGTCTCTTTTTTTGAGCTGCATCTAGAACCATCATGGGCATGGTGTTCTCCCGCTGGGGCTTGGACATCTCTGGTTGGCCTTCTGTGCTTCCTGCTTCTGCTTAGGAAAGACTTCTTGAACATTAAGTGTGCCACCAACTTATTTATGACATGATTTTGCTCATTAGGCAAGTTTGTTAGTAGTTCTTCAAACCTGTCTCCAACAGAAAGTGAATAATTTCAGACATTTCCTTTGTTCCATAACAATTTATTCGCTGAAAAAATCCTTTTTCTTCTTTTTACCTTTCTTCTTTTCTGCTTACTGAGGACGCAAGAACAAAACAAAATTTCTGTTATAAACATGTGTAATTAAGCAAAATAAATTCCTATATTGGCCACACCCAAAAAACAAATAAATAAATGGATAGATGAATAAATAGGGAGATGTATGTATCACACATCTGTGTATCATGTATCACACGTGTGAAATCAGAGCATAAAATAACAAAAAGTGGCAATAGTATTGGAGAAATTGTGAAATAATGGCACTGATATATTGGGGGAACTAAGAAACAGCACAATCATTTTAAAAAGCAATTTGGAATTATGTGAACAAAGTCACTTAAATTTGACCTAGAGACTCCATTATTAGGCTTATGCTTCAAGAAATTTCATTGATAAGAAAAAAAATCCTCATATACATCAAAATATTTAAAGCATGCCTTTTCTTTGTGATAGCTAAGCACTAGAAACAAGCAGATATCCATCACCTAGAAGAATGGCTAAACAAACTGTGTTACATGAACATAATGGAATACTACTGTGCTGTAATTAATGATGTATTTGAGGAATACAGAGAAAGATGGAAAGATATATATGAACTGATGCAGAGCAAAGAAAATCACATACACAGTAACTACAATAATGTAAATAGAAAGAATTATTACACATCAAAAATGAAAAAGTTATATGGATTAATCATCTCTTAAATGAAAAGATATAAGGAGATACACCCAAGGGAGGTGAGAGATGGGAGGGGAGGTCCACAAGAGCTATATGTTGCATATATTTTTAAACCTTTTCAATGTATTACTCAGTTTGGATAAGTTTTTTTTCCTTTCCCTCTATTAAAAAATCCTATTTGTCATATGAAATGATTTTCCAGGGGGGAAAGGGCTACATGGGATAACAATGATGATGAAGGAAACAAAATTTCAATAAAAAATTTATCATATATATTGTAACCTATTCGACATGTAAAGGATTGCTTGCCATCTGGGGGAGGGGGTGGAGGAAGGGAGGGGAAAAATCGGAACAGAAATGAGTGCAAGGGATAATGCTGTAAAAAATTACCCTGGCATGAGTTCTATCAATAAAAAGTTATTTAAAAAAAAAATGAGCAGCTGGTACACTGTGAGGCAACAATGCAAAAAAAAAAATTATCTTAAGACCTCCAGAATTATGGTTGGTTATAATCCTAACAACTTATTTTCCATTACAGACCAGGTGAGAGAGTCTAAATTTAAGTTAACTTTCTAGCCCCTGACATCAACCACCACAAACAGCCAGGCAAGTCAAACTAACTGAAGCAGCAATGAAGAATACAGAAGACAGTACATTTCATATAAGTCAAACCTACTATCTTCTCAGTTATCACCTCCCCTAACATTTTGGTGGAAGCATACCCAACATACTAGAGATTTAAAAAATGTGACCTTGAACTTCAAGGCATCAGCCTTGCTTCTAGCCTCTCTCCCTCCCCCCAGCCAATCCAGGGAACAATTTCTATATAGATGAACAGTCTTTTTCTAATGCTACCACCAATACTAACTACCTGCTCATTTCTATACTTTTCATCCTTATCATCCTCCTCTTCACCCACCTATTCCTGGAACAATCCCATCATGATAGTGATTGTGGAAATCAGAGCATAATTCCCAAGAGGGAAAGGATAATCACAAGAATTCTGTTCATTTAAATTGGCAATTCTCAAACTTTTGATCTCAGGACCCCCTTTCACTTAAAAATTACTGAGGCCTCCCTCAAAAAGCTTTTGCAATGAACTTAGAACCAATCTTCAAAAAAAAAAGGTAGAAAGCAATTTTAAACAACGTTTTTCAAAATAATAAAGTATATTCAATTATATTGTCCTCATTTTTAGTGAGAGCAAAGAGATTTTATGTACCATTAATGATAAAATAAAAAATTTTAAACACTTTATCTCATCTTTATCTTGTCCTTTTGAAATTTCTATATTGGTATAATATACACAAGTACATTATTATATATGTATAATTTATAAATGATTATACAGGTATTGGAGGTATGTGTATAAACATTTAGGTTGATGGAGTATGTGATCAAAAAAAATTGGAAACAAGGACCCCAAAATAATGATTGAGCAAATGATTAGCCAAACACCAGCAAGCAAAGAAGGGGTATTTTTACATAGTTCTACAACTTGGCTCCTGAGTTGAAATTCCTACAATATGCTTTTGTCTCATCTTAAAATTTCCTTCTAACTATGATTTTTCAAGAGAAAAAAAAATCCTACTTCCTAGTTCCTAAACTTATCTGTACCCCTTTGGCACTTAAGGCTTGGTTTCTTCAATCCTGTGAAAGAATGAGTCCTTTCCCCATACTTTTTTCTTTCTGAGTCTTCCATTCTCTTTCTTAAAGCAGGAGTACTGTGCCATGCTGGCTGTGTTGGAAGAACGCAGAAGATGGATCTCACATAGCCCTCATAAAACAGCACTACCATCCTAAAACTTTCTCTTCTTGGTTCAGTAATGGGTCCATTCCTCTGCCTACCCAATTCTATATTCCCATTCTCTAAATGATGTTCCCTGCCTGCACCAAGAAATGAAAAAACCTAAAAGATAATTTCCTGGGAGTAACATGTTGATAACTCTGGGGTTTGGGATCAGGCTGTCCTTGAGTTGTTAATTATGGCTATTAAATTAGCCAGTTTCAGATTCTCCTCTTGTGGCAAAAGATGTTAATTTCTTTATTGAATGAACTCAAAACGTTTTTCCCTTTTCAAGGCAATAGCTGTTCTATTCAATGGCATAAGAAATAGGAAAATCTAACAAACAAGTAACATTAAAACCATCTTCTAATCGATATATATCACAAGTCAGTGGGGCTAAAGAAAGGGAAATGTATGGCAAATGAGGCAAAATTGTCTATATGCAAAAAATGATGTTGGGATTTGAAGAATAGAATATTTAGGCAAGTTATTTAAATGTTACATTCATTTTTTAATTTTTGGTGTGTATAATTATTCCTTCCATCCCCTAAATAGCTCATTTATGCTAATAATTTGAGAATTCCTAGCTGACCACAATGGAAAATGAGAAGTTAAAAGGAAAGTAAATTTGGGTTTAAAAATCTGGTAGAGATAATTCACAAATTATGTAATTCATGAACAATTTAGAGTTGACTAATAAGTATACCTGCCAGGTCCCATTTCAATTCTTTTGTTGTACCACAATTTTTTTCCTATCAAATATTGCTTAAACTAATTATGTGCTAGAACTTAAGAATCTTTTCAATTATGCTGGGGGTTTGTTTTTTTTTTTTAATTTTTTATTTAATAATTACTTTATATTGACACTCGTTTCTGTTCCGATTTTTTTTTTCCCCTCCCTCCCTCCACCCCCTCCCCTAGATGGCAAGCAGTCCTTTATATGTTGGATATGTTGCAGTATATCCTAGATACAATATATGTTTGCAGAACCGAACAGTTCTCTTGTTGCACAGGGAGAATTGGATTCAGAAGGTATAAATAACCCGGGAAGAAAAACAAAAATGCAGATAGTTTACATTCGTTTCCCAGTGTTCTTTCTTTGGGTGTAGCTGCTTTTGTCCGTCATTTATCAATTGAAACTCAGTTAGGTCTCTTTGTCAAAGAAATCCACTTCCATCAAAATATGTCCTCATACAACATCGTTGTCGAAGTGTATAATGATCTCCTGGTTCTGCTCATTTCACTTAGCATCAGTTCATGTAAGTCTCGCCAGTCCTCTCTGTATTCATCCTGCTGGTCATTTCTTACAGAACAATAATATTCCATAACATTCATATACCACAATTTACCCAGCCATTCTCCAATTGATGGGCATCCATTCATTTTCCAGTTTCTAGCCACTACAAACAGGGCTGCTACAAACATTTTGGCACATACAGGTCCCTTTCCCTTCTTTAGTATTTCTTTGGGATATAAGCCCAATAGAAACACTGCTGGATCAAAGGGTATGCACAATTTGATAATTTTTGGGGCATAATTCCAGATTGCTCTCCAGAATGGTTGGATTCGTTCACAACTCCACCAACAATGCATTAGTGTCCCAGTTTTCCCGCATCCCCTCCAACATTCATCATTATTTTTTCCTGTCATCTTAGCCAATCTGACAGGTGTGTAGTGGTATCTCAGAGTTGTCTTAATTTGCATTTCTCTGATCAATAATGATTTGGAACACTCTTTCATATGAGTGGTAATAGTTTCAATCTCATCCTCTGAAAATTGTCTGTTCATATCCTTTGACCATTTATCAATTGGAGAATGGCTTGATTTCTTATAAATTTGAGTCAGTTCTCTATATATTTTGGAAATGAGGCCTTTATCAGAACCTTTAACTGTGAAAATGTTTTCCCAGTTTGTTGCTTCCCTTCTAATCTTGTTTGCATTAGTTTTATTTGTACAGAGGCTTTTTAATTTGATGTAATCGAAATTTTCTATTCTGTGATCAGTAATGGTCTCTAGTTCATCTTTGGTCACAAATTTCTTTCTCCTCCACAAGTCTGAGAGATAAACTATTCTATGTTCCTCTAATTTATTTATAATCTCGTTCTTTATGCCTAGGTCATAGACCCATTTTGATCTTATCTTGGTATATGGTGTTAAGTGTGGGTCCATGCCTAATTTCTGCCATACTAATTTCCAATTATCCCATGTTGGGGGTTTGTTGTTGTTGTATTGATACATGTAATGGAGTTGACCCATGTTTTATTTTTTACACTTCAGTTTATATTATCTATTCTATTAGACTGTAAGTTATATAAAGACAAATAATATCTAGGCTTTAATACTTCTATCTGCAAAACTGACAAGTTTAGCTGGTTGGAGAATTTAACTAAAATAGTGAGTTCTATTCTCATTTGAATCAATTTGTGTTGGATGTCCTAATTCAAGCCACACAGCCAGCAAATGTGGCTGAAATGAATAAAACATGTCTTTCTTCTGTCAAGTGGTGGCCTTTACTAATGCAGTAGAAGGAAGGAAGGAAGATATAGTTTGGAACTTAAAATGTAACAAAAAATTAATTTAATTTATAGAAAAGAAGTGGGAACATGAAATTAATCTTCAATTCTATGATCTGGTTCTCTTCCTACTGTGAAAAACTTAATCTTTCCATCTACTAGCTTGACTAGATCTCTCTTCATGAATCCATAACCTTCAGCTACTTATTCCAGTCCTCTATGTCATTAATCTTCTACTTCCACCTCACTTTCTCTTCTATCCACAGCCACAGGTAATGCTGAATGATACTACTACTATTTTCATTTCCTGTCCCCAACACCTATAATCTGATCTGCCTTTGTACCAAGCCAATACCTACCACTAGTTTTTGTACATATTAAGTGCTTACAATTTTTTTTAAATAGCTTTCCATTTTTTATATATGATAGTAACCTTCTTTTTATCTAAAGTCTTGATTCTATTCATATTATGGCTGGCCAGCTTTTTTCAAGATATTATAAACAAAAACTGCCTACATCTATTAGAACCAAAAGATTTTTTAAAAAATTAATATATTCCACTAACTAATTCCTAAAAAAATCTTGAAAAGGAAAAGTATCAGAAATGCCATAGCCAAAATCTAGGACAAAAAAAATACTCCAAGCATCTTTAAAAAAAAAACAAGTTAAGTAATATTCCAAAATGCAAAATGTATTGGCTTACAATTAAAATTCACTTACCCTGAAAATTTGCGAATAACATTGAAAAGAGGAAAAAATTGATCTTTAATAGAAGAGAAGACATTTCAAGCATTTCTGATTTAAAAAAAAAAAAAAAAAAGACAAGGCCCGAGCAGATATTCTAAAATCCAAACACAAGAATTCAAAGAAACCTTTTTAGAAAGGAATTAGTCTTATGATGATGGAGTACTAATGCTCTAACAGAAGTAAAAAACTGCCCATTCACGATTTCAGTATCTTTAAAGGGTAACTCTCTAAGTAGGGAGTTAAATAAGAAAAGTATTTCATAATTTTAAAAAATTTTTGTGGATTTTAAAAATTTTGTTCATATTGTTTTCAAGAGTAATTGTGCTTTTTCTCTGTTGTTCTGATTTTTCTTTCCCAATATGACTCATAAGGAAATGTGCTAAAAATAAATATACATGTAAAACTATGTCAGATTGCTTGCTAATGGGGGTAAGGGAGAGATAAAGAAGGAAAGGAGAAAATAATTTGAAATTCAAAATCAAAATAATATATTAGTAAAATAAAATTTTAAAAAGTGATTGTTAACTTTGGAGAAAGCAGTTTCAATTAAAGAAGTCAGAAGCAAGACTGGACAAGATAGAGCCATAAGGAAAGATAAGGCAATGAAAATAAACATTTTTTCCTAGGAGTATGGCTGCGAAAGGGAGAAAAAATAAAGGATGGAAAGATGGTAGAGTTATACAAAAGGTGTTTTTTTTTTTTTTTTAAGGGAAAAGGCTGAGGAAAAAAAAAAAAAACTAAGTGGAACTAACCTGGGCATATCAGGCAGAAGGGAAGAGAATGAAGATTAAAGAGAGAGGAGAGCTGACTGTCAGGGTAATCTGTCAGAAGGCTAATAACTAAGTAGAATTATGGATTCTGTAAAAGGATTAACCTTAGAGAGAACAAGATGTCATTATTTCCCTCAAACAGAGAAAGAAAATACTAGTGTAGAGATCTTCTTCCCAGACAGATACACATAACAAAGGAGAAAAAAAAGCAATTCATAAAACAATCAATTTCAACAATATATTCTGGGTTCTATCTTTTGAGTTCCTTGCCCCATAAAGAAAAGACAATATACCTTTCATTTTCAGATGCTATTATTATGTAGCCTTTTTGCTCAATCTTAATACCACATAATCCCTCTGTATTCCACTTCATTCTTCCTCTGGAAGTCAATTATAGGCCCATCAGAGATTAAGGATTTTTTTCCTGGCCAAAGCACTAAGACACTGCTTCTGCCATATTTGTGAAAGATCTATATTAGGATAATGTGCACTAAATTATCTAAATAAATTTTTAGTGCACTGGTCAATAAAGAAGGAAACTGACTAGGTAGGCTTTTCCCCCAATGGACAAACTAGATATTTAATTTTACAAGCATAGAAGCAATAGAACATATGTGATAAACCATGTCATAAAACTGTTTAGTTTATCCAATCATATTTCATTGCTCACTTATCATGTATATCAAATATTATATATGATAACATTATTTAAAAAACACCTTGATGTGGCAATATCAATCTAGAATTCTAGTTTCTATCCAATTACATTTTACCACTCAGTTATCACAAACATCAAGGATTATAAAAGGAAAATAGAAAATGAGAATTGGTCCCTGACAAGCTAATTTCTTCAATCCCGGATATAATCAGATAATAAGGTATTAAATTACATATAAAGATAGTCATAATCACAAAAAGCAAATGGGCAGATAACGAGGTGGGTTATTAATACAGCAAGGTCTGCTCCTTTACAGAATATAAAGTTCTCCTTAACTCCCAGAGTTAGAGACACATTTCACAATAAGCGGGGAATTGGCCACACCTTGATTTCCTTCAGGAAAGCTAACTCTTCAATTAATCCAGATAGGGGTTCAGACACAGTCCCTGAAAGGTAAAGAGGAGGAGGGAAGGGATTTTCTCTCCTCCTTAACACAGCAGCTATAAATCGGGCCATCTCTTGTCTCAATTCCTGTCGCTGTTCAGTCATTTCAATGGTATCCACTGGGGTTTTCTAGGCAGAGATGCTGGAGCAGGGTTTGTCATTTCCTCCTCCAGCTTATCTTACAGACAGGGAAACTGGGGTAAACGGGGTAAGTGACTTGCCCAGAAACCCAACTCGTGAATGCCTGAAGCAGGCAGGAGTCTTGCTGACTCTTACTCACTGAGCCAGCTCTTAGTCACCAAAAGCCAGGTTGGAGGGCCCTGCTGCATCCTGGGTCAGGGCCATTCATCTAACTTTTGTCTTGCCACAGGATTCTGGAGGAGAGTAAGATGGCTCTGGCTCACTTAAATCTAATTCACAAGCAAGCCAAGACATCATCCTCTTGATGCCATTGGTCCTCTTCAAGAATGGAGGACAAACATTAACTGCCTTTGCAGGGAGAAGCTTCAGTGCAAAGGACCGAGCCAATCATAGACACAAGGGAGATCTGCTGGCAAGAGCCCTGCTTCAGAAGGGGACAGGGATCTAGGGGAGGGGGGGAAATTGGAACACAAGGTTTTTCGACAATGCTGAAAAAATTATCCTTGCATGTGTTTTGAAAATAAAAAACTTCAATAAATTTTTTTTAAAAAGTAAAAAAAAAAGGGGGGGGGGGGCAAGGTGGGAACATAGTTAAGAAAGTAGCCCATGTGGAAGCAGCATGAGGATGATGCAAAAATTAATGCCCACCCACAGAAGCAAGGGCATCAGCTGCCTTGATTCCCTTTTTGTGTGTGCTTCGTTACCACTGTACTTTACATTTGTGACCACTCCTCCCTACACAGACCTTGTATTTATGAGACAAGTCCATGGCATAGAGAAGGGATTCAACCCCCTCTTCATACTATACCTAAGTGAATGCTGATGCTTTGAGGAAATTGTGTCTGCTGACTGGCTGGAAAGGGGAACTCAGCAGTTGGGGCTACTACTATAGTGTAATACAGATTTGTTGTTCATCCCTAAAGATGTTGCCACTATATAGAGAAGCCCAAAGCAAGAACATTATACAGAGTTAAAATTGGGTATTACATTAAGCATGCAATAGTCCTAGAGTGCAACATAATGAAAAGCATGCTGGGTATGGAATCAGAAAGCTTAGCTTCATAACTGAGCCCTAAGTCCTCAACTGTAAAATGAAGTTATTTAACTACTTTATGGCCTTCCAGCTAAAAATTGATTATTATCTATCTATCTAGAAGTTGCAATGTAAACTCAAAATTCTAATAGTACATTACACTGAGTACAGACATTCTTCAAATGCTCCCTTACATTTCCATCATTTATAGGCATCCTAGGTACTTACAACTTTTTGTTAGCCCTCTTTCTTCTCTGTCTATGTCTTCTACAACAGTATACACATTACAGTTATGCACATCCCAATAGCAACACTAAGACCTTCACTAAATACAAGGTACCCCTGTGACCCACAAATATTTCCTCATAAGGCACCAAAAAAAGCTTGTCCACTCTGCTTTTTCATAGCCTCATGGTTCCATGTGAACAGTATTCCATAAGCCCACCATAGAAATCACCAAAATTGTCACTGGCCATTGCATCTGAAAAGAGAGTTCAATTCATCAGGAAGATTCAGGTGCATTTCACAATGCAGTGCCATGTAGAAAGGAATTTCAGCTGGCTGGCTGGTTCTTAAAACTGCTAAGGTATTGCATTAAATTCCACTTAAATTTTTTAAAGAACCTGTGTTGTGATTCTTGGCCCAGTGACTATTTTTCTCCATAGTATGTAAATATTCCAGTCCCCAGATCAGGATCCTATCCCTCCTTAATACGTACCTCTGACCCCCTTTACATTGCTGTGTAGTGGACAAAAATAAACCCTGCAAACTGCAGGCCATTCCACAACTTATGGCACATAAATGGATGGTATGAGAAGCAACAAGTCAACAAGCACTTACTATGTATCAGATACTGCTAAGTACCGGGGATACAAAGGCGGATATTAATGCGGTTCCTCTTGTCTACAAGAAACTCATTCTCAAAAAAGATGACATGTAAATAAAAGAGATTTATACTGCAAATGGGAGGTAATCTCACAAGAAAGACACTCACACTGGAAGAGACTAGGAAAGCCCTCTGGCAGAATAGTGGAATTTGAGCTGAGTCTTGAAGGAGGTCTTAAAAGTCAGAAAGCAGAGCAAGAGGAAGAATTCTAGGCGATAGGAACAGCCAGTGAACAAGCCAGCAGTTTGGAAATGGAGTGTCAAATGCAAGTAATAGCTAAACTTCACTGCAAAGTAAAGGGCATAACTAGACCAAAAGCCCCAAAGGGCACTGGTGTGGTAAACAAAAATATTTTTTAATAGTTTCTGTCTTATTTCCCTTGGTTCCCCAACCCATTCACTCCCAGACCCATGGATTTATCCTGAAGAGACTAAACCAAATGGTCACTAATCCATGGCATAAACCACTATCTACAATAAGCCAACCCAAAATTCATAGACCTTGTCTTAGAAACTGTTCTGAGCTTTTTAGCTGCCCATTCCAGCATCCTATAATGCCAGTTATTTGAGGCTGGTACAGTATGTGGAAAATCAATTCTATGTTGCCAGGTCTATTCTGCACTTCCTTTCTATTTATTGGTAACTTGAACAGAAGCTATAAATCACAGCTATGTAGAAGGCATTTTATTAATCCTCTAATAGTTGTTTCAGCCATTACTCTGTGGTTTGGAAATGTAAAGTCAAATCTTGACTATGGGTCAATGGCAGCCAAGTAAATCCTTTCCCCTCTACAACAGAAGTGGCCCTAAATCAGCAATCTGCCACAATGTGTGCCCCCTTTGGAGGATTTTGCTCTATATGGGGGGTTCAAAGGAGGTCATGTGTACTGGGCAGTGAGGCAGCACAGTCAGACTTGGTTAACAGAACTCTGTTCTCTAGCCCGTGCATGTGCTCCATCTCTTTTTCTACGGGTCATCTCTGGAGGCCATCAGGCAAGCCAGAGAATTTGGTCAGCCTCCCATTTCACTTCTGACCTGGGCAGGATGCAAAGCTGCAGTACTTCTTTAAGGATGGGTGTTTCTCAGGGACACTGATACATTGTTGGTGGAATTGTGAACACATCCAGCCATTCGGGAGAGCAATTTGGAACTATGCTCAAAAAGTTATCAAACTGTGCATACCCTTTGACCCAGCAGTGTTTCTACTGGGCTTATATCCCAAAGAGATACTAAAGAAGGGAAAGGGACCTGTATGTGCCAAAATGTTTGTGGCAGCCCTGTTTGTAGTGGCTAGAAGCTGGAAAATGAATGGATGCCCATCAACTGGAGAATGGTTGAGTAAATTGTGGTATATGAATGTTATGGAATATTATTGTTCTGTAAGGAATGACCATCAGGATGAATACAGAGAGGACTGGTGAGACTTACATGAACTGATGCTGAGTGAAACGAGCAGAACCAGGAGATCATTATATACCTCAACATCAATACTGTATGAGGATGTATTCTGATGGAAGTGGATCTCTTCGATAAAGACAGCTAATTCAGTTTCAATTGATCAAAGATGGGCAGAAGCAGCTACACCCAAAGAAAGAACACTGGGAAACAAATATAAACTGCTTGCATTTTTGTTTTTTTTCCCAGATTATTTATACCTTCTGAATTCAACTCTCCCTGTGCAACAAGAAAACTGTTCGGTTCTGCACACGTATATTGTATCCAGGATATACTGTAACCTATTCAACATGTAAAGGATTGCTTGCCATCTGGGGGGAGGGGGTAGGGGAGGGAGGGGAAAAATTGGAACAGAAGTGAATGCAAGGGATAATGTTGTAAAAAATTACCCTGGTATGAGTTCTATCAATAAAAAGTTATTTAAAAAAATAAAAAAAAAGGATGGGTGTTTCTGATGAATCGTAATATGGAACTGATGAATGGTTAAACGGCAATCCCATTTTATAAGATGCTCCCAAAAAGTACCTTCCATTACCATTTATTTCTGATCTTCCATGCCTATGGTGTTGTGCCTGATTGATCATTCTGCTATGGTTATGCTAATGGATTATAAAACATAAATCTCTGTAACTGAGTATTGCCTCTCTGGTCTTGTCCACATGCAATATGAAGTGTTCTAAACTCAGTTCTTACAATGATTTAGTTTCATCTTTTATCATGAGTTGTTCATTTCCAAATGAAATATTTTAAGCCTAAGAGAAAACAATATTGCCTTTAAAAAAATTTTTTTTAAAGTAGTTCTCCAGACTGACTCTGATGTCAATTAGCCAATCAGGATGGTTCCCACACAGGTCAGGATATCAGTATGGGGGTTGTGTGAATGGCTCAGTATATTTAGTCTCATAATACCTCAGACGGGGTACTTAGTGACTACTGGGATCCCCCAGAATTGGTAACACTTATGAACCAGCATAGAAGACTCTGTCAGAACAGCGGTGTCAAACTCAAGCAGAAATAGATTTCCGAGGCTTAGAAAAACACAAATAAACATTATCTATCTTGTATTTTATTTTCATTACTTTGTTGAACATTTCCTAATTAGGTCCAAACCTGATTCAGGGGGCCTGGAGCCAAATACTTTTGACACCTCTGCCTGTTCTCTTGCTCAATGCACAAAGTATTCATGCCAGTTTGGAATTTCCCTCCAACATTACAGTTGACAGCCTATCCATGTCTCTCTATCCTACTTAACTTTTGACCATGTTTTCCCATAAGTTCACCACAGGAGGTCTACCCAACATACTGGCAACCTTTTCCCAAGTACTTTTGATATTCCAAAGATGACAATGGTACATACACATGAGCAATCCAACCATTATTCCTTGCACTTATTATGTAACCAGGCCATCCAATATTTTTTAAATCATGAGTTTCATCAATGACATTCTTTACATCACTTCTTCATAAGAGCATGCTTGTAAGTGCTTCTCCACTGCCTTTTGAATGATTTTAATTTTAACTCCTTAGATTCTACAGTATTCTGTGAATCACAGTCATAGAACATCAAATGAACATGGCGTTAAAAATATACACCACTATGAATGAATGAATGAATGAATGAAAAAGTATTTTATTGAGCAATAACTGTGTAAAGCAATGTGCTAGGAGCTGAGGATACAAATAGAAAAACAAAACAGAATCTGCTCTCAAGAAGCTCACATTCTGACAAGAGAAAGATCACAAATCTGAGGTTACAGCTGCACGTCAGCCATGTGTGCAAGCAGCAAAGCAAATAGTTATGTATCTTCTTGACTCTCATTTCCACTGATAAAATCTCATCAATTCCTCTTATTGAGCCACTTCACAGTGCTAAGACCTGTGCTTGTGAGAAGATTCTCTTCCAGGTCAACAGTAACACTTGCAGAGGATGCTTCCCTGGACTCTGACTTGGAAACAAGGCTGGTGGCCTGATAAAAGCCGCTGTCCCACACCTCAGGCTTACCTGCCCATCACTGGTGGTTGGATGGCAGGTGAGCCATGTGCTTTCAGGGACAGAAGATGGTCACAGATGACTCCCCTCAGTGGTATCTGAAAGGGCTGATCTGGAAGCAGGGAAGGAAGTGGGAGGGAGAACCAGGACAAGGAGGGAGAGGCTGACCTCCTGGGGACTCTGAGAGGAGGAGGAGGTTTGACTTGCCTGACACACGCCACTTGGCTTGCACTTCAGCGAATCCCATTTGTCTGCCCCATCAGTGCCTGCTGGTGCTGGCGACAATATGGACAGCCAAGTTCCTGCTCTGTATGAGTCGCTCTCCTCAAAGATGTCTGCCAAGGCTGTGCTGGAAACAAGGGCGTAGTCTGGAGGGCAACAATAACAAGAAACACTCCATTTCTCACTTGTGCATTTGAAGAAAGCTGGTCAACTTGGGGGCATCGAAGAGTAGAACTAACTGTTCTCATTTTTTCAATGAAAATATCTATAAGCACTGATCTTGGTTTTTATTTCTCTCATCTTAATTTGGGAGGGAATTCCTTTTAAACAGAAGTAAAGTTGAGATATTTATTAGTATCAATCAAAACATTCACTATACAGAAATATCTTGGTATTATAAACAGCTTGATAGTAATCATCAACAGGCACTATTTTAAAAAAATCTTTAAAATAAAAGCTCAAAAAAATAAATCTAATTTGTACTTTTATGAAGGGAAAATATTTTTCTAGGATTATTCAATTATATACATTCAAATGGAAATGGCTAATAATTAGGAAAAAATAATAAGAAAATTATTAAATACCTCCAAACTCTATAAATAAATAAGGGGGGAGGAGTAGAAGGGAATAGGATAAGATGGGGTACAAACAGGTGTGTAGAATAATGCTAGTGGAACAAAATGTGTAGGTTAATAGGAATGGAATAAAGAGAGAAGGAAAGAGTGGGAGAAGACAAGGGACAGATCCCTGAATGGATGGAGGAAATTAAGTAATAACAAGGCAAAATAAGGAGCAGAATTTCTGTGAATTTTACTTTATTTTTTCCCTCCCTTCTCTACCCTAAAGAAGGCTACAATTAAACATGAATACACATATATATGCATATATATGTAAACGGACATATATGTAAGACTGTACTGTGCTTATTTCCATTTATTATGTTTCTCTGAAGGCAGATGGCATCTTCCTTCATAAATCGTTCCATGTTCTTCTAAATCAATCAGCTCATCATTTCCTATACCACAGCAATATTCCAACCCAATCACATCTTATCTGTGATTGTTCATGAAAGTTTCTTCCTAATCTTCTGCATTCCTTCTGGTTTTGGCTACATAAGTTAAATTTACATTAAAAAATTTTAATTTAAAATAATCAAAATTATCCTTTTTATACTTCAACAATGCTCCTGTTTATAATATAGTTTAAGGTCTGATACTGTTGAATCTACTTCCTTTACTTCTTTTTTCTTGATTTTTTGGAAGTCACCAACCATTTGCTCTTCCAAATGAACTTTTTTATTATTTTTTCTAACTCAATAAAAATATTTTTAGTAATTTAATTGGGACAACATTGAATAAATAAATTAGGTATAATTGTCATTTGAAAAATTATATTGGCTTTACCTACCTGTGATAGATGGGCCCCAGGATAGAGTAAGAAAACAGCTTGTTTTCTAAAGAGAGCTAGCATTCTGAGAATTACGATAAAAATCAACAAACTTGCTTAACATGTGAGTCCAACCAACCAGAAATAGGTCCTTGCATCCTTTTCAACCACAGTATTACCACAACCCTCATCCTGATCAAATCAGTCAGGGTCAATGACCTGACAAATGCAAACAGGGAATCAGCAGGATTGATAAGGTAACTGAATATTAACCACACATCCAATAGTAGGAGTTTTCCACCATCTTTGAACATGAGATGCATTACAAGGGAGAGGGAACATATCCAGGAGGGCATAAAGATGGCAGAGAAGTTAATATTGCTAGTCAACAGACTACTGACCTATCAGGAACAACTGGGAGAAAGCTGGGTGACACATGAGAGGGGTTTGATTAATCTAACGCTGACTTCTGTTCTCATGCACTCCATCACTAGAAAGACATGGGCAATAAACGCTCCTTTACTCACTTAGGAGACTTTTTGTTGTTTCCAGGGGTTTTGAACCCTTGATCACATTCATACTACTACCCCCAAACAATAAGCATTATTTCAATTATTTGGATCTGAGTTTATTTGTACAAAAAGTATTTTATGTTTATGTTCATATAGTTTCTGTGCCTGTTTTGGCAAGCCTATGCTCAGGTATTTTACATCGTCTAGGTATTTTAAATAGTTTAAAACAATACTGAACAACACTGCTGACATACAATCTAGTTTCTCTATTTTTCATTTTTGATTAAATCTTTTTAAATTTTTACTTTGTCTAAGATCATGATTACTGCTATCCCTGCTTTTTTTACATAATTAATTCTACTCCTGCCCTTTATTTAATATTTGTGTATACCTCTCATCTTTAAAATGTTTCCTGATAATTGGAAATTGAATGGATGCCCATCAATTAGGTAATGGCTGAATAAGTTGTGCTATATGAATGTAATGGAATATTATTGTTCTATAAGAAATAATGAGTAGGTAGATTTCAGAAAAGCCTGAAAAGACAAATTAATTGACATTAAGCAAAGTGAGCAGGACCAGGAGAACATGGTACACAGTAACAGCAAGAGTATATGATGATCAATTATGATAAACTTACTTCTTCTCAGCAATACAGTGATCTAAGATAATTCCAATAGATGGAAAATGCCATCCACCTCCAGAGAGAGAATTATGGAGACTGACAGTGGATTGAAAATGTATTTTCACCTTTTTCTATCCTGTGGTTTTTCTCTTTTGTTCTGATTTTTCTTTCACAATATGACAAATATGGAAATAATGTTTAAAATGATTGTTTATAGATTACCTAAATCAGGTTGCTTGTTGTCTTGGAGAAATATTTTGGAACTAAGAATCTTTTAAAAAATGAATGTTGAAAACTATTTTTACATGTTCATTGGGAATACCAAATACTATGGAGAAAAAAATAAAATAACAATAAAATGTTTCCTAAAAGCAACATTTAGTTAAATTTCAATTTTTAATCTGCTATCCATTTCCATTTAATGGGCAAATTTGTCTCAATCACATTTTAATGTTATTTAATAACAATAAATAAATAATAATAAAATAATGTTAATTAATTGTTGTGTATTTTCCTCCTTCTTATTTTTCCTCACTATTCTTCTCACCCTATTTTCTCCATCTCTCCTCACTCCTCTGCCTATCAATTTTACCTTTGTAACATTTCTAAAACATGCTCCCTTCTTTCCTCTAACACTGCCACCTCTATGTTGCAGAGCCTAAGATGTAATACTATACCAATTAAACTAACAAAGGAATATTTTAATAGAGGTAGGCAAAATAATGAGAAAACTCATTCAGAGAAAAAAAGGCTTTCTAGGCTCTCATGGGAAATAACAACAACAAAGTAAAATAAAAAAGAACATTACTTCCAGAAATAAAATTATACTAGGAAAAAAATGATCAAAAACCATTAAATGATGATTTTTAAAATAGACAACTAAAATAGTATAATAAAGTAGGAAGGAAGAATAAGAAACTAAGCCTAATAATCCAGGGTTCAATAAAATAAAATAAAAGAATACTACAAAGCACTTTGGGGAGAAAACAAATTTAACCAATATTTTATGCTATATGTTATCATAAGCTCAAAACAGATACAACTTCAATATATGGTCAGATAGTTAAAAAAAATTTTAAAAGAAATCTAGACTGGGTTTTGGTTGGAGAAAAAATTCTTAACAAAGATTAAAGACAATCACAAAAGATAATTTGATGATTTTTGATTACATGAAATTGAAAAGATTTTACATGAACAAAATTAATGAAATCATAAAAAGAAAGTGATCGGCCAAGGGAAAATATCTTTATTTCAAAAATATGTAACAGGAATACGAATGTCAAGGAACTAAAAGAAATATATAAGCCCAAAAGCCTTCCTTCTGTCATCAAAGAACATAAACAAATAATTAGCAAATGGAATGCAAATCATTAATAGTCATATTAAAGGTAGCTTCAAATCACTAATAATGAAGAAAATGAAATCAAAGCAACTCACTAGTTTCACCTCAAACTTGGAAACCTAGCAATGATCAAAGACAAGTAAAAGTTGAAGAAATTGAAAAAAGACAGATAATCTAATACAATGTCAATGGCGCTCTGAATTTGTACAAACATTCCAGAAAATAATTTGCCATTATGCTAAGAAAGTGACTAAAAAGTCCACAACCTGCTAGGCATATACCCCAAGAAGTCAATGACAGAAATAAAAGTCCCAAATCCAAAATATAGCAATATCTTTGGTGGCATCAAAGAACTGAAAATAGCATAAATGCCCAATGATTAGGGAATGGCTAATGAATATAATGGAAAATTACTTACCAGTAAGAAATAATGATATAGATAGAAAAGCATGGAAAGACACATACCAACTTATATGATATGAAGTGAAATACACAGAATCAGAAAAACAAAAACATAATAACTACAACAATGGAAATGGAAAGAATAACAACAAATCAAATATGAATGTTATTCAGTCCTTCTTAAAAGCAGAAAGATTTTGTTATAACAAATAATGCTTTAATAAACAGTATATCACCTAAAGTGTAAATCTTTTTTGTTTTGGTGACAACTGCATATGTTTTAAAGCAAATTCATGTATAAATGGTGCAAGTCACAACCAAAGGAACTGTGTCCTCATAAGTATTGTGCTATCAGCTCAGGACAACTTCCTCAAGGTAATAGAAGGATAATTCACTATGTAAGAAATAATTCATCTGGACCCGTGCTCTATTCTAATCAGGATTAATCAATCTAACATGATTCTATAGGGGTAATGATTATAAATTCTATATGCTGGGTCCCAGAGTTGTGAATTTGCTCCTAGTTCATTTGCTTAATTACAGAAAAGTTAACTAAAGGCCCTCCACTTTTGTCATGGTGGCAGAGGTGACTCAATTACATGGAAATTCTCCAATTTATTTTTTTATCTCTAGACCATTTTATGACCACTTAGTTAGTGGAGATGCCCCATGCTTCACCCAATCTATGACCCCTCTGCTAATAAATCACATTTTAGCCGTTAAGAGCAAGGTCTGTCAACCAACAGAATTCTGTATTTCCCTGTGTATCTTCTGCATATCTGGATATCAAGTTCTATAAAAACAAGGTCCCAGAAGAAGACTGCATCTCATATTGAGAATCCACTTCATTAGAGGGGACCACGGTAAAGTGCCATTGGCTCAGAGATTTGCCTCAGTCTCTTATTGTGGGCTGGACAGTTTAATCCCCAAAACTATAATATGCTAACCTGTAACAAAATATACTGAGTACCAACTCCCAGAAGTATGTAAACAAGCCATTTCTAATTCCTAAACACAAAGTTGCTAATTACTGGAAATGTGACAGTTTCCTTGGGTTCATGTTATGAGCATCTGACTTTAAGGAACAGTAATTATATGTCAGAGTCTACAATTTCCTGAATTCTAGGAGCATGCCAGCAAAGTTCAAGCTTTGTCCATTCTACAAAGGTTTCTAATATTGTCTGTCTTGTCTGTCAGTATTGTCATATAGCTATGAGACAGAGAGCACAAGAATTTGCAAAGAATTCCATATTATTATTATAGAGATTTAGAGAGAGATGCATTGTGGATATAAGCAGCCTGAAATATTTAACAAATGAAGTATTTTTTAAAAATAGCATAAGGATGTCAGCAGAGAAACGTATGACAGAAAACTATGGACGAATCACATACTCGGGCAGTTAGAGCTAGCATATCCTACTAGTTTCAAGAGAAATCAAAGAAAGGATGTTGGAGGGACCTAGAAGTAGTTATGAGAAGATACAGACGAGGCTCAAGTGAGTTACAAGGTTCAGCCTTCCAAGGGCCAATACAAGTCTCCCCTACCACACAGCAAGACTGCTCTATCAGGTAACCTCTCCTCCACCTTTTCCCATAACACCCTACCCAGAAGACCTGAACTAAATACAGTCCCACTGCACCTTTGAAGAACAAAGTTTCCCAGACTCAATTCTACACAAACCTGCTTGTCTTAACAGATGAACTCTCTCAATTTTAGGCAACCCCCCAGTATGAATCTAGCATATTTTGTAAGGTTAACTCGGTCAATTCAACAAATGTTAAGCACTTAGCTATGTGCCAGACACTGTCCTAAAGATAGAAAAAGGATCGTATAGGAGCAGACACTTGAGCTAAGCCTTGAAGTAGAAGATCCAAGAGGTCCAAGTGAGGATGACATCCTAAACACTGGAAACATCATGGGTGTGTAGAGAATGAGTCGAAGAGGAGGGAGGTTGGTAGCAGGGAAAACAATTAGGAGTCAACTGAAATAGATTGGGTGAGAGTAACTACAACTTCAAGTAGGCTGGTGGTTACGTAAATTTAAAAAAAGTTATTAGAAATGACATGCAGGGAGAGTCAATAAAAAATTGGCAACTTAATAAATAGGGGGTATGGTGGTAAAGTGCCAAAAAGGATTCTAAGGTGGTAGGCCTAGATGACTGGAAGAAGGATGGTAATACCCGTAACAAAAATTTTAAAAATATACAAAAAGGGTGATGTTTAGGATAAAGATAATAGATTCTAGTTTGAGTTTGAGAACTATGAAACATCTAGTTGGAGATCTGTCAGGTACTGTCAATCAATAAGAAGTTATCAAGAAGTTAGTATGCAGAGTCGGATATAACTCAACTACTAAACAACAAAAAACATTTTTTCTTCTGTGTCCTTTCTTCTACCCCTTCTCAGAAAGGCAGGATTGGATTCCTTTAGAATACTGCAGTATTCTTCAAATCACCTTGGCTTTGGCCATAGATGAAGGCCAGTAGAAATTTCAGGGCAATAAGAGACTTCTGACCGAACTCTAGCAATCTTAAGAGCTAAAAATCTGTCTGAGCCACCTGACTCTCCACCTTCCGGATGACTGATATATATTTTCTAAACAGTCACAATGCTAGGATGCAACCCCAAATTCAGTAATTCTGAGGGGCAAAGGAAACAACAGGCCAAAATATATATATTTGTCATTATCCTTGAAAACATATAGAATTATCATCCAAGTTTAGGTCTTTTTTTATAGAATTACATCAACATAAAATAAGTTATCCATTTTCTTATATACCACTGACCTTTCTGTTAAGAATGTTCTGGTCGAAAATATCCATTATCCTTTGACACAGAAATTCCATTGTTAGGTACAGAGGTGAATGACAGAAAGTTGCCACACACACCAAAATATTCTTAACAACACTTTCTATAATAGCTAAGAATTAGAAATAAAGTATAAGTTCATCAGTTGAGGAAAGGCTTAAGCCAGCTACAGTTCATGAATGTAACAGCATATTATGCTATTTTCTTTTAAAAAAGAATATGATAAATACAGAGAAGCATGGGAAGACATATATGTGAATTAATTTATAACTATAATTAATGCTATAACTATAGCAACATAAATAGAAAGAATGACAACAACACAACTGAGACTTGATGCTTCAAAATTATGGCCAAACTTGACCAAAATCATGAAAAAATAAGAAATATGAGAGAGCATCTCACCCTCTTCATTGCAAAGATAGGGTAACTAGCAGTATGAAATACTGATTTATTTAAATCTATATCTATATACTTGTCCAATATATTGGTTAAGTTTTCCTGTTATTTTTTCTTTTTATTCTTTGTTTAAAGGATCAATCCATGGGAAGAAAATAGGGAAATAAAACACTGTAAATAGTGGCTAATATAAAAAAACAAACTATGTTAATAAAATTTTATCTTAAAATATTTTTAATCCCTTACATTCATCCAGCACATACTGTTAGGTACAAACCAATACTAAAACAAAAATAAGTCATGTGTATATGTATATGGGAGTATGAAAACATACACATCTACCCCCATATACATTAATCACTTGGGACATTTCTATTCTTACCAAATCCAAAAAACTTATTTATAGACACAATTCAATATGTCACAGAAATCAGAACTGCATAGGTCTACTCATAAAAGACATTCCACTAGTTCTAATACAAATAGGCCATTCTGGTACTTCTATTCCTATACCAACATATACCACCCCATGAAATGGGCCCCCTCATAACAACACCTAACATGTACAAATGCTTACTATGTGCCAAGCATTGTACTAGCCCCAGAGGGAGGTCCTAGTATAATCCCCATTTTACAGATAATTAACTCCAGCAAAGGATTAAGTGACTAGCTCGGGGTCACACAGCTAGTTAACTGTCAGACATGGAATTCAAACAAGTCTTCCTGATTCTAGGCCCTTCAGGCCAGCCTGAGTCCATCACTGTACCATCTAGATGCCCCAATGCCAATGGTATCCCCATCATTCCCACATATTACCGAGTACATTCCATACACCCTTCCTTACTAGCTTATACACACCTACCCCCATTCATGTAAATCAGGGGGGGACACTTCCTATTCTTCTCAAATCTAAAAAATAGCTTGTTTATATACACATCTCCATACACAAGATGGCCACTGTGGAGGCCATATACAGGTCAGCCCACCCTCCTCCTTCCACATAGAGGGTAACTTAGCCACGGATCACACCGGAAGATTAGTCAGTCAAGGCTGCACCCCTCCCCCTACCACTATCTGATATTCATTCTAAGTCTAGGGACCTACAGGGTCCAGCCTGCGAGTAAAGGCCCCATCGAACGTACGCACAAAGATGCTCTGCCCCCTCAGCCGGGCCTCCGGACTCCCTCCAAGCCTCGGCCCCCTTGGTCCCTGTAAGGGTCAGCAGTTACTCGGCCTCCCCTCAGCGTACTCGGGGCATTCCCTCCGTAACTGCACTATGTGCCCTCCCTCAGACTATCAGCTCCCTGAGGGCAGAGGCAACGGTTTTGCCTTTCTTTGGATCTGAGCCATTAATAAATGCGTGTTACACGGGTCCAGCACCGCCTCTTTTGGGCGCCCCCATCCCTGGGCTAAATCCCCGGGAAGAGAAGGCGCGAGGTCGCTCCCAGGAGGTTAAGAAAGAGTAAAGCAGGTGACAGGGAAGGGGACGGGTTCGGGGGTCTCTCTCCTCCTCGGACAATTCTGTCCAGAGTGGGAAAGGATGAGACGTCCACTCCCCCTCGTCTGAAAAGCCAGTCCGCCCCTCCAGAGGCGGGATGTTAAGGGGGATAAAGGGCACATCTGTGGCAAAGATTTCCTGTAAGGAAGGAGCAAAGATACACCCAGACCCAGACAGACAGACAGACACACACTCACGTTCATGCACGCCCCGCCCCCCGCCCCCTCGCTGGGCAACCGCATCCCTGCTCACAACTCCGCGGCGGTGCCTCTCCTAGGGCTCACCTGCTTCGCATCTACGGCCCCGGTCAGAGCCGGCTCACAGGATGCTCTTCTTCAACTTTCCGCCGGATAAATCTGCCCAGCCTGGGACCCGACAAGCTGAGGGAGCCGCTACCTCCCAGATTCCAGTTTCCACTTCAAGTGTCCCCGCCCAGCTTCCTAAATCTCCACAACCTCCTCTTACCTCCAGCCTCAGCCTTCCCATTGCGCGTGCGTCTCGTCTAGAACACACAGCCTCATCCCCACCCCTCCCGCCCAGTGGGATTATTCCATTTCCAACTCCGCAGGGGGAAAATACTGGTCTTTAACATGAAACTATTACATTCATGTCTGCTGCAGGTGTGTGGATAAAAGAGATTTGTCATCAGCACCGGACTATTCCATTCCGTCCCGGTGGACGGGTATGAGCAAAAGAGATTTAGCACAGCAACAGACTTAGTCCATTCGCTCTAACAGGAGGTGTGTGGGAAAAAAAGATTGGTCCTTATCATAGGATTATTCCATTCCCCGCCGGAGGGATTTGAGAGAAAAAAAAAAAATTATTCCATTCCGGTCGGCTACAGATACTTGGGGAAAAGGGATTGGCCTTCAACTCCGGACAATTCCAAGGCTTCCAAGTGCAGGGGCGACAGGCCAAATTGGACCTCAGCACGTAACTCCAGGAACATGGGAGGCACAAAAAAAGCACGTAACACGTCCTTAACCCGGAAGTATATAGAAACGACTAACCCTACACACACAGACACATCCCCGCCGCCTGAACGGAAGTCGCCTCACTCTAAGGCTACCTTTCGGTCGCCTTTCCATCGCTTTATCTTCTTCCTGATTGGCTTGCGAGCGATTTAGGGGACGCTGAGCAGCTTCCTGCCGTGAGATTCGGACCTTGTTGCCGCTGGAATATTGGGTGAGTGAGCCTTCTAGAGTCAGGCAGGGCCCGGCCGGCCTTAAGGCTTGGGAAGCTGACCTTGCTGTGCGCGGGAAAGTGCCGGGTAACCCGGCCGCGGCGGGCTCTCCTGCACGTGAGAAGGAGCCGGCCCCGGATCTTTTCTCTGTTGCTGATCTCGTGGATCCGGGGGACAGCGTGTGGGGAGGGGACGTTGCCCATGGAGACCCGTCGCCCCTAGCTGGAAGAAACGGCCACGGTCCTGGCTGGGCCCTAAGGGCCACCCCAGGGTGAGAATCAGGGTTAATGATTTCGAAAGCACTGGGAGACCTTGGGGGTTAATGGAAATGGTGCTGGATCCAAAGGAGAGTAATATTAGTTATATTTAGAGTAAAGGACCGTGGAGGCCAAACCCCCTTGCTTTACAGGTACGGAAACTGAAACACAGAAAGATTGTGACTGGAGCAGCTAGGTGGCGCAGTGGTTAGAGCACCCGCCCTGAAGTCTGGAGGACCTGAGTTTAAATCTGGCCTCAGGCACTTAACACTTCCTGTCTGTGTGACCCTGGACAAGTCACTTAACCCCCTAGGGAGGGAGAGGGAGAAAGGTTTGTCCTAACACTTATTTGCCCAGAATTTACCTTCTCTAACTACAAATTGATCTACACCTTCCAGGTTATTCTTGGAACAATGTAATGTATATTTAAAATACATACTGAAAATATAGTATATTTAAAATGTATAGTATAAGAAACAAAATTTCTTATCAAAAATTTCACTGTTTTCAAAAGACCCCGTGGAACTCGGCAGGGTTGAGAAGTAAGCTGCCCCTTCCCACGCTTCCCCAGTTGTTAGCTAGTACAGGAATAGAGTTACAAGCAACACCCTAAAATTAGATTCAATACCTCCTTCAAGATTCTGATTGGTCAGATTTACAATTCTCCTTATCTGCCCATTCAGTCCCAAAATGGCGGCTTTCTCCCCCTGGGATGTATCAGTTGGTGAATGAAGTGATTGCAAAAAGCTTGTGCCCTGTCATTGACCCTAACCTGTTTGGACCAATTTAGGTCTGGGCCCCTTTGTAAGAAATTTTGTTTAGCTGCGGGGGAAGGGGTAGGGGGTAGGGAAGTTGACTCACAAGGTGACTCAAGATATTTCACTCCTCCCATCATCCTGTTTTGACAATATCTTTGGTAACTTAGTTTTTCATACTCCTCACACACTCACTGATGAATGCTGGAAAGATCCTTCCAGGGTGAGAGCATGCCCCATTCTAAACAAAATGTGACCAGAGCAGCTCTTTTGTTCTTTAGAAGAGCTTGGTCTGTTGGTCACGGCTCCACTTTCCTAATCCTTCCTTGTCCAATAGCCACTTTCTTTACCCTCTCCCCCAAACTGCAACCCTAGCATGTTCAGTGGGGTATTTACCCTTTCTCAGGGACATCTGTGGAAGCACAACAATTAAGATTGCAAAACCCCATTTTTCACAAGAGTACAATATCTAGTATGTTAAGTGTGTGTATAGGGTCAGCTCTAAATTAGCTTTGGGTAAGTGCAATGTGGCCTATGTTAGTATGTTTACAGCCTCTTCCAGATGACAAAGCTGAGTGCAAAACCAGACCTAACAGTTTCCAGTGCTTGGTTCACCAAATTTTATGCACAGTCTGGTATGTGGCAGTCACTGTGCTGGAAACTCAAGGTCACTGATACTAATACTAAAATATTCTCTCACTAGTTGTGCTGTTGTTTGGCTGCCTGCTGAGACCTCATCATGTCTTCGCACAAGACTTTCAGAATTAAGAGGTTCCTTGCTAAAAAGCAGAAGCAGAATCGTCCCATCCCTCAATGGATTCGCATGAAAACTGGCAATAAGATTAGGTACAACTCGAAGAGGAGACACTGGAGAAGAACCAAGCTGGGGTTATAAAGAACTGTGACCATGGTGGCTTACGTTCACTCTTTCTCGTGTCCAAAACACCTTGCCATGTTACCACCCTGATTTTGCAAATTCCAAAGCTGCAAACAAAGCAAACTTGTTAAAAAAAATTGCACTTTTGTTTTCATTTATTTTATTGGTTCAGTAATAAATGTGATTTTAAGTGAAAATAACTGCTGTTTATATAAGTTTTAAACTTTGCAAAGTGCTTTGTTATTAACTAACCCACTTTTCAGAAAGGTCCAAAGACTTACCGTTAAGGAGAGGTGCCTGTTAGATAAGGAGGCTGAAACACATCATCGGTCAAGGACTATACAAGAGAAATTTTGGGAGGTTATTTGCTGGAAAAGAAAGCAGTCAGTTGTAAAAGTGAAGAAACAAAAATATTTATGAACAGCTCAGGTGCTCCATTGCTGTTGATCCTTTGCCACAGGAACTAGATAAGACCCCATACAATCATGTATGTAGTGATCCAGCAGTTTCTCTACTCAGTATTTATAACCAAAGGTCAAAAATCCAAATATACCAGTTATTCAAAAGAATACTATTTATAGTAATAAAAGACCCAGAAACAGAGGAGCCTATCAGAATGACTAAACCAAGTGGAATGTGGATGTAATGAAAATATTTGTGGTCAGAAATGACAAGTATGAGACTTCAAAGAAATGAGTAAGTTTTATATAAATGGGTGCACAAAAAGACAAACATAATTACAACAAAATCATAGATATAAATATCATGCATAGGTAATATCAACTAGCCAGTTTTAATTTGGATGATGGGGGGGTAGCAATGTAAAATCCTGGAAAGATAAATTGGAGCCAGATTCTAAAAGGCTTTAAATGTCAAACAGAAGAGTTGGCAATTTATCTTAGAGATAATAGGATATGTTATTGAAAAGAGCGATGAAATTGTTGGACCTGTGTTTTAGGGATATCAATTTGACAGCTGGGGATTTTATAAAGGGGGTGATAGTGGGCAGTGGAGGAGTGAAGAGGAAATGAAATAAGAAACATTTGCCTAATTATATGCCAACGAAACAGGAAATGAATGAAAATTTATAAAATATGCAATAGATTAAAAAAGGATTAAATGACCCAATATCAGAAAAAGATATTAAGCAAGCCAAAAATCAGTTTACCAAAGGAAAAAAAATTCTAGAACCAGAGAGATGTCACAAGTGATCTCTCAGACATTCAAAGAACAATTCCAGTACAACACAAACTGCAATAAGAAAAGAGGTATCCTTTAAATTTTTTCTGATTTTAATTTTTTTTGCTGAGGCAAGTAGAGTTAAATGACTTGCCCAGGATCATGTAGCTAGGAAGTGTTAAATGTCTGAGGTCAGATTTGAACTCAGGTACTCCTGACTTAAGGGCTGGTGGTCTATTCACTGCATCACCTAACTGCTCCCCTTTAAATCTTTTCATTGTAAATGTGGTTTTGCTGTCTAAAACTAAGAAAACATGTGACAGCAGAGAATGGAAACTACAGACCACCATCCCTAAAGATCATTGGTGTAAAAATGTTAAATGAAATATTAGCAAGTATTACTATTAGTTATATAGGTAGGGTTAGTTCAACATAAGGAAACAAAATAAGAAAAAGCATATTTATATATAATAAAAATCATATGATTATATCAGATGGAGAAAAGACCTTTGGAAAAATCCAACATTCATTTCTATTAAAAACACTTAGAAATCATAGAAATAGATCTTTCTTTAATATAGTAAAAAGAATTTTACCTAAATCCATGAAAAAACTTTCACACATACATAAACAAAAAATTAGGTTTTAAACAGTGATAAATCAAGGATACCCATTGCCACTAGTACTATTTAAAATAATGCTAAAAATGCCAACTATAGCCATATGAAGAAATTAATAGAATAAGAATAGGCAAAAAAATTAACTTTGCAGATATGATAGTATTGCTAGAGAAGCCATTAAGAAAATAAGTTAAGCAAAGTTTCAAGATATAAGATAAATCCACTAAAAAAATTAGCATTCCTCCACATTTCCTACAAAGCCCAGCAGAAAGAACTAGGAAAAGAAATTCCTTTCAAGATAACTCCTAAAGCTATAAAATGCTTGAGAGTGTCTTCCAAGATTCAGCAAGAGATTATATGAATCTAATTTTTAAAAAACACTTTAATGAGGAAATAAATCATTGAAGAAGTATTACTTGCTCAGGTTGGTCAAGCATATAAAATTAAATAATATATAATAAATTTGAAAAAATAATGTAATATAATTTAATTATGCACTGTATCCATTAAATTCCAAAAAAAGTTTTATAAATCTAAGGAAAAAAACAATATGGAAGAACAAAAGGTCAAGAATATAAAGGTTAATAAATGAAAACATATCAATATTAGATCTCAAATTGTACAAAACCATAATCATTAAAATGATTTGGTCCTATCATTAAAACAAATTAGAAATTTTAATAGAAACAAAGTAATGTAGTGTTTGATAAACCCAAATACCACAGTATTTCAAGGAAAGACTAACAAATAATGCTGGAAAAATAAAAGCAGCCTGGCAGAAATTAAGTGTAGACCAATTCCACATATCCTATACCAAGATAAGCTTCACATGGATAAATATCCTAGATGTTAGAGGTTATATCATGAATTAGAGGTTCAAGAAAGAAATTATTTTCAGACCTATGAATAAGGGAAGAATTCAAGTTCATGGCATAAACAGATCTAATATAATAAAAATTATAAGAAATATAGGTGATGAGGTGGGGGAGGGGAATCTAATAAAAGTCTCCTATCCAAATTTAGAACACTAAAAACTATTCTCCAACATGATTAAAAGATATTAACAGCTTTCAAAGGGAGAAATCAAGCTATCAACAACATATAAGAGATCTAAATCACTAATAGAGAAATGTACATTAAAACAACTCTGAAGTTCCACCTCATAATTATCAACTGGGGGTAAAGATAACAAATGACAGAGGGGGGAGTGGGGGAGAGATGTTGGAAAAGCTATGGGAAAACAAGTTCAGAAGTGCCCTGTTAGAGGAGCTGTGAATTGATCCAGCTGTTAAGAAGCAATTGGGACTATCCTCAGAAAATTACTAAACTGTGCATAATCTCAGACCCAGCTGCACCACTTATATCCCCCAATAATTTCTTTTTTAAAAAGAAAAGGCTCTTATTGACTATAGTTTCCTTTTCAACATTCAAAAAGGAAGGAAGAAGGCAACTGTAATTCTTCTGTGACTAATAATTTTACTTTAAATCACAGATCATTCCTCTTAATCACTACTTGTTAGTGATAAGAAATTTACTATATTTTAAACAGGATGATAGTAGGTAGGATAACTCAGTCTTGTGCAGAGAACTCTTGCTTGCTATCTGATTTAAGATAATTAGCCACTGCATGGCTCTAGAGTAACAAAATTGTATTGCCTTTGTTTATCTACATTTTTTATCTGTTTTTTTAAATCTGTTTATCTCCATTTATTAACCTCTGCCAGTTGAGAAAGATTGACAGATATTAAAAACTGGTAATTTTCATACTGTAAGTTAGCTACTACTCCTACCCTAAAGCTATAGTTCAGATATTTGAGTGAGATGACTAACTTAATATAAACATCTTAAATTTCTGAATGTTTTATATGAAAAAAGGAATCTAAAACATAATGAACTGGGTCTCAGATATGTCTATCAATGGGGGCACTATTTTTATGCCAGTGTATTTTCACATTTAATAAAGATATTTATGGTGAAAAAAAAATTTTTTAAATGAAAAGAAAAGGCTCCATAATACCAAAATATGTAAGGGGTTGCCCCCTTATTGGATATTAGTTATTGGATAATTAAGCAATCTATAGCATATGAATATGATGAAATACTTTTAACCTGTAATAAATTTTTCAAAATTCTATAATAAAATGATGGAATATTCTTATTCATATTAAAAATTTCAGGGGAAATTGAGAAAGACTGTACTGATATAAAGCAAAATATGTATAGGAGGAAAAAATGTGCAAAGCAATAACATTACAGCAAAAAACAACTTATAAAGATTTAAAAAGATTTCAGAATTCTGATCAATATAATGTGAAATTGTGAGTGAATGAAGATGAAACACAGAACTTAATCTTCTGGCAGATGATGAAATTAAAATACAGAGTTATATTTTTCAACATGCTCAGGGTTGGAATTTGTTTTCCTGGATTATATAGATATGTATTGTGGGATTTTGATTATATTTGCTCAATTGGGAAAGCAGAGAAATAGTGTGAACAGATTCTTTTTTTTTAATTGTTGCTTAAAAAATAGTGCACATCTTCAAAGCAATCTCAATAGACTTTAGATAGAAAATGCCATCTGCATCCAGAAAAAGAACTAAGGAGACTGAATGTAAATCAACACATGCTATGTTCACTTCTTTTTTCTGTTTTTTTTTTTTTTATCTCTCCCATGGTTTTTCCCTTTTCCTCTGATTTTTCTCTCCTAACATGATTTATAAAGCAATGTGTTTTAAAATTAATTAAAATTAAAACTAAATAAAAATGGGGACAGCTAGGAGGCATAGTGGTTAGAGCATCAGCCCTGAAGTCAGGAGAACTTGAGTTCAAATTTGATCTCCAACACTTAGCACTTCCTAGCTGTGTGACCCTGGGCAAGTCACTTAATCCCAATTGCCTCAGCAAAAAATAAATAAATATAGTGCACATTACTTGATTAGCTCATATAGATCACATGCACATCACTTGCTCATTTGTGAATATCCTAAGTATGTCACTCACTGACATGGACCCTTTCCCTCTCTCCACTATGCTTGAATCACTAAGATCTTAACCCACCCTCTTACTCAGACCCCAGACCTTGGATTCCTCTGAAGCTCTTCAGGATCAATCTCACCTGGTTAAAACTAACATGCTGCTTCTCTGGAGCAGCTCTCAGTCCCTCTCATCCCCTGACAGGGATGCTAGCATCCTTCCTTGCCCGCTTGGAGTGTACCCACCTGCTGACAGTGACTCTAAGTTCCATTCTCCCTTTATCCCCACAAGATAAATGGATCCCAGGGTCCCCTGCCAAGTCTGTAATGCTTGCAGCCCCCCTCACCTCTGAGATGCACAACCAGGGTTCCAATGCAGCCATGCAACCATATAGAGTGTGCAACCACCAACACAGGCCCTAATACTAGACCAAAAGCCCCTTCCTGTTCCACCTAAATAAGCTGCAGGACTCCTGGTTTGCCGTGTCAATGAAAGGTCTTTCTATCCTTTGCTTTTTAGTGTTTTTAACAGAAATGGATTACTTGTCAAAAGCTTTTCCATCTATTGTTATAATCATGAGATTTTTATTATTATTAACAATTATCCAATAAAAATTCAGGACATATTTTAATCTTCACTATTAAAATTTTCTCCATCACTATAAGTCTAGACAAACAACAAAACAAGATATTGAGCTAATGTGTGAATTGGAAAATAACAAAATGGCAATTCAGATTGTCTAGAGCATTTAGTTAAAATTTAGGGAATCTCATTAACTAAAGTTAAATCAATTTAAAAATTTGTTCTATCTTATTTTTTTAAATTGTCTTGTTTTCTTCCTAAAGCAAAAGGGAAACTTAATTAAGGGAATTAGAAATTACAGCTAAGACTATTTGACTATTACTTAGGAAAATTCTAAAATTGTTAACTAAGTTATTTGGAATTATTGTAATCATGTTAAACCTAAAATTGGTAATTATTGTGTGTGGAACAAGTGGGATGAGATGCAAGCCTTATCAGTTCACCTCCAAGTATGAGATGTGCAATACCTTTTCCCCCCTTTCACAGAGTGGAGGGAGATATCAAACAGCACAGCCCATGAAAACACTAAGAACTGTTGTCATGGGCAACAGCAAGCTCAGCCCCTTCTCTGGAGTCTCTGTCAACTCCCCTTAATTTGTAAGCTTGCCAGTTTTCTTAAAACTATCAGGGTGAGCAAGGTCATCAGCCCTGAGAACTGAGCCTGTTTAGGATGTATAGTTCCTAAACTAGGAAGTTTACTAAGAATCTATAAGCTTGTTATGATTGATCCTGTGCACCAGGACAAGTTTAAACATATAAAATATACTAAACAAAATCTCCTATGTGTGTAAATCCTGGTAAACTTTTAAAATAATACATCTAGCCCTAAGCTGCAATTAGAGATAAAATCTCTTGGGACTGTAACTGATATTCTTTTTCATTTTGAATTTGATTCCTGCAGCCATAGCAACCCCCAACCTCCAGGCCCTCCCAGGATTATGAACTTTCCTTGTCTAAAGGCCCACAGGGCCTTTATACTCTGATAAGTATTTGGGCCGGGGAATAACTCCCACCTCCTACTCACTCACAGAGAGGAAGCTGACCACCTTACCGGTCCTGACCTTCTTCCAAGAGCCAGCTGTGTGCTTTCCTGGGCCTGGCCCGCCCGCCCTGCCTGAAGCCTTTTACACTGTACGCTGATGGAAGGCAGGGCCAGGGCCTAGGAGCCTCCCTTAGTCCCTGGGCCCCATCCCAGACCCCTTGCTGACTTCTCAAAGAAACTGGGTGTCTTTGGATTGACCTTCCTGCCCTAGAGCTGGCTGCCACAGCCTTCTAATTGAAGAAGCCCCTACTCACACCCAGGAGTAGAACCATTGGAGGTTCTAACCCCCACAGAGTGGAGAGTATTTTTGCCCTCACTAGAGCTTTAGAATTGGGAGAAGGAATGAGAATGAACATCCAAATATGCCTTTCATGATTTGCACGATTATAGGGCTATATGAAAAAAAAAAGAGACTTTTGACAACAAATACAAATAAATAAATAGATTCTTCCATTAAGTATGCAGTGGAAATTCTACAACTATTGCAAGCTGTCCACGGACCTAGAGAGGTTTCCCTTATGTTTTGTAAAGGAATAAAGGGGGATTCACTTCAGGCCAAGGGAAACAGGCCTGCAGATTCAGCTGCCCACGCTGCCCCTGTTTGCCCCTGACCATGCACCTTTAATTCCCCAGCTCCCTGACTCTTCCACTCCCTCATGTGACTCCCAGGAACAGGCCCTTTGCTAAAGAAAGAGGGATTCTCCTTCTGGATGGTTTCAAATATTTCAGGTCACCTTCTAATCCCAGAGGCAGCCAGTGGAAACTTCTCCATGGCCTACACAGGCTAGGAAAAAGTGCCCTCCAATCTCTTGTAAAACCTGTTTTCGTTGATCACAAGCTGGGAGGAACAATTAAAAGATCTCTCAGGCCTGCCCAGTTTGTGTCCAAGTAAATCTTGAAAGGGCTTTAACGCCCCGCCCCCTCCTGAAACCCACCCAGAGGAGGAGTACCCACCCCGGGGAGGACTGGCAGAAGGACTTTATACATATGCCCCCTCTCAGGGGCTTCAAACTGCTTTTGGTTTTAGTTGACACTTTTACTGATTGGGTAAAAGCCTTCCCTTGTAAGACTGAAAAGGCTCAGAGTTTTTGCTAAAGGAGATCAAACCTATTTAAGATTATTTATTATCTTCACTCCTTATGTCATCCTCTCTATCCAATGCTTAATGCCTTTTAAACATTATGGTGCTTCTACAGTCAGAGGCCTGTGGGAACTGAGTGGATCACAACATAGCATTCTCACTCTTTTTTGTTGTGGTTTGCTTACATTTTATTTTCCTTCTCATTTTTTCTGGTTTGATTTGTTTTTTCTTGTGCAGCAAGATAATTGTATAAATATATGTATATTTCTATTTAACATATTTCTATCATGTTTAACATATATTGGATTATTTGCCTTCTAGGGAAGAGGGTAGGGAAAGGGGAGAGAAAATTGGAACACAAGATTTTGCAAGAGCTAATGTTGAAAACTTATCCATGCATTTGTTTTGAAAATAAAAAGCTTTTAAAAAAAAAAGTCATTATGGTGCTTGCAACTTAGGCCACCTGAGCATTCCTTTCACTGTGTATAATACCACTGCCCTACCCATTATCCCTACTCCTTTGAGAAGACAAAAACAAGGATTTGAGGGAAATGTTCTTTGGTATTTATCCTGGGATAAGCTCTCTGGATATGAGACATTCCTGATAGCCTCATCTATCCCTCCAAGTCTTCCTCTGGATGAAGTTCCTGGTTACTATTCCTAGTAACCCCCATACTAACTCTACTTTTAATTATTCCTTTTTTTTTTTGCTTATATTTGGCCCCTGCCCCCTTGTGAGGAGGTTAATTTAAAAAAATCTACTTTTGGTCAATGTTGAAAAATTGGCATATATTTTATATATAAAAAGCTAAAAAAAATTTAATTAAAAAAATCTATATTTGAGATTTGTTTTCTCCAGACTTCAAGCTATGAACTTCCAATTACTTGTTCAACCTGAATATCCTCAGCTACCTGATTCTGACAGCACCCTCTGGACTCTGTCTCTGCCCTCTTCAAGTTGTGTACCTCCCTTCCCCAGTCTGTATCCCACTAGGGACAGCTCTAGGCCCCTATCAGCATGAAGCAGCTTCAGAAGATGAGATCTCTGTCCCTTTGTTCCAAATGAATTTGGGGTTCAAATTGCTTGAAAAGGGGAAAATGATGTAGTACAGCTTCTAGGGAAACATCAGTGAGGAGGCCCCCCTGACCTTAGAGTGCTTCTGTTCTAACAATCTGTCATGAATTCTAAAGTCTTCTGGCTTTAGAATCAGTAATCCTGAGGTCCCCTGAACTTAGGCAGCTTCTATTCTAACAGTCTGTCTGATTCTAAAGTCTTCTGGCCTTAGGATAACCCTACAAACACTGATGATTGTCAGATAGATAATCTGCTGGTCAATGATAACCAGTGATGTAAATATATTAGTGACATGAAAAACTGGATAAATTTGTCTCCTTGCTCCTGGTTCTTTGCTAAATTCTTTTGGATCTTAGCCCACTTCAATTGCATTACAATTACAATAAACTTTGCCCCTTGACTTGGATATGAGTTCAAGCCTGCAAATTCTTTTGAGATACCTCATGACATCAGTCTGTGACCCCCCCAACCTTTTGGGGTCTCCTTTTTGAACCTCAACAAAATGACCTATCATGATTCACTTCAGAGGGCCAATGATAAAACATGCTATCCTCTTTTTGATGGAATGATGATGGACTCAAGATACAGGAAAAGATACACATCTTCAGAGATGGCCAGAATGCTGGATTTGTTTTGCATTAATATGCATATTTGTTAAAAGGTTTTGGTTTTTCTCCCTTTTTTTCCCTTAGAAATTTAGGAGTAAATGGGGCTAACAATGGTGTTTATAAAAAAAGAATTGAACTTTTTTTAAAACACACTGAAGCAAACAGAAGGAAGTTCTCTAGGAAACAGAGTCAGAACTGCTTTGATAGTAACATGCTAAATATAATCTGTATTTAAAGGGAAAGGAAGTTATATGTAATATTCATGATTTCAGATATAATCCTCATTATCTGCTCACTCTGTATAAGAAAATGTTCATTTTATTTGGTGATTGCTATGTTCAGATTTTTAAAAACCTTAAAATATAAGATGATGGCTGAAAATGCAGAGGAAGGGGTAAACCACAGAAACTTCACTGAGGAAAAATTAGCAAGGCCTGAGATGGAGAAGGAGACAAGAGTTTAGGAATGAAAAATGAACCTGAAATTGCAAATCTTAAGGACTTTAAAAGGAAAAGGGGTGGGAGGTAGGCAATAGCAATACTCTAATACCATCAGGTCTAATACCTTCAGAACATTTTCAGTCTAGAATCCTTTAGTCAATCAACCTTAAGGAGCTTTTAGAAAGAAGTACCAAAACCACTCTAATTCTCATTGCCTGGCCACTAGTAGGTCCCAGGCCAAGCCCCATTTGATTTGTTTGGGTCCTGATTAACTCAGATAGAATGTAAATGGCAATCATTTTTACTTTGGCCAGAGACCATGAGAGTCTTCTCCTCCCAGATTTATTTATTTAGTTAGGTTTTTGGGTTTGGGGAGGTGGGGTTTGACTAGGTGAAAGAGAAGATGCTTTACCTGAATTGCTACCTACAGTTAATCACTGAATGGGTGAGACTTACTCAAACTGACTCAAACTGAGAGCTGTTGAAGAACTTAGTTTAAAAAGACCATGATCTCCCATTGCTTCCAGAGCCATCTCCAGTATTCCTGATCTGTATCTTGTCACTGCATCCAGATGGCTCTGGAGGGGAAAGAAAGGTAGGTGACCTTGCCCAGCGCTCCCTCCCTCAAATCCAATCCTTGATGTCATGGCATCCTCTTCCTGTTGTCACAGTCCTCTTCCAGAGTGAAGGACAAAGAGGTCCTACTAAAGTAGTTCTTTAGAATAGTAGAAATAGTCAGTATAACACACACATACCCAGAACTCTGCGATAAACTCTCCCACAAGTACAAACAGAGAGGAAAGTGTGTTCCGAATAAGGTTGCCAACATTCAGGATAACATACAGTTCTTGATTGCTGGAAATCCTTTTCTCACATTCATTAGATGCTCAAGAAATTCTGAGTTGAAGATGAAATATGAATGTATCTTTCCCCAGCTCATTTGAGAATAAGTTAAATTCCTTATGGTAAGATGAGAACTTCAAAATCTTCCAGATTCTTTGAAATTCATGAGATCTTCTGTCATAGGGTGATGGAGGGAAGAAGGAGATCTGGCAAAGGATGAATTCAAAATCTCTTAAATCTACCCCTTACCAGTCAGGTGGTTGGGCTTGGGCTAGGGCTTAGGCTGGAAGACACACTTGCTCCAATTTCTGGAAGAAATCCTTTCTCAAATTTTTTAATACTTTATAGGCAATCCCAAGGACATAGCTTAGTTTGCTCAACCTATCCAAAATGGTTCTTGTACATAGTATTTTATTTTTCCAATTACATATAAAGATAGTTTTCAACATTCATTTTTGTAAGATTTTGAATTCCAGAAAATGATTGAATACATATTGAATCATACTCTTTTTTTTTTTTTTTTAGATTTTATTTTTCTTGAGGGCTTTTTTTTAAAGGGGGGAGATGTTTCTTAATGAGGTTTGGGTGTGGGGATAAGAGAATCTGGAACTCAAAAATTTAAAAAAATATATAAAAATGTTTTAAATGTAACTGGGGGAAATATTAAATAAATCAAATTAAAAAAAATTTGAATTTCAAATTTTTCCCCCTACCTCCTTCCTCTGTCCTTAAAATAACAAATAATCTGATATGGATTGTATATGTAAAATCATTTAAAAATATTTCCATATCACTAATATTGTGAAAGAAAACTCAGAATAAAAGGGGAAAACTACAAGAAAGAAAAAACAAACAAAAAAGGGGAAAATACTAGGCTTTGATCCACATTCAATTTCCATAGTTCTCTGTGGATGCAGATGGCATTTTCCATCTCAAGTCTATTGGAATTACCTTGGATCAGTGTATTTCTGTGAAGAGCTAAATCCATCATAGTTCATCATTACATAATCTTTTTGCTGTGTACAATGATCTTCCGGTTCTGTTTACTTCACTCAGAATCAGTTCATGTAAGTCTCTCTGGAATCTTCTTGCTGATCGTTTTTTATAGAACAATAATATTCCATAACATTCATATACCACAATTAATTCAACCATTCTCCAAATGATGGGCATCCACTCAGTTTCCAGTTTCTTGTTACTACAAATAGAGCTGCTACAAATGCAGGTCCTTTTCCTTCTCTTATGATCACTTTGGGATACAGACCCAGTAGAGACACTGCTGAATCAAAGGGTATACAGTTTGCTAGCCCTTTGGACGTAGTTCCAAATTATTTTCCAGAGTGGTTGGATCAGTTCATAACACCTCTATAATTCAGGACAGATTTTAACCTCCTCTTCACTCCGGTGTGTACTTTTATGTTTTACCAAATTGTTAGTAATCATGAAATCACAGAGATAATCGATGGTTTCGAGGATTTGTAAAAATGTCAACATAAATTGGAATATCCTACTGATTTTTAGACTTTGTCTTTCAAATGATAATAATCTGCCAATCAAAGTTATTGATCAAATAATGTCACAAGCTAGTGTGGCAAATGATACAAAGCTGCTTCACAAACTGGATCTTTGGCTCATGGGCATCAGCTGTCTGTTGTTGGGATATTATTGTTTGTGTCTCATAAGTGTTTTGTCAGGCTCCATCAGCCATGGCTCCCCAGAACACTTCATTTGAACAATCAATCTTTCATTCAGTAAACATTTATTAAGTTCCTACTATGGGCCAAACTCTGTACTAAGCATTTTACAAATATAATCTCATAAATCCTCACGACAACTCTTTAAGGTTAGTACTTTTATTTTCCCCATTTTATAGTCGAAGAAGCTGAGGATTTGAGTGACTTGTCCAAGTTCACACAGTTAATAAGTACCTGAGGTTATGTTTGAACTTGGATCTTCTTGACTCCAGGGTACAGCTTCCATAATGATGTGCTACAGCCTCTGGAGGAGATGTATTAATAATCCTACAATCTCCTGACCTTGGGAGTGATGTAGTTGGAAATGATATATTTGTTCCCCTAAATTATCCTGTCCCAGTTTATATGTCCAGGATTCTGTGGCTACAAATATTGCCAGCCTGGGGTCAGTGATAACCGAGTTTTTGAGACTAATGAGCAACAATAATGAGGTGCTTAAAGTTGGCATAGCACAGAACAAAACTGGGTGTCTGCCACTTCACCCAGGCTTAAAAACACATCTCCCAGAAGGTTCCCACCCCCCAACTGCCCAGAGAATTATGGGTATTGTACCTGCACCCAAACTGGACCATTCCCAACTCCCCCTTAAAATTAGCATAACATGAAGTACCTGGTTCTCTAATTTTTCCCTAGAAATCTATCTTCTTGCCCCTGATACTTTGCTGACTTCTCTTGGAATTTAGCCCACTGTTAGTGGCGTAATAAATCTTGCCCCTTGACTTGGAGATGGGTCCGAGCCTGTAAATTCTTTTGAGACACCTTGTGACACCGGTTTGGAATCTCAACCTTTTTAGGGTCCCCCTTTGAGCCCCAACAATCCTACCTAGCTGTGAGATCCTCTTCCTTTTAGCATAGTTTTTCGCCAAATGCTGGGGAAATGGACAGAAACAAGCATTTATTTTTGTTGTTTGGGAGACAATTGGTGACAATTAAGTGACTTTTTCAGGTTACACATCTTATCAGGCTGGATTTGAACTTAAGTCTTTCTAACTCCAGAGCCAGTGTTTTGCTGAGGAACATTTATCAAGCACCTTCTATGTACCAGGAACATACCGCTTTACAAATATGATCTCATTTAATGTTTTTAAAGAAAAAGTCATTAAGCTTCAACTACACTCAAAGGAAAGAGGTAGCCAAAGGCAAACTCAGGCCTTTTTGAAGAAGCCAACAGTTCTGACTCCCCAGGGAAAGGCTCTTCAAACCACCTTTGTGGCTGATGGTTACAGACGGTCCCTACAGGCTCCCCATCTCCTGCAAGGTGCTTCCTCATATATAGTGAGAAGTGGTGGGAGAGCCAGGTCTGCTTCCCCGATGTTGTGACTTGATAGAAAGATAAGGAATTGGAAGAGAGTCAAATCAGTGGACAGCCTGGGCTTGTAGTCTGGGAAGAATTCATTGGAACACAGTCAGGATAAAGGGATAAAATGTCTTATTAAGGGATCTCCAACCAATCACCTTGTGAGGAAAGGAATTGGCTAAACTCAAACTTTCTGATAAGGAGCTGGGGCCTAAAACTGGCTAAAACTAATGGGGGCAATGAGAGGATAGAGGCTTTTTGCAAGCACGAAGGCTTAATGGACACACCTGGAAGGTGGGATTAGTCGCCATCTTGGAACATGGGATGTATAATCAGAGGGGAGGAACGTTGTAGAGTGTGGGTAGTTGCTGTGAAATGACATGTGAGACTTCTGAAAGATCTCCTCGAAGGGAAACTCTGAGATGAGGCGGAGGGGTTAGGGAGGGATTACAAGGTATAATTGTGAGCTGTGTGGGTAAACTAGGGAGCTTTCACACTGCTCCTGCAGGAGTATATTTAAAAGTTTAAACTGCTTCACTTACCCCGAGTCTGTTCATTCACTGTCCCCTGGGGCTCAGAGCATTATTTTTTACATGTATAATCATCATTCTCCCAGGAGCAAACTTCCTAGGGTTTCCACTGTTGGGGGGGGGGGCACTTAGTTACATCAGCCGAGCAGACGGATGGGGTACATATGTCCATGTTCCAGAGCCCCTTTACACAAAGATGGAGAAATTGAGTCCCAGAGACAGACTTGCCCCTTATCTCATAGGCAGTAAACCTCAGAGCTGCAATTCAAGCCCAAGGTCTCCGAATCCAAATTCAGTGTCCATTGTGTTTCTACTCTCAGCCGATCAAAGGTGCTTCAGCCATTCCTTCACTGGGGGTTTTAATAAAAGATTCTTTATGCTAGGGCTCAGCTAGCAAGAAAATCGATGCAGGGAGTAGAATTATAAATATCGAATGGCCAGGAACATTCTACTAATCCCCTGATAATTGAGGTGATTATGAATTACTATAAAGCTCCAAATAGCATAGTTGTGGTCACTGTTCATCACTGTAGGAGGAGCATTATAAGATATTCCCAGTAATGAGGCCTTAAGGGCTACATTGTGCTTCCAAGTAATTCTTAATGGAATCGCTTATTTAGGTACAGCACTCAAACCTGAAATGGTGGCACATGGATTAGAATGAATCAAAGGAGGTGAGGGTAATTCAAGGAAACTAGCAGAAGACTTACCGATAAGAGGAGAGCTTTCCCCCAATCCATGTAAACATAAATTCTTACTGTGGTGACATTTTGCCATCTTGCAAGCTCAGCACGTCACACTATGGCAGGTGGAAAAGGCTGATGGCAGCTCCCGCAGCACAACTGGTTCGTTTTCCCTATAATTGAAACCAGCATGCTTTATGCATTGGGCACCAGGGAATCACGAAGCCTCGTTCTCAATCTGGATGCCCAGATTCCAGAGGGAAAATCCAGAGCCACTTCTTGAACCCCTAAAATTTCTCTAGGTCGATGAGTTACCCTCAGTGAGCTAACAGAGCAATGACTTAACTTCTTTTCAGATAGCAATGTCTAGAGTTTATAATATGCTTGTTTTCTATAACCTTTTCAGCTCTAGAACTACTGAGTTGGAGTCCTTGCAATTATAATAATAGTAAAACTAAGAATTATAGACTGATTTACATCTACAACAACCCTTTAGGGTAGATGTTATTATTACCCCCATTTACAGATAAGGAACAGATGCTGAAATGTTAGATTTGCCTGTGTATAGCAGGGATTCTTAAAACTTTTTCCTCTCATGACTCCTTTTTGCCCAAGAAATTTTTACACAACCCCAAGTATATAGGTATATAAATGGATATACAAATCAAATATTTGCTGGTAATAAAGCATAATTATTCCATCTTCACATTCAGTTACAAGACTTCATATGGCATCATGACCCAGAGTTTAAGAAACTGATATATAATACAAGTACATTGACCATTTTGATGCTTATTGGGGCAGACAGTACACTTATAAGATTTATGTTTATTAATGTATACAACAAAATTTTATTGACTATTGAACAATACAAACATTACTCTCTCTACTAATAAATGCCCGCCTGATCTCAAAAGGTCCCAATAAGAAAATCTCTTCCATGTGGCTCTTTTCAACAATGAGATGATTCAGGCCAGTTACAATGATCTCGTGATGATGAGAGCCATCTGCACCCAGAGAGAGGGCTGTGGGAACTGAGTGTGGACCACACTCTTAAAAAAAAAAAAAAGAAAGAAAAAAAGAAAAGAAAAGAGTATCTCCTACACAGTGCTCATAGCTTTGTTACCATTTTGCTTTGGATGCAGCCATGTTTGTCTTTGAGGCAGCATTCCAGCAAATCTTTGTCAATCAACACTGCCCTCCAGTGATTAAATACTCAATTATTCCAAGCCAAGAGAACACAGAAGTCTTCTTATAACCCAGAGCAGGCTTTTGGATGGACCTCTTTTATAGTTCTGTCTAAGGATATTTACAATCTAAATTATGATTGATGATTCATTACATAAATTTAGAATTAAAGTAGACTTTAGTATCCTAACAACATCAGTAAACTGTTTGCCAGATTTAGGGGATGTGGATTTGTCATCAATGGTCCATAAGTGGTGAAATGAGGAAGTCAGGGAGACCTCAAAGTGACTCTAGGCATTTAACCCTGTGTGCCTCAATTTCCTCATTTGTAAAATGAGCTGGATAAGGAAATGGCAAATGACTCCAGTGTTTTTTTCCAAGAAAACTCCAAATGGGATCATGAACATTTGGATAAGACCAAAATGAATAAACAATAAACACATGTTTTTACCAAACTATATACAAATGCTTATCTTTTTAAAAAAATAATTATAACCTTTTATTGACAGTACATATACATGGGTAATTTTTTACAACATTATCCCTTGCACTCACTGCTGTCCCAACTTTTCCCTTTCCTCCCTCCACCCTCTCCCCTAGATGGCAGGCGTCTTATACATGATAAATATGTTATAGTATATCCTAGATACAATATCTGTGTGCAGAACCGAACAGTTCTCTTGTTGCACAGGGAGAATTGGGTTCAGAAGCTAAAAATAACCTGGGAAGAAAAACAAAAATGCAAGGAGTGTACACTCCTTTCCCAGTGTTCCTTCTCTGGGTGTAGCTACTACTGTCCATCATTGATCAATTGGAACTGAATTAGATCTTCTCTTTGTCAAAGAGATCCACTTCCATCAGAATACATCCTCATACAGTATCGTTGTTGAAGTATATAATGATCTACTGGTTCTGCTCGTTTCACTTAGCATTAGTTCATGTAAGTCTCTCCAAGCCTCTCTGTATTCATCCTGCTGGTCATTCCTTACAGAACAATAATATTCCATAACATTCATATACCACAATTTACCCAACCATTCTCCAATTGATGGGCATCCATTCATTTTCCAGCTTCTAGCCACTACAAACAGGGCTGCCACAAACATTTTGGCACATACAGGTCCCCTTCCCTCCTTTAGTATCTCTTTGGGGTATAAGCCCAGTAGAAACACTGCTGGATCAAAGGATATGCACAGTTTGATAACTTTTTGAGCATAGTTCCAAATTGCTCTCCAGAATGGCTGGATGTGTTCACAATTCCACCAACAATGTATCAGTGTCCCTGTTTTCCCACATCCCCTCCAACATTCCACATTATCTTTCCCTATCACTCTAGCCAGTCTGACAGGTGTGTAGTGGTATCTCAGAGTTGTCTTAATTTGCATTTCTCTGATTAATAATGACTTGGAGCATCTTTTCATATGGCAAGAAATAGTTTCAATTTCTTCGTCTGAGAATTGTCTGTTCATATCCTTTGACCATTTATCAATTGGAGAATGGCTTGATTTCTTATAAATTAGAGTCAATGGAATATTATTGTTTGGTAAGAAATGACCAACAGGATGATTTCAGAAAGGCTGGAGAGACTTACATGAACTGATGCTGAGTGAAATGAGCAGGACTAGGAGATCATTATATACTTCAACAACAATATTGTATGATGATCAATTCTGATGGATGTGGCCATTTTCAGCAATGAGATGAACCAAATCGTTCCAATGGAATAGTAATGAACTGAACCAGCTACACCCAGTGAAAGAACTCTGGGAGATGCCAATTGATAAATGGTCAAAGGATATGAACAGACAATTCTCAGACGAAGAAATTGAAACTATAGACATATGAAAATATGCTCCAAATCATTATTAATCAGAGAAATGCAAATTAAAACAACTCTGAGATACCACTACACACCTGTCAGATTGGCTAGAATGACAGGGAAAGATAATGGGGAATGTTGGAGGGGATGTGGGAAAACAGGGACACTGATACATTGTTGGTGGAATTGTGAACACATCCAGCCATTCTGGAGAGCAATTTGGAATTATGCTCAAAAAGTTATCAAGCTGTGCATACCCTTTGATACAGCAGTGTTTCTACTGGGCTTATACCCGAAAGAGATACTAAAGAAAGGAAAGGGACCTGTATGTGCCAAAATGTTTGTTGCAGCCCTGTTTGTAGTGGCTAGAAGCTGGAAAATGAAAGGATATCCATCAATTGGAGAATGGTTGAGTAAATTGTGGTATATGAACGTTATGGAATATTATTGTTCTGTAAGGAACGACCAGCAGGATGAATACAGAGAGGACTGGCGAGACTTACATGAACTGATGCTGAGTGAAATGAGCAGAACCAGGAGATCATTATATACCTCAACAACGATACTGTTTGAGGATGTATTCTGATGGAAGTGGACCTCTTTGATAAAGAGAGCCTTAATTGATCAAAGATGGACAGAAGCAGCTACACCCAGAGAAAGAACACTGGAAATGAGTATAAACTGCTTGCATTTATGTTTTTCTTCCCGGGTTATTTATACCTTCTGAATTCAATTCTCCCTGTGCAACAAGAAAACTGTTTGGTTCTGCACACATATATTGTATCTAGGATATACTGCAACCCATTCAACATGTAAAGGACTCTTGCCATCTGGGGGAAGGGGTGGAGGGAGGGAGGGGAAAAATCGGAATAGAAGTGAATGCAAGGGATAATGCTGTAAAAAATTACCCTGGCATGCGTTCTATCAATAAAAAATTATTAAAAAATTAAAAAAAAAACTCTGGGAGATGACTAAGAACCATTACACAGAATTCACAATCCCTCTATTTTTGTCCGCCTGCATTTTTTATTTCCTTCACAGGCTAATAATACACTATTTCAGAGTCCAATTCTTTTTGTACAGCAAAATAACTGTTTGGATATGTATACTTATTTTGTATTTAATTTGTACTTTAACATATTTAACATGTATTGGTCAACCTGCCATCTAGGGGAGGGGGTGAGGGGAAGGAGGAGAAAAATTGGAACAAAAGGTTTAGCAATTGTCAATGCTCTGAAATCCAAAGACTTGGACCCACTTAATTCAATAGACCCATTTAAAGTCATCCAATGATCCCAGAGTTTGTAATTCCTGCCTTCTGCTACATGATTTTGTCCTTCCCTGGGACAAGAATCATTCTCAATTTCTTCTGCACTATTCACGGCATCTAGCACAAGAAAGAACACATCATTAACAAAAATCAATAAATTGTTGTTGCCTTCAGTTGCACTGATGGAAAATAAGATTGTTCTCATCTTACAGGGATGAAAACTGAAGCCCAGGAGTTGAAGGCCTGCCTACATGCTGCCAATAAGAAATAAACCCAAAGCCCTTCATCCCTAAGCCAAGCACTTTTCTACTATTCTGTACTGCTGCCAGTAAAGGGAATAAAACTGAATCAACAAGAGCCCCCAAACCATTCCCAGTGAACTCTGACAGAGAATTATAGCTGTGGAACTCCACATTTCTGGTTCTCTTCTTCCCTTTGCATTGTGGCTCATAAATGAAATGAGCTGTGTGGTCCCTACTTAAAAGTGAAAAACTTGGCATGGAAAAACATGTCTGACTTCTTCCTTACTCCCCAAAATGTCTTTTCACCTAAATTAATAAAGAACACGAAGGGGTGGGAGGAACGTCCCCATCCTGGCAGAGCCATGTTTTTCATGCTTTCAGTCCTCACCTTTCTCACAACTATAAAATGAAATGGAATGAATGGAGTCTTTTAAGATGCATTTCAGCTCCCTCATTAATTGGAGTCCCTTTGTCTGCTGATTGCTCTGGGGTTTCTATGGAAACAGCAGCATGCAGATGATCTTGTCACATGGCTGAAGCATCTCTGCATTCAGCATAGAAGTATCCAGATGGAAAGAGTTGTTTCTGGTAGCCACAGATGTGTGGTTCACATTTCTGGGCAACTACTTCATCACTCAGTCCATCTAGGGCTCTAATTGCTTATTGCTGACTCATTTCAGTCATGTCCCATTCTTTGTGATCCTTTTGGGGCTTTTCTTGGTAAAGATCCTGGACTGATTAGTCATTTCCTTCTCCAGCTCATTTTACAGATGAGAAAACCAAAGCAACGGGGTTAAATATCTGTCCAGAGTCACGCCCCTGGTAAATGAGGTGGAATTTGAATTCAGCTCTTCCTGACTGACCGCCCAGAGTTTTCTGTACTATAGTGCCATCTAGTGGCAATACTAGCAATTATTTTACACTATCTTTAGTCACAATGTTTGACAATTCTCAAAAATAAGTTTTTTTTACCCTGAAATAAGTCCTTCGTCTCTACTTTTCCAGAATAACTATACATTGATTAAATATATATTATTTTCCCTTTGGCCCTTTCCTTTCCACAGATGTGTGAATGGAGAAATTCAAGGCAGTGAGTAAAATCAGATGGGATAAAATCAAGGAATCCCAAGCTCACCTGAAAACCAAAGGGTTTGTCTACCCTAGGTCAGGGTAGATCTAATAAACATGAGTTTCAGAAAGTAAGAATTTAATCTTAACAAAGGTGCAATAATATTAATATCAAAATAGACACAGCTTAGCCTTTATGCTGGCCAACAGTTTTTATATTTGGCAAATTAAATCTAAACGGAAAGCTACAGATAAGGAATAAGAAATCTTGAGTTCCCAGCTCTCCAGAAAAGGGAGGTAAAAGGGATTACCTTATTGGTGCCATCCTTGAGCTGACTTCACACACCCCTCAGTCTGGCGCTGTCAATTCCTAATGCTGACGCTTTCCCTAAGCTGCATCATAGCACAGGATCTGTGCCCATTGTGATAGCTTTCTATGATTTTTTTTCTCAGAAGCTGCCTTGTAGACCTTTCCTTCTTGCTTGGCTTTTGTGGCTCTGCCTTCTGTCTTTCCAAAAGTGAGTGCAATGTCAGCTTGATGATCAATCCATGAGAAATATAGCAAAGCGTGAGGGATAAATACAGATGTTTCATGACAGATGTGTAGGCTCTGGGCTGTTCTGAGGGTCCAGATCAAAGGTCTGTGGAATCCTGGAGCCAAGCTGAATGCCAATGGGTGAAGCATTTTTGGAGAACTCAGACAGATTAGCTAGATAGCAGTATTTACTCCAATGAGGAATAAATTATCTCTCCCATGGGAGACTCAATAATATGGTATTTCAAAATATTCTAAGGCTTTCATAGGAGGTTCTTAGGCATTAATTTTTTCTGATAGTCTTGATCATGGCAATCTTCCTTAGGGGAATTGTTATAACACTTCTGAACATCTGTGGACAAGCTTACTCTCATCATTGCTTATTGCCAATACTATCATCTTGCTGAATATAAACTTATATTTAAATCATATATTCTTAAAAGAATGAGGGCATAGTCAAAGCCATGCTTATCAAATACTTCTACTTCTTTTCAGCCAGTTGGGATCAAATGACTTAATAAGGGGAACAGCTATTAAGTATTTCAGACTAGATTTAAATTCATATCCTTCTGCTTCGAGGCCACTGGGCCATCTAGCAGCTCCAATCATTTACTCGGCTTAAACAAATATATCAGCAACTTTTTCTTAGGAAAAACAGTCCCAACCTATGTTTGTCCTGGTTTACATGCCAATTACATTAATTTAGATTATTTAATTGTATTATGAACCCAGCTATGATTAAAAAGTTAATTACTATGAAAATCTTAAACAAATAAACCTCTGCTTTTTCTTCCTAAAAGTTAGCTGAAAATCATTTGCATTTTTAAATTTGATGTGTGTGAATGTCTGTATGGGCTACACAGAGATTTATATTTTTGAAAAATATACCAGTATGTACTAATATGGCCTAGTGGAAAAGAGTCATTCCCAGGAATTTCTGATTTCAGAATTCCCCTGAGGTGCACATGAAGTAGACGACACTGGAGAAGTCAAATCACCTCTTAGTGGTTAGAGGAAGTTTCCTCTTAGTGTTTCTTCATTAGAAGTTCCTTTTTATTTCAAGAATTTCAAGAAAACGTGGACTGTCCTCAGAGCCCAATTTTCAGGGTAACAGTAGCTGTTGTTCTCACTTATCTTTTTCTTTTTTTTTTCTTTTTGGCTATTCATTCTTGGACTTTATCCCTGGTTTCTGGCTTCTCCAGCAGAATATTTCCACCTTAGCCCATTAATTCAGTTTGGGTTAGAGCAGCATCAATGAAGGCAACAGCACAAGTTCAGTTTCTGAATGGACCAGTTGGTTTTCCAGGGGAAAGTCTATTGGCTACAAATGATGTTCTCAGTCCAGGGATATTCAAAATCTCTTAAATCACAGAGAGTGGCAGGAAATTGTTCAGTAGCTTAAATTTATTTCTAAAGGGTTCTAGGGATCATTTTTTGCAAAAAGTTGTAAACGCTGACCAAAATGACATGTCTAGAGTATGTTTTAAAAGACAATCAAAAGCTGAATATTACTTCACCTGCTGAAAAATGTTGTGTTCTTCCTCTCATTCTCCTATATGTTTGTTTTTGTGCAATACAGATTCTGCTGGGGATCTCCTGGTAAAAATTAGGGCTTAAAGGTTTGGTTCCATGAATGATCTTGATAGGTGCATTGGATCTGCTGAGAACAGGTGAGAGAATCTTTGCTCATTTCACTCTTTATTTAAAGTCTTACTAGAGGGAAGACCCAATAAAATCAGATAAGACAATATATGAAAAGTGCTTTGCAAACCTTGAAGTGTTATTGAGTACTAGCTATTATTATTATTAAAAACTTTCAATGAAGCTTGTCTGATATTGCTGACGACAACTATACAGACTTTGACCACCTTGCTATCAACATTTTCTTCTGTATCCTGAGCTGATCCATATCTCCAGCTTAACCTATATACATATTGTAGGTCCATAGTTATTTGCCTGTGAATTTCTTCAAGTCTCTGTTTTTGTCTTTATTTTAATAATGCTTAAGACTGCCTGGCATATAGCTGTTGTTTGTACTTTATTCCTGAAGAGGTCCATGACCTCAGGAATATAATGTCATGACATGAGAGCGAATTGGATTTAAGTGAGGGAGCTTGCCTCCTTTTCCCCTCCAGAGCCATCTGGGTCCAGTGGCCAGATATAGATCAGGATGGTTGGAGATGTCCCTGGATGCAGAGGGAGACCTTGGCTTATTTTTAAACTAAGATCTTCAACAGGTCTCAGTTTGCCTGAGGCAATGCCCATTCAGTGATTAAGGCTAGGTAGCTATTGAGGCAAAGAATAATCTCTTCTACTTAGTCAAAAATAATTTATTTTTAAAATAATAGATAATAAATAATAGAATCTAGGAGAGGAAGACCCTCATCCTTTTAATGAATGCTTATTTCCTTGATTTGAGGGAGGAATAAAGGTTATGTTTGTGAGCTCCAGTGAATTCTTCAGATGGAGAAAAGGGCACAGGAAAAACTCTTACTCTTTGCCATGCTGTGCATTTCTGTGCAAAACAGGACTGGCTGATAATGCATGCTCCAGATGGTAGGTGCTTCCGATCTTGCTCTCTGTTCTTCTGTCACCCTGTGGTTTTAATCTGCTGCCAGAGCATTAGGAGAAGGCTTCCTCTTCAGGGAGTAGATAGAGGAGTCTAAGCTCTCTTGTCATGATTTCTTCATCACTAGAAAATTAAAAGGTTGCATATTGTGGGAAATATGGCGACAAATTCTCCCTAGAGTCCTTCAACATCACAAAATTTCTTTTTTTTTTTAATTTTTATTTAATAATAACTTTATATTGACAGAATCCATGCCAGGGTAATTTTTTTTTACAACATTATCCCTTGCACTCGTTTCTGTTCCGATTTTTTTTCCTCCCTCCCTCCACCTCCTCCCCTAGATGGCAAGCAGTCCTTTATATGTTGGATATGTTGCAGTATATCCTAGATACAATATATGTTTGCAGAACCGAACAGTTCTCTTGTTGCATAGGGAGAATTGGATTCAGAAGGTATAAATAACCCAGGAAGAAAAACAAAAATGCAGATAGATCACATTCGTTTCCCAGTGTTCTTTCTTTGGGTGTAGCTGCTTTTGTCCATCATTTATCTTTTTATTTTTTTAATTTTTTTTTAATTTTTATTTTTTATTTAATGATTACTTTATATTGACAACATTATTCCTTGCACTCCTTTCTTTTCCGATTTTTCCCCCCTCCCTCCCTCCACCACCTCCCCTAGATGGCAAGCAGTCCTTTACTTGTTAAATAGGTTACAGTATATCCTAGATACAATATATGTTTGCAGAACCGAACAGTTCTCTTGTTGCATAGAGAGAATTGGATTCAGAAGGTATAAATAACCTGGAAGAAAAACTAAAATGCAGATAGTTCACATTCGTTTCCCAGTGTTCTTTCTTTGGGTGTAGCTGCTTTTGTCCGTCATTTATCAATTGAAACTTAGGTCTCTTTGTCAAAGAAATCCACTTCCATCAAAATATGTCCTCATACAATATCGTTGTCGAAGTGTATAATGATCTCCTGGTTCTGCTCATTTCACTTAGCATCAGTTCATGTAAGTCTCTCCAAGCCTCTCTGTATTCATCTTGCTGGTCATTTCTTACAGAACAATAATATTCCATAACATTCATATACCACAATTTACCCAGCCATTCTCCAATTGATGGGCATCCATTCATTTTCCAGTTTCTAGCCACTACAAATAGAGCTGCTACAAACATTTTGGCACATACAGGTCCCTTTCCCTTCTTTAGTATTTCTTTGGGATATAAGCCCAATAGAAACACTGCTGGATCAAAGGGTATGCACAATTTGATAATTTTTTGGGCATAATTCCAGATTGCTCTCCAGAATGGTTGGATTCGTTCACAACTCCACCAACAATGCATTAGTGTCCCAGTTTTCCCGCATCCCCTCCAACATTCATCATTATTTTTTCTTGTCATCTTAGCCAATCTGACTAAAATTTCTTAACATGGCTTTTGCTATTTTGGTACGTAGTGCCTGGGAGGACAAATCTCAGCCCTTTCAGCTGTCCTTAGTTGGGTTCCCAGGGTAGTAAGGAACAGAAAGAATACTGAGCCCAGAATCAGAAAAACATCTTCATGAGTTCAAATCTGGCGTCAAACACTCATTAATTATGTGACATTGACCAAGTCATCTAACCTTGTTTGCGTTTATCTTTGACAAGAAGATAATCTAAACACAATTGTATAAAAACCTGTCTTTGTGCTAAATCCATTCTACCTTGTTGCTGACTCTTCTTTGTTACTCTCTCTTATTATTTCATTTATGTCAAGTTTTTCAAGCACTCTATATCTTGTTTTAATCTAGGAATTTTTGGAGTAATAATCCGTCCACTTATATTTGTTATCAAGTTTGTTGTCATTATTGTCATTGGATATAATCCTCTGGCTTTCAAATCTTTTCCCTCCCTTTTCCCCCTAACTCCTCTCCTTCGTTGTTCATCTTTACCTTTTCTTTCCCTTTTCCTTCCTTCCTTGAACCCCTCCTACCTTTCCAGTCTTTCTACACTTTACTCCCTTATAGATACCCTACTAACTAAAGATGCTGACATTTTTGTTCTTCCTTGTACCTTTTTTAATTTTTAAAAAATTTCTGAGTAGTATTTTATTTTTCCACTTACATGTAAAAAGTTATCTTTTTATTTATTTTTAAATTCAAATACATGCAAAGATAGTTTTCAACATTCATCTTTGCAAAACCTTATGTTCCAAATTTTTCTTCCTCCCTTCCCCCAACCCACTCCCATAGACAGCAGGTAATTCAATATAGGTTAAACAAGGGCAATTCTTTTAAACATATTTTCATATTCATCATGCTGCACAAGAAAAATTAGATCAAAAAGTCAAAGAAAAAAAAACACAAGAAGAAAAAAACAACTACCACAAACAAACAGTATCAAGTGAAAATACTACTCTTTGATCCATATTCAGTCCCCATAGGCCTCTCTCTGGATGTAGATGGCTCTTTCTATTATAAGTCTATTGAAATTACCTTGAATCACTTCATTGTTGAAAAGAGCCAAGTCCTTCACAGTTGATTATTATACAACCTTGTTGTTATTGTGAACAATGTTGTCTTAGTTCTACTCATTTCACTTAGTATCCGTTTGTGAAAGTCTTTCTAAGGCTTTTCTGAAATCAGCCTGCTCATCAATTTTTTTTAACAGAATATTCCATTACATTCATATAACCATAACTTATTCAGCCATTCTCCAATTGATGGGCATTCACTCAGTTTCCAGTTTCTGGCCACTACAAACAGGGCTCCCACAAACATTTTGGCACATACAGGTCCCTTTCCCTCCTTTATGATCTCTTTGGGATACAGGCCCAGTAGAGACAGTTTGACAGGCCTTTGAGCATAGTTCCAAATTATTCTCCAGAATGGTTGGATCAATTCAGAACTCCATCAAAAAGAGTATATTAGTGTCCCAGTTTTCCTACATCCCCTCCAATATTTATCATTATCTTCTCCTGTCATCTTAGCCAATCTGAGATGTGTACAGTGGTACCTCAAATTTCTCTAATCAATAGTGATTTAGAGCATTTTTTCATATAATTAGAAATGAAGTAAAGATAGTTTTCAACATTTATTTTTGTAATATATTGAGTTCCAAATTTTTTCTTTCTCTCTCCCTTACTTCCCTTGTCCAAGACAGCAAGCAATCTGATATAGGTTGTATATCTACAATCCTCTTAAACATATTTTCTTATTTGTCATGTTGTGCAAGAAAAAATCAGACCAAAAGGGAAGAAACTATGGAAAAGAAAAAGCAAAAAACAACAAAAAAGGTGAAAATAGTTATTTCATTCTGCATTCAGTCTCCATAGTTCTTTCTTTGAATGTGGATGGCATTTTCCATCTCTAGTCTATTGGAATTATCTTGGATCACTAAGAACTAAATCTATCCCAGTTGATTACACAATCTTGCTGTTACCGTGTGCAGTATTCTTCTGGTTCTGCTTACTTCACTCAGCATTAGTTCATGGAGGCTTTCCAGGCTTTTCTGAAATTAGCCTGCTCGTTATTTCTCCTAGAACAATAATATTCCATTACATCCATAGACCTTATTCAGCCATTTCTAGAGATATTCCAAAGATGAAATTGACAGATCTTGCAATAGCTTGATTGGGTGGTAAGGGAGGAGGTGAGAGATCATGAGGAATCCCAGAATGATTCCTATTTTTGTTTTCCTCAACACCTTCCGGATTGGCTTATCATTTTTCTCTTCTCCCTTAACTCCTGTTTCACATTAAGGAATTTCAACAACATGATTCTCTCTTAAATATCTTGCCCACATAGTTCTTCAAGCTACTCACCCCAGCTATACACAAAGTGGTCTTACTCCTGAGCTTTCCATCACCAACAAATATGCTACATCCATGTTCAAGAACTCTGAAATCCCCTTATCTGACCATCATCTATTGGCTTTTCACTCCTCCCTTTGCCTTTATTTACATAACTCTACCCTTCACCCACAACATGACCTCCAGTTCTCTCCCAGGTCATCTCCCCTGCACAAGCCACTCTCTTTTCTTTTTCTCATATTGATTCTTTAGTGAACCAATTCAGCTCTACCCCTGCTTTTCTATACAGATTACTCCAATTGTCATCCTGACTCCCTCTTCTTGATCTTTACCATCTATCTGTTGGCTCCTTCCCTCTCCCTGCAAACACTCATATCTTCCAGCTAGTTCAACTCGACACTGTCCTACTCTCTTGAAGCCCTAATCCTCTTAGCATGTTGCCAGTTATGCTCAGCCAAGCATCAGCCTTGGACCACTCCCAACCATTCATCCCTTTCTCCTCCACACAAGTGCTTTGAACTGAAGGTGGAGAAAATCACGGCCGTTCTGACCAATTCCAACACACACTTATCTTTTGTAACCTCCACTGGGCCCTCACTCCTGCTTGACTCCTCTTCCTCCCACTCTCTCGGCCGAGAACCTGGCCTCGTTTTAAAGGAAAAGTTAAGGACATTTATTGTGTGCTCCCTTTCCCCCGGTTCCTGCCTTACTCCCCACCACGGCTAAAACTTCGCCTTCCTTCCCATCCCCTCCAATGGACTGTCCCCTTTGTCCTCCCCCTTCTTCCATTCCTTTTCAGTGTTTCCCGGTCTCTGGGCTATTTCATACTGCCTACAAACATGCCCATGTCTCCTTTATCCGAAAAACTCCAACTTGATCCTTCCATCTCTGCTAATTACTGTCTCCTATCTCTTCTGCCTCTGTAGCTAAACTTCTCAAAAAGCCCATCGACAGTAGGTACCCCCACTTTCTCTCCTCACTTCTCCGCAGCCAGGACCCCATGGCTCCTTTCCTTGATATCTGGGGAGCCATCCTCTCCTGGTTCTCCTCCTACCTCTCTGACCATTCCTTCTCTGTCTTCCTTGCCAGACCCTCCTCCAGATCACCCCTTCTAACTGCGGGTGTCCCTCGGGGGTTCTGTCTCGGGTGATTCCACTTGCTGATCTCCTCAGCTCCCATGGATTTCATGATCCTATGCAAGGATTCTCAGCTCTGCCCATCCTGCCCCAGTCTTTGCTGACTTCCAGACTTGCATCTCCAGCTGCCTTTCAGACAGTAGACCTCCTAGACTCAATATGTCCAAATAGAACTTCTCTTTTCCTCTCAACCTTCCCTCCCTCCTCTCTTCCCTATTAATACAGAGGGCAACCCTGTCCTCCCCCATCCCTCGGGGCTCACAGCCTAGGAGCCTTCCTGGATTTCTCACTCTCTCCTACCCTCCGTATCCAATCTGCTGCCATGGCCCGCTGATTCCCCTTTCAGCGTCTCTGGTAAATGCCCCTTCTCCTGACCCTGGCCCTAGGGCAGGCTCTCATCACCTCAGCCCTAGAGATTACCAAGCTTGCTGCTGGGTCTGCCTGCCTCACCGTCTCTCCCCACTCCAACCAAAGTGATTTTTCCTAAAGTGCACGTCATGAATATATCGCCCCACCTCAGTGAACTCTAATGGTTCCCTGTGGCCTGCAGGAGCAAAAGCAAAATGCTCTGACACTGAAAGTCCTAAATAACCCAGCCCCCTACTACCTTTCCATTCTTCTTGCACCTTACTCCTCAACAGGTATTTTTTTCAATCCAATGACACTGGCTGTTCTGCAAACAAGATGCTCTCTCAGCTAAGGGCATTTTCTCCATGCCTGGAATGTTCCCCTGCTCAGATCTAAATACTGAACTCCCTTGCTTTTGAGTCGGGACTAAAATCCCATCGTGCAGCACAACCATTACTGGGTCTGTATCCCAAGGAAATCATAAAGGAGGGAAAAGGACTCATGTGCAAAAATATTTGTAGCAGCTCTTTTTGTGGTAGCAAAGAATTGGAAAATGAGTAGATGCCCATCAATTGGGGAATGGCTGAACAAGTTGTGGTATATGAAGATAGTGGAATATTTTCTATTAAAAATGATAAACAAGCTGATTTTATTTTATTTTATTATAGCTTTTTATTTACAAGACATATACATGGGTAATTTTTCAGCATTGATTCTTGCAAAACTTTCTGTTCCAACTTTTCCCCTCCTTTCCCCCACCCCCTCCCTTACAAGGCAGGTAGACCAATACATGTTAAATATATTAAAGTATATGTTAAATACAATATATGTATACATAGTTATAGAGTTATCTTGATGTTCAAGAAAGATCCGGTCTAGAAAGAAGGTAAAAAAAAAAAAAATCTGAGAAGGAAAACAAAAATGCAAGCAAACAATAAGAGAAAGAGTGGAAATGCTATGTTGTGATCCACACTCATTTCCCATAGTTCTCTCTGGGTGTAGCTGATTCTCTTCATTACTTAACAATTGGAGCTGATTTGGATCCTTTCATTGTTGAAGAGGGCCAGGTCCATCAGAACTGATCATCATATAGTATTGTCGTTGAAGTATATAATGATCTAGTTCTGCTCATTTCGGAACAAGCTGATTTTAGAGATTTACACTAATTGATGTGCAAAACAAGCAGAACCCAGGAAAACATTGTATACAATAACAGTAAGAATATGTGATGATCAACTATAAAAGACTTGGTTTTTCTCGATGATTCAGTGATTCAAGGCCAGAAAAAGAACTACGGAGATTGAATATAAATCGACACATGCTATGTTCACTTCTTTTTTCTGTGTTTTTTTCTCTCACATGGCTTTTCCCTTTAATTCTGATTTTTCTCTTTCAACGTGATTTATAAAGCACTGCGCATTTAAAAAACAAATAAAGGCTAAATCTTTTTTAAAAAATATCTTAACTATGCATAAATAGAATGAATCGCCTTGAGAAACAGTGGATTCTCCCAAAAGCTATATGACATTTGTCCCGTGAGTCAAAACGGAGTTTTTTGTTTGTTTTTTGTGTAGGCTGGACTAGATGGTCCCTGAATTTCTTTTTAATTTCGGGATTTTATGATTTTCTTGGATTAAGATGCTGAAGGGAAAGAATGAATAAAGGCTGTTGGTCGATGATATTAGCTTTAACCAGAATCGATGGGAGGACATAACTGAAAAATTAAGGAATCCTCCATCATGTCAGTAAAATTGGAAGGACCCAGGTCAGCGGCTGCTAAGTATTTAGTGCAACACATGCAAACAAGGACGCTCAAGCAAGCAGGACAGCCTGGCGAGAATCTCAGAGGACGGCACCGAGATTAAGGAGGAAGAGAAAAGGCTTCTTGCAGAACTGAGAGTTAGCTGGGACCTGAAGGAAGCCAGGAGGTCTAGCTAAGGCTGGAGCTCACGCTCCCGTCCGCATCAGTCCTCGCTCCAGCCGCTCTAGACTCCCCGCTAGACAAAGAGAAGCGTGGGTTGTGGGGAGGGGCTTAGGGGAGGGTTTCCCGGCTGGAGAATATTATCTCCAAAGTTGGCAGAAAGTGGAAGAGCAGATCGGCGCCTTCGGGCAGGAGACAGCTTCAGCACCAGCCGCTAGACCACGGGTGACTCCCATCCTCCGCTCTCTCGGAAGTGCTACCCAACGCCGGGATTAGGTGCCGCAGAGAGCGAGCAGAACTGCGCCTGCGCATTACATTTCTCCTCCGCCTCGGGGGCGGGGAATTCCGTCTCACGTCCTCCCAATCGATTCTTCGGGAAGCTGGATTGAACCACGCTCAGGAAGAGGGAGGGACCGACCCGCAGCGAAGCAGGTTGTGGGTGGGCAGTTCTCGAGCGCAACGAATCGTTGCTTGAAGGGGGAAGAATAGGGGTGTGGGCCAATGAGGCGAGGCGGGACCAGCTCCACCTCCGGAAACAGCAGGCCAATCGGCGCGGAGCGGCGGGTGGGCCGGGGAGGCTGCTGGGGAGGAGCGGGCGGAGCGGGATGGCAGGCGCCGCTCGGGAAGTGCTCACGTTGCAGCTCGGCCACTTCGCCGGCTTCGTGGGTGCACACTGGTGGAACCAACAGGTGAGCCCCTACCCTTCCTGACCCCTACCCGCCTACGGCTAACGGGATCCCCAGACTCCGACTTTCTCGGCCCCTTTGCCCCAGCCGGCTCAGGCCTGCCCCGGCACTGGACCCAGCAGCCTGCGTCCCCCACAGGATGCCGCATTGGGCCGCCTGGCCGGAGCCAAGGAGGTGCCCGGAATCAAGGAGCTGCTTCCAGGAGAGCTGTGCCCCGATGTCTTGTATCGGGCAGGCCAGACCCTGCACGGCCAGGAGACCTACACTCCCCGCCTCATCGTCATGGACCTGAAGGGTGAGCCGTGCCCCCCGGAGCGAGAGGGTGGGAATCGGGCCCCCTCCTTAAGGGACCTTCGAGGCTTTTCTGTCCCTGGGCCCACTGAAGGCCTCTTTGTAGTCCCAGGTACTTTGCCAGGACCTAGCGGTGGGACGTGGACAGCAAATTGTTTTCCTTCTTTGGGCCTCAGTTTCTAAACTGCAGAGTGAAGGCATGGGCCCGATAAGGTGATCTATCAGATCCTTTTCAAGTCATGTTCTCTGATTAACGTCAACCTAGTTCCAATTTTCTAGCAATCTAGCTTTTCCCAATCATAAATGTCTTTCTGTGCAGACCCTACCCTCCCTCCAGCCACCTTGTTGTTCAGACTTCCTTAAATCACCCAGTCATCTTTTATTTCAGAAAATCAGTTAATTTTTCAGTGATCTAAGTAGAGTGAACTTAATTTGAGTTTCTGTTTAAGCTCACAATGCTGACCTGCTTTCTAAAAAAGAAGGTAAGAGAGTTTAAGGAACAACTATTTTGTGGACTGTCAGGGAAAATGAAGCTTTCTTTTTAAAGAAAAAACAAACCAAGAAGGGGAGAGGACTAAGTTAAATATTAAAACAAAGAAAAGGCTCCGGAGAAGAATCTTGACCTGTGTGGAGAAACTGAAAGCTGAAAGAATGTGACTCGAGAAAAAAGGGAAGAAAACTTTCTACAAACTTGGAGATAATTCATGTGAAATTCTTGAAGAAGGAACTGGACCATCTGAAGAGAAAGATGCTTTTGGAACTGAAGTTTTAAAACCACAGATGCTGACAGATGAAAATATTCAATAAGAGTCAGAGAAAGTTGACAGGATTAAGTAGCATTGGTATCCATTCTGAGGGGATGAGATAGCTCCTTATTTTTCCAATAATACAAAGAGTTTATTATTCCTTGGTTATGTATTCAGAATATGGCAGAGAATGTTTAAAGTTAAAAAATCCATACAATTATGACCCACTACTGATAATTCACATAAGTCTAAGGGACATTGCCAAGTGGAACTTGGCTAAAGATTATAAGCAAAAAGCGGTTTAGGAGCACACTCGGAGAGGTAGGTTTTTTTGGAAACATGACTTACAAATCAAGGTCAAGGTCTTCTGAAGAGAAGTAGATTTGGGATGTGAAGTTAAGAAAATGTCTGAAAATAGACCTAAAATATAAATGATGGAGAGATGAAAGGTACTTAATGAGAAGTGATAAAAATGTATTTGTTTAGAATCTTCCCAATTCAATCTAAGACTTTTAATCGAAAAGAGGAAGGGAAAAACTTGGATATATATAATGCAGGAAGTTACAATGTTGGAAGATAGTAGATATCTACAAGAATTGATAGAAGGTAACATCTAAGGAACTACCTACAAATTCCATGGCTTCAGATGTTGATATGCAAATGCAAAAAATATAGGTAAAAAGCAAAGGGCAGGAGGCAGCTAGTTGGTGCAGCAGATAGAGCACCAGCCTTGAAGTCAGGAGGACCCGAGTTCAAATCTGGTTTCAGACACTTAAGGCTTCCTAGCTATGTGACCCTGGGCAAGTCACTTAACCCCAATTGCCTCAGGGGAAAAAAAATAAACTTGGTAGGCCTGGGGCCAGGACAACACATTTTTCTTAGGTCAAATATGAGTTTCATATACTTACTAGTTCTAGAACTCTGAGATTAATTGCTTTTCTCAATTCCTTCATCTGTAATATGAGCTGAAGAAGAAAGTGGCAAACCACTCCAGTATTTTTGCCAGGAAAACCCCAAAAGGAATAATGAAGGGTTGGACATAACTGAATTTGACTGAAGAGAATGGGGAAATGTCAACTAGAAATCTTCATGCAAAGGAGCTATTTTGACCATTATAGGTATTAGTAAGACTAGGTGGGGTGATAACTGTGAGTGAAGTTACGTTAATGAACTCTTAATTATTTTGCCATTCCTTCAAAGAATAGCCACTTTATCTCTAGTTCTTTGATGCCACAAAATATTCTATTAATGTTTTGGTACATATAGGATTGCCTGCGTCAAAAGATATGGACATTTTAGTCACTTTATAATTCTAAATTGATTTCCACAATGATTGTGGTAATAATTCATACCTTCAATAGTATAGCTGTCTTTTTTTCTTTTGGCTGAGACAATTGGGGTTACGTGACTTGCTCAGGGCCACACAGCTGGGACATATTAAATGTCTGAGGCCAGATTTGCAGTCAGGTCCTCCTGACTTCAGGGCTGGTGCTCTATCTACTTACACCAACACCAAAAAGACAACACCCGTCTTTTCTATAGTCATATGAAAAAATGCTCTAAGTCACTACTGACTAGAGAAATGCAAAGTAAAACAACTGTTGGAGAAGATGTAATAAAATTGGAACACTGTTGGTGAAATTGTGAATTGGTATAGTCATTCTGTAGAGCAATTTGAAACTATGCCCAGAGGACCACAAAGCTGTACATACCCTTTTATCCAGTAATATCATTTCTGAGTCTGTATCCTAAAAAGAATATAAAAAATGGAATAAAACCCACAGGTAAGAAAACATACCAGCTTTTTGTGGCAAAGAATCAGAATTTGACGAGATGCCCATCAATTGGGAAATAGCTGAACAAGTTGTGATTTATGAATAAAATGAAATTCGATTGTTCTATTAAAAAAAATGAGCAGGCTGATTTCAGAAAATCTAGAGACTTATATGAACTGCCACTGAATGTAGTAAGCAGAACCAGAACATTGTACACAGTACTTGTAATGGGAAATGGGGGACTACATCCAGAGAAAGAACAAGAGACTGAATGCACATTAAAGCATACAATTTTCATTTTGGTTTTTATCCTTTCTTGTGGTTTTTCCCTTTTGTTCTGAATCTTTTCACAAATAAAATTAATGTGGAAATATGCTTAATATGACATGTATAACCTGTATTTGCTTGCTGTCTTGGAGAGGGAGGGAGAAAAATAAGATAAAAATTTTATAAAAAATGAATGTTGGAAACTCTTTACATGTAATTAGGGGGAAAATAAAATGCTATTAAATGGGGAAAAGGTATTAAAAACATTAAAGTAATTCTGGAACAAAGAGGGAAAAAACAAAGAAGGAATATGACCACTGCTTTTTGGGATGGGACTATGCTTATAGAGAACAAAGAGAAAGTAATGCTGTTCAACTCTGATTTTACTTCTTTCCTCTTCCAGAAACTACCTGTAAGGGTCCTTCCAGCTCCAAGTTTAAGATCCTGTGACCTTTGGTCTGAAAACGATAGACTAAAAAGGGATTCAAGGGAGCTGAGAAGTTAGGAAAGAAAATAAGAGAGTACCTAGTGGTCCTTGATTTGTTTATCATCAAGTTTGTAAACTACATCAAAGTGAAATAAAAAAAATAGCCAGTATTTCTTAAAACAGACTGCTAGACTAATTTCAATTCTAATCTGATTGATCAAAGGTATGCTATAGATAAGTTTGGCTAGAGTTTAGCAAAGCTTATAACAAAAGCTCATGCCTTTAGGTATTCGATAAATACCTTGGAAATCAATACTATTCTTGTGAAAACAGAATAGTAATGAAATTCTTGTGAAAAGAGAGAGATGTAGGTTAAATGATAGTGCATTTAGATGAATATGAACCTGGTTGAGCCGAAGCTAAGTGTAGTCACTAATGATTTATTGCCATTTGGGAAAGTGAGAAAGCTGCAGGGATTTCTACTTGTTTTTGTTATACTAATTTTTCTTTTTTGATCGTAAGCTCAATATTGACCTAACAGTGATTAGTCATTCCAAAAAGATATGACTTGGAGCTGAATTGAGACACAGGGTCTAGCAGTCATAGTTCTCATGTCCTCTAACCTAATTCAGTGTCCAGAAGATATTAACCAGGACAGTGAAAAGTCTTAAGATCATGCTATTGAAGGATCAGATAAAAGAACTGGGAGTTTAAGGAAAACCAGAGTTGGAGAGAATGTAATAGACATTCAGGTATTTGAAAGTAGTTATATGGAAGAGCAGATTTTTTCTATTTGGTTCTATAGTGGAAATGTAGTAGTAGTGATGGAAATCATAGCTCATTTTTGTTCAGGTCCCTCTCCAGTTTTAGGATTTTTTAAAAAAATGTCTTTGCTATTGTCTGTATACCATTCATGTTCAATCCAGAGGAGTGACTTGCCAGGTAATGTTAATTGACCAAAAGCTAAAAAGTGTCAGTATGGACAAAAGATTTAGAGGCAGGAAGGATCAGAGGCCTCTTTTTGTGAACTGAGATAGACAGGGGAAGTGACTTGCCAGTATTTTGGAATATCACGGGCATTCCTCCAATTCCTAATTCTGAGAGTACTTTCTACCCCGGTATGCTACATTACAACAATGGTGCCTATACAGTGCTTTAAGAATTTTTTCCCATAAGATTTTCCTCTATAACACCGGATAGCAGCCCCTCTGCAGGTAGAGATGAGTGCGATGACTTCTGTAAGGTATGGCAAGAGTTGCTTCTGAGCTGCAGCTCCAGCTGCCGGACTCTTGGGCTGCTCAGGGCTCCTGTATTAGTCAGTCTCACTGGCTACTCCCGAGACACCTGATGTAGGTCACTTCTTATGATTACACAGCTAACAAGTGGCAAGATGGAGCTGCTCCTGCTTCAGTGTTCCTTCCACTACAGCACCTATCTGAGAAAGATTCCTCAAGCAGTTTAATGTGAGAGAGGGGTTTGGAGTGAAGCACACATGGGAGAAGTCAGCCGGGCTGCCCTTAGCTTCTGTGTACCTTTGCCCTTCTCTCCCTGTAGGCAGCCTGAACTCCCTGAAACAAGAAGGCGGACTATACCAAGACAAACATCTGGATGCTGCCATCGCTTGGTGAGGGATGAGAAAAGGGGGGTGGAGGCAGGGCACTGTACCCCTCAAAAGGAGTCTGAGGACCATTGGCCCTGGGGCCGATCTTTATTTCAGGCAAGGTAAACTCACAACCCATAAAGAGGAGCTACAAGCCAACAACCCCTTTCTGCAAAACCTCCTGAGTGCAGAGGTGAGGCCCGAGGCCCGGGAGCAGGCTGCTGCTTCCCATTTTAACAACAGTGCCTCCATTGTAGTGTGGTATCATCGATTTCTTGTTTGAAACACTTCAGCAACCCATGTAGCACAAGACCGAATAGAGTCTGGGGCATAGGAAGCATCCTGAAATCACCCCAAAGTGATTTGGATTATTTTAGCAATTGTCTAGCCTTTTGTGACAATTGTTGGGTTTTTGGTTAAGTGGTCTACATTTAATGGGTAGTCTTTTCTTTGTTATAAATTAATTCCTTTTGATAATTTTGGATGGCAAAGGACACTAAGACTTTCACTGGTATGCCAACTTTTCCCTAAGATGAATGGAGTTAAGTGTAAATGTTGTTCCTTCTCTTAGGGAGTGATGAGTAGTGATGGCGTCTGGAGGGTCCAAGCATTTCCCAATGGTAAAGGTGAGATCTTTGGCAGCGGGAGAGGAGGTAACTGGGCCAGCAGACCTAAAAGCAGATTACAAAAGCCTGACCTCCCCACTTCTCCACAGGTCTTCTACCACTTGCCAAAGCCTTTTCCCCCACCTCTAAATCACTAATTCCTCCTGAGGGGAGCATCAAAGTCTGGTCTGACTTCCTTCATGTGCAGTTACATCCCAGAAGTATCTGTATTATCCAGAAGTACAACCATGATGGGTATGAGGGCGCCAGGGGTTGGTGGAAGTCGATCCCTACTTAGAGCTGGAATAGCTCTTGCTAAGCTGTGAGCTCTGTGTTCCACAGGGAGGCAGGCCGCCTAGAGGGCTTTGGCCAAGGTGAAAGCCTCTTAAGGGAGCCTACCTATCTGGAAGAGCTCGAAGACAGACTGCACTTCTATGTGGAAGAATGTGACTATTTGCAGGTAGCAGAGGGGCTAAGCGGGTATGAGGGTCGGTCGATTTCTTCCCCATGAGTCATTAATATTTCTTCCCTGTCAAGGGTTTCCAAGTCCTGTGTGATCTGCATGATGGCTTCTCTGGCCTAGGAGCTAAAGCTACAGAATTGCTTCAGGATGAATATGCTGGACGGGGAATCCTGACTTGGGGTCTGCTTCCTGGCCCCTATACTCTAGGGGTAAGTGATAGAAAAAGGAAGCATTACTATTACTATACTCCCTGAAAGATCTCTATGAAGAGAGAGGTGAAAAAGATACCATGAGAGAGGTAAGAAAGGTACAATTTGTTTGTGCCATTCTTTTCTTTCTTCCTCTAGGAGCCTCAGAAAAACTTCTATCGACTCTTCAATACAGCCCTAGGCCTTGTGAACATCGCGTCTCACAGCTCACTTATCTGTCCATTGTCCCTTGGGGGTGGCCTAGGACTTCGGCCTGAGCCCCCAGTTACCTTCCCACATTTACGCTATGATGTAAGTGTCTAGTTTGTATGTTTGGGGAACTGGCTTGTTCCTTACTGGGTTTGTGCCTGGGGAAAGGGGGATCCTGGGCCACAGGCTGAAGATGCGCCTTCCAGACCCTATTTGTTATCCTCCTCTCTACCACTATTACCCAGAATACTTGACAATTGCCTTCCCAGACTCATGACCAAGCACTTCTCTAATTAGTCCTTCTTCTTTCTTTAGGTCACACTGCCCTACCACAGCAGTGCTCTCCTGGCTACAGCCCTAGATACGATCACTGTCCCCTACCGACTACATTCCTCCCCAATATCCATGGTGCATCTGGCTGATATGCTGAGCTTTTCTGGGAGAAAGGTGTGGAAACCCAGTGGGGAAATCTAGATGTGATTAGAGAACTAAAAAGTCAAGAAATCCATCATCTGATTTTTCTTTTCCCCTTTTAGGTAGTTACAGCTGGGGCCTCCATCCCCTTTCCAGTGGCTCCTGGCCATTCCCTTCCAGATACCTTAGCTCAATTTGGAGGAACCACACCCTGGACTCCACTTTCTGCATGTGGAGAGCAAAGTGGCACTCGATGCTTTGCACAGTCTGTGGTGCTTCGGGGTGTGGACAAAACACGGCAGACCAGGTAGGGGGTAGGAGGTGTGTCTTCCTATTATCATTTATGCCCTTCTGATTTCCAACCATTTCAGAGCTTTAAAATTCCAATTAGGTTGTGGGCTATCAGGGGCTCCTCTTTCCATATCTAATTTACTCTGGATAATAACAGCTTCTGTGTTTCATTGGGCAGTCAGCTCTCCCCAGGTACATCACCAAGTTCCCCACTCCATGCCTGTACTAGTGGAGAGGAGGTGCTGGCCCAGTATTTACAGCAGTTGCAGCCTGGGGTCCTGAGGTATGTAAAACGTTTTCACACTCCCCCTCCCCCAATAATTTCTTGGCTTTAAGATTCTTCCTCATTTCTCCTCTTGGATTGGGTTCCACATCCCAAGTCACTCCATTCTCTGGGCCTTAGATTCTTGAGATATATAATATGTATATTATATCATGTGTTGTATACAACAAAGTTGGCCATGATGATCTTTTAAGATTCCTTGCAGCTATGATGTTTTGAGGTTCCTGTAAACCAGGTCTCTTAAATCTGTGCCCCATCATCTTTTTGCCTTTGACAAGTTTGTGGAAAACTTTTTGCACAGAAAAAAAAACTCTAAAACATATCTTCCCAGCTCCTCCCAGTTGCTGCTGAGTCCATGTAGGGTAGTACCGCCATACCCACGATTCTTCTCCTCAAGGCTCAACCAACAGGGTTTGATTCTGGATGGCACCCACAATGGGACAGGTAAGAAATGGGACAGATCTAACTCCTAAAGAGACTTGCTTCTCCCCAGCTTCATGACATCTCAAACCCCCCACAACAGTTTCTTTAATTCTAAGGCTCTATCCTATTGGAATGAATTCTCCCTTTCATGGGTAGGGAGGGAGAAGTAGCTATTAAGTAGGAAAAGGGCACAGAAAAAAAGAATTCTTACTTCACAATTTTGTCTGAGGTTGGCTCACCCCTTCACCTATTCTAGGAAATGAGGTCTCTCTTACTTCTGATTGCACTGTCCCTTCCACAGCAGTGGAGACTATTCCTGTGCTCACTACCCTGTGCTCTACCTCACTGCTGCATCGGGTCTTGAGCCGCTTGGCTGGGGAACTGGCCAACCTTGACTTGAGACGCTGGGCCAGTTTTCTGGCAGCAGGTGTGGAACAAGATGACATGGAAGAAACTATACAGGAGCTGCACAACCTGGCTCAGTGTTACAAAGATGGAGATAGCCTCATAAGCTGAGCCCCTTTCATGGACTGCGCAGCCCAGAGAGGGAAAAAAATAAAATAGTTTTCAATAAACATGACTGCTGTGTATAGCAATTTTTATCTTGGGGCTGGCCAGATACACCAATAGGGCTTGTTTATTTTGCTTTAAGAAAGATGGTAATTGGATCACAAAACAATAAATATGTAACATGGAGATTAGAGGGGAGAAAGCTCAATCAACCCTCTTAGGTACAGTATTTACAAATTTACAAATTACAAATCCAGATCAGTGCAGCCTTCATAACAGGCCTTCCTTTCAAATATTAAGAAGGCTGAAACCCAGGGCCCTTTAGTTCCCAGCCTGCTTTTTCTTTTTCTTGGACTCCCTGCTTACTTCAGCCTTGTAAACTGAGCCCCAAATAACCATAATGGAGAGGGGAGGGAGTGTGTCTTTCCTATCTCTCCTGGTAAGGTGCCATGATGGGTTTGGTCCTGTACAAACACCACCTGTGTCTCTGGAATTTCACTCATCTGGTTCCTCTTCAGACAGAAGATCCCCCCGGTCAGAGAGCTGATCTGTGTTACTGGTGCTGGTAGCATCATCCTCATCCTCAGAGCTGGCCTCGCAGGCTGTGTGGAAGAGCTGCATCAGTTCCCTGAACCGGTGTGAAACCTGTGGGAAAACCAAGGGAGTATCTGTGTATGCTTTGTAGCTAACACAGCTAAGAGCAGCTCCGGGCACGGTTCATGAAGTGCTCTGTGTCAACCTCTGGGAAGCAGGTAGTCATAGTTATCCTTACTACAGTAATAGTTAAAGGAAGTGAAGACTCACAGATAGTCATAGCCTTAGTAAGGAGCAGAATTTGGCCTTGAAGACCAGGTGTCTTCTGCTGTTTTCTCAGCTGTCACGCCTTAGAAGGATTCAGTGCTCAACTCTTGGAGTCTGTCTTGTTTTCTCTTCACCCTGCCTCCTGTTATGGAGATGAAACCCAGCTTCCTTCTCTCCCCAAATTGGCCTTTTAGAGAAGTACATTCTGGAACTGTCACATTCCCCAGCTTTTCTATTCCTCCTGTTCTGGGAACCTAAAGCCCACTAAAAGTGGGAAGTAGTAATTTGAATCAATTCTGTCCCCCTATTTTCCACACCCACATCCTGCCATGATGAGACACTTTGAATGCTTTACCCAAAGTTTCCTTAAAAATGTGTGAGCTTCCTCATGTCCATCTACATCTCAAACCCCTTACCTCTCCAGGAGTCTTATTGCCCAACTGCTGTGAGATGGTGCTGAAAGTCTGAGGCTGTGCCCCTCGTTCCTGGCACATGGTGAGGATCACTCGATCAGCCTCCCTGTAACACAGATAACCGAGATGGCCACAGGGACCTGGTCTCAACTCCCCAATCCCCAATATTTTACCATGCCTACCTTGTCCATAGGACAACCTTTTCACCAGTGGAGCTGACCTTGCTGTTGTTGGCACATACTGTAGCTTCTGAAGCCTTTAGGGGGTGCTCTCCATCAGACCCCTTGACATGCAGGCCAGTGTCCTCTTTGGATGAACCTCCAACAGAGACCCTGTGAACAGCCCCTGAAGTGGTAGTTACTGGTGAGGGGGATTCAAGGATGGTGGGAATCCTGGTTGTTGTCTTATTGTCAAATTTCCTGCCAGGATGCAGCCAGCTATTGGGAGTATCTGGTTTCCCTTGCTCAGAGGCCCATCCTTTCCCAACATTTGTGGTGTTAGACGGCAGGGGACTTGGAGGGGTGGTGAGACACCCTGCAGCTTTCCCAGAACCTGCCATGGCCCCTGCCTGCTGGGCTTCACTCAAAGTTTGCAGTTTTGGGGATGGGGCATTGATGCCTTCAGCTCCAGTTTGTCTTCTGATTGAGTTGGGAACAAGTCCAGCCTTAGGGGAACTTTGAGGGCTCTCTGGTGAACAAGGTGCTGGAACATCCAAAGGGGCTTTGTCTGTGGAGTTTCCTTCTTCAGAAGAGAGCACTGCTCCTCCCATTTCCAATCCTGCTCAAAAACATAGGACAGGTACAAGGAAACAATAAACAGGTCAAAGAGGACCTCATAAAGTCAGCTGGCAGAGATGAGGATGTGTGTGGGAGAGAGGTGGGTTTTTATGTCACAGTGTGCTCCTCTGAGATTATCTGAAGACCATGAATTTCCTACAAATAAACCTGGGTATGTCCTAGTTCCTGGCTTTACATAAGAAGACAAGGGGATAGGCAAAAAGGATGGAGAATTGGGCAGGAGGTTCAAATCAGCCTACCAGAAGTCAAAAGTGACAATAAAATAAACCTAAGGTCTATTTTTGTGAGAGTGGTAGTCTGAAGCATCAAACTTTTACAATGCAAGGAGATAAGGGGATTAGGGATAGAGAGTGGAAAGAAGTACCTGGAACATGCCCCTCTCCTTTTCTGGCTGCTCTCAGGACTCTGCTATCTTGCTCATCTAGGGCCTCTTCCTCCCCTGGCTCCCTGCCTCGTCCAGCTTCTTTAGCATCAGGGGTAGGGCTGGCCTCAGGAGGAGGGCTTGTACCCAGCAGCTCATGGGACTCCTTGTTTTTGCAGGTCTTGCTTTCACATACCTGTAGGGATGGTTTTAAGTCACAAATAACCCCTTTGGGACTCAATGAGGGAAGAAGGCCCAAGGACAGAACCATTAATCCCCCTCCATTAGAGCCTAGCACCTTCTCAAAATAAAAGAGCAATTGGGCAAAAGATGTTATCCTGTAACCCAAATGTTTACATCCTGTTTTAACAACTCTACTATGTTCTTCCATTAATCTCTTTGCCATCCTGACAAAAATGCACCTTTGCTTCACTTTAAGAAAACTGTACAATCAAAGCAATTACTAGGAGTTATTTTGCTCAATTATGTCAATAAATCTAACAATTTAAGTGAAATGGAAAAATACTTCAAAAAGAATAGACTGTCTAGATCAGAGGTCCTTAAACTTTTTAAATAGGGGGCCAGTTCACTGTCCCTCAAGACTGTTGGAGGGCCAGACTATAGTAAAAACAAAAACTTTGTTTTGTGGGCCTTTAAATAAAGAAACTTCATAGCCCTGGGTGAGGGGGGATAAACGTCCTCAGCTGCTGCATCTGGTCTCTGAGCTATAGTTTGAGGACCCCCGGACTCTAGATTAACAGAAGAAGAAATATATAAATAGATCTATTTTAGAAAAAGAAACTGAACAGACCATAAGTGAGTTTCCTTAAAAAAAAAAAAAAAAAAAAAATCAGGACCAGATGGGATTTGCATGTGAATTCTACCAAACATTTAAAGATCATCCAATCCCAATATTAAATAAATTATTTGGAATAATAATCAAAGGAGTCCTATTAAACTCCTTTTGTGAAACAAATATGGTGCCGATGCCTAAATGAAAAAGAGCAAAAACAGAGAAAGAAAATTACAAACCAATTTCACTAATGAATATAATATATGCAAAAATCCTAAATAAAATGCTAGCTAGGAGATTACAACAATGTTTCTCAACGACTATACACTGTGACCAACTGGAATTTGTATTAGGAATGCAAGGATGGTTTAATATAATTGGTTGTATTAACAAAAATCATGATTATATCAATGCAGAAAAATTTTTTTTTGACAAACACAATAGTCTTATTAAAAACACTTGAAAGCACTGACATAGGGATGAAGTATCTGCCTTGGAATCAGGAAGACCTAAGTTCAAATACGGCCTCAGGTACTTAATAGCTGTGTGACCCTGGAAAATTTATTGTTTTTTTCAAACTCAAAAACAAAAGCATATGTGTTTTTTTTTCTTAAAATGATAAGCATCATCAGTAAGCATTATTTACAAATATTTGAAAAAATTTACAGGGATCAGCTAGAAGCTTTTCCAGTAAGATCAGGAGTGAAACAAAGATGGCCACTACTGTCGCCAATATTTTTCAATATTACATTAGAAATACTAGCAATAAGAGAAGAAACCGAAGAAATAAGACTGGGTACTTAAGTAATAAAACTATCTCTTTTTTCAAATGATATGATATACTTGGAAAGTTCAAGAGATTCAAGGTTAGCATAATTTTGGGGAATGGCTAAATAAATTGTGGTGGCACTATGCAATGATGAGCAAGATGCTTTCAGAAAAACATGGAAAATCTGCATGATATTGATGGTACAACAAATCATGAAGGTAGAGAACTGACTAGGAAGAATTCACAGGCTCAGGCCATCTTCAAGTTAAGAGGCAAAAAGCTTTATGATGATGTCATAAGGCAGGCTAAGTACCCTAGCAGTATTCCCAGTTTACAAGAGAAAAGATGGAACTTTTTATAGGAAAGGACTCAAAGTAAGTCCTTTACTTATACAAACTATGCCAGTTGCTAGCCTCAGAAAGTCAACTGGTCATTAAGGAATGTTTATTTAAAATAATCTCAAAGGCTGACATCTATAGTTTGTACTTCTGACTGTATACAGTAACTGTGACTATCAATTTAATATAATTCTGTCCATACAAGAAATTCAACAAGGCCCCCTCCCTTAAGACAAGATAATCCTGTTAGTATCCCTCCTTGAGGCCCACCTAGACAATGTGTTGCTATCAGTAAAAGGATAATCTTTTACTGTAGATTTATTCACCCCATCATTATATTACAGTGAAATAAGTAGACAAGAGAATGTATAAAATAATTGTGAAAGACTGATTCTGAATAACACAAAGGGCCTATGAAGATCCTATATACCTCCAGAGAAAGAACTGATAAATAGAATGTATGCCTTGTGTGCTTGTACATATGAAGACAGTTAAGAACTTAAAATGTAACCCCAAAAAATTAAAGTTAAAAAAAAAGAAAAAAATCTCATTACAAGAACCAAGCTTGGCCCAGAACAAGAGAGGTAAGAAAGCACTGCCTGCCCATCCATCATATCCCAGTCTCCTTTGTAGAAATAAAACATCAAGAAACTTGATAATGTCAGACTTCTTTTGAAATGTTAGTTTTGTTGAACTTTTAAAATTCTGTCATAAGGAAGGGTCCTAGGGAAGGGACAAGGATGCTTACATTAGTATATATGTAATGTAAAAAAAAGGTTAATACATATTTTTAAAAAATATATGAATGTATAAATTTTAAATAGGGGTTGCAAGACTCCTTTTGAAAAGTTATAAATTACCTAAACCTTTTGATATTTGTCCTCCAGTCTTTCTCCTTTTGTTCCAGTCTCAGAACAGGTGTCTCCTTTTAATAGGACAATATGACTGATTTTGATCTCATTTCCTATTTCTGGTATCCAGTCACCAAAATCATCTTGATAGAATCTTAGCTACTGCTCCAGCCCTAATTATCCTCACTAGAACAACAAAAAGATTTTTACCATGCATGCTTTATTTGAAATAAAGCCAGTCATAGGGACTTTCCCTAGCACATCCTTATTTGAGATTATCCAAACATATGCAAAATCTCACCTGAGATTATCCAATTTTCCTGCCAATTCTCCTGTTTATTTATTTATTTTTGTCCCCATACAGATAAACTCTTGCCTTGCTCAGTAGGTGGCTGCTCCCTCCCTTAAGGAGAATAGCCCACAGGGTGTTACCCAATCCTTCTAAAAGCCCAAATAAATGCCCTTGATTGAATTCTTTCAGGGATGCTACAACAACCCAAAATCCCAACAAACTTGTCTATTTTGCAATTTTCTCCTATCCATTGCCTCCCTTTCTGTTGCTTACAAGTATGCCTCCCCAATTCTTTAAAAAAATTATTTGATCTTATGATAACTTTCCCTTTTACAACCAAACTGAGAAAAAGCTGTCTTGGAAGGTAGGAAAGGGAAAAAAAAAAAAAAAAAAAAAGCTTGTTAATTTAAAAAAATCTGCAAGGAATTTAATCAAAGAACTTGAGAAGATCATAAAATACAAAATGGATGATTTTGATTATATTAAAGTCTTTGTGCAAACAAAATCAATGTAGTCAAGATTAAAAGGGAAGCAGAAAACTGGAAAAAATTTTTTACATCCAAGTGTTCTAATAAAGATCTCATTTCTAATATAGAGAACTGACTCAAATTTGTAAGAATACAAGTCATTGTCCAATCGATAAATGGTCAAAAGATATGAAGAGACAATTTTCAGATGAAGAAATTTTATTTTATTTTTATTTTTTATTATAGCTTTTTATATACAAAACATATACATGGGCAATTTTTCAACACTGACCCTTGCAAAACCTTCTGTTCCAACTTTTCCCCTCCTTCTCCCACCCCTCCCCTATATGGCAGGTAGTCCCATACATGTTAAATATGTTAAAGTATATGTTAAATACAATATATGTATACATATTTATACAGTTATCTTGTTGCACAGGAAAGATTGGATTTAGAAAGAAGGTAAAAATAATCTGAGAAGAAAAAAACAAAAATGCAAACAAACAGTAACAGAAAGAGTGTGTTATGTTGTGGTCCATACTCCTTTCCCAGTGTTCTTTCTCTGGGTATAGCTAGTTCTGTTCATTACAGATTAGTTGGAACTGATTTGGATCCTCTCATTGTTACAGAGAGCCACTTCTATCAGAATTGATCCTCATATAGTACTGTTGTAGAAGTGTATAACTTTCCTGATTTTGCTCATTTCACTTAGCATCAGTTCATGTAAATCTCTCTAAGCCTCTCTGTATTCATCCTGCTGGTCACTTCTTATAGAACAATGATATTCCATAACATTCAGTCATTTCTAGTCATATGAAAAGAGTCATATGCTCTAAGTCATTATTGATTTGTTGATTAAAGCAAATTAAGGCAACTCTGAGGTATCACTACACACCTTTCAGATTGGCTAAAATAAGATAATGATAAATGTTGGAGGGGATGTGGGAAAACCAGGACACTAATAGATTGTTGGTGGAGTTGTGAATTGATCCAACCATTCTGGAGAACAATTTAAAACTCTACCCACAGGGTTATCAAAGTGTGCATATTTTTTGATCCAGCAGCGTCTCTATTGGGCCTGTATCCCAAAGAGATCTTAAAGGAGGAAAAAGGACCCACATGTGGAGAAATGTTTAAAGCAACCTTTTTAATAGTGGCAAGAAATTGGAAACTAAGTGGATCTTCATCACTTAGGGAATGCCTGAATAAGTTATGATATATTTTTGTTATAGAATATTATTGTTCTATAAGAAACAATGAGGAGGATGATTTTAGAGAGGCCTGGAGAGACCTACATGAACTGATGCTAAGTGAAGTAAGTAGAACCGGGAGAACATTGTACACCTCAACAAGATTATATAATGATCAATTTTGATGGATGTGGCTCTTTTCAACCATGAGGTGACTTGTGTTGAAGAGAGCCATTTGCATCCAATGGGCATTGAAGGTAGATCACAACATAATATTTTCAACTTTTTTTGTTGCTGTTTGTTTGCTATTTTTTCCCTTTTTGATCTGATTTTTCTTGTGCAACATGATAAACGTGCAAACATATTTAAAAGAATTGAAAAAAAAAAGAATCGCATGTTTAACCTATATTGGATTATTTGCTATCTAGGGGAAGGGGGGGAGAAGAGAGGGAGAAAAATTTGGAACACAAGGTTTCTGCAAAGGTGAATATTGAAAATATCTTTGCATGTATTTTGAAAATAAAAAGCTTTTTAAAAAATCTGTCTACATTTCCTGAACCCACATCTCATTCATTTATCAAACCCTTGCAATCTGGCATCAATCAACTGATACTGTTTTAAGGTTTCTAAAACTCCAATGTCATACTCAATAGTCTCTTCTAAATCCTTATTCTTCTAGGACCTCAGTGCAGTATTTGACAATGTTGATCATTCCCTCTTTGGATTCTCTCTCTCTTTACAATTTTCATTTAATATTCTCTCCAGGTTCTTCTCCTATGTGGCACCTTCATTCAGGTCTCCTATCTAGTGGAGGTATAGTCCTAACTGTACTAAATGTCTTCCTTTTTCTCTTTAGTCTAAACAGTAACCTCAATAATTCCCAGCTATAACAAATTATACAAATAACTCTCACTCAACCCTATATAGCCTTCACTTCTGTTCTAAGCTCCTTTTCTATATTACTAACAATCTATTGAGTATCTTGAATTCATTGCTCCATAGGTACCTCAAACTTAGCACATCCAAAACACAACTCACTAAATCCTTCTTACTTCCTGTTTGTGTATATCAAAGCTACCACCACCCTTTCTTCCATTTTCCAAGTTCACACCTTTAAAGTCATCCTTAACTCATTTTACACTCAGTTCATACCCAATCAGCTGCCATGTCTCATCATTTCTATTTTTACAAGATTTCCCCAAACTGTCCTCTTTCCTCTGTTCATGTATCTGATTGAGGCCCTTATTTCATGTAGAACATACAGTGGTCTCCTACTTGGTCTTCATTGCCTCTACCTTCTACACTCACCTGTCAAATCGCTACTCCTAAAGCACAGCTTGACTATGTTGCTCCCTTTCAAGAAGCTAGTGGCTCCCTCTTTCCTTTTTGACACGCAAATTCTTTTGGCATTTAAAACACTTCCCAATCTGACTCACTACACATTATTTTCATCCACACACCCTAATGCCTGTACCTTCCACATCTTCCCAGAAGCTGTCCCTTCCATCAGGAATGTACTCTCTTTTCACCTCCAATTTAGAGAATCCCTAGCTTCCTTCAAGGTTTAGTTCAAGTGCTACCTTTAACATGAGGCCTCTCCCAAGTTATCCAAGTACTTAATTAATACTTGATGAATTAATTCAAAATAAGATTCTATTTATAAAGTTTAACTTGTAGTCTTTTGCTGAATTAAGCTATTACATAAATGAATGAGAAAGCACTTATTAAGCAATTACTTTGTGCAAAGCACCATACTAATTGATAGAGATCCAAGGAGAAAAGCAAGATAATCCTACTCTTGAAGGAGCTCACAGTCTAATAGAGGGAAAAAACATCTATAGCAAGTGTCGACCTAAAAGTCAGATGGAAAGTCCCCAGGACTCTAAAGCAAATTAATTTATACAGTTCCAAAGTCCAAGTATTTTAAAAGCTGTAACAAGGCAGATAGCATAACCCCACGGACATTGCATATTAGTACTGGACATGACTTTGGAGCCTATCTAATCCAACTTAATTTTTGAGATGAGGAAATTACATGAAAGGGCTTCAGTCAGGCCTGAACTAAGATGCACCTGTGACCAACCTCATTTGCTTTCTGACCAAGCTTACCTTGCTGCTACAATGGCTACAACCTCTTCTTCTGTTCTTCTTTAACTTGGGGTCTGGATTGCCTTCATGGCAGGAACAGACACAATCTTTGGGGCCATCTGGCCACTCTGTTTCCTAGAAAAAACACAGGGTCAGTTGGCAGCCTGGACACCAGGCTGATCTAGGCAAAAAGATCCAGACTCCACAATTCATGTTCTATTCTGATGACATTGCCCTGATCTAAGCATTCACAGTATTCAGCTACATCTCATATCAAGGACCATTATAAACAAAATCACTGTACAGGGGAGGAGGGGGGGGGGGGGAAAGAAAGGCTGATCACATTCCTTATTTGTTTCAAGCATTTATTAGTTTAAAATAGTAACTCGTCTATTTTTGATTAGCACTTCAAAAGAGGTCATTTGCTGGTTAAATGAAAGACAATGTGATCTGTATTCACTTGCAGTTGTATCTGCTTCTTCTTAAGACAAGACTTTGGCACAGAAGCAAATGCTCAATGATGCTGATTGACAAATGTCCTTTGGCCTCAGCCAGATTTCTCTCCATTAAAAAATAAAGATTCTCAGAAGAATAAAGGGAGTTATCAACAGTTCTTAGCTCTTCATTTCTACTAGTATAGGGAACATAGACACAAAGGGAAGATAGGGGATGATTTCTATGAACAATGATGTCTTGGATTTGGGGGCCCAAAATTTAGATTGAGAATAGAAGATGGAGCTCATCCCACCTATGTATTCTATGCAGATATTCTGCACTGCTCCTCTCCCCCCGCCCCCCAGCTTATGCCAACTTTATCCCTTCTAAAGTATCATAACTTCCCCAAGTCTCCCCAGCCAGTTAATTAAAAAGAGGTAACACAGAACCATATGACACTGGAAAAGGGGGAGAGGGGAATCCCATTAGCAATGACTAACCTTGTCATGGTTCTGGCCTCCAATCTCTTTCCTCCTTTTGTTTTTTGAGGCTGTGGACATTTTGGGGTGCTCCTCTTCCTCTTCCACATCTGGCAGAGCCACTTCTTCAAAGCCATCAAACTAAAGAACAGCACCAACTATGTCAGACTCTGCTGCTCCCATGGACTCTGCTGCTGACTTCCCTCACCCCTAAGTCCCTCAGGAGTCCCAGGATATGTACCTCATACTCTTTCTCCTCGGTCCAATTGATCTCCTCAAAGTCACCCAGTCGACTAGCCACTGGTCGAAGATGATCAAAGAAGACTGAAAATTCATCCTGAAGATGGTCATGGCCCTTAAGCAATTGCCACATCTGAGTCTTAAGCTTGAAAAATTGGAGAAAAGGATAAGAGTTCTCAAAAGCACAGCTTCTCACCTCTTTCAAACCAACCCTGTTAGTCTCAGGACCTCAGAATCTTAAGAAGTGAATAAGATAGAGCTCATAAAACCCCACCCTCTCTTCCATGTGGTAATCCTCTTTATGGATCCCAGAGGAGTGGTCATTCAAACGCAATATTAACATTCCTTTTGTTGCTGGAAATGTTTCATTTCCTACAGTTCCTTCTCTTTGCTCTTAACAGATGGAGGGGAAGATAATTTTCACTATGTTCCTCCTAAAATAGTCTATAGCCAGAAAGAAAACTGCTAGCAAAGAACATTCCTCCCACTAGACAAAAGTGCTCTTTTCTGGATCTGGGAAGTCTGAGGCTTAAGACTCCTGATCTAATGATAGATTCTTGTCCCTTCTATTTTTCAGCTTTCCCCAGAAGCATAAAAAGCTCTAGGCTACTTTTTCTTCTTTAGAAAGGCCACAGTGGGAATGGAAAGAGGTAGAACTGGGATGTATTACCTCACCAATCTCCTGTGGGAGACAGTCAGCACAGCCCTGCAGGACTTTGATGATCTTCTGATGGTGGGAAGGGTTTTCTGCAAAGCAAATCTCCAGCTGCCGAAGGAACTTTCTACTCTTCTCAAAAGCCTGTTGCTCTTCAAACTGCCAGGAAAGGGTACCAGGAGAGGATCATTCTCATTTCCTAAAACTCCTACCCTACCCTTTAACATCTAGAAATAAAACTCCCTGATCTAGGGAAGCTGATGACAATCTCCAAATGCAGTTATAAAAACTTATACAAATCATATTATGAGCTTTGACACTGATCTCTCTCCCCTGGAGATTAACCATTATAGTTGTTCCATCCTGGATAACTGAGGTAAAGATGATGGATTCATAGAAATGAGGGCATTTAGGTTGTATTCAATGTGTTTAAGGAAGTGGGAAGTGGAAAGGAACAATTATTTTATATCCCAATTGGAGAATAAAATAAAAATAAATGAGGCTGAAAGAACAAGGCCTATAAACACTTAATAAATACTTACTGACTGATTGTTGGAATTGACGTTTACATTCCTCCTTAGCAGGGAGGTTGGGAAATAGATAGGATACCCTTTAATTCTGCTTTTAAACATCCATTATTGAAGACCAAATCTTCCCATCACGTCCTCCCCTCCCAGTCCATGCTCATCATTCAAAAGAGATGGGAAGTCACTCTAGTCTCTCTACCCACTTACTAGCCCACAGGCCAAGGCTTGCTCTGGCAGCAGGAATGCAGCAAAATCCTTCAATAGTTGAGGCCAGTCATGGAGAAGGGTCTGCAGACTGTTGTACAAGTCCACAGCTGTCCGTCTCTGTGTGCTTGACTCAAATTCATAAATAACACGAAGGAAGTCCTCATACTTGCCAGGGACATGACGTAGGGCCTCACGTACCTAAAGAAGAGTATTCAGTTACCAGAACCCTGCATCCTGGGCCTATACCAAGTGGAAGAGACCAAAGAATAACTACTGAGAGAGATCTGAAGGGGAACCTAGGGAGATACTACAAGCATGAAACCTAATGGTATCAGGGGATACTCTCGTTGCATTTTTAGAAACCAAAAAGAAACTTAAAACCTGTATAGGACTTTCAAACTGTCAACAGAGAAATATAGGAATATGAAGAAAACATTTCTTTTCTTTGACAAAGTAAATACTTTCTGATAAGCATATGGCTAAGCTTCTTCATAAAAGGAATATAGACAAGAATACCATTCAGACTTTCATTCTCATGAGTCTAATTTTAACGACCAAACATTTAATAGGGCAGAATTCCTGGCCTGGGAATTTGAAATGAAGCATCCCACTCCTGACTCTACCATGAACACCACTAAATATATGCTTATAATTTTAAGGAGCCAAATCACAACTCCATTCAACTGCAAATTCCTTGAAAGCATGGACTGATTCCTTTGCCTCTTCCTTATCTAGACACAGAACTTTGCATAAAGGGATGTTTCAGTGGTATTGACTGGCTGATAGAGTAGCTAACTTTTGCTTACTCTGGTCAGGTAAGCCTGGGCAAATGCCAGATCCTTTTGCTCCCTTAGGGGGTCTCGTTCCAGGATGTCTTCATCATAGAGCAAGAGTAGTTTGGAGGTGTCCTTGCTGGCCCGTGTTCTGCCCCTTTTGCTCCTAGTACGGTGACTACTCCGGGCTTTTCCAACAGCTTTGGTGCTTTCTCCTAAAAAAAATGGATCAAATGTTTTTCTTTGGTTACCCACAGGATAGCTACCATTCCAAAGTTAGAATGTTGTTGAGATTGTTATTCAGTCGTGTCTGACTTTGTGATCCCATTTAGAGGGTTTTTATTTTTTTGGCAAAGATACTAGTGTATTTTGCTACTTCCTTATCCAGCTCCTTTTACAAATGAGGAAACTGAGGCAAACAGGGTGAGGTGACTTGCTCAGGGTCACACAGTTAGTAAGGATCTTAGACAGATGTGAACTCAGGAAAAAGTCTTCCTGAATCTGGGTCCATCCATGTAACCACTGGGGATAATCCAGAACAGATGACTTCAATGACCTGTTAAATAAAGGCTATGAGGAAAAGTGATAAGCCTCAAAACCTGCTTTGTCTAGTCAAGCCAACTGTCATAGGAAAAGAGAATAAAATAGCTCCATCTCTACCTATGTGGTAGTAACAAATGGCAAGGGCCTATTGCCTAAAAAATATCAGGTAGTAGATTGTTAGAGAAATTGAATAAAGGCAACTAGGTGGTGCAATGGATAGAATCCCTCCCTAGATTCAGGAGAACTTGAGTTCAGATGTGACACTTGAGATTTAGTAGCTGTGTGATTTTGTTCAAGTCATTTGGCCACGATTGCCTCTTCCACCTCTTCTTCTCCCCCTTCCCCCCTGCCCCAGGCTTTTTGTTGTGGGACCTCAGAAGCAGTTAATTTTATAGGTTTGTCAAAGCAGTCAAAAAAACATAAAAAAGTATGTACTTAAAGAAGACACTATGCAAATGCAAGGCATATAATAAAGAAAGCCAATAAACACTTCCTATTCTCAAGGAACTCAGGTGATCCTGGGAGAAAATATTAAAAAAATTATGTACCAAAAAAAAAAATTACAAACAAGTTATATACAGTTATCCCTTCCATATTATGATTTTCCCCATCAGAGTTTTAAGATGTCCGAGGTCGGAAGAAGAATTTCTGGGGAAGTTTTGCCGATGTTGAAGACATGCAAAGGTCAAGAGAAGACAGAGAAAAGATTTAGAAATCCAGGAATGCATAAAATATATGTACTATACAATATCAACATATTTTATCTTTTAATATCATAAATATATACAACTTCTTTCTTGATACAAAGGGAAGATCAAGAAGTTGCCACACTTCTACCTTTCAGAGATAGAAGATATAGGTTAAGTTGGAGGTAATCAACAGAATGAAGAAACAGAATGAGGGGGACTGGAAAAGACTTCCTATAAAAGGTAGGATTTTAGCTGGTACTTGAAACAAAGCAAAGATTAGAAAATACAGAACACCAATAAAGGGGAAGAGCCAGTGAAAATGCCTTAAGTTTGGAAATGAAGTGTCTTGTTCAAGGAACAATAAGAACACTATCACTGGATCATAAGAGTACATGGAGTGACTGGATGAGTGGGGGAGGCAGGTTATAAAGGGTTTTAAACACCAAACAGGATTTTTTTCTTTTTATTTTTTAATTATTATAACTTTTTATTGACAGAACCAAACAGGATTTTAAACTTGATCCTGAAAGTAATAGAGAATCACCAGACTTTACTGTGTAGGAGTAATGACATGGTGAGACCCACACTTTAGGAATATCATTTCTATTGCAGGTATATGTATCTCAGTCTCACATTTTTCAAAATGGGAAGGGACTGATATTAAAAAAAAAATCCTTAGTAGAGCCAAAGTAAATATGATAACTGATGAGATGATTAACGAATGTTTGTTGAATATATACTGGGTACTAAATTCTGTATGACATATTCTGGAGAACATAAAAGAGCCTAAAATTTTTAAATATGAGTAGTATTCCTCTAGCAATCCTGTGGGTCCACTTAAAAAAAAAAGGCTAGTTTGTTACTCAGCCTCTTTTTCCATTTCTTATTCTATCACTGTCAAAGAGCAGCGGATAGTAGGAAAGCTTTACCTGAGGGAATCGAACTGGTCTCCACTTCTGGGATTACTTTAGGTGAAGCAAAGGTAGAAGGGGGTTTTTCAACAGGATCTCCGATTGTTTCATCCATCATCTCATCTTCCTTCTGCAGGTTCTCCATCCCCTCTGAAACCTCCTCTTCCTCTTCTTCTTCAGGTTCTGAGTTCTCTTCCTGGGAGTTCTCTTCCTCAGAATCCCCTTCTTGACTCATGCGCCTCTCAGAAGCCAGCCAAGTTAATTTCTCCATGGTCTCCTATAAAACCATTGAGATAAATATGCATACTTGAGAGTCAATTATCCCAACTTTACAAATTTGTATTAAAAAAGAATGAAAAAAGAAAATGAATAAGCCATTAATGAATCTCCTAAGAAAAAATCTCCAATGTCAGGTGGATTTACAAGTGAATTCTATCAAACGTTTGAAGAACAATTAATCCCAATACTATTTAAACCATTTAGAAAAATAGGTAAAGGAGTCCTGCCAAATTTCTTTTGACACAAATATAGTACTGATACCTAAAAGAGAAAGAGCCAAAACATAGAAAGAAAATTATAGACCAATCTTCCTAATGAATTTTGATGCAAAAATTTTAAATAAAATATTAGCAAAGAGCTTACAGCAATTTATCAGAAGCATAAAATACTACAACCATATGGGATTTATACCAGGAATGTAGCACTGGTTCAATATCAGGAACTTTATTACCATAATCAACCATATTAATAAAAAACCAACAGAAATCATGTGATAATCTCAATAGATGCAGAAAAATCTTTTGACAAAATATAGACCCATTCCTATTAAAAACATTAGAAAACAGAGGGATAAAGAGAGCTCCTTAAAAATAATAAGCAGTATCTATCTAAAATCAACAGCAAGCATTATTTGTAATGGAGAAAAGCTGGATATATTCCCAATAAAATCAGGGACAAAATAAGGAAGCCCATTTTGACTACGATTAAACATTATACTAGAAATATTGGCTTTAGCAGTAAGAAAAAGAAATTAAAGGACTTAGAATAGGCAATGAGGAAAAAAACTATCATTCTTTGAAGATGATATGATGATATATTTAGAGAATCCTAGAAAATCATCCAAAAAACTACTAGAAACAACAGTTTTAGCAAAGTTGCAGTATATAAATTAAACCCACACAAATCCCTAGCATTTCTATATATTACTGACAAAGCCTAGCAGCAAGAGATAGAGAAATTCCATTTAAAAAAATTCTTATCACTCTTTCACATACTATAGCCGATAACCTAAATATGATTACCTATTAAATGTATCTATCTTTGTCTTCAACTACTACATTATAAATATTCTTAATGCCTACCTGAAGCTCAGGAACTGAAAGCACAGATTCCTCAGAAGCTGATGACATTTCCTCATCTTCTTCATCTTGTGTGAAATCATCAAAATCTTCTTCCTCTTCTTCTTCTGGCCCATCCTTCTCACCCCCTGTTTCTGGGCCAGCTGGAGTCCCCACTGACTGGCCATCAACACTGGATGAATCTTCAGGCTTCCCTATGGGACTACTAAGGGCAGCAGGGTTAGTAGGAGAGGAAATATTCTTGGGAGACCCTTTGCTCACCTCTTCTCTTGTGTTCCCTTCCCCCTGAATCTCCTGGGGAACTGAAGATATCTCTGCAGTCTCACTGTTCTCGTTCTCCTGTAAAACAGCCTCTTTCTTTACTTCTTGGGTACTATTTGCCCCCTCACCTGAAAGACTTGTGTCCAGCTCCACAGAGACCTCTTCTTTGATTTCGCCACAGACATTCTGCTCAGGAGACTTGTTTTGGGGCAGTTTGACTTCTTCCCCAGGATCTTCTGGCTCTACTTTAACAATTTCCACCAAATCCCCTGGGAGAAAAGTAATGGTTTCCCAGGAGTTCTGAGGCAATGGTTCTAGGATTTCCCTCCCTTCATTTGTCTTCACAACAGTCCAGCTATGGGAATTACCTTCAAATGGGTCTTCCTGGCTGGTGGTCTTGCCTGATGTGGGAGGCACAGGGCTGTGTTCCTCTTTGGGTGAGAGAGTTGAGCAGAGAGCAGATAATTCTTGTGGCTCCAATTTGGGTTCCATGGCTGAAAAGGTACTTTTCCCTTCAGCTGGAGGACAAGGAATGTCTGATTTCACTTGTGTATGATCCTCTGGGGTGGGTGGCACAGGGAGATTCACAGGATTACCAGAGACGATTAAGGGTGGTATAGAAGATGCTACAAGAGGCTGGTTCAGTGGGCAGGGGAAGGAGGTGGGGCTAACTAAGAGAGTCGTTATAGGGATCGTCTGAGGGCTCTGAGCTACAGCTGCACCAAGAGGCTGAATCATATTACAGCCATTGCTAAGGCTCACCACCTTTACAGTGGTAGCAGGGACAGTGAGAATGACTGGTGCAGGGCGAAGGATGGGAGTGGCTTTTAAAAGTGGAGAGGGCTTGGTCCGATCTCTCTTTGGGGGTCTCCGTTTTGTCCCTGGCTTACGTGGTTTTGAAGGGACAAGTGCCGGCAACATGACCTTAGGCTGGAAGGCTGCTGGGGCAGGGGAAAGCAAAGTTTGGGACATAGTTTGGGGAAGGCATGTCCCATTCTCAGGGGCCACTGATGGCAGAGCTATGGGAAGCTCAAATCCATCACTCCCAGGGACACCAATAGGTGGAGGTCCTGGCACTGACTGTAAAACAGTGGCTGGTTGGATCAATCGGGGGATCCGGACCACCACTTTGCTTGGAGGTGCCTCAGGAGGGGTTAATCTAGTTGGAGTTCTTCCAGTATTGGGCCCAGGTTGAAGAGAAGGGCTGGGAGGGATAAGGAAGGGCTTCAGGACTGATGATCTCCTCTGGCGCCAAGCCCGCCTAGAAAATCGTTTAGCAAGTGGTTTCAGTGTTAATACCACACCCTTGGGCAACAGTAGGGGATATCGATTCTCATTTTTTGACTCCAAGCTGTCTTTGTCAAGTCCTGGCTCAGAATTGGGTTCAGCTACTTCAGATACATTTCCCGATTCTCCAGAATCATTAGCTAAGTGTCGCAGTTCCTCCTGGATGGATGGTAAACTGGCCTACAGGAAAGATAAGCATCATGATTATTTTATTTTACTAGAGTTGAAGAGAAAAAAAGAATGTTGCTTGACAATTCTTTTTGTGGACTTCTGAGTCTCTCTATATCTTTTAATTTTATGTCACCTAGATTTCCTGTTTTGTCTCTTTCCTCATCATTTTCACAAAGTCATCTCTTATAGCCAAAAACAACAAAAAAATTTTTTTAAAGAGTAAGAAAATTTAAAACAATGGAAGAGAAAAAAATTTTTAAGTGAAAACATAAAAAAAAAAAAAATCTAACATTATATCCAATACTTCATACCTTTTGACCCTGACCTCTTCTAACACAAGAGAAAATCTCACTTAGAAGTTAGAAGTTCAGAGTAAGAATATTTCCTAAGCTTTCTTGCAGTCCAATTTGATGACTACTGCATTACAGGCTTGAACTAGACCTCTTAATAAGTCTCTTGCAGTGGGTCTTCCATGATAACTCTGGTTTTCTGTAGGAACAATTAGGACTATACCTTTAACCAGAAAGGAAGGTGTCGCTCTTCCCTTTCTACAGGTGGCTTCCATTGATCAGGCTGAAGCTCCTCACAGCACTTAAACAATATTGGCAATTGCTTTGTCTTCTTGTAATACTGAGAACAAAGAATAAACATACATGATAATCCTCATGTTATAATGCCAGGCTGGGGTTGGGGAAGGGAAGAAGGAAGGGAATAATCTAGGGGAAATCAAGGTCCTTTTCTTTTCCTATATAGGAATCACATGCAGGTCAAGGTAGGAGTTTCTGCAATTCAAGCTGAATTAATGCTTCAATTGCATGATTCTATCCTTGTTCCAATGTCATATTTATTTCTCCTCTAAACAGAGCTGAGAAGAGGAGAGGGAAGGGGAAGGAACAGAGGAAATGAAGATGACGGTCATACTGCTTAAGTTCTGCTCAACTCTCCAGGGGGAACTGCAACAAGACAGCAAAGAGTCAAGAGAAGGGCCCCTACTGCCCCTCACCCAGAGCACAAGGAAGCAAGTAAAGAGGGAGAAAGGGAGGTTCATAACGTAATGGCAAAATTTAATTCATTGTTTCAAAAGAAGTTTGACTTAAAACTTAGGGTCCCCAATTCTATATTCTATCAAACAAACCCTTTTCTATTTTCTATATTCAGTATATTCTATATATCAAACAGCCCCTTTTCCACAAAAGGAAGAGAGCATGGGATAGAGATATAAAGAATAAAGGAGCAGCTCACTTTGATGATATTGTCAGGAGCCCTGTTGATGTTGAGGTTCTTGATTCTCACAGTCAGCTGGTTATCAGACTTGGCAGTCAGGAGGTATTTACTGATTAGAGGCTTTGGAAACTCAGTCCCTTCAAAATGTTTCAGCCCCAAAGCTAATAAACTTAAAAAAAAAAAAAAAAAAAAAAGATGCACAGACTCAAAATTGGTCTTGTCTCTCTTCCTTCCCAGTACTTCTCCAAACTCCTCAGATTTATTTTCCCGGGTCCCCTTCAGTTCTCTCATCTCTCTCTCTCTGTTCCCAGCCACTAATGGGTAATGGTGACAACTCTGTCCAACTAGGATTTCTGTATTCATTTCTCTCTTTTTGATGTCTTTCTTATTGTTTCTGTTCTATCTACTCCGTTAAATTGGCAATCCCTAACAAGTTGAGAATATAATCCCTCCTCATTCTGTTTTTTTTTTTTTTTTTCCCCTTTCTGATAGTGAATACATACTTGTCCTCTGCTTTGGTGAAGAATATCTTGTCTCTGGGATTCTTTGCCTTCAATGAACATATTGGTAGTAGCTCTGGGTACATGAAGACTTTGCTTGTGGCCAGAATCCAGGCCACTTGCTTCGGCAGACAAGGAAATTCATTGGCTGTAAGAAGAATCTACGGTTCACAGAAATCTTGAACTATATGGGATGGGTTAAATAGTATATATTCCTGTCATTTGGACACTATTGCCATTAAATCTTATTTATAATATTCTTTGAAATTTTTTGTTGCTTTCACTATGTCAAATCAAGTTCTATTACATCACAATATATTCTTTTCATATATCTTCTTGAATCAAATTATATTTAATTTTTTTTTTACTGAACAGCGAACCAAATCAATTTCCCTACTTACCAAAATAAAATCTCCTGAACCCAAGTAAACTACAAGCAAAATTGTATATTTTCTACTTTCCAGAACTAGTGAAGTAGAATAAAATTATCACATTCTAGAGCTGAACTTGCCCCAAAATGGAATCTATCTGATCTGACTTCCTCAAAAGCAGACTAGGTATTAAGAGGTCTGGGCTCTAGTTCTGGTTGCTAATACTAACTCTGTGATCCAAAGAAAATTACTCATCCTCTGGACATGGCCATCTCCAGCAATGAGATGAACCAAATCAGTTCCAATAGAGCAGTAATGAATTGAACTAGCTACACCCAGCAAAAGAACTCTAGGAGATGACTAAGAACCATTACATAGAATTCCCAATCCCTATATTTTTGTCCGCCTGCATTTTTGATTTCCTTCACTGGCTAATAGTATACTATTTCAAAGTCCAATTCTTTTTGTACAGCAAAATAACTGTTTGGACATATATACTTATATTGTATTTAATTTATACTTTAACATATTTAATATGTATCAGTCACCTGCCATCTGGGGGAGGGGATGGGGGGAAGGAGGGGAAAAATTGGAACAACAGGTTTGGCAATTGTCAATGCTGTAAAATTACTCATGCATATAACTTGTAAATAAAAAGCTATTAAAAAAAATTTTTTTTTTAAAAGAAAAGACCAAAATAGTCAATGAACTGATCACATCAGGAACTCAAAATTTTGTACCAATTTAACTATGGATAAAATGGAAATTCCACATACTTTACTTGCCCCACAGGAATTTTGTGAGAATGAACTGGCTGCTTTGAAAATTTAAATATTATAAAAATTCAAGGAGTCTTTTAATAAGCATGAATTCAAGTGAACTGAATGGATGATAGATTATATGATGATCTTTAAAAAATTTCCATAAATCTACATGTTCCCATAGCAACATCTGAGTCAGTTCTACTGTATCATCTCTTTCTCATCCACTCCTAGAACTGACATTTCTCCCTATATATACTGTTTCCCACTTTGTGTATCACCCATTCATTCTTCCTGGACTAAAACATCATATATATCCTCAGAAAAAGGAAAAAGAGGAGAGACTAGACAAAGTTTATCCTGTTTTCTTCCCCATTCCAGTTATATATTTTAGCTTTCCTTAGAGGACCAAAACTGTCTTGTACCTAGAACTGGACATTAATTTGAACATTTTATCCCTTACCACTCTTCTTGACATTTTTTCGAGGGCTACAGTCAATGTGGATCTGTGAGTGAAAGTCTTCAATAAGCTGCATAGCGCCCTTCAAGTTACACGGCTGAAACATTGTCTGAAACTTGGGGTTGAATTGATGGTGAAGGACAACGGAACTTTGAGCAAAGGTCCCCAGCTCCCTCTGGGAAAAAAATGAACATGAAATGATCTATGTCCCGGAAGTAAGGATCAGACTATGGTTAAAAAAGTCTTTCAACAAGGAAAGGCTACAAGGTGGAGACAGATACATAATATAAAATAAATTCTGTTATGTATAGTTTCTTTCAAAAAATCCTCATTAGGGACAGCTAGGTGGCACGGTGGATAGAGCACCAGCACTGAAGTCGGAGGACCTGAGTTCAAATCTGGCCTCAGACACTTAACTTCCTAGCTGTGTGACCCGGGCAAGTCACTTAACTCCAATTGCCTCGGGGGGGGGGGGGAGAGAAATCTATATCAAAAAGTCATAACCTAATCTCATTCTTTTTTCACTTTTAATTAGAACATTAAAAATGCTTAAATGTTCAATCTGTACTACACTTATTTTCATTTATATGTTCCATAAAAATGTTCATCTTCAAAAGTACCCCCCCCCCCTTCTTTGAAGTAAGGTACCACGGATGTTGAACACCGAATATAATGTAAACTGTAGATGATGTGTTGATTAGTTTTGTTGAACTTCAATTTTTCTCCCTCTCTTTTAAATTTCTTTGCTATAAAGGATAGCTCCTAAAGAAATATATATATATTTGGAAATAAAGATGATATAAAAACAAAATTAGTAACATATGTTGTTTTTTCTTAAAATATCTTCTACCTGAGTGTGTTCTTTCTTAAACAGACCACAGGCTATTTGCTATCACACAAGAAGCCCATATTCAGAAATATATATAGCATACATCATCATTCCCTTGCAACTAAACTCAGGGGCACTTTTCCAATTGACAAATTATAGGATTTAATGTTCCACTACTTTCTTCAACTTAACTATTTAAACAAGTCATTTTTTTACTTTGTACAAAATTAGGTTAGTACACTGTAATTCACCAGTCATATGTTTAGCAAATCACCAGTTAACTCTATAGCTGTGAAAAGATGGTTTCTAGTAAAAACAGAAAAAAAAAATTAGAGTGAACTCACATGAAACTAAACTGAGAAGAGAATATGAGGTGGTAGGCCTAAAAGTGACTACATATATTTATCTATATTTTCATAAAGAAAATAGCTAAGATAAAAATCAAGGAAAACTGGTCAATGTAATGTAAAAGGATCAATATAAATTTATGAAGGATGAATAATTTTGGAAATTATATTTGAATAACTAATTTCATACTCTAGCTTTCAGACTCTAGGGATAAACAAGCCTTACAAGAAACATCTTGGTGGTATTAGCTTCCGAACTGAGGCTTGGGTTGGCACTGGACAAGAGGTGAATCTGAGTCAGGAGCTGAACATGCTAGAAGGGAGAAAAAAAAAATACATTAGTGATATGTAGGAGGCTGACATATTAGGAACCTAGGAAGACTTTACCAGTGTATTTGGAACTTTTAACTTAAATGTGTTTCTTTCTAGGGGCCTATGACAACAGTGACTAACCTTAAAATTCTGTCTTGACTTAGATCTACCGGAAAGGTAACTCGTAATCAAAATGATAGGACCAGAAGTAATGAGTATCAGTTGTAACATTAAGAATTTAGATCAGCTAAAAGGAAAAACTTTATCTGTCCCATGTCAATTGTTAGAATCTGGAATATATTGCAGAAGGCTATTTGGGCAGCCTAGATGGTAGAGTGGATAGAGCTCTTGGCTTGGAAGTAAGGAAGAACTCACCTTCTTGAGTTCAAATCCAGACTCACATTTACTAGCTGTGTGACCCTGGGTAAGTCATTTAACCCTGTTCATCTCATTTGTGAAATGAGCTGAGAGAAGGAAATAGTAAAGCACTCCAATAACTTTGCCAAGAAAATCCCAAGAGAGGTCATGAAGACTTGGACACAATTGAAAATGACTGAACAACAAAAATTTGAAGGCTATCATGCATGGCAAGAGAATGGCTATGTCAAAATCTCTTTCAGCCTCATGATCAAATGATACAGTTTTCTACTGAGAGAAGAAAGCTATTTCATAGCCTTTAATTAGCTACAAGCCTCAATCTCTGCTCAAATGAAAGCTAACTATCATCATAAGAGGAATCTTACCTGCTGCATCTGTTGTTGAAGTCTTTTCCTCTGAGCTGCATCCAAAATCAGAGTTTGCTGGGTCTTCTGGGGCTTGGGCCTCTCTGCCTCTGGTTGTTGCTTAGTTGAATTCTTCTTAATCTTTAGTTGCTCTAGCAGCTCCTTCACTGTACGATGCTGCTCATTGAGTAAGTTTGCTAGGGGTTCTTCAAACCTGTCTCCAAAAGGAGATTTTTAAAAATTTGGATGTTCCCCAGAACCCATTCTTCACTAAAAAAAAGGAGGAAAGGGGTCAAGTAACAAGAACTTACCAATGGGGCTTCCAATCCCTAATTTCCATCTCAGCCATGACCCAAAATAGGATGTTTTCCAACCTACCCTTTCCCTTGATCACCCACTGGATGACATGCAGATAAGCAAGAAAATGACCAAACAGCAGGAAGCAGAGAAGGAGCACTAGTATGACACATTTAAGTGTAGGGGCAGCTAGGTGAGTGGTGGATAGAGCACTGTCCTGAAGTCAGGAGGATCTGAATTCAAATCTGATTCCAGATACTTACTATCTATGTGACACTGGGCAAATCACTCAACACTGGTTGCCTCAAAATAAAACAAAAATAAAATACACTAAATAGTCTCTGAGTAACTGATGGCTAACATTCTTGCACCACCTGGACATGTCACAGTAAATATTTCTTCTAAGAGTAACTGAGACTTTTTTTGGAAAAAGACAAAATCTATTGGTCTGAAACTTTTATGTGATCCCTGTATTTCAGATGTGGCCTCTATCATATCCTATCTCTGCCCCCCTTTTTACACTAAGTTTTACTGGTTTTTTTCTCCTGAAAAGCCAAAATCTTTTGGCTTAAGCATACCCTAGGGGTATGATGAAGAGTAATATGTACAGAGATGAGGGGGAAGAGCCCTGTGGAACACACACTAATTTTAATGAATAGAAATAAGGAGGTTGGTCTAATATTAACAACATTACCACTGATCTTTCTCCTCTTGGCACTATACTACAAACTACTATTCCTCTGATCTGTCTTACAAAACAATATATTAAATACTAAGGTGCTCAACTGAATAAACCAAGAAATTAAATATCTACAATGCTATCTCTTAAGAGTGAGAGCAGACTCCATGTTTCAGTGGTAGCTCTAAAAAGACACTACAAGAATAAGGGACAAGGTCTTGCCTGAATTGTTACAATGACTAGTTTTTATGTTTAGCATTTTCCTTCTATATGATGGTCAATAATGAAAAGATGGTAATTTCTTTAAAGAACTCCTGTATAGTCAAATTTTTTTTTTTAATTTTTCCTTCTGTTGGCTTTACATTATTTTCAATACTCAGTCAACAGTTTAAAGAAACCTGAGGACCTAGCAAATAATATCAGGCAAGCTACATGATACTTCAGCAATAGTGAACTTGTATCAATTCAAGGCCACAAGAAAGCAGAAAAGCTAAAACTGTGGTTAATGTAAAATAATCTCTGTATTCAGTTTTGGCTTGGTACATGGCTGGTACTTAATACAAGCACATCTATGCCAACCTCCCAGGGCATTGCTGAGTAGCTCATGGATATGTAGTCAGTACTTAAAAGCTGACCCAAATGAATATGAATAAAAGGGGAAGGAGAAGCAAAGTCTAAGCAGGATAGGAAAGATCATGATAGATATCATATAATAGTTTGAAAAATAATCTGTAGCTGGTCACATAATTCAACACCTCTCAAGTACAACTCATCTAGAGAGGATGCTAGAGATGCCAGCTGTTGCTTTTGCTCCTTTCCCAAACAGATACAGCTTGGTCTAGAGCTGCACTGCCCCATAAAAAGGAGACACGTTCTTCTGTCATTGAGTTCTTAACTAGATTCAGTATTCTTGTAGAGAATCAATGTCTGCAAGAATCTAGGGTTTTTTCCTCCCCAATAGAAAGGAAATAGATCAATAATCAATGCCTAGAGTGCTTTGTTCTGTACTGTCTTGCTAATTTTTTTATCTGTTATAAACAATAGGATAAGAAATAATTGAAATTTATAATTAAATACACAGGGCCAGGTAAAAAAAAAAAAAAAACAAACCTGTGTATAACCAAACTATGATGTAGATTTAAGGGAATTCCTGTGCTAGTTGACCTTAGAAGTGTAACTACATCATTATAAAGTGTGTATCTTAAATGTGTGATCATCATCATCATACCTACATATTAAAATGATAAAATAAGAAAGCCATGTAAAGGACTAATTTGTTAATCATGGAAAAAATAAAGTTAGGATATCTTTAGTTAGGACACAATAATTTGCAAAATACAAACTTGCATGAATCAGCTTCTAGAGGACTTTGTTGCATCATATATGAAGAAACCTACAAATAACTGAATTTCTATTTCAGGGTCTCACACTCCATCTTTACTTGTCTTAATAAAGGTTGGTTTCTTTGCTCAGAGAGGCTTCCCAGTTTCTTTTTAATAAAGCAGATTTAAGTAAAGGGGACTGTCTTTTGTGAACTTTGAGAGTATTTATGAGTGAAGATGAATAATTATGAATTTTTTTTGGGGGGGGAGAGATGAGAAAACTGTGCTATTTGAATTTCCTTAATTTTTCTCAACTGGGAGAAGGAAGATAGCTCTAATTAAGTGATTTTAAATGCATATGAGCAGTGAACCAAAAATTCATTATTAAAGTTAAATGTACTCTAAACTGGCCACAGAACTTGCATTCATGAAATCTGTCCATTTTATCTGGGCATATCAGATCATGTTCATTTTATCCATTCTATTATCCTTAACTTGTTCTCAGACATTCTCCTCAGGGAACATTATGAGAAAGATGACTAGACTAGAACAACATCACAGTGGGCCAATATAATACCAGGGAACTATAGTAGATTGAAGAGCTAAGAAAGGGTAAGTGTTATCAATTTTGGGACCAAACAGCTTTTGTGTGAATTGTTTTAATATCTACAGTTCTAATTATTTTACCCTGATAGAATTTTTCTAGATCTGTATGTCTTTTTTACCATGTAAATAGAAATCCATGCTATTAGTTTAAAATGTATGGCAAGGAACAAAAGAGAAAGAAGATGAAGAAGTAAGAAAAACAATGAGGAATTGGGTACAACAGATTCCTGTACTCACAACGCCAAGCAGGCTTAGGGGCCAGAAAGCTTCAAAAGGCTTTGTATCTTAGATAGTTGTTAGGGAACAGTGAAATAGCTTTGAAAATAAGAAAAAACACAAATTCTGAGGAAAAAGACATAGTTCCCTAAACCCATTACATAAAGTACCCTTGATGTACATGTGTCATCTAGGATTTCTGTCAATTTGTTAATCCTACCGTAAGGCTTGGGGAGTATTGAAGTTGGGCCGGGATTCAGTCACATTGTCTTCCTCCTCTGGACCTTCATCTTCCATGTTGGAGAAGCCCATTTCATCTTGGAACTAAGTACAAGAGGAAAGGATTAATATTCTGGGCTTTGCTGCTTAAGAAACTCATTCTAGTGATAAGAAATAGACAAAGGCATTCAAAATGAGCCATGTGGAGGCTATCACTATTATTCTGAGGTTTTAATATTCTCACACTTAAGTCTCATAGTTTGTTGTGGATTTTTTAGGAGTGAGAGGGACACATAAATCTAATTAAGAAAGCCAACTCTCAACTATATCAATGAGATACCTAACTCTGGATGATCCAATACAGTTAACATTTTATTTGACAATTCCTTATAGCCTTTTGAAACAGTATATTACTCTTCTTAATTATATTTGCTGAGGCAATTCCTGAGGCCATATCAAATGACAGTGCAGGAGATCATCTATATAGTTTGCTATGTGGCAGATAAAATTTGGGAGGCTAAAGTTTTACCAAGAATAATTATATGAGGATAATGGAGAGCTAACAATAATCAGAAATAATCTCAAATCACGTTACTTCTCTGGTTTTGGAAAGAGATTTGCCCTTTCAGACTATTTTAGTTTTCTAGAAAAGAACTATGGAGGGTGGGAGAGGACCCCTGGCAGGGAGAGGAGGGTCATAGTTTTAATCATCTATTAATCATCCAATTTTACTATTCAAGGTTCCAGTTAAAAGTTTGTTACTTACAGTTTCAAATAATTCTTCCATCAGCTCATTCACTTCCTTTTCTACAACAAAACCAAATAGACTATTAGTGAATCCAGTAGGTTTCCTTTTTCTGATAGGATTATGATAATGATAAATCAGGGGAATGTGCTAGGAATAATGTATCATAATTTATATCAGACATCTGATTAAGCTACTCACAACAGTGTCTTGGACAAGATGAAGAGAGAGATGGCCCAAAAAGCAGTAGAGTTAGGAGGTCTCATGGCTGAACAACTTTCCCCAAGAGTGCTGAGTATACTGGTTAGGAAAAGTCCAGGGATAGAACTCTGTGGCATATTGTTAGAGATCTTCTAGTTGCAATGTCTTTATCTACTTCTAAGTGGTCAGGCATATTCTCTATGTGGATGAGTCTCAAATCTGGATAAACATTCCAATCTTTCTCCTAAACTTCAATCCTATACCATGAGCTGCCTTCTGATTTCTAAATCCTATTGATTTCTCAAACTAAACATATCAAAATGAATTCCTACCTTTTCTTCAAACGTAGCCCTCCTCCAAAATTCCCTTCTGCGAGGGCTCTAATACACTCCCTGTCACTCAGGTTCTTTACACCAAAGTCAATCCTGACTTTTCTTTAGCCTACATTCATATCCAATTAACTGCCAAATCTCATGACCTTGTCATTTCTGCCTCCGTATCGCTTATATCTTTTTTCTTTTCTCCATTCACAAAGTAACAATTCTGGACTAAACCCTTATCACCTCTGGTCTGGACAAATGCATTAATATATCTTCTTGTTTCCAATATCTTCTTTCTTTACATAGCAGTCAATCTTCAGAAGGCACAAGTGTAATCATCTTACTCTTCTACTCACAAACCAAACAATGTGCATTTATTAAATATCTAGTATGTGCCAGAAATTGTGCTACAGATAAAGGCAAAGGTAGAAGAGTTTCTAACTCCTTCCCCTGTCCCCCACAAAGCTTACATTCTAACAGGGGAAACAACATGCACATATATAAGTATGTACAAATTATATATACAAAGTAAATATGAAGTAATTTGGGGAGGGAAGGTACCAGCATTTGGGTTGATCAGGAAAGACTATTTATAGAAGGTGACACTTGAAGTGAGTTTTGAAGGAACTCCTAAGTGCATTCCAGGAATGAGAGAAAGCCTGTTCAAAGCCACAAACATGAAAAAAAGTTACGTGTGAAGAATGGTTAAGTCAGAGTATGTGAAAGGGAGAATTTTAGAAAGGCAAAAGAAGGGCCTGACTGTGGTGAGCTTTAAATGCCAGAAAGGATTCTTGGAATCCTTTTCTGGAAATAATGGGAAATCACTGAATTTATTGAGCAAGGGAATGACAGGGTCAGACATAGTTTTAAGGAAAATTATACTGACCTAAGAACATAAAGTATAAATGCCTTATTCTAGCACATAATTCTTTCAGAATCTGATTCCCATTTGCCTTTACAATCTCATTTCATACTACTTCCTTACATGAACTTTCCATTTCAATAAAGGTTGAAACATAAGTAAATTTCTCTAACGAAATATCTTCCATATCCAAGAAGTTGCACAAGTGGGGATCCCAAAGGCCTGTAATGCATTATGACCTCAGAGTATTTCTATTAGTTCTCATCTTCAGTGAAATCTCTCTTGGTCTCCCTAAACTACAGAACTCTCAATGTTCTTTCCTGCATGCTTTCAGAAAAACCTGGGAAGGCTTAGGTAAATTGATGCAAAGTGAAATGAGCAGAACCAGCATTGTACACAGTATTAGCAATACTATAAGATGATCAACTGTAAATAACATAATTATTCTCAGTAATACAAAGAACCAAGACAATCTGAAGGGCTTATGACCAAAAATGGTACATATCTCCAAAGAAGGAAGTGATAGAATCTGAAAGCAGATCAAAGCATACTGCTTTTCTCTCCATGGAGATGTGTAACAACACAACTAATATAGAAATACATTTTACATGACTACACATGTACAATCTATATCAAACTGCCTGCTTTCTCAGGAAAAAGGGAAAGAGGGAGGAGAGAATTTAGAATTCAAATTTTTAAAAAAATTGTTTTTACATGAAATTAGAAAAACATTCATTTTTAAAATATAAAAATGTTTTTTTCTATCTGAATTTTTTTATGATGGCATGTATACAATATCTTGTAAGGAGTATAAATTCTTTGAAAAGACAGCTTTATTTTTTCTTTTTATTTCCAGTGTTCACACAGGGCTGTGAACACAAAAAGTGCTTAATATTTGCTGCGTCATTGAGCTGAAAGTATGGTAAGTTATGACAACTGGCAGATGGACATGACTTTTAAAGTTTACCCAGTGTTTTTACAAATTCCTTCCTTCCTTCTTTCTTTTTGGTGAGGTAATTAGGATTAAATGACTTACCCAGGATCACACAGCTAGGAAGTTTTAAGTGTCTGAGGTCATATTTGAACTCAGGTTCTCCTGACTTCAGAGCCAGTACCCCTACTCCCTATACCATCCAGCTGCCTCCTACACCCTTAACAGTTTAACTAACAGCTATATATTTATATATATATCTGTTATATATATATATATATATATGTAATTTATACATATTATAAATAAATACACACACACACACATTTTTATAGTCCTTAAATGTTTACAAAGCACTTTGCAAATATTTCATTTTATCCTCAAAACCCTAGACAATAGAGGCTATTATGGTCCTCATCTTACAGATGATGAAATTGAGGCAGACAGAATTTCATGACTTTCCCAGCCAGGTCACAGAGCTTGTTAGTAGTTAAGCCAATGTCTGAACTCAGGTCTTTCTGCCTCTAGGCCCAGTTCTTTGTCCCCTGAGCTCCTTAGGGATCCCAATTTTCCCTGACTTGCTCCATCTGGATTCCTACTGACATTCCTCCTAATTTCCCTCTGGCCATGGCACCATTATTCTTTCAGATGCCCAAATTTGCAACCTAGGAACCATGCTCAGCACTTTATAATTAATCAATCACCAAATTTTATAAATACTAATTCATAAATTCTCTTACATCTATCCATCTCTGCTCACATCACAACCACCTAGCTCTCACCTAGACAACCACAATAGTTTTCTGTTTTCTTACAGTGTATCTTTCAAACAACTGCCAAATTGATTTTCCAAAAGCACAGATCTGATTGTATCTCATTGCCAATTGCAATCCCTATGATAAAATATAAATTCCTTTATTTGGCAATTAAAGTCTTTCACAATCTGACTCCCGTCTATCTTTCCAGGTGGACTTCACATTATTTCCCCTCATATATTTTACACTGTAGCCAAATTATAGTCTATTTGGTTCACTTATATAATATTCCATCTTTCATCTCTCCTATGCTTAGACTATTCTCCCTCCTAAAATCCCAAACTCAAGGGATCTGGGCTCAAGTTTCACCTTCTTTAAAAGGCCTTTTCCCACTTCCCCAGATATTACAAGCCTTCTACCCACAAAATCATCAAATTATAGAATGAATGCTTAGAGGCTACCTCATCCAAACTCCTCATTTTAAAGATGATGAGATTCATACCCTAAGAGGTGAAATAACATGCCTATGATCATAGGGGTAAATTCCAGAGACAAGTTTTGAACTTGATTCTTTTTGTATATATTCTTTATTTACTCAACTGTGGAGACATTAAATCCCCTCAATAAACTATTAGCTCCCTGAGGATAGGGACTGTCTTATTTTTATACTGGTATCTCAGTCTAGGACTTAGTACCCTGGTAGCACGTGGTAGGTCCTTAATAAATGTTTGTTCTCCAAGTCCAGCCTGGCATCATGTTGATTGGACAGATAGGCTCAACTTTGGAGCAGCTAAAGCTATAGAGCTTCAAAATCTAATCTGATAAGAGATGTGAGTACCCCAACTAGGATAACCTGTAAATTCCACCCCCCAAATTCTGTACTAAAAGACATCAGAAGGGAAAAGGACAAGAGTTGAGGATGAGACACACCCACAATTAGGACTTACTAGTAATTCTCACTGCCCGGTCATTGCGAAAATCCTCTGTATCAGGTTCATCAGGATCTTCTAGGAAGTTATATTCTGGGTCATCATCATCATCTGCTTCATCTAAAGAAAAAAAAAAAAGAAAATGGTTTTTAGAAACTTTCTATTCTCTGTCCCTGATGCTAAAACTCCATGTTTAGGAATCTCTGTACTCTCCTCTAAGTCAAGCACATCAGCTGGACTCCATCAAGAGCCAGAGAACGACTTGTTCATTTCTGTACCAAGGTCTTTATAAAGATAAGGTCAAAAGTCAACAAGGTGAAAATCATCTGGGACAAATACAAACTTAAGCCTGAAATTTATGTTAAAAAAGAAAAAAAACAATCAATTGTATTAAATAATTGTACAAGATGATGTTCTTCCATTTCTCTTCACAAAAATATATCCCTGTCATTCTTCAAAAGTTCCATCAATCTCTATCAATCTATCTATCCTCCCCTCAATTCTTTTCAGTCTTTTTAAAGTATTTATGTACTCATAATTCATAATAATTTAATTGTTATATTTATTTATAATGTCTTTTAGAGTATATGTACACTTCAACAAAATTACAATTTTTTTGAGCATGTTTCTTTTATTTCTTTAGTAGTAGTTAGGTCTCTGTACAACGGGCTCTCTATAAAAACCTATTAAACAATTAGTGAAGTTGTGGGGAATGTCCAGTAGCATAAGGGAATTGTATATAGGTTTACAAACCTTCCTCTATAAACAGCTCTTGCCCAAATGCAGCAAAGATAGGTCAACAGACCCTAAAGCACCAGTTTCTATGATGGTTTGGAAGACATATTGAAAAATGGCCTTTTAAAAAGGGCCTCCCTTAGCTTTAGTACTATAGTTATATATTTGCTGACTACATCAGACTGCTTGCTGTCTTGGGAGGGGGAGAGAAGGTGAAAAAACTGAAACACAAAATCTTACAAAAATAAATGTTGGAAATTATTTTTTCTCTTTTTTGCCTAAAGCTGTTTATTTTCAAAACACATGCATAGATAATTCTCTTTTTTTTTTTCATTTTAGTTGAATTTTTTTAAAAAATATTTTATTTTATTTTATAATAACTTTATATTGACAGAATCCATGCCAGGGTAATTTTTTTTTTTTACAACATTATCCCTTGCACTCGCTTCTGTTCCGATTTTTCCCCTCCCTCCCTTCACCCCCTCCCCTAGATGGCAAGTAGTCCTATATATGTTAAATATGTTGCAGTATATCCTAGATACAATATATGTGTGCAGAACCGAGCAGTTCTCTTGTTGCACAGGGAGAATTGGATTCAGAAGGTAAAAACAACTCAAAAAGAAAAACAAAAATGCAAATAGTTCACATTCGTTTCCCAGTGTTCTTTCTTTGAGTGTAGCTGCTTCTGTCCATCATTTATCAATTGAAATTGAGTCTTTGTCAAAGAAATCCACTTCCATCAGAATACATCCTCATACAATATCGTTGTTGAAGTGTAAAGTGATCTCCTGGTTCTGCTCATTGCACTTAGCATCAGTTCATGTAAGTCTCTCCAAGCCTCTCTCTATTCATCCTGCTGGTCATTTCTTACAGAACAATAATATTCCATAACATTCATATACCACAATTTACCCAGCCATTCTCCAATTGATGGGCATCCATTCAATTTCCAGTTTCTAGCCACTACAAACAGGGCTGCCACAAACATTTTAGCACATACAGGTCCTTTTCCCTTCTTTAGTATTTCTTTGGGATATAAGCCTAATAGAAACACATGCATAGATAATTCTCAACATTTATTCCTACAAAATCCTGTGCTCCAAATTTTTTTTTTCTTTTCTTCCCTCCACCCCCTCCCCCAAATGGCAAACAATCCAATATATATTAAACATGTGCAATTCTTCTATACATATTTCCATCATTATCATGGTGCATAAGAAAAATTAGATCAAAAATGAAAAAATGAGAAAGAAAACAAAATACAAGCAAACAACAATAAAAAAAAATGAAAATGCTATGTTGTAGTTCACACTCAGTTTCCACAGTCCTCTCTCTGGATACAGATGGCTCTCTCCATCACAAGATCATTGAACTGAACGGAATTACTTCATTGTCGAAGAGAGCCACGTCCATGAGAATTGATCACTGTATAATCTTGTTGCCATGTACAATGATCTCCTGGTTCTGGTTGTTTCACCTGGCATCAGTTCATGTAAGTCTCTCCAGATCTCTCTGGAATCATCCTACTGGTCATTTCTTATAGAACAATAACTATTCCATACCATTCATATATCATAACTTATTCAGTCATTCTCCAACCAATGGGGATCCACTCAGTTTCTAGTTTCTTGCCACTACAAAGAGGGCTGCCATAAACATTTTTCCATATGTGGGTCCCTTTCTTTAATATCTCTTTGGGATATAAGCCCAGCAGTAACACTACAATACAAATAGTAGGCACAGTTTGATAGTCCTTTGGGCATGATTCCACATTGCTCTCCAGAATCTTAATTCTACCAACTATGCATTATGTCCCTGTTTTCCCACATTCCCTCCAACATTCATCATTATCTTTTCCTGTCTTGTTAGCCAATCTGAGAAATAATGAGTTTCAGAGTTGTTTTAATTTGCATTTCTCTGATTAATAATGATTTAGAGCATTTTTTCATATGACTATAAATGTTTTTAATTTCTTCATCTTCAAAATTGTTCATATCCTTTGATCATTTATCAATTGGAAAATGGTTTGAATTCTTATAAATCTGAGGCAACTCTATATTTTAGAAATGAGACCTTTATCAGAATCCTTGGATGTAAAAACTTTTTCCCAGTTTATTGCTTCCCTTTTAGTCTTGTTTGCATTGGTTTTATTTGTACAAAAACTCTTTAACTTAATATAATCAAAATTATCCATTTTGCATTCCACAATGTACCCTAGTTCTTCTTTGACCCAAAATTCCCCAATTATTCCAGCAATTTTTGTCAAATAGTGATGGAAATTATGTATTTTTCGAAAAAATGAAATATTATTGAGGGGGGAAAAGGGGATCAATACAATAAAGCAAATCATATGAAAAAAAAAAATCTGTTGTACAAATACAGTTCTTACAAACATCTGGTTGGCTGAAATGACCCTTCTTTCAACTATCACCTGGGTACCCACATACTTCTACTCAAGGTGATCTAGCCCTAAGTAATCAACCACTTACAGATACTCTCCAATAAATCTTTGATTTATTAACTCCTCCCCATTCCTTCTGAGTATAATATGTAAAAGAAATATAGGAATGGAGAGATTAATATACTCTTTGGCAATGGCTTGTGATTAAACTCTGAATTAAAAAAGCCAGAATTAGGGTTTGGGAACTGAATGTATAAACCATTAGTTGACCTTTTTTCACAAACTGATGTCAGCTCCATGAACCAATTAAGACATACACAATTAACCAGAATTTTTTTTTAAGTTCCAATTTGAAGATATAGAGCCAAATTATTATAACCACCCTCTTAAAAAAAAACCCCAACCCTCACAACAAGGTTGTGAAATCTAACTCTACTAAGCAGACCTAAAAAAGGAAAATTTCAAATTCTTGCAGATTACATACCAAGTCATAAAGTGTTGCTACTGACACCAGCAGAAGTAATATCCACATGAACAAAATCTACAACTACTTAAAGTATTGAAATATATATATTACAGATTCTGGATTTTTTTTTTTTTTGGGGGGTGGGGGAGGGTTAGGGCCATTGGGGTTAAGCCATTTGACTAAGTTCACACAGCTACGAAGTGTTAAGTGTCTGAGGCCAGATATAAACTCAGGTTCTCTTGACTTTAGGGCTGGTTCTCGAGGTTCTGAATTTTTAATAATATTTTATTTTTTCCAATTGCACATGAAGATAATTTTTGACATTCATTTTTTGAAAGGTTTGACTTCTGAGTTTTTTCCTTCATTCCCCCACCCTAAGATAATAAGTAATTTGATATAGGCTATATATGTTTAATCATGTAAAACATATTAGGAATTGTTTTAATGTTTTAGAATATATAATGAAATTAAAAATTTAAACCAATCCCCTACTGATTCAAAAGGTATTGAACTTCAAACTCCTGGATGGTTTTCTAAGGTTCCTTCCAACTCCGAAATTCTTCAATCTCTCTAGTTTTCACTTTTTTCTTACTGATCAATGAACAGTGGTGTTCAAAATTAGAACAATAAAACAATACAAACATTTTTTTAAACTGATAAACAATTATAAGGAAATTTATTTTAAAACAATCTTTGGTATACATATAATTTTATTATTAAAGACAGAAGCAAATTTCATACTAATAAGATGGATATGATTTCTTTATATTTTTTTTTACATAAATAGCTAAATCTTGGTCCAATATTTGATACTTTTTACTGTTTAATGTTTTTCATGACCTCTCCATTCAATTAAGTGACCCCCTCAGTTTAAGAAGCTTTAGGACATAGTACTGGGCCTGGAATCAAGGATGAAAGGAATCTTAGAATACAAGCCTGAAAACTATCTGGCTTGGAGCTTAGTACATATTGAGTCAGTAGGGAATTGGTTTAAATTTTTAATTTTTTCTTCCTCCATCACCTCCTCCATTCCTAAGAGAGCAAGTAATCTGATATGGGTTATACATAGCATTACAAAAAAGTACATTAATCAAAGAGGCTGATTCTTTGATTACCACAGTTATTGGTGACCCAATCCTTTTAACTTTAAATTATTTTGTAATTTTTTATTCAAGTGTATGATGTATCCACAAAATAGAACTTAAAACTCCTAAAGGAGTTTTTTTTGCTTTTGTTTTTCTATGCCTAGGATCTACCATAATGCCAGATATATATTTTTAATATATCATTGTGAAGCAGAATTGAAAAACATAATTATGTTTTATTATATAATATGAAAACAGAAAAGCATATTAACAGATTCTAGAAAAAATTCGGCATAAAAGTTTCAAACAAGAGAGTTTCATATTTAAACTTAAGAAAAACGGGACTTTAGAAATCAAGATCACATTACCTAACCTCTCACCTCATGTCAGACTTTCTCCCTTTAATAATGCTAACAAGTAGATCATCTTTTTCTCCTTACTCCAACTGACTTGTAGAAGCACATGTGCACAAGTGTGTGTGTGTGTGTGTGTGTGTGTGCGCGCGCGCGCACGCACGCGCTGCATTTCAGCATATAATATGAGCTCCAAAAAGAACTGGAACCAATGTGGTCCATGTTTTTTGTATCCTTAGGGGATAATAAATGTTTGAATTATTTGAAAAACCAAACTAAGTTTTCAGCTAAACTGAAAATATTAAAGAAAATTAGGAATAAAATACAAATTGATGCCAATGAGACCACTTACCTTCATTTTCCACATCATCATTCATGAGTCCCCCAAGCCACATTTTCCAGTCCTCATCATCTGCTGTATTGGGGTCGTACATGTCGGGTGTGATGTCTGGAGCCCGGAGCTCAGCCTCTAGCTGTCCTAAAGGAACATCTTTTAGGGGCATTTTAGAGCGTGTGCGGAAGGCAATGAGGCTGTCATCCAATGGCTGGCCAATGGTAAAAAGGATGAAATAACATCAATAAATGACTTATTTTTTCAGAATTCAGATCACACTCACAAATTCCTCTATTTCCTCAGCATATTGCTCTAATTAGAGCTTGCTTAGACCTTGTACTCCTGCAAGTATCTGGAGTCCAAATGTATTCCTAGTTTACATAAATATTCCTTTTTTTTTCTTTTTCAAAAAAAAAATTATTTTTTAATATTCCTTAAAAAAAAAAAAAGAGTTCCCAATTCTCATCTTTCCTCCACCACCCACTGAGAAGGCAAGCAAAATATCAATTATAAACGTGAACTATTTTAAAATATTTTCATATTAGCTTTGACACCAAAAATAAATATATAAAGAGAGAAAATTATTCCTCAATTTGCACTTAAAGAGTTCATCAACTCTTTCTCTGGAATTAGATAGTATTTTTCATCAAGAGTCCTTCAGAATTGTCTTTGATCACTGCAGTGATCAAAGTAGTTAAATCTTTCATAGTTGATCATCAATACAATATTGCTGTTACTGTGCACAGTGATCTCCTGGTTCAGTTCACTTCATTTTGTATCAATACATAAAGTTTTTCATGTTTTTAGGAAACCACCCTCTTTATAATTTCTTCTATCACAACACTATTCCATCATAATCATACACCACAACTTCTTCAGTCATATGTTGATTCCAATTCTACCACAAAAAAAAAAAAAAAAGCTACCATAAATATTTTTGTATGCATAGGTTCTCTACATTATTCTTTGTTCTCTGGAATACAGACCTAACAGTGGTATTGTTGGATCATAGGTAAGCACAGTTTTATAGGATAAAGTTCACAATTGTTCACCAGAACGATTAGACCAGTTTAAATTCCACCAAAATGTTCATTAGTGTATCTATTTTTTACATGCCTTCTCCTGCAATGATATTTTTGATAGGTGTGAGGTGATACCTGAGTCATTTTAATCTGCATTTTTTAATCAATAGTGATATAGAGCATTTTTTTTTTCCATGTAGTTAAACATAGCTTTAATTTCTTTTTCAGAAAGCAGCCTGTTCATACCCTTTGACCATTTATCAATTGAGGATGTGTTCATTTCTCAACAGTTCACTATGAAATATTCAGGTGGTAGAGGAGATGGTATCTAGGGTTGACACTGACTTTAAATTCCAAACTTCTAGAACTGAAACTCTTCCTAAATGATGAACTTAAAAATAAAAGTAAAGTCTATTTCCCTCAAGCTTTATGATTCTAATAGTTTTCAATCCTCTCCATTAATTCTTTCATTTAGAAAGACAGTACCACATTAAAAAACATTAAAATAATATAAGATAACAAAGGGATTTGTGTTTTAAGGCACTATAGACATATAACTATGAGATCATGGAGATCTATCTCAGAAATAGATAACTACAGCCATATTTTTTAAATTAAAAAAAATTTTTTTCCCATTTAATAGCAATCTATTTTTCCTTCTTCCATGTTCGAACTCTCCCTACTGGAAAAACCAAACCAAACAAAAACTTGTAACAAACATACATAATTGCTCAAGTTCAAAAGTATATGTCTCATTCAGCCATATATAACATTTCATGTCAATCTTCAAGCAAATATGAAGAAGAAACATCTGCCATTTTAAACAGTCATGATTAAAGACATGAGTATGGTGTCATGGAAAGGGTCAAATCTCAGCTTACCCACTTCTTATCTTCCTACTAAGAAAGCTCCTTATAACTTGCTGAACCTCAGTTTTCTCATCTAGCAAATGTGGATAATAATACTTGGACTTTTAATAGACTTCACTCCATATCTTTTATCTTTCTTGTACAATGTAAGCTCAGGGTTGTTTTTGAAATTACAGCACCTGGGGGCAGCTAGATGTTGCAGTGGATGAGCACTAGCCCTGAAGTCAGGAGGACCTGAGTTCAAATTTGACCTCAGACACTTAACACTTCCTGGCTGTGTGATCCTGCACAAGTCATTTAACCTCAATTGCCTCAGCAAAAAAAGCAAACCAAAAAAGAAAGAAACTACAGTACCTCATAGAATGTCATGCAAAATAGGAGATGTTAAATTGCTTGCTAAATTGAAGGGAATTTGTAAGCAAAATCAAGCCAACTTATCAAGTATTTATTAAGTGCCTATTATACGCCAGACATTGTGTTAAGAATTGGCAATCCAAAGGAAGACCAAACACTGGCTTTCAAGGAATTCAGTCTAATAAGGAGATTGCATAAGAACAATTATGTACAAGCAAGATTTATAAAGGATAAATTTTAGATAAGTGAAACAAAGAAGGCACTATGAAGAGGATAAGTAAAGGCTTCTTTCAGAAGGTGGGATTTTAGCTAGAATCTGAAGGAAGACAAGGAAACAGAGATGAAGAAAGAAAGAATTCAAGTCATTGGTAATAGCCACTGAAAATTCATCAAGTCGAGCATCTTTGGGGAGAAACAAAATGGGGGCCAGTGTCATTGGATTGCAAAGGAGAAGGTAGTAAAATATAAGGTTACTGGAAAGGCAAAAAGGGGTTAGATTATGAAGGACCAAAGATAGGTATTTATATATGATTCTGATGAGGTTTGGATCCAAATGAAATTAGGGTTTCTGGTAGTCAGGGAGCTAAATGAGGTCTAGTGGCAGGTTTGGGGTTCAGGGAATTAAATGGAGCTCCCCTGTAACTGCTTGGGATTTGGCAGAGGGGTAGGGAGTTTTGGGGACTCCTTTCTGACAAAAAATTCTGTAAAGGAATTTACAGACCTGAAAACCCAGACTGATAAAAGAGGTTTATTATGGGGATTGGAAGTAAGGTTAAAGTCTGGTTAGGGAAATAGGCGAGAGTAAATAGAGAATGGCACTGGAAAGAGTATTCCAGTGGACAGATCTATGGAAAAATGGAGTTTTGCACTGAGAATGCAGTTCTAAGTGGGCAGAAGATCCTGGCAGTAAAAGGAACTGCCAAGGTCCATCTGCAAAGACCTTAGTTGATGGAAGCTCATTATACTGCTTGTGTTGGTGGGGGTTGGAAACCAGAGCAGATCATCAGAATAGGGACAGGGACAAGCCCGGATCTCCTATTGAAAGTCAAAGGGATGCTTTAGACCAGGATTTGTGATCAAAGGCCTCAGCTTCCTGAACTGATAATGCATCAACCAGAAGGGGCTGGGAATCAGAAAGGAATCACAAATCAATAGGAAATACAGTTTCTTAAAGGGACCACAATCAGCTTCAATTCCAGAGACAATAAGGAGGTTATTGGAGAGCAAGGGTGGGGAAGGTATTGTGATATAGCCAGAGCATGTGCTTCAAGAAGTTCAGTCTGATAGCTGAAAGCAGGATCCACTGCATGAGCAGATAATGGCAATAGTCCAGATGTGAAATGATATGGATTTGGCTCAGTGATGACAGTATCAAGAATAAATAAAAGAGTACATATGAAAGATATGAAAATAGAATTAATAGGACTTGGTAACAGATTAGATATGGGTGTGGGATGTATGTGTGTGGGAAGAGAGAGGCGGAGAGAGAGGCGGAGAGAGAGAGAGAGAGAGAGATGCTGTGAGTATGGGTGCCTGGGATAGTGATAAAACTTCAGTGTCAACAATAGCGGACAGGAGTGGATAACTGTGTTCCCTTTTGATCTGTAAAATTAACACTCTGAAATTCTGTCCCCTTTGATTCCTGGACTCCCAGACTCTGTAAAGTCTGAGAGAAAGCATATCTCCCCAGACAAGTTAAACATTGTTATTCAATTGGAAATCTTGGTCAAAAGCACTCCATTGATCTTTTGGAGGTGCTATTTTTTTCAGGAAATTCCAGATTCTCAAAAAAGATCTTGGTCTGATAATCAGTTCAAACTGCCCTCAGCCTCCTGCCAAGATCTGCTCATAAAGTAGGTTTCTGTTCACTCATTTCTTTGCAGAATGTCCAAAGAAGACTATGCTTCGTCCCTTGGTATAGCTGCCTGTCAGAATCCCTGCCCACTGTGAAGACATTCTCTTCTCAGCAGAAAACCTTTTATTATTTCTCTGCCACTGAGGAAGTCAGTCTTCCTAAGCAAAGCTAAGTTCTCATCCAACAATACACTTCCATAACTCTCTAACTGACACTAGAATCCCATCAATAGCATAGCTAGAAAAAGAGAAAGATTTGGGGAGAAAGATAATTAATTCAGTCTTAGACACATTGAATTAAAGATGTCTATAGGACATCCAGCTTGAGATGTCCAAAAAGCAGTTGGAGATACAAGAATGGAGGTCAGGATAAGATAAGTGCTATAAATACAAGTCTGAGAATCATGAATAGAGATAATTGAATCCATGTGAGTTAATGAAATTATCAAGTGAAATATTAGAGTGAAAGAAAAGCAGAGGGATAAAGACAAGAGGTTTGGGGGACTTCTTTTAGTTACTGTGGAAAGTTGAAAAGGAGTAGTTACACAAGAAGGAGAACCAGAAGAGACCAGTGTCACAAAAACCTAGAGAGAAGAGAATATCTAAGAGTCACACTTCTCAGACTGGGTAAATGACAGGAAAAAATGATAAATGTGAGAGAGGATATGGGAAAACTGGAACACTAATGCATTGTTGGTGGAGTTGTAAACTGATTCAACCCTTTTGGAGAGCAATTTGGAACTATGCCCAAATGGTTACCAAACTGTACATAATAACACCCTTTGATCCAGCAGTGTTTCTACTGGGCCTATATCCCAAAGAGATCATAAAAAAGGGAAAAGGACCCACATGTGCAAAAATGTTTATAACAGCCCTTTTTGTAGCAGCATGAAACTGCAAGCCGAATGGATGCCCATCAGCTGGAGAAATGTCTGAATAAGTATAGAATATTATTGTTCTATAAGAAAAAATCAGCAGGATGATTTCTGAAAGGCCTGGAGAGCGTTAACGTGAACTGATGATGCTAAGTAAAGTGAGCAGAATCAAGAGCAATGTACACAGCAACCACATGATTATGTGATGATCAATTCTGATGGATATGGCTCTTTTCAACAATGTAGAGATTCAAGGCAATTTCAATAGATTTAGGAGGGAAAATGCCATCTGCATCCAAAGAGAGAACTATGGAGACTTAATGTGGATTGAAGCATCATATTTTTACCCTTTTTGTTTGTTTCTTTCTCAGGTTTTTTTCTTTTTTGGTCTACTTTTTTTTTTTTTTACACAACATGACAAATACGGAAATATATTTAAAAGGATTGTACAATTTTAACCTATATTAGAATGCTTGGTGTTTTGGAGAAGGGGAGGTGAGAGAGAGGGAGAAAAATTTAGAACACAAAGTTACAAAAATGAATGTTGAAAAGTATCTTTACATATGTATTTGGGAAAATAAAATACTATTGATAATAATTTTTAAAAAAGAGAAGAGGGTGAAGAAAAATATCAAAAAGCTACCCGAAGTGGTCATTACATTTGACAATTAAGACTGAGTAATGAGGTAAGAAACTAGACTGTAGAAAATTATGGAGAGAATGAGAGGAAAGGAAGTGGAACATCAATTATGTACAGTCTGCCTTCTGTACTAGAATTCAAATTCTTCCCTCTGATCAAACTTCACCAAATTACTCTACTTGATATCCTGAGTTACCTGGAATTCCATGTGTTTACCTGGAAAGAATCCATGCAGACTGGACTGCAAGCCAGCTCTTCATCCACTGCGTGTAGTTTCTCCATAAAAGTACTATCCTTGTTCTGTTTGGGTTTAGGAGGTGGGGGAGGTCCCATGGGGACAACCTCAGCACTGATGTGTCTGATGGGAGGGATGGTGATTTTCTCAGCCTGATTAAGAAAGTTTATTATATTAAACAAAGACCTTATAAATAGAAAGGAGATACCTCTATCCACCCAAACAAGAGTGGACTCTTTCATTCTATTTTCTACCACATGGTGCTACCACATTTGCTAAATTCAGAATCCTGTAAGTCAATGAGTTTACCCTGGATATATAAAGCAAAAGAATGATAAAAGCCAGGGCTTCTGACTACAATTTGGGTTTATAAGCAACCATTAATTATTTACATAATGAAGCCATGCAGAGCACATAACATACAAAAAAATAATAAATTATAGAAAAAAGTTGACTCTAGAACATATTAGATAGATGTAGTGAATGATGCACTGCCAGTCATACAAACACACTTGCTCAAAGACAGGAAGACATACACAGACATATTCCTTGTCCTTCTCTCTCTCTCCTCTCCCTCAACATACAATTCTTTTTCTAATGAATTAACTTCTGGGCTGGAGGAAAAGTCTTACATTAGATAATTTTCAAAAGAGTAATACAAATCCATTCACATACAGATAACTGAAAGCTGATGACATTTCTTATTTACCTCTGAGAGTATTCCACCCTCCTCATCTGTCTCATTCATCTCTGAGGACTGTTTCATTCTGGATCTTTTTGATCCTCGTGGAGAAGAAGCAGTGCTTTCCACATCACTTTCCAATAAGCTCTACAAAAGGAAGTCCATAACCCAAAGTGATTACTCTTTGCAACTGCCCTTAACTGAATTTGGGCTCACTTGCTTTAATTTTCTATTCTATTAAAATGTCAAGATGATGTGAAAAATAAGCACATACAACTCTGGATCTAAACTGCAAGGAAATGAGCTGACAAAAGTGCTGTGTCTCCATTTTTCCCACAGGACAAGTATTCTTATAAACTCAAAAAAGAAATGGACACTTAGCCTTCTGGAAACAAACTCTGATATGCAATGAAGCAATAGTGCCATGGAAGTTAACTGCTCACCTCTTCAGCTGTCTCATCTTCCTCTTCATCTTCTGGCTGATATTCTTCATCTGAAGAATCATCCTCTTCAAGAGGAATATCTACAAACTGAGGAGGCTGCATAAGACAATAAAATGAAAAAAAAAAAAAAAAAAGACTTGAAAAAGAAAGAAGCAAGAGAAAACTCTGGAAGCAGATTACATTCACACCTAAATGCAATTAGATGAAAAAAATATGGTTAAAGAGGTCCTAGATTATTAAATAGACAAAGTAAATAAAGAATAGGGAATTAAAAATAGCCATAGAGTAGTAAACAAAAATTTCATAATTAACCACTGAGCATAGCTTACCTTGACTTCATTTGCCTTCTTAATTGGAGAAATGTTCCATGTTGGAATTACCTACCAAAAAAATTAATAAAATCAAGTTCCCTTATACACAAACACATTAATTTATGAGTCTTCCTTTCTTTTCTTCTTCTGTACTATCACAACAAGCTATATACTGGATAGGGAATAGATGATAGTGTCTGAGGATGTTTTGTGTATGTGCACAAAAAAGGAGGAGTAAGGGATTTAGATATCTATTGATCCTATTTTTTTTCCTTCCTTTTTTTTTTACTGTAGCTTTTTATTGACAGAACATACGCATGAATAATTTTTCAACATTGTCCTTTGCAATATTCCAACCTTTCCCTTCCTTCCCTCCACCCCTTCTCCCTAGATGGCAGACAGTCTCATACATGTTAAACATGTTAAAGTATATCTTAAATGCAAGATATGTGTACCTATTTGTACAGTTCTCTTGTTGCACAAGAAAAATCAAATTCAGAAAGGTAAAAATAACCTGGGAAAAAAACAAAAATGCAAGCAGTCTACATTCATTTCCCAGTGCTTTTTCTCTGGGTGTAGCTGGTTCTGTTCATCATTGATCAATTGGAACTGAAATGGATCTTCTCATTGCCGAAGATATCCACTTCCATCAGAATTCATCCTCATATAGTATTATTGTTGAAGTGTATAATGATCTCCTGGTTCTGCTCATTTCACTTAGCCTCAGCTCATGTAAGTCTCTCCAAACCTCTCTGTATTCATCCTGCTGGTCATTTCTTACAGAACAATAATATTCCACAACATTCATATACCACAATTTACCCAGCCATTCTCCAATTGATGGGCCATCCATTCATTTTCCAGTTTCTTGCCACTACAAAAAGGGCTGCCACAAACTTTGTTGCACATACAGGTCCCTTTCCCTCCTTTAAGATCTCTTCGGGATATAAGCCCAATAGTAACACTGGGGGATCAAAGGGTATGCACAGTTTGATAACCCTTTGACCATAGTTCCAAATTGCTCTCCAGAATGGTTGGATCCATTCACAATTCCACCAACAATGTTATTGATCCTATTATTACAGCTGCTCTCAGAATTTACCTTGTTTGAGGAAAATCCAAGTTATTATCACCTAAAGAAGGGTTGTACCTGTTCCTGAGGTTCTACCAGAAACAAAAATGATCGCCAAAAACAGAGATAATCATTAACAATAAGGTTAACTAACTGGAAGCGGTTCACTGGGCCCATGTATGGATCCCTGAATATGATTTCCACAACATCTCTAAATGCTTCCATTTTTTTTTTTAAGTTATAGGATAACTGCGCAGTTTAGTAGCATAAAAAATACAGCTCTAAATTCTAGAATTGGAGACAAAAAAACTGAAGTTCAAATTCCGCTCCAGACACTATTAGTCATTGGGCAAGTCATTCAATTTTTCTTAGTTTCAGTTTTCCCTCCTGTATAATGAGACAGTATCATCTCACATGGTTGTTGTGAATATTAAAGGAAAAAATATGTGTAGAGAGTGCTTAGCACAGTGCCTGGAATACAGTAAGTGTTATATAATGCTTATTCCCCAACACTTCTTTCCTATGTTTCTTTCCAGTAAGCACCAAATCTAACCATCCAAAAGAAAGGCAAAAAACTACTCACCACTCCCTTCTCTACAACTTCTTTTAGTTTTGATCGTGTCATTTTAGGTTCCTGAAAGAAAAAAGGAAAAAGAAATTGAAAATTAAGATTAGATTATTTTCTAGAAAAATCTTATGGTCCCCAATAGATATTGTTTACTTTATATTAATGTTTACTTCTTTCTTTTACAGCTAACATTTATAGCACCAAGGGCAGGGGTAAACTCTTGGTTTCTGGGATGATACAGGTACCTTTGCAGTAGAAAGATGAACTATATCGGAAGAATATGCGGTACATTGTCAGATACTTTTATTTTGTCAATTGGCTTTGTTTACTTGTTTTTTCCTTGTGAGAAAAAATTTGGGAAGTGGTGGAGGGAGGAAGTTGAAGAAAAGGATATAAATTCAGAAATGACCTTGTTGTAAAAAAATAAAAACGAATTAACAACTCATGAATTAAGTCCTATTTTAAACCAAAAAAAAAAAAAAAAAAAAAATTTTTTTGATGATGAGACTGGAAATGCTTGCTTTACTCCTAATTTTATTAGGAAGGTTTCCAGTTTTTTCCCCTCCACTTCAAATAATGCTAGGTGTGAAGAGAGATTTTTATAACTAAGGAAAGATGCTTTCATTCCTATTCTTTCTATTGATTTTTAACATAAGTGCTGTATTTTGGGTTTTTTTTTTAAATGAATCTATTACTATCTGGTTTTTATTGTTCTGATACTAATAAAAATATATTAATCACTTCAGTGATGACTTGTATTCTTGTTATCAGCAGATAAATCTAAGAATAAAAATTATCGAGAAAGAAACCTCATTCCTCAACACAATTAGCTGAGACTTTTAGATAGTAGTTCTGCAGAAAATGGATTTAGACCAGTATTTACCCCATATGCTTTGATAAATTCTAAATGTACACATGGGTAAATATAAAAAGCCACACCATAAAAAATTAGGAGAAATGAAGAGTGCACCATAACTGCAGATCGGGGAAAATCTTTAAGCAATGAAAATGACACATATAGAAAATTATAAAAGATAAAAGGTTATTTTAATTGTGTAGAATTAAAGCTTTTGTAAAAATAAAAGTAAACAAAGGAAATGTAAAATGAAAACTTTATCCATTAAACATTGCTGATAAAAATCAGAAATTCAAAATATAGGTAAACTGATTCAAATTAAAAGCTGGTATCTCTAAAGAATATGAATTTAAGGTAAAAGTATGAACAGATTATTTGAATTCTGAAAACTATCATCAATGACCACTTGAAAAGGCTTTAAGGCTAAGAATCAAAAGAATGAGTATTAAAACAACTGTGAAATAACTATTTACAATCACCAAATTAGCAAACATGAAGGAATTCAATATTGGCAGAATTGTGGGGAAAAACAAGTATACTAATTCACTCTAGTGGAGCCGCCTTTTGTTATGGCCATTTTAGAGAGCAAAATGGAATCAGTTAATGAAATACAAAGTGTAAAATTGTTCATGTTCTTTGACTTCCAATGCCCTGCTATAATGCTTTTAGCAACATTCTCCCCTCAAGGAGTTTAAAGATAGGGAGGAAAAGACCTATATATACAAAAATATTCAATTTTTACATATTCACTATTTGTAACAACAAAAAATTTTAAAACAAGTCATGTGTCCAAGACAAGGGAAGAGCTAAATAAATATGAATACGATGTAATATTATTACTCTGTAAGGAACAATGAATATGAATAACTGATAGAAATGTGGGAAAACTTGTATGAATTAATGTAGAGTCAAACAAGCAAAGTGAAAAGAATATATACATGATTACAACTACAGATAAAAAGATACATGGCCAAAAAACCCCTAAGTTAAATGCAAGTTAAGAACTACTTTGTAACAGTTAACAAAGATTTCTATTCTTTTAAAACAGTATATTACAAAAGTGTAAGATTGCATATATTTTCAATGATAAATATTGTCTGCTATTGTCTTACAAGTTTTTGGGGAAGTATACTTTAGGTGTTTATAAGCTATCAAAACAAAATGATCAATTTAAAAAATTAGAAAGCAAAATTAGGGCTAGAGAGTTTTAATGAGTTAATCCTACTGCTAAAGCTCTTAAATCTATTTCTAAATCCCCTCTATAATCCCAATCATATTAAAGAGTTAACTCACAAAAACTGGCAAATCTTCTGTTTCACTGATGGCTGCCTTCATCATTGCTACCACATGTTCATTTGTGATCACTTCCTGGAGAAAAAGGATATTTTTGCTTTAAGCAACAAAAGTTTGTGTATTTGATTTAAAGGTGTAAGAATCAAAGAAACAGAGAACTGGAAAGGGAAACTTGTGGCCATTTAGTTCAATCTATATGGGAAAGAAGTCATTCCTATAACCTATCAGACAAATGGTCATCTACTCTCTGTCTGAAGATCTTCAAGAACAAGGACTCAAACTGCCTTTTTAGACAATACATTCCACTTCTGGTCAACTCTAATTGATAGGAATTTTTTTTTCCTGATATCAAACCTAAATTGATTAAATCTGTGTAACCTTTACTCATTAGTCCTGATTTACTCTCTAAGGTCAAATACAACAAGTCTCCTCCATATGACAGCTCTTCAAATATTTAAAACAGTTACTCTTTTCATGTTACTCTTTTAAGACTTTTAAGACTTCTTCAGGATAAACATGCCTATATATAAAAGTAATCCTCAATAACTCAGGATCATCCAGACTATCCTGGTTATCTTCTTCAGGATTATCTCTAATTTATCAATGCTCTTTCTATAGTATTGAGAACTCTTAATATAAGATCAAGATTTAATTAGCATTTTGGCTGCCCCATCACAATGCTGAATCATATTTGAGCTTGCAGTCCACTAAATCCCCAGATCTTTTTCAGAGTAACTAGTCTAATTATATTTCCCTTATCATCTACTTGTAACTTTTTTTGTATTCATGTAAAAATTTTATATTCATTCATTTTTTTTTGTGGAATTTGTGTTTTGTTTTTTTTAACACACATTGTTTTATGTACACTTACTAGTGAACTGCATGTTAGATTGGACTAATATTCTAATCTGTTAAGATGCTTTTGCATACTGATTATATTGTCCAATGTATCAGGTATTTCTCCTAACTTTTGTGTCATCTGAAAATTTTGATGAACATACCATCTAAGTTTTTACTAGTAAAAAAAAATTTTTTTTTTTTTTAATTCTACTACAAATCCTTTGGGCTAGAAATATGCCACATGTAAAAAACAAGATACCCAAATAACTTCTGTGTAGAGAATTAAAGTGAGGAATATATAAGGAAATCACCCTCTTCTCCCTAGTTTGTTTAGTTTTTAGGTTTTTTAAAACTCTATTCTGGTTCTCCTCCCCCTTTGTCTCAATGTTCCTTCTCAGCCTCCTCTTCTGGATTTTCATCCAATTAACACTCACTAACAAAGGATGTCCCCCAAACTCCTATTTTGGTACCTCTGCTTTTCATCTCTTAAACAGATTGTTGCAATAGTTTCCTAACTAGTATTCCTACATCCAATTTCTTCCCACTCCAATTAATTCTTTACACCTTTCCAACCCTACATAATCTTCCTAAAGTGTCACTCTGAAAACATCCCTGTTTCAAAGATGTTCACTAGCTACCTGCTGCCTACTAAATAAAGAAAATACTTAGTTGGCATTCAAGGCTTTCTGACTCCAACTTATCTTTCTAGTTTTCTTTTCCCTCTTAATACTCTTGTTTCTTTCAGTTAAACTGGTCATTGCCCTCTATTCCTATCCTATTCTCTTCCATCTCTATGTTGCTTATACTCTCCCTTCATGTTTAATATGGGCGTTTTCCTCTTCCATTTCAAACTGCTGAAATTCTTCTTCTTCTTTAAGACCCCAATTCAGGTGCCAGTCTTCCATAAAGTCTTCACTAAACTCCCAGGTAAAAGTGATCTATGTCTTTTTAATTCTCCCTTTGTAATCAATCTGAACCTTTCCTTTATATTTATTATGTTCTAATATGTAGTAAAAGTCATTTTCATGCAAATCTTATTGACAGCAAATTTTGACCAAGGACTGTGTTTTATTTAATCTCTGAATACATGGGACAGTACTCAACACTTAGTTAATGACTATAGTTTGTTTAGTTGAATTGAACATAGCTTGATTTGCATAATAAATTTTAAAGTCTCTGGGCCTTCCTCCTTATCCTACCCACCTATCTCCTGCTAGCTGCTCTGCTCCCAAAAATACTTCAGCCTACTCACATGAAGGATGTTCCTCACATTGACGACAGTTAGGTTATGCTGTTTGGCACCATCTTCTAAGGTACGATCAAGCATGTCGTCCAGTTTCAGGTCATAAGCTAACGCCCCATCCTCTTGACTTCTGCCATCTCGTTTCCTCTTGGTGGCCTTTTTCTTTCTCCGTCTTTTCTCACCTTCTTCACTATCTTGTTCTTTTGTAAATAAATAAGGAAGACCATCAATGAAATACACTGAAATCAACTATGCTGTAAACAAGACGCAATAAAATTTTTAAAATCTTTAGGCTTCAATAAATATGACTTTGATATCTGGCAAAATTCTATAATATACCCCTAAAATGCGTATTTTCAAGGACTATTTTTTTTCTGTCTTTGTATACAGTTTTAAGCATATTACTTAGCTCCTCACTGGTGATGAATTAGTGCTCTGATTAACTTTACCCTAAAAATGAAGTGATAGGGGCCGCTAGGTGGTGTAGTGGATAGAACACCAGCCCTGAAGTCAGGAGGACCTGAGTTCAAATTTGGACTCAGATACTTAACACTTCCTAACTGTGTGACCCTGGGCAAGTCACTTAACCCCAATTGCCTCAGGAAAAAAGAGAGAGAAAGTAAAAATGAAGCAGTGATCACAAAGGGCCATGGCTTCAACAAGATCAAGTCCAAACATTATTTCCTTTTTTGAAAGTATTAAAGATGCCTTTGTTCAGCATTTTTAAATCTTTAAATCTAGTTCCAACCTACCTTTCCAAGACATAATACTGTATTATACTCTTTTCTACACACCTTTTGTTCCGGCCAAACAGACCTACTTGCTGCTTCCTGTACATGAAATTCCATCTATTACTCTTTTGCCTTTACACAGAGTGTCTGTCCTCCAGGACTGAAATGCACTCTTTCCACATGAAGGCTTCAATATTCTGACCTAATCTAAATGAGGTCTTTTCTAACACCTCTAGCTGCTAATCCCCAGCCCCAAATCACTTTACATTTGATTTGCATATATTTTTAATACATTCATGTGTATATATATATTGTTGTCTCCAATATTCATGAGTTCTTTGAGGGAAGGGAATATCCTTTAATAAGGTTACCAAGAATATAGAATGTAGATAGAAGAAATAGGAAACTGAGATCAAACAGGTAGAAGGAGAAGAAAAAGAGAGGTGTCATGAAAACTCAGACTGAAGAAAGTTTCCAGTCCGAAAGACTGAGAAAAGAAGGTTAGATTTGACAATAAAGGATTCACTGGTAAATCTGAAAGGTTTTCATTTGAATAACAGCATTAAAATCCAAAATGCAAAGGAACAATTAATGACTGAATGAGACAAGAGTGGAAGCACTGAATGGAAATATACTTATTTCAAGCACTCTGATAATTGTCTAATGATATTTTTTAAAGGATGGTAAAGACTTGTATGTGTCTGAAAATAGTAGGAGAAGAAATCAGTAAATAAGATGGTATTTATTGAGCATTAGAGAGAAGGGATGACTGAAGTTGTAATAGACCAGAGAAACTGAGAAAGGATTGGATCAAGTACACATGCAGAATGGTTGGCCTTGGCTAAGTGAAGGATTATCTCCTCACTGACAGAAACTGGAAAAGAGGAAAGAAGGAAGGATGATACCAAAAGGTTGTGAGATGAAGAGAAGTGAAGAGGGAGCTCAGGTCCATTGGTTTCAATTTTCTCAGAAATAACAGGCAAGATAAAGTCTATAGCTGACAAGGTGGAGAAAGGGATGGCATAAAGGGCTTGAAAAGAAGATTTGGAATAGCTTCTTTAGGAAGTAATATAAAAAAACCAATAAGAGAGAAATAAAAGTGCTGCCTTGCTGCAATAAAGGCCCAGAATTAATGTTGAAGAATTTGGATTTATAATGTATCTAGTCAGCAGAGTTCTGTAACTTTCTCCAGTTCTGTTTAGCAGCCTTTGAAGAGAATAGAGGGGACAAATGGTTAAGGAGGCTAAGGAAGTCAGGGAGTTAAAACATTCCTTTGTCTTCTTCACTGATTAAGGTACAATGTATGCTTTTTCCAAAGAGGAAAACAATGAGAAATAAACCAAGAAATAGGCTGCTGAGTTAGTACAAAATCATTTCACTCATGATGGCTTTTGTCAGAACTAAAGTGCAAATCCATGAACTGATGCTGATGGAACATCATGATGATCATAGTTGTGTCTAAAGGCTAAATTAAATCAACTCTGACTCCTTTGATATTGATGATGAGTTTTTTGGGAAACATGAATTTGTACAAGAAATTCTAATACAGCTATATCTCAATTATCCAGATGAACAAGAGGAAACTATTACAGAAAAATCTAAAGAACTAATAATCTCTAAATTATATTTTATCTTGCTTTGAAATATATCTGTGTTAATTCCAGGAAAGATTTCAAAATATTCTGGGATTTCCAACACTTCATATAAAAGAGTACATATATTTATTAAAAAAAAGTCCCAAGATGACCAAAAAAGCAAGTTTCTTGATCTTCAAGAAAAAGTATTGAGCGATACAAAATAATTCCAACAGACTTGGGATGCAAAACGCCAACTGCATCCAGAGAGAACTATGAAGACTGAATGTGGATTGAAACATAGTGTTTTCCCTTTTTTTGGGGGGAAGGGGTTTGGTTTCTGTTTTTGTTTTTTCTTTTTCATTTTCCCCCCTTCTGATTTTTCTTGCACAAGATGATTAATATGGAAATATGTTTAAAAGTATTGTAAATGTATAACCTATATCAGATTGCTTGCTATCTTGGGGATGGAGGAAGTAAATGATAGAGGAAGAAAAAAATTGGAATACAAAGTAGAACAAAAATGAATGTTGAAAACTATTTTTACATGTATTTGGAAAAAATAAAGTACTATTGAGAAAAAAAACAGAGAGAAGACAATGAGATGATAATGTTAAAGAGTGGCTAATAAGATCTACCCTGATAAACAGGGACTTATATTAACAAGTAGCTTAATGAAAAATTCACTGTGTTAAGTATAAGTATATAAAGCCAGTGAGAACTTAAGATCGTTTATTTGACTCCTTGAATAAATGTGTAGGTCTTTGTAAACATGATCATGCTAATCACATTTTCCAGACACCTACCAAGTGGAATAAACAATCCAATATCCTCCATCTCTTCTTCATTCTGATGATCTGGGGTCCTGCTTGACTTTTCTTGAGGAAAAGTAAGCCCTCCTGGTTGAGAGGATTTCTTTGGCTGAGTTCCAAGCCTTGCAGAGTAGCTGCCTGACTGCTGTAAAGGCCCCTCCTCTTCAAATTGCATTTGAGGTTTTCCTGTAGAAAAGTCACACGTTTAATGCCATATGGTCAGTATTTATACTCCTTTGTCCTATAAAAAGCTTCCCAGTTAGGCTATCTGTAATAAGATAACAGTGTATACCTATACATTAGTACTCATATATTACTACTTATGTGGATAGAAGGCCCTAAAACTTAAACAGGCTCCTGGAAAAGTTGTCATAAATCAAAATTATACAAGCAAAAATCTGGTTTTGCCACAGAAATAATGTATGTGATAGATCACATACCTGACCCAGGTATAAAAACAGGCACAAACACCATGTTAAATGAACCACAAGTTATATATGAGCAGGAGATGATCTTGATGAGTGGTGATGAAAGAAAAAATTAATCTCCCTGTAGCTAACCCCATGATCAGGAGCATGTCTTGAATTCTGTTCCTGTGCTGGTTGTCTCCTCTTATTCCTTTCTTTACACTCTCAAGAGTCACATCTGCTCCCATGGATTCAAATCTGCCAATGTACCCAAATCTACTTATCAAGCTCCACTTTTTTTCTCAGCCTCCTACACATGTCCAACTACCTGCTAGATATTTCCCCCTGGATGTCCCATGGGCATCTTAAACTTAACATATCTAAAACAGTACTATGACACACTACAACTATCCTAGTTCAGGTCCTCATCAGCTCCCTCTAGACAACTGCAATATCCTTCTAATATGTTTCCTATCCTTGAGTCTCTCCTTTCTCTAATCTTTCCTCTACACATCTGTCAAACTGATATTCTTAAACTACAAGTTGAACCATGTTACATCTTTAATTAAGAAGCTTTAATGGTTCTCCATTGCCTCTAGTATAAAACAATTTGATATTTAAAGCCTTTTACAATCTGAGCTCAGCCTATCTTACACAAGCTATAGTTCAGGAAAAAGCATAGAAACCAGCATAAAAGAAACAAAAAAGACAAAAAACAAAAACAAAGTAGCTGAGCAACACTGATATCAACTGACTGGAGATAGGAACCTCTGGAGATTTCAGGAACCTAGTAAGATGGGAGGAAAGCTTTCATTCTGAAAGTTGACTGAAGAAAGTAATATCCTATCTTATACAAGGAGGATCAGATGCTATGTCTCCACACTATATATATGCTGCAGAGTAGTGTGCCAATTACTTGGAGTGAGCAAAAATTGGTTTAGTCATGTGACAGCACTGGAGAAACCCATCTTATACTTCTGACTCAGCATATCTAATCTTGGCCAGATAAAACCAGACTGAGTTGTTTCCCGACTTTAGTCAGTTCTTGCAGCTGAGTGCTAGAAACACATGGCTCTCTTTATCTGTGCTTTTAAATTAAGAATTAGTATCAGATGTTTGCTACCTTGGAGAGAGGGGAAGAAAAGGAGGGGAAAAAAATTGGAACTCAAACCCTTACAAAAATGAATGTTGAAAATTATCTTTACATTTAATTAGAAAAAATAAAGTACTATTAAATGGAGAAAAAATTAAGAATAGGAAGAATTTAATAGTTGTGGCTCTTAAAAGAATATACACACTTAGATATTGCAGTGATGGTGGTTGTTGGAAAGTTAAGTGTTTTAAAAACCATTCAAACATGTAACAAAACAAAATAGCTACAAGAATAAGTAAACTGGTTTTTAAAAATGACCACTACTATCTCATTGCTGTGAGAGAGCATATTTAATCCTCAGAAAACAAGCATCTTATGAGGCTGTTACTGCTTCCGGATTCCCCCCAACTGTGTGTGTGTGTTTATATCAATAGCTCCTTTTTTTTTTTTTTTTTTAAGCTTTTTATTTTCAAAACATGTATGGATAAATTTTCAACATTAACCCTTGCAAAACTTTGTGTTCCAACCCGACTCCCCTTTTCCCTAGATGGCAAATAATCCAATATATATTAAACATGGTAAAAAACATGTTAAATCCAAGATATATATATATATAAAATTATCTTGCTGCACAAGAAAAAAAATCAAATGAAACAGGAAAAAACCAAAAGCAAAAATAAAATGCAAGCAAACAACAACAAAAAGAGTGAAAATGATATGCTGTGAACCACACTCAGTTCCCACAGTCCTTTCTATGGATGTAGATGGCTCTTTTCATCAAGATTATTGGAATTGGTTTGAATCATCTCATTGTTGAAGAGAGCCACCTCCATCAGAATTATCATCATATAATCTTGCTGTTGTCGTGTATAATGATCTCATGGCTCTGTTTATTTCACTCATCATCACTTCATGTCCATCTCTCCAGGCCTCTCATTATCATCTTGCTGATCATTCCTTACAGAACAATAATATTCCATAACATTCAAACACCATAACTTATATTCAGCCAATCTCCAACTGATAAGCTCAGGTTCCAGTTTCTTGCCACTAACTTTTTTTGCACATGTGGGTCCCTTTCCCTCCTTTAAGATCTCTTTGGGATATAAACTTAATAGAAACACTGCTGATTCAAAGGGTAAACACAGTTTGATAACCCTTCGGGCATAGTTCCAAATTATAGCATGTATTTTTAACCTGACATCCACAGACTCCAAAAAGATCCCCATAAGGGATCTGAAAATTTGGGTGGGAAAATAATTACACCTTTATTTTCACACGCTTCTGAAATTTAACATTTTCTTAGAGTTTTTCTCCCCAAAGAAATTATTTTCAGAAGGATTCTTCAGGATTCAACAAAGAGAGCCAGTATACAAAAAAGTTTAAGTATTCCTGCTCCACTACAAAGACAGAACAATAGTGGAAAACCAGTTATTCATCCCTGTTAGGAAGAAAAAATGTTTCTCACAGGCAAAAATGTACAAAAACCAGAGAAATGAAAATTAGAAAAAGAAGATTTATACTAAAGAAGCTAATTTTTTTATTCAAGGTTATACTAAAAATCATTGCATGAAATGTCCAGCTGAGCTTGTAAGATCTAGGTATTTTATCAGAAAAGCAGAACTATTCCAGAGTTCCCAAGCTCTCACTTTGCCATAATACCACAAAAAGTTAAGAAATTTATCCAAGAGAGGACAATAAACATGCTTCAATAACCAGCAAAACTGATCAACATAATGAAAATTTCTATAAATGTACACAAGAAAATCTCCCACCCCCAAAAGAAATAGAGTAGGTATATATCCCATCTCTTCTTTGAAGGCATGCAAAATGCCATAAATTAATATAGAATAGTTGTAAATGGGTAAGTAAATGTTTAAACTCATCCGATTTAAAACAATACTGAAAGCACATGGGCTATAATCAAGGTCATAACAAAGATAAACTTAATGTCCAAGTCTTGTGAATTCAATGTAAAATCATCAAACAGCAGATTGCTTCAAAAGAAAGCATTTCATATTATGTTTTCTAAAGATGTAAAAAGCTGAAAAGTTTTAAAAGTCAGTAAAGTCTCTTAGCCTGTCTGCCTCAGTTTCCTCATCTGTAAAATGGGGTTAAGAATAGCTTCTACCTCCTAAAGGTTGTAAGGATAAAATGACATAGTAATTTTAAGATGTTTTGCAAACCATAAAACTCTCTATTAAATTCCAGCTATCTCTGCACATACACATACAAAGATATTTAGTTTCATTGATCCTCCTAACAATCCAGTGAGATAGGTACAAATTATTATTTCAGTCTTACAGAGGAAGAAATTGAAACTGAGAGAGGTTAAGTAATTGGCCCAAGGTCACATAGCTAGTATCTGAGGTAGAATTCACACTCAAGTTTTCCTGATTGAGTCCAGCCCTCTATCTACTTCACCATTTAGTTGCCACGAATTACTCAGCAATCTTAAAATGGAAAGATTTTCTTCCTTTTTGAGATATCATTTCCATCAATATGATATGGTCGTACTTTGCAACTTGGACAAGGTATATATGTCTTTAAAGTATAAGCAGCATATCATAGTAGACAGAATGAGTTTCTGAGTCATGAAGGCCAGGATTCAAGTTGGGTCTCTTAACACATACTTATTATAAGATCTTGAATAAGTCATTTAACCCTCAACACCCCAAGCAATTCTAAGAGCATAAGCTGCAAATCAGGTGCCTCTCTGCACTGGTACAGAACTTCCTATCCTAGTGAAATTTGTTTACACTCAGTTATTCATTCTTTGATCCTTCACCATGTTGTTTCACAATGTCAAAAAGATAAAAATGAGTTTTCAAAATTCAAAGAATTTTAGAATTAAAATAGACCATCTGACTCAACTCTTCTATATATAAGCTTAATTAGCAGAATAAATATTAAATGACTTTCCCAGGAACATTAATTAAACAGAAGTAGGGCCATTTCCACAATCTAAGTCATCTGATTATTCTCCCAGTGCTTTTGCCACTGCTGCTCTATAAAGAACAATGATATTAACATTAAGATCAACAGATCTTTCAGTAAATGTATTTGTTGCTTTCTGGTCTTGCTCTGAGTGCATACTTTTTTTTCTTTATGTCATATACTATCTATATTGTCATTTTACATTGCATTGCTACGTTGCTATATTGTCTCCATATCACCAAAATTTCTCCCAGTATCTCCACTCCCTCCCAGCCAATAATACTTTTTAAAGGAAAAAAAAAATCAGCAAAACTGATCAACATAATGAAAATTTCTATAAATGTACACAAGAAAACCTCCCACCCCCAAAAGAAATAGAGTAGGTATATATCCCATCTCTTCTTTGAAGGCATGCAAAATGCCATAAATTAATATAGAATAGTTGTAAATGGGTAAGTAAAATAAATTAAGAAGTCCGAGATAGCTTAAGCAAAATCCTATTAGTAAGTAAACTAGCATTTATTAAATGCCTACTATGTGCCAGGCACTATGCCAAGTAATACTGAAAACTATTTTTCAATAGTTAAAAAAAAGGAGTTAAGGTGTAATCAGATATAAATGTGATATAAAAACAAAAGACATCAGCATTAAAGAATGGAAAGAACTGACTGTGGAGTCAGTCAAATTCTGCCTACGACAATTACTATTAAAGTTTTGTCAAGTTTTCCAGACCATAAAACAATGAACTAGATTTTGACTTCCTCAATTTCACCCAATTACAAAGCTATGTTTCTATGATCATAATAACTGTCCTATGGACACTAATTTCTTTCGAATCAAGAGATGAATCATAGCACCAGTTTTTTTGATGTTCTATTTATAAATAATCTCTACTTTGTAAATAATTTTGTATGTTCTCTAGTTCATGCCCATCAACAGCTTATCTAACATGATACTCCAACTACAGCTCTGAAACTAGATAAAATTCTGTATCTATAGCTCTTTCCATAAGAGTATTTATGTATTAGAATATGGTATACAGCCAAAAAAAAAATCATATGGTTCAATCAAATAGCTATAAACATTTCTGTTTTTTATTCACATTTACCACAGCATTTTAAGCTTTATAAAGAACTTTTCTTTCAATACTCAGTGAGGCAGCAGAACAAGTTTTTCAAGAACAATTTTTCAATGAGGAAACTAAATTAGTTGAATGACTTTCCCAAGGCCACAAAGCTTGGATTCAGGCTCAAGTTTCTTCTGAAGCCAATGGAGCCTGGTCTATGAAACAAAAATGGTCAAGAACTCTTATCCTACAGCAAGATACTTCTTCATTTCTATTTACATGACAAAATATCCTTAATACCCAAGGTGAAAGAGAACAGATATATCCCAAGACTATTTTTCTACCATCCTCAAGCAAATTATTTTTCCAACAACTTTCATCCTGCCCTACCTCAAATACTCTTAATTATCCTTCCCAGAAAAACAAAAACAAAAACTAAACTATCAAATAACTAGTCAAAGATAACAAAACAATAAGATAATTTAGGAATTTTAGCAATTTAGCAATCAGGAGGAGATAAAGAGAGGACGCATCTTCTCTACTTTCTGGTCATGGCTTCACCACTGGCTAACTTTATAACCTTGGACAAGTTATTTACTTGGAACTTATTGGACCTCTCTGAGACTTATTAGCTCATCTTCTCTTGCCTAGAAAGGCGGGGCATCAGGTTTATTATATCTCCACCTCCAAAAACTAGGAATATATCTAGTAAGACCTTTACTATAATAATATTTTACTACAACAAAGTAATTTGACTACCTTGTAAACATTATTACAAGGAAATTTTATTAGTACACTCAGCTAACTAAAATGGAATAGAAATAGAACCAATTTTAAATTAGCTATATTAGTAAAGAAAGTGAAGTGGTGAGAATCATCCCTTATATTTAATCTTCTAATAAAGTGCTAACTGATTTGTTTTTTACAATAGATTTCTAATTATATTTTATTTAGGTTAATATTAAGTGAGTCAGTAGAAGAGTACCAATTTCATTCTAGGAGTCAGCCTAGGTTTAAAAATAGATAGTCCACAATGTGAATAAACCACACGTGGATTAAAGAGTTGGCAGTATTTAAGAATTCAAAAACTCACAGTGATTTTCTCCATATCAAGCTACTAATCTTTCCAAATGCATAAGGGAACGTGTTCTCACACTCAACTATCACTTAAGGCCATCTTCAACTTTTCCCTTTTCCCCATTCTCTCCATTCAGATACAAATTTCCTGGCTGAGGAGGAATCTCTCCTGATCTTTTGATCCTGCCATTTATCCTCTAGCAATCATTCTTCTTATTCTCCCAAGAAAAATTCTTGAATTTCTTGAAGAATTCTTGAGAAGCATCAGTAGTGAAAGGAAGAGAGATGATCTCTTGATATATACAAGCTCTCAAATGTGGGGCAAGTTTTAGCATCAACTGGAAATTCCCTAAGACTATAAATTTTTGACCAAGTACCTAGCTATGTTGGGAGAAACATTTCTATCAGGAATCCTATACAAATTAATCAGGTCTAAATTTTTTTTTTAATTTGAAAAAAGTATCAACAACTCCCATTTTCTCAAAAGATCCTGAGTGACCTTCTTTAAAAATTTTTTTATTAGTTTTCCACATTTATTTACAATATTTTGATTTTCATTTTTTCTCCTTCCTTTATTCTCCTCCCTCTTCCCCAAGATGGCAAACAATCTGATATAGGTTATCACATTAAACATACTGCCACAATGGTCATGTTATGAGAGAAGAATAAAAACAAAAAGGAAAAATTACAAGAAAGAAAAAACAAAAGTGAAAATAGTATGCTTTGATCTGCATTCAGACTACATAGTTCTATTCTGTGAATAGCATTTTCCATCATGAGACTTTTGAAATTGCCTTAGATATTGTATTGCTGAAAAGAGAAGTTATCTAAGTTGATCATCTGCACAATATTGTGACTATGTACAATGTTCTCCTGGTTCTTATCACTTCACTCAGCATCAGTTCATGTAAATCTTTCTAGATTTTTCTGAAATTTGTACATATCAATTCTTATAGAACAATAATATTCCATTTCATTCACATAACACAATTTGCTCAGTCACTCCCCAATTGATGGATGTTCCTTCAATTTCCAATTCTTTGGAGCTGCTCTAAACATTTTTGTACATATGGATCCATTAGTATCTGTTATGATCTCTTTGGGATACAGACCTATTAAGAGGTATTGCTGGATCCAAGGGAATGCACAGTTTTATAGCCTTTGGGGCATAGTTCCAAATTAATTTTCAGAATGGGTGGAGCAGTTCACAATTCCACAACAATGTATCAATGTCCCAGTTTTCCTACATCCCCTCTAACATTTCTCATTTTCCTTTTCTGTCACATTGGTCAATTTCATAAGTGTGAGATGATCCCTTAGTTGTTTTAATTTCTCTAATCAACAGTGATTTAGAGCATTTTTCATGTGACTACAGATGGCTTTAATTTCTTCATCTGAAAACTGTTCATATCCTTTGACCATTTATCAACTGAGGAATGACATGTAATCTTATAAATTTGAGTCATTATTGTTCTATAAAATATTATAAAAAAGCTGATTTTAGAAAGGCTTAGAAAGATTTACAAGAACTGAAGCTGAGCAAAACAAATAGAACCAGGAAAACATTGTACAAAGCAACAGCAAGACTGAGTGATGATCAACTATGATAGACTTAATTCTTTAAGGCAGTTCAGTGATTCAAGGTAATTCTAATAAATTCTGAATGGAAAATGCCATCTGCATCCAAAGACAAAACTATGGAGACTGAATAAAAATCAACATATGCTATATTCACTTTTCTTCCCATTTTTCTTTTATTTTTTCTCAATAGTTTTTTCCCTTTTGTTGCGATTTTTCTTGCCCAACATGATTCATAAGGAAATATATTTTTAAAAAATGTACATATATAACCCCTCAAAATACTGTTTTTAACATGTAACTGGGAAAAATAAAAAATAAATGAGTTTTCTGTTTATTTTAGAGATGAGGACTTTAATAGAAACACTGGCTGTAAAAGTTGTTTCGCAATTTTCTGCTTTCCTTCTAATCTTGACTGTATTGATTTTATTTATTCAAAAACTTTTTAATATAATCAAAACTATCCATCTTGGGGGCAAGTAATTGGTGTAGTGGATAGAGCACCAGCCCTAAAGTCAGGAGGACCTGAGTTCTCTAGTTCTTCTTTGGTCATAAATTCCTTCCTCTTCCACAGTTCTGAGAGGTAAACTATCCTATGCTCTTCCAATTTATTTGTAATCTCATTCTTTATGCCTAGGTCATGAACCCATTTTGACCTTCTTTTGGTGTACAGCATTAAGTGTGGGTCAATGCCTAGTTTCAGCCATACTAATTTCCAATTTTCCCAGCAATTTTTGTCAAATAGTGAGTTCTTATCCCAAAAACTGGGGTCTTTGGGTTTGTCAAACACTAGATTATTAAGGTTATTGGCTGTTTTGTCCTTTGAACCTAACCTATTCCATTGATCAACTAGTCTATTTCTTAAACAATACCAAATGGTTTTGGTAACCGCTGCTTTATAATATAATTTTTTCTCTTGTCTATTTATGGCTTTAGAAACCTGCTGAGATGGCAGAGTGAGAAGAAATAATGTAATCCAACCCTCTCTCTATCTACTCAACAGAGACTGGAAAATGCACAAGACTAATTCCTGACAGAGAAATTCAAGAAAAAAAAAATTTTTTTTTTTTTTTAACAACAAATCATTTTCCCAGCCCAGGTTGGCATAGGGAGCCAGACAGAAAATCTGAAGTTACTGGAAATAAGTTTATGTAGCCTTTCTGAAATAGCTAAATAAAGAAGTCCTGCATCCTGCATAAAGGGGCTGACACTTTATGCCAAATGGCAGCTTTGTCAGTCATAGTACAGAACTGAGTCAAAAATCTAATGCAAACTGAAGGACAGACCTACAGGGAAAAAAAAACAGGAATAGACATAAAAAACAACTGGGTATCTCTGACCCTGAGAGCAGAAGGAAGTCTCATACATCTAAATCTTAGCCCAATCTGAAATGTACAGTGGAATAACTAGGACAGGAAATTCAATCTAAAAGGAAGCCTGAAGTACTATAATTTTGAAACTTCAAAACCTTCCAAATAGCTGATAGGGTTGAATTTAGCAGTAGTCGACTGGAACAAGCTCATAGACGTAGTGCTCAGATCAAACCCAGATGAAGAATCTGAAACATAGAACAGGAAGGCAGTCCTAAATCAGGCTGCTTTGTAAGCCTATAAGTTACTAGCCTGAACTGATTTTGCTATCTTTGAAAAACATCCAGCAAGACCCAAAGGAGCACCAAGCACAGCCCATACATTATCTTCAGAACTGTATAGAGCCTGGCCCTAATTCATATAAACAAGAACAAGAAGAATAACAAAGATAATGTATTTATACAGTCCATTTTATTCTCAGAAAACACCTGGACAGTCTATTTTTATCACCATTTTAAAAAGGAATGAAACCAATACAAAAGTTAAGTGACTTGCCCAGAATTACATAGCTAATAAGTATCAGCTAGCAAGATCTAAATTAAAGTCTTCCTGATTATATGCCTAAGCAGTCTATCCACTGAAATATCTCTAGTCCAAAGCTGGGAAGTAAGTCTGGAAGAACAAACAAATGAAGAAAAACAAAACAAAACAAAACAGTTATTATGATGACAGGGATGTCAAAGACACAAACTTAGAAGATAAATGACTCCAAATTTACAAGCAAATCAAGGAAAACCTACATCTTAGGCACAAATTCAATTAGAATTCCTAGAAGATACAAAGGAGATTTTTCTAAAGTTAAAAATTAATTCATACTATGGAAATGTTTTATGTAATTGCACATGGATAACATATCTGATTGCTTCCTGTCTCAATGAGGAAGAAAAGGAGAGAATTTTGAATTCAAAACTTTTTTTAAAGTTACATTTTAATATATAATTGGATAAATATACATATATAAAAATTAATTTAGAAGGGAGAACACTAAAACTGTAAAAGAAATAAGTATAGAAGAAAGCCTTAGAAAGAGAATTAACAGCTTAGCACACGAGAAAAAAAATCTTTCCAAGCAATAATAGATACCTCAAAGATTAGAATGGACTAGGGCAACAAAGGCCTATCCAAACAAGGAGTGAAAGACAACAGTGACACTTGAACCTCACTTTCATCTGAACTGTCAAAGTAGGGAAGAAAATACATACCCAACTAAGAGCAGAAATAACATTTCACTCAACAGGGAAACGAATGAAAGTAGAGAAGGGATAGGTGGGAACAGTAGAGAAATTCGTATCAGAAAGAAATTGTGTGCACAAAAAATCTCTAACTATACAGAATAGCCCTGAAGAAGAACTTAAAAAGAAAGAATCAAAGAAAGAAGGGATAAGAATTCATGACTGGATTCTAGGCAAAGAAAAGATCAAAGGGGCAGGAGAACACAAGCAAATATAGGGCACTGATGCTGAACCCACCATTTTGCATTTATTTTAAAAATAAAAAGCTATTATTTGAAGAAAAAATAGATTTGTTTTTAAAAAAGGGAGGCAAGGAAAAAAACAGAAAAAGCAGAAGGGAAATTCACAATTATTTATTATAAGTATTAATGTGAATGGTATAAATTCACCCATAAAATGGTTGATAGTAGACCAGACTAGAGACCAGAATCCAAATTTCCCAGATTTAAAATAAGGAGGTAGAGCAAAATCTATTAGGCTTTAGTTGAAATAGTAAAGACAGACACTGCAAATCATGAGCTGCAATAAGGCAACAGCAAAACTAGATGATTAAAAAAGATAGAACAGGGAAACTACATTATGCTGAAAGGCATAATAGAAAATTAATTCATATTAATATTAAACACATATGTTCCAAAGGACATAACATCTAAATACTTAAAAGAAAAACTAAATGAGTTGCAGGGAGAAAGAGACAGTAAAACATATAATAATGGCAGACTTTAATGTACCCCTTTCACAAAAGGAATCTATTCAAAAAAATAAACAAGAAATTAAAAATTGAAGAGAATTTTAGAAAAGTTAGATACGACAGACATAAGGTTACTGACCTTAGCCAGTCTAAAAGGACTATACTAATCTTTACAAAAAAAGATTGTGTATGATATTAGGACATAAAACTTCCCCAAAAGATGAAGAAAAGAAGAAATACCAAATTAATCTTTTACATACTACAATAATAAAATATTCCATTCAATAAATAATCACTGACAAAATAATTAGATACTTAATAACTTTAAAAATAGGTTGAAAAAAATGGATCAGTCAAAAAAAAGGATAGAAATAAATAATTTTATTAAAACAGAGACAACAATGAACTTAAATAAAAACTTTAATGATAATCATTATAGTCAGAGGAAGTTTTATCTCTAAATATTTTTATCAATAAAGGAACAGATCAATAAATTGGGTATTCAATTAAAAATATATAAATTTTAAAATTCAAATTATATATCAAACAGAAATCCTGAAAAATCAATGGGATTAATGAAGCTGGAATTTTTAAAAAAAAAACCTGAATAAACAAAATTAGGATGTTTTAAAAATAAAAGATAAACTACTAATCACATGCAAAGCTAATTATCAAAAATGAAAAGGGTGAATTCATAGCAAATAAAGAACTAATGAAATTGCTAGAAACTACTTTGCTTAATTATAATTAATGGAAAGTATGAACATTTACAAAAATATAAAACATCTTATCTCTGAAAAAGAAATTGAATAAATCACAAATGAAATCTCAAAGGAGGAAAAAACCTCAAACCAAATGGGTTTATGATTGAATTCTATCGAACATTTAGAGAACAATTAATCTAATACTATGTAATCTAATTTAAAATGGGAAAAAGTACTATCAAATTCCTTCTATGATATAAATATGGCCTTAATATTAAAGCTAGAAAGAATAAGAGAAAGAAAACGATAGATCAACATTTCTAATAATTATTGATATAAAAATGTTAAAATATTAGGAAAGAGGGCAGCTAGATTGTGCAGTAAGTAGAGCACCAACCCTGGAGTCAGGAGGACTTGACTTCAAATCTGACCACCCACACTTAACACTTTCTAGCTGTGTGACTCTGAGCAAGTCACTTAACCCCAACTGCCTCAACAACAACAAAAAAAGGGGAAACACACACACACACACACATTTAGTAAAGAATTTACAGAAATACATCACAAAGAATATACATTATGACCACTGTGGAGTTATAACCAAAAAAGTTATAGCAAGACTAGATTAATATTAGGAAAACAAGAAAAATCATATAGTTATTCTATATATAGAAAAAACTTTTTAAGAAAATACAATTCTCGTTCTTGTTAAGAAAATGAGAAAGAAAGAAAGAAAGAAAGAAATCGATCTTTCCTTAATAACATAAATATGTTGTTGTCCATTTTCAAAGAGGACCAAAATGCTATCATTATGTTAGAGTCGAGTTACAGTGTGTTCAGCTGGCTAATCAGACCAATACAAGCTAGGAATGCTCTGCCACAGGTCAGACACAACAGTCCCTATGAATATCTGGGATGGTTTCTCTAATTTTGCATTTCATTTAGGCTAATTCAATTCTGCTTTGTTCATAGAGCACAGTATCTTCACTGATAAGGGCACACTTATGCCAGTGTCTCCCATATTATACAATAGATTCTAAAGTTGAGACCTTGAGAGTGTCCTTATATCATTTTTTCTGACCACCTTATAAGCTTTTGCCCTATGTGAGTTCCCCATAAAATATAAATATAAATATATATATATATGTGTGTGTGTGTGTATATTTTTTGGAAAGCATATATTTGACATTCTAACAATGTGGCCGGCCCAACAGAGTCGTGTTCTCTATAGTAGAGTTGGAATGTTCAAGAAAGGACCTCCAAGTCCGATATCTTATCCTGCCAGATGATCTTCAGAATCTTCTTAAGACAGTTCAAATGGAAGCAATTCAGTTTCCTGGCATGGTGCTGATACATTGTTCAGGTTTCATAGGCAAACAACAATGAGGTCAGCACAACAGTTCTATAGACTTTCAATTTGACAATCAGTCTTCAATTTTTCCTTTGGTGCCTCTCAAACACTAAGCTAACTCTGACAATGGATATATCGATCTCATTATCCAATGTGGATATCCCTGGAAAGTATATTGCCAAGTTAAGTGAACTTATCCACAGTTATTTAAACTAATTAAAACTTCATCATTTTAGTGTAACTGATTTACTGTAACCACATATAGATAATGTGGTTTTGGCTGATGGAGGATCTGTGTTTTCTTGATGTTAATTGTTAGGCTAAAATTAGTAGAGAACTACTCTCTCTCTGCTTCAGAGTCTTCACTGAGTGTACAGTCATTTTCAAACAAAAAATCATGCACCAACACTCCTTCCACTTTAGTTTTGACTTCTAACCTTTTGAAGTTGAATAATTTACCAACAATACAGTAACTGACTTTGATTCCATGTTTGTCCTCATTGAAGGCATTTGATAACATGGCTGAAAACATCATGCTAAAAACCACGGGAGCAAGCACACAGCTTGATTTGACTCTCTTGGTGACTGGGAAAGCTTGAGAGCATTGCCTATTGTATCTATCTAAAATCAAGAGCCAAGAGCCAGCATAATGTAATATGAAAAACTAGATGGCTTTTTCTTTAAAATTAAAAGGCAAATCAAAGCTGTTCATTATCATCATATTATTTTAAACAATGCTAGAAATGCTGGCTAAAGCAGTAACATAGGAAAAAGAAATTGAGAGAATAAATACTGGCAAAGAGGAAACATTATGATCACTTTTTTGCAAATGATATGTGATGTTATCTTCAAAAAACCCTTAGAGAATGAACTAAAGAATTAATTGAAACTATTAATAATTTCAGCAAAGTTGCAAGATACAAAATAAACCCAAAGAAGTCATAAACATTTTTGCATATCACTAACAAATCCCAGCATGCAAAGATACAAAAACTCCTTTTAAAATAACTACAGAGGGACAGCTAGATGGCACAATGGATAGAGTACCAGTCCTGAAGTCAGGAGGACCTGAGTTCAAATTTGGCCTCAGATACTTAACACTTCCTAGCTGTGGGACTCTAGCCTCAGCAAAAAAATTAATTAAATTAAATAACTTCAGAATGAATTTAATCCATGATTAAATTTAGTTTAATACACCTGCCAAGACATATATAGGAACTATATAAATACAAAAATCTAAAACACTGAAAATGACCAAGGAAAATACCTGTCAATATAATAAAAATGACAATATTACCTAAATTAATTTACTGATTTAGCACATGCCAATGAGACTATCAAAAGATCACTTAATAATGAACAGTAATCATGAAAAAAATATGAGAGATCAGTCTGACAGAGCCAGATTTCAAACTACACAGAATTAATCACCAAAGTAATTTATTACAGGCTAAGTAACAGTGAAGTCAATTAATGGGAAAGATTATATACACAATATAGAGACGCAAATGAGCATAGTAACCTGGCATTTGATAAACACAAATATAACAGCTTTTGAGTAAATAACTCACTATTTGACAAAAATCAATGGGAAAACTAGAAAGCAACATGACAATAACTAGGCATATACCAATATCTTGTACTGTATGCCAAGATAAACTTCAAATGGGTACACAACATAAAAGTAATATTATAAACAAATCAAGTAGAAAATATCTTTCAAAACTATAGACCAAAGAATTCATAACCAAAGAAAAGATATAAAGAATCACAGAGGATAAAATGAACAATTTTGATGATAAAGAATTCAGAAGTTTTTGTACAAAACCAGTGCATCTAAAATAAGAAGAAAAGTAGGTAATTAGACAAAAAAAAAATCTTTGCAGCAAATTTATCTTAAAGAGGATTTATTTATAACAAATATGGAATTGATTCTAAAATTTTAAAAATGAGAGCCTTTCCCAAATAAAAATAATCAAAGGATATGAAGAGACAATTTTCAGAGGAAAAAAAAAATCCAAGACATCTATTGCCATAGGAAAAAAATGCTCCAAATCACTATTAATTAGTGATACTTATACCCATCAGATTAGCAATTTGACCAAAAAAGTAAAATGACCAATGCTGGAGGGACAATGCTTGTGGATCTGAAAATTGGTCTGTTCTGAAAAACAATTTTGAACTATACCCCCAAACTATATTATACATATCCTTTGATCTAGTGACACCTCTACTCGATCTATGCTTTAAAGAAATTTAAAAAAAAAAGTCAAAGTTCCCATACACACAAAAATTTACATGTAGGTTTTAATTAGGACAAATAAAGAATTCCTTAAAGTGGTAGTATACATTTGAATTCAAATAATTCTGTAAAACATACTAATTAGTTCCAGCTCAATGAAAATACAGGAGACCACCTAACAAGATTCTTTATTCACACTAATTAGGATCTACTTATCTAACAGTTCTTTGTGTGGTGGCAAAAAACTGGAAACTAAGGGGCTGCCCATTAACTGCATAATGACCAAATAAATTAGGGTATGCTAATTTAATGCAATAGTATTGTGCTATAAAGGATGCTTTCAAAGAAACATGAGAAATGTATGAAATGAGACAGAATGATAAGCAGAATCAACATAACAATTTATACTACCCCAACAATAATGTGAAGACACAGGAGGTGCTGAATTCATGATGCAGACTGAGAAAGTGGTTTTTGGATACAACCAATATAAGAATTTGTTTTTGTCAGACTACACATATTTGTTTGGGCTTTTCTTTCCTTTTCAAAGGGGAAGGAAGGGATAAGAAAAGATAGATTATTATTGAAAAATAAAACACTTATCTCCTGCTGTAGCTTTTACAAAACAATTTAATCCTGGTTTTCCTTTTACTTCTGCAGTGATTCTTCCAAAGGTTCATTCCTTAGCTTCTTTCCTTTCAGGAGTGAGTGCTAATTCCCTCAATTTAAATTATCTCTATGTTGATGTTTCCCAAAGCTACATCTACAAACCTAACTTGCTACCCAGATTCCCATCTTATATTTCCAACTGCATACTATAAATGCTTTTTTCTCAGTATTCCTCAAATGCAACAGATCCAAAACTGAACTCATCTACTCTCTCAAAAGCATGTCCCCCTCTCCATCGCCTTACTTCATTTAAAGGCACTAATATTCTTCCAACTACCTAGGTTCAAGACCTTAAAATTACTTGATTTTCCTTTCTCTTCCCTAATATTAAACATCATGTCCTATTAATTCTTTCCTAATGCATCTATTATAGTCAACCCTTTCTTCTTCATTTGCATTGCAACTATTCTATGCTAAAAGCCTCATCACTATATGCTGGGAAGCATAATTATAACAATGAGAAATATAAGACACTATGAAATAATCTAGTCCTCTTTTATTTTGCAATTAAGGAAAATATAACATAAAACTGGGCAACATGTCCAAGGTCACAAAGTTAGGCTGGATCTTAAAAGGCCCAAGACCTCCAATTCTTCCCACTAATGGTCCTATCTAACCAATGCAGTCTTATTTCCCATTACAAGTATACCCCATTAAATTGTGCTTCCCTGTTATTGTGCTTTTACAAATTAAAAGTCTGTACAATCCTACATCCAAATGTCTATTGGCAAGCCCAACAACATGTGCTTACATCATGGCTCTATGTCACACTTTAGTTATTCTCACGATATTTCAAACTTTTTCATTATTATTATATTTGTTATGGTAATCTGTGATCAATCACCTTTGATGTCATAATTGTAATTGTTTTGGAGTGCCGCAAATTACCTACTAAGATGGCAAACTTAATCAATAAATGTGTGTGTTCTACTTGCTCTGCCAATCAGCCATTCGCCATTGTTAAACCTCTTCTCAGGCCAAATTACTCCCAGAGACAAAAATGATTTTGAAATCAGATCAATTAATATCCCTAAAATATCCTCAAGTGTTCAAGTGAAAGGAAGAGTTAATCCATGTGGCAATCTTCACTGTCTTATTTTAATAAATTGTTACATTCACCCCAACCTTCAGCAACTCTGTCAGCTGCCATTAATATTGATCCAGAGAAGACCACCAGCAAATATTATAACTATCTAAAGGCTCAGATAATGCCTAAAAATTTCTAGCCATTTAGTATTTTTAATTAGTAACTTTAAATTTAATTATGTATATACATAATACTATTGCACACTTAATAGACTAGTCTACTAACTCTATAAACACAACTTTTTTTTAAATAACTTTTTATTGAAAAATAATAATAATAAAAAAAAAGATGCAGTCAAATTCAAACTAAAAAAAAAAAAATTAAATTCATGTGCCTCACTTTATTGCAATGGTCTAGGCCCAAACTCACAATATCTCTGTTAAAAATGATGTCTGCATTTTTCTCACAGGAAAACTCCACTTCAATTTTCCTTATTCAGGGAATGTCAACTCTCTCAAATCTCTATATTCAAATCTTACCTACCTACATTTAAAGTCTTTATCCAAATCCTATTTCTTCCAAAAAATTTTATTTAATTGCTCCAACCAATTGCTCTTTATTCTCACATCAAACACAAATGTAGGTTTTACTCCTAAATCTAATTTGTTTTGTGACCTTGAACAGGTCACTTTCTACTTCTTAGAACCACAGTTCTCTCATCTGCAATCGAGAAGGTCAGACTAAAAAAAATCTCTAAAATGCCTTCCAATTCTGAAATCCCATAATTTTCAAAGTATTTTTATTTCCCTTTTTTAAATTTTTATTGTGACTTTTTTTTTTAAGTGACCCATCAGAATAAGTGGGTCAGAGCTGGAAGTGCAGGTGTTTGCTCACTTCAAGCCCAATATTCATTCCATTTAATTAAACAGACTTCTCTGTATCTCTCTCTTTTCTTTTTTTTTAGCAAGGCAACTGAGGTTCAGTGACTCACCTACTACACAGATAGTAAGTGTTAAGTGACTGAGTTAGGATTTGAATTCAGGCCCTCCTAACTTCCAAGGTCGATGCTCTATCTACTGAAGCCTCTATAAACATTTTTGATAAAGAATCATTACGTTGTTTTATATAGTTTTCTGCTTTATAGTTTTTCGTTGTTTCATATATTTGTCTCTGAATGAGATTATAAGCTTTGTCATAGCCCTACAGATACCAGAAAAATAGAAAGTATTTAATAAATACTACCAATTCATAGTGCTCTTATATATTAATCTATGTAAAACAGGAAGCTCTTCTATATCCTTTACAGATGGCTGGATATCAATACTCTCATAAGGGAATTACTACCTATTAATTCAACCTACTCCATTTTTTTTTATCAGTTCAAACTGTTAAAATGTTCTTCCATTCATCAAACTGAAATTTGCCTCCAATTTCTAGCTATTGTTCCTACTTCTATTGTATGAAGAAAGACAAATTCAACTTCCATATGACAGTCCCCCCAAAATTAATGACATCTTTTTTCCTCTCTCCCAAAATTAATATCTAATATTCATGAAGTGATTTCTCATAAGATATGGTTTCCTTCCTATTCTAGTCTAATCCTTCACTATCTTGATCTTCTTCCTCTACGCATTCTCTAATTTTTCAATGTCCCTTTTGAAATGTGGTACTAGGGCAGTTAGGTAGTACAGGGGATAGAAAAGCAGCCCTGAAGTCAGGAGGACCTGAATTCAAATCTGGTCTCAGACACTTAACACTTCCTAGCTGTGTGATCCTGGGCAAATCACTTAATGCTAATTGTGAGGGAGAGGAGAGAGGAAAGGAGGGAGAGGAAGAAAGAAAGGAGAGAGAAAAGGAGTGAGAAGAAGGAAGAAAGGAGAGAGGGGAGGGAGGAAGGAAGGAAGGAACTCACTTGCTTTTTTTTGGTCTGTTTTCTCTCATATAACTTTGGCAGAAATGCTTTATATAAAATTACACATTTATAATTTATATTGAATTACTTGTATTCTCAATGTGGGGAGTAGGGAGAGAAGAGAGAAAGAATCCGGAGCTCAAAGTTTTTTTTTTTTTTAAAATGTTTAAAATTATTTTTACATGTAACTAGGGAAAAACAAAAACTTCATTTATTTATTTATTTATTTGCTGAGGCAATTGGGGTTAAATGACTTTCCCAGAGTCACACAGCTAGGAAGTGTTAAGTGTCTGAGGCCAGATTTGAACTCGTCTCTCCTGACTTCAGGGCTGGTGCTCAATCCACTGCACCACCTACCTGCTCTACTTTGCATTACATTTTAATACACTTACATTTTCTTTCCTCTAACAGATTTTAAACTTCTTCAGTCATATGTATTTTTCATCTTTGCACTCCCCTATTCAGTATCTAACATAATAATTAGGAGATAATGAAGACTCAATAAGCACTTATTTCTTAATGGTAATTAATTAGTTTTCTGAGCGACGGTCAGTAATTTTTGAAGACAATGAAAAAGAGGAAAAATGTGGAAGAAAGAGATGTAAAATATCTTTCTAATTTTCAAAAGGGGGAAAAGATTATTTCTACTAAGTAAAACCTAACAAGATTAATCACAATTTGCAGAAAATTCCAGAAAGATATAGGCAGATATTTGTGCCAGCACTTAAACTAGAGCATAGATTTAGAGCTGAAAGGGGCCTTAAGAGGCTATTTAGTACAACTCTTTCATTTTATATTTGAGGAAACTGAGACCCAGAGAGGTGAAATGACTTCTCTGAGGTCAGAAAGAGACTGACAAAAAGGAAATGTGGATCCAGGTCCTTTAATTACAAATCCAAACCCTTTCCCACTGTACCATGGGCTTCTCAGGCACACTAAATGCAATAGCATCAAGTCACTAAAAATGGGTCAGACCAAACAAATTTCACTTCCATTTTTAAATGTATTACTAAATGAAAAATAAGCACCTACTATGTGCCAGGCACAGTACAAATATTTCATTTGATCATCACTACAACCCTGGGAAATAAATACTATTATCTCCATTTTACAGTTGAGGAAGCTAAGGCAATCAAAAGTTAAGTGATTTGCCAAGGGTCTGATACAAGATTCCAAGCCCAGTGATTTATAACTATGTCACCAAAGTTGTAGTATAGGAATAGTTATATTAATTTCAATAAGCTATTTGACAAAGTTGTTAAACTTATTTTAAAAAAACAACACAGGAATAAATAAATGTAGGCCAGATTAAAACAGTTAAATGGATTTGAAAGTGCTTAAACAACTGTATCCACAAAGTGCTGAATAATGGATCAATATCAATCTTGAGAAAAGTCTCTCTAGTGCCAAACCATAGGACCCTATTCTCAAACTATTAATGACTTAGATGAAGACGAAAATGGAAATGCTTATACCAAATCCAAAAATATATCAAGCTAAAACAATAGACAAAATACAACATTCTGAATTTAATTAGAATAAATGTGAAGTACTACACTTGAATTTAAAAATTCAAATGTAAAATGTAAATTTGTTTAGACTAAGTTGACTGGTAGCTCAAATAAAAAAGACAAAGTTTAGACTACATAATCCAAAAATACAGGTTATACAACAAGAAAAGTATTAGTCCCTTTGTACTCTAACCTGCTTAGATCACAACTAGAATACCATTTTCAGTTCTGGGCAGCATGTTTTAAGAGGAACATTGACAAAGTAAAGTGGATTCATTCAAAGGTTGATCAAGGTGATGGGCATGAAATAAATGTCACAAGGCAAACAGATAAATAGTAACAATAATAGATAACAAGTATATTACACTTTAAGATTGCAACACACATTACAAATGTTATCTCATTTTAGCTTCACAATAACCCTAGGAGGTGCTTACTATTATGTGCACCATTTTATAGATAAGGAAACTGAGACAAAATTTAAAGTGACTTGCCCAACACTATGTGATGATCAACTATGACAGATCTATTTCTTCTCAGCAATACAGTGATACAAGAGAATTCCAAAAAATTCAACGTTGGAAAATGCCATTCACATCCAAAGAAAGGACTGAATGCAGATTGCAGCATACTATTTTCACATAAAATTTTTTCTTTTTTTTCTTTCTCATGGTTTTTCCCTTTTGTTTTGATTCTTCTCCAAAAAATATGACTAAAATGAAAATATGTTTAACCTAAGTATACATACATAATCTATGTCAGATTGCTTGCTGTCTTGGAGAGGGGGAAAGAAAGGCAGGGAAAAAAATTTGGAATTCAAAATCTTACAAAAACGAATGTAGAAAACTATCTTTACATGTAATTGGGGGAAAAAAAATACTATTCTATTAAGGGAAGGAAGTGACTTGTCCAGGGGCATATAACTAATAAAAGTCTGAAGCCACATTTGAACTCAGATCTTTCTGACTCCCAAATCCACCACGTAGCTAGTAAAAAATTGTGATGTTTATCCTGAAGATTTAAAGGACTGAACAGGATTTGAATACTTGAAGGGTTATTACGTGAAAAATGGATTAGACTTATCTTCTTTAGTTTTAGAAGACAGAACTAGAACCAATGTATATAATGTTAACTATCAATACAACATAAAAACAAGCCTGGTAACAGTTTAAATTAACAATGGAATGGGCTAACTAATGACTTTCTCATCACTAAATGACCACTTCTTAGAAATGCTATAGAATAAAGCTGGACTAGATGACCTTTAAGCTATCTTTCAATTATTAATATTCTTTGATTCTATTATTCTTTCAAAACAGAACAAAGAAATTGTCCCAATAAATGGAATAGATACCAAAATAAGAATTTTCAAAAATAAGAAATAATTGAATCTCTGACTGCATGCATGGCACTGCACTTTGTTTATTTAAATACTCTATGATCAAGAAACAAATATATTTATACAATTCATAATGACTAGAAAACTAGAATAAAGTTAAGGAAATTTAATCTGTGTTTTAAAAACACTGGTTATAATCGAGTTACTGATTCTAACCTTTCCATTCTACCAAAAAACTGTCTGGAAATAGAAATATACCAGTAAAGGTAGATTGTGGCAATCAATCAGACAGATAATAAGATTCCTCACCTGTAAAATAAAAGTTAGGCTAAAATGAGTTAAAATCCTTTCTAATTCTGAAATTCTAATTCTAACTTTGGATGTAATAGAATATAAATGCCAGTGAGCCAATATATTAATTCCAAATAATCTAAATAATCTAAGAAGGTAACAAATGACTTTCTTCCTGCACAAGAGATTCAATTCCTGTCACCATACTTCAGAAATTCAGGGTATACTTTATAAATCACATCAAAAACATTAAGCAGTGCAGCAGTAAAACATTTTGATAACTATACAATAAAAAAAAACTTACTGGGTACCTACAAGATACTTCCTCTAAAGACAGAACAAGAGACAATGGCTTAAACTACAACAGGTTAAGTTTTAAGTCAGATTATAATAAAACATTTTTCTGGAAAATGATAACCTAATGACCACATTCAGAATTCACATCTTACCACTTTCACTGTTAATCTTCTCACATGCCTCTGTGGAGGATGAAGATTCCTTCAAGTTTGGATGATCATCCCGAGGAGCAGGCCCTAGCCTGAGTGCAATTCTCTTCCCCCTCCTCAAACAAGTTCCCTGGACTTTTCCTTTAGAAATAGGAATGTTACAAGGCTGAGAAGATTCCAGGGAAGAAAGGCTGATTTCCTGAGTGTTGGAAACATCAATAGTTTCTAGGATTGGTATATCTACGTCCTGAGCAAGCAATCTGGAGGCAGATGGATCCTCCTTACAAACATGGTCACCATCACCCTGCATAGGGTGCACATCCAAGCTTGATGTTCTGACATGGCTCAGCCCCCAGGGTAAGGACACTGTCTCCAAGTCTGTAACTTGGTCAGGTTCTAGGGTAGTAGCTGATTCTAGATCTAAAAGGGTCTCCTCCGAGTTGTCTTTATGCTGAGGGGATGATATCAAAGTAGTTCTTCTTTTCTTACAAGGAAGCATTTTAAAGATAAGCAGAAACCCAGTTCTGCCCCATCCTGAAAAGACAAAAAAAAAGTTTTCAACATTCTCATGCTAATTAGTGATAATCATCCCAACACCTCAAAGAAATATAATCTACTACATTTTAGATACTCGGGCAGCCCTATTAAATGAAGTTATTCCCTCAAACAAAAGCATGTCAGTATTCTCTTCCCAAAACTACAAGCAGAACCCATCTATTTCTCAATTAATCCCAGCACTAGACAAATAATGATATATACACAATTCTGAACATATTAATTTGCTTTTCTATCATGTTTTTAAAGCATTCTTGGATCTTTTTTTCCCCTTGTTTTATTATTATTATTATAACTTTTTATTGACAGAACATATGCATGGGTGATTTTTTACATTATCCCTTGCACTCACTTCTGTTCCGACTTTTCCCTTCCTTCCTTCCATTCCCCTCCCCTAGATGGCAGGCAGTCTTATACATGTTAAATATGTTATAGTATATCCTAGATACAATATGTGTGCAGAACCATACAGTTCTCACGTTGCACAAGAAGAATTGGATTCAGAAGGTAAAAATAACCTGGGAAGCAAAATAAAAATGTAAATAGTTCACACTTATTTCCAGTGTTCCTTCTCTGGGTATAGCTGATTCTGTCCATCATTGATCAATTAGAATTGAATTAGATCTTCTCTACATTGAAGATAATTCTTGGATCTTTAAAGATGGAAGAAGCACTATCACATGTATCAATACAAACACTTTCAAAATGGGGGAAATGATTTAGTGGTTCATATGAAAAAGATCTAGTGATTTTGATGGATAAAAACTCAACATGCCCCTCAATGGAATTGAAGAGGGGACTCCGAAACTCTAAAAATCCTTGAAAGAGAAAATCTCCTTTAACTCTGCCTCAGTGAGAGACCCAGCCACGAGGGACAGTTTCATCCTTGTCATCTAGGTGGGGTCAGTTCAGTCCAGAAACTCATTGAATTCTATTCAAATCCCAGCCCAAGCTGATGAGCCAACTTGGGCTGTCCCAGCCCCCACTAAGACACTCAATATAAAAGAGCCAAGATAAAACCTCTCTTTGCAGAGGTTCTAAAACATGCCAGCTATGCCATGCTTGGGATGCCAAGGAGCCTCTGTCCACTAGAATATTGTTTTCCAGTGTTATCCTCACCTATTTTCCTAATCAGACTTTATGCCTCTGTCAGGATTTCTAACCTTCTCTATAATTAAAGTTCTTTTATCAATCTAGGTTTTGGGGTCTGTAAATTCTTTTACAGAGAACCTCAGCGCCGCCAGAAGGGAGTCCCCAAAACTCCCTACCCTTGTGCAGAATCCCAAGGGGTTGCAGGGGAGCCAAAACTCTCCATTTGGTTCCCTGAACCTCTAATCTGCCACTAGACCTTATCATTTAACTCCCTGACAATTAGAAACCCTAATCTCATTTTGGTTCCCTAAATCTAGACCTTATCAGAATGACTATTATAAAAACTAATACAAACTTAGGCTAAATTAGGACAACTATAAACTATAAGACAAGACAGAGTAAGCAGTCCTGCCATACTGTACTATTCAGAAAAGAGCACTAACAAGTTGGAAAATGATCAGAAGAAAGCAACTATGATGGTGAACAAACTATAAATATTGTTATAAAGACTGATTAAGAGAAAGAGCACTATTAAAACTAGAAAAAATACTTAAGACTAAACAGGATAGATGTCTTCAAGAAAAGGTTATTATAAGAAAGATTAATTATACTTTATGCATATTCAAAGGCCAGAAATGGACCAAGCAGAAGTTACAGAAAGCAAACTAGTTCAATTTAAGAACTTTGAAACAATTATAGCTTTTTAAAAATGTAATGAGTTGCTTTGTGAAACAATTCACTTCACTGCATAAAGATCAAGCATAATCTTACATGACCATCTGTAAGATATGTGTTGAGAAGACTCCTACACAGGGATGGTTTGATAAGATAATAACCTCCCAAGTCCTATCTATTTTTAAGATTCTAAATGATAATGTCATATGGGAAAGACAACACAAATAATAAAAAGGGAAAAGGGAGTTATTCTCTATATCAGGAAGCCCTAAATTAAAGTTTGACACTTCCTGGCTGTTTCCTAGAAAAGTCAGTTAATCTCTCAAGTTTTCTAAGCCTGTAAATTCCAGAATTGTTTTCAATCTGCATAGGTAGAAAGTTTCCTTCATAGGTTTATACTCACAGATGAGCTAATTTCATCACAAACACACCGCCCCCCCTCTTTTGGACCATAACACTTAGCTCAATTCACAATCTTAAAAGATTATTCCCAAGGCCCAATTCCTTTATTTTACACATGAGGTCACTGAGCCCTAAAAGATATTAAGTGACTCTATCACACCACCTAGGTAACAACTCACAGGCGATAAACACCTAACCACTTAAATGTTCAGCCATGTGAAGACCGAAGTTGGGACGAGGACACCTAGTTGACTATTTTACAGCACCGTAAAAGCAAAATAGTTACTTGCCCAAAGTTAGTCTGTCGAAAGAGCTTGGACTGGGACTCAGGTGCCAAGCTGCCAGCACCTCAATGGCATACACAGAGTCAGTCGTTCCCACAGAAGTCACCTGGTCCCTTGGAACTGTGGCTTCACAGGAACAGTCAGCGGGGGCCACTGCACTGCCCGCTCGAGCAAGGCCCCAGGGTCCCAATTCCTGGGAAGTGGCCTCAGGTTGGCGTTCTCCCCTTAGTACGTACAGCACCTTCCCAGGTAAGGTAGCCTCCAGAAGTCCCAGGCCGCAGCTTCCCACAAGCCCCCTCAGGCGAACGCTGACCCCCAAAGTCCACCAAGTGACCCCTGACCCCCAACTCCCGCTTCCCACCGTCCCTCACACATCCTTCTATAGGGTCCGTCTATCCTCAGCTCTGTTACTTCGTCTCTTTCCGTAATCTATAGTTCTCAATTTCTACCCCCGGAAGTCCCTTTCCCTCGCTCCCGCCTGCCTCCTTCCCGCCCGGACCGCGCGACAAGCCACCCTCACCGGCCGGCCTGAGCCCGCGGAAACTCCGCTCAGGCCACCACCGGAAGTCGCTCGACGCCAGAAATGAACGTGCGCGTCCCCGAACCGCGTTCCAGGAAGTTGGGCCCAAACTGAGCATGCGCTCATTTTTGGCTGACATCTTGAATCAGGGAAAATGAAGCCAAAGCTGACAAGTTTGTCATTGGCAAAAAAGTTAAAGAGACCATCCCTCGAAGTTTCTCTTCTCGCTCGCCCATCCTCAACTAAAAGCTAATATTTTGAGGTGCACGAAGAGGGCTATTTGCTTGCCATGAAGTATATGAAATGTAGGATTTGGAATCTGGAGAAATGAGAAGTGTTAACTTACCTGGTTTCTAGATACAGTTACCTTTCTTGGAGCAAAGTCAGTGGGACCTTGGAAAGAGATTCAGGGACTGAATTAAATCAAGAGTACATCAAATAGTGATGTATTTATGTCTTATGAGCTCCTACAAGGACTTAGCTCCGTCCAAAGTCCTACATGGATATGAAGAAATTATAAAACACCATCCAAATATCTTATAAGATTGACTTAAAATCTTGGTAAATTCCATACGATTTTTAAAACAGGATCTTAGAGCAAATTTTCCGTAACTAAAGTGATGCTGAGAGTTGGTGTAAGGAGTTTTTGTTTTGTTTTGTTTTTTTTCTGTTTTTTGAGGGAATGTTTGTTTGGGAGTGGGGTTTTTTGTTTTTGTTTTGCAAAGCTATGTAATCATTTGATCCCTAGAAAGATAACTGGAGAAAGGATATTTTAAATCATAAGGACGTGATTTTTGAGTGCGCAGCTTTGATGGTTTGGTCCTTAATCACTAACAACTAGAGTTTCTTAAGAGGTCCATAAAAAACATTCTGTGGTTACATAGAAATGCACCGTAATAGCAAAAATCTAATCAATAATGGAATTCAAACAGTCTGAAATTTGTTTTTTCCACTTCTCTGTGTTCTGCTAGAACATTCTGCTACTATTTTAAGATCTAGTGATCCAAAATATAGGATTTCCTATGATAATCACGGAAAGATTCAAATCGCCAGTCTCCTCCTTCTGGCCTCCAGGTTTTTGCACTTTTCCCAGAATACTCGTAAAAAGGCGGGGTCTTCAATCCCGGAGCTTCGAAACTAGGCGTGGTCTCTTCTTCGGTAGGTTTCGGAAAGTAGAGAGACTTCTGGTCTGAGACTGTTCGGAGAGAGGCGGAGTCTTCTGCCCGGGACTGTTCGGAAAAGGGCGGAGCTTACCTCTCATCAGGACCAGTCTGGCTGCACCTGCATCTTTAGCTCAGAGCATCCCTAGAGCATCTTAGGTGGACCCGCAGCTGGCACGGTGAGGCCAGGCCATCGCAGGAGAAGTCTTCCTCCTCCGTTCCCCTTATCGGCATCTTGCAGCTGCGGCCTTTGCACTAACAGAGGGGTGCAGGAGTTGTCGGGAAGCTGGGAACCCATTTACAGCAAGTGCTGCTGATTACGCCATGGCCGAGATCACCAACATTCGACCCAGCTTTGGTGAGTGGGGTTCAGGGTTGGGGAAATGAAGCAGAGGGCGGTTGGAACTATAGCAGAGACACTACGACCTAATTGCAGAGAAATGAGTTTGACCGAGCGAGGGCCCTGGCAGTGTCCGACCTAGAAAACCTAGGCCAGGAATGCCGAGCAGCCGGCAATGGACCGAACCCAGACCTTGGGGATGTGGACTGCAGGAATGGGCAAAGCCAGGACTGGCACCAGACCAGAGCTAAGTAGTAGACGTGGGAGAAAGGTTTGAAAACCTTTCCTGGGTCACTGTCAGCACCAAGAGGATGAGAAACAAGAGGTGCACAGCATAATTGAAGCCCTTCTTTTGGAGTGCAGGTATGGGGAGGCCAAGCCCTCCCCCTTAAGGCACGAAGGGCGGTGTCCCTTCCCCTCCCTACATCATAAGGCTGCAGGGGAGGGAGGTGGCACTGGGGATGGGGTATTAAGATGGCAGCTTGGGGATTGTGGGCTGAGTGGCTGGCAGCCAGGGGAGGCGGCCTCCCGGGAGTGAGGCGGGGGGGAGGGGGCGCAGGAGAGGAGCAGCTCTGAGCTGCTCTGCTGGACCTCCTGGGCTGAGGGGCCAGGCTGCTTTCTCGGAGGCTGCATTCTGCACAGTAATGGTGGGATCTGTACGATGCTACCTAATGGCGTTTGGCGATGCCGGGCCGGGAGAATGACGTGATGTCTATTTCTGGGCCGCCTGGCTGCGCCTAGACCCTCCTTCCCCGGGCCTTTGTTCCTCTGGTCCCCCGAGCTGGCTCTTGGAGAGCGGCAGGAGGGGGATTCGAACCCTCGCCAGCGGGGCCGGAGCCGAAGCTGGAGGAGGAGGGGCGGGAGAGACCGGAGCCCGGGGGAGGCCGCTTTGTGTACCAGAGAAAGCATTACGTCATCTCAGAGCGGCCCGTCCCGGCCCAGCCCCACTTGGCCCCTGCTGGATAAGCTACGGCCCTGGGGGAGGGGAGAAGAGAAGCCAAGAGGGATGAGATTGGGAAGAGAGGAAACAGCCCTTTTCCTGTAGAGCAGAGTTCTACTCTCTGCTAGCGGACAAACCCTGAAGCCCCCAACTTTCTCAGTCTCCACTGCCCTGAGGAAGGAATGCCCCATGTTCCTTGTTAGTTTACCCCCTGATGGGATAGTCATCAGGATCAAGAGAGCTTGTCTTTCCTCACGTGAGAGTCCCCTTCTCTCTGCTCCTGATCTGTCCGGGAAGCTTGGTCATCAAGGTTTCAATGACCAGAGGGCGGACAAAGTCTTGCTTGGATTTGGTTGCTTTCCCCACTACCAAGTTTGAGGCCTTTGGAAGTGGATCTAAGCTCAAAGGATACAAGGAGGGAGATATACAATTGTTTTTTAAAAATCTATCTTGTAAACTTCCTTGACTGGAACCACTTCTGCCCAAAGAAATCCCAAAGTCTGCATCATTGACTTTATTTCCTTCTCCCACATCTGCATCTCCAGATCTTGTTCCCTATTTGGAGTAATACATTTCCCCTTGAGGTTGTCAATGATGTTCTTATCACCCTGTTATTTCTTCTTATGATCCTGACTTTATCCTTCTACCGATTCTGCTAAACTCTACCTCCTCTTCAATAATAGGTTGTTTAATTTTTGTCCCAGTGCCCCAATAAAAATGATCAGTATGGAAAAGCATTCAGAAAGATTGTCTTTCCTGGGACATTGAAAGAGTGAGAACTGTCTTGGAAAAGGAAATGGAAAGAATCCTTTTTTGGATTTTTTGGGAAGGTAGGCAAGCACCCTAATGGAATGTCAAGTTGTTCATCTGTACAATGAAGGAATGGGACCAGTTGGCCTCTGAAGTCATTTCATAACTAGATATGAAGTCCTATGCTGCCATGACATCTCCAAGTCAGTTTCCCTATCTGTAAAATGGTAGTGCTCCCAATAGTACCTACTTCAAAGGGTGTCTATAATATAAAGTACCTTAAATATTTTGTCATTATAAAATCCATTATAGTTATCCTCTTTTGCATATGAGAAAACAACATCTCAGTATCTTATCCAGGTCACACAGAACCATTAGATTTTAAATTCTTTGAGGGCAGAAATCTTTTGCCTCTTTTTGTTATCCTCAGCTCTTACCACAGTGCCTGGCACCTACTGCTTACTATTTATTGACTGAACCATTCTTCAAACCCAGACTTTTTGAGCTGTTGTTAGTTTTGTTTTTGTTTTTTTCCAAAAGAGTCCAGAGCTCACTGTAATTTACAATTGCCCTGAAACTCTATTTATCCATTAGTTTCAATTACCTTCCCAATCAAATGTTTGACAATAGGATGTGATTTTCAAAAATTCAAAATAGTATTAAAAAATAATAGGGTTTTTTATTTAGTAGTATATTTTTATTAGACTTTTTACTTTCAAAACATATGCATGGATAATTTTTCAACATTGACCCTTGCATAGACTTGTGTTCCAAATTCTCTCCTCTTTCCCTACACCCTTTCCCCTTAGATGGCAAGCAATCCAATATATGTTATATATGTTAAAATATGTGTTAAAGTTTAGGAGTATATTTAATTAAATGATCATCTGTCCCTTCCTTTTCTGTGATTACCTCCTGCCCTGTCTCTTGATATGGAATAAGATACTATAATGACCAAGAACATAGTGGGAAGTAGTAAATAATTTCTATTAATGGTATCCAATACAAAAAAGAAATGGGACTACTAAATCATACATAAGGATCTCTTCACAGGCTGCATATTGACTTACTTTTAAAATGTAACATTATGTCTATTTTATTGTATTTTTATTTATTTTGTTAAATATCTCTCAGTTACATTTTAACTTGGTTTGGGCTGCACTCAAGAAGGTTTTGGGCCACATGCAGCTGGGCTCAGAGTTTGACACCTCTGATTCACAAACTGGAAAATCAGTATTTTTTTTATCCACACCTCCTCTAGGAGGTGAAAATTTCACAAACTATGATAACAAGAAGGAAGTGTAATAGTCAAGTAAATCACCACATATCTGTATATAGGACTTGAATTTTGTAGTTATACCCTCATATAGTGTTTCATCTCTTAAATCTCAATTTCAAATGATTCTCAAAAAACACCTTCTGGTCTTATTTTGCTTCTCTGCCAAATATGGAGATTGGACTACCAGTAGAATTCCAATGTTCTATAGTTCTACCTTCTCATAGTCTAACCCAATTTTCCTATCCTAGAGTTCCTTCAATATTTATGTTCACTAATGAGGAAAAATTAGTTTTCATGAAAGTACATATATTGGTGAATAAAAGTTACAGAGAGCATCTCCTTCTGATTTGATATATTGTTTAAAGCTTCCACCTGCATCCCTTCATCCTTGATGAAACTTTTACATTTTGCTAGCTAGATGCATTGATTCAACAAATATCTGTGAAAATACATATTATAGATAAGATTTTATTAGCTACTTTTTGGGTAGAAGTGCTACAAAAGAATTAATAAGCATGATTTCTCTATTCCTTCTAGGAGATTGCCATGTGCATTAGTACTATAATAGAATATAATAGCTCCTTTCCCCTTTTATGGTCTATTATACACCACTCTGGGTATCTTTGATTTATCTTGTTTACCTTGTTTGTACCTTAGAATTACCTTTTTTAAGTTGAGTATTGTAGGACTTGCATGTAATCCCAGCTACTATGAAGGTTGAGGCTGATCCACCCTAAGTTCAGCATCAATATAAGTAGACCCCCACAAGTGAGGGCCACAGGTTGTCAAAAAGGGGCAAACAGGCTTAGGCTGGAAATAGAGGAAGTCAAAATTCCCTTGCCAATACATCAATATTTGGATTGGGCTCCCAAATAGCCCCCGCACTTGTAGCTTGGATAAAATAGAGAAACTAATACAAAAAATTCCTTTTTAAAATGTCTTTTTTAATATATTCCCTTTTCCTTGGAATATAGCAGTGTTCATATACTTTTAGAATTGGATAGGAGCTAGAGATAATTTATTCTAACCCGCCATCCCCATCTAAGCATTCTCTTCTCAGCCCTATTGTTAGGTAGTCATCCAGTTTCTGCTTGAACAGCTGAAGTGACAGGGAACTCATTGCTTCACAAGACAGCCAGTTTCATTGTTATATAGCTCTAATTGTGAGAAAAATTTTCTTTATATTAAGTGAAATTTTCTTGTAACATCATTCAGCATTTTTATTTTACATTTTAATTTTATTTTTATATCACTTTCCTTTCCAAATGTGACCCTCTATCTTCTCCTAACTTATGAGTTATTACTTGTAAGATTTTAAAAGGAAAAAAAAGGGGGGGAGCAGTTAATGAAAACTAATTGGCACATTGACTGAGTATGACAACACATGCAGTATTCCACACCTAAAATCCCCTGTCTTTGTAAAGAACTGGAGATGTGTTTCCTCACCTCTCCTTTAGGACCAAGCTTAGTAATTATGTAGTATTAACTTTCAGGTTTGTTGTTGTTTTCATTTATATTGGTGTGATCACACATATTGTTTTTCTGTCAATTAGTATTTTATTAAATACTTGATATATGTGTGTCAGACACAGTTCTAGGTGCTGGGAATTTAAAAAAAAAAAAAAACACCTGGTCTCTGCCCTCAAGAAGTTTACATTTTCATGGAGTGGGTTGATATAAAATTAGGACAATATGAACACAGATAAGCTAACAGTTTATCAATTATTTTAATCTCTTGAAAAAAATTCTTTATTTTGTTTATCTGACTGTTTTATTGTTGATTTTATTTTTTTACCTTTAATCTTATAATTTCTTTTTTGCTGCTTAGTGTTTGTTGATTTTCTAATTATTAGCCACCTATTCAACTCATTATTTTTCTTTTTGTTAATATAAGCATTTAAGGGTCATAAATTTGATTCTAGGGATTGGTTTACCTATATCCCATAAATTTTTATATTTTATACTACTATTAGCATTTTTCAAATAATTGTTTATTGTTTCTGTAATTTGGTCTTTGGCCCATACGTTATTTAGTAAGTCATTGCTTAGCCTCCATTTAGGGCTGACTATAGGCTGTTGATTATCATTCTATAATCTATTAAAAGATTTCTATCTTTCTGCATTTATTTGTAAGTTCTTTATGCCCTAGATCATATTCAACTTTTATAAAACTACAACGCATTTTTAAAAAAGAAATGCATTCCTTACTATATTCATCCTATCCTATCAAATGTCTTTTAAATATTCTAAAGTCTGTCATATCCATCTTGTTTGTTTTTAATTTGTCATATCCCATTAAAGTTTCCTACTTTTGTCACTTTATTATTTTGCTATGTGCATTTCATTCCTCTTTTTTTAAGGATTTAGTTGCTTTGATTTTTAGCACATGTATATTTAATAGTGATAGTGTTTGATTGTCTATGGGACTTGTAGACATCATATTCTGCTTGTCAGTCAATAAAGATTTAAGTGCATAATATGTGAGGTACTATACAAAGTGTTGAAGATTAAGAAAAAAGTCCCTGACACAATCTAGTGGTGAAGCTAACATGTAAACAATTAACAATTATGTACATATAAGTTATATACAGGATCAACAGAAAGCAATCAACAGAGGAAAGGCAATAGAACTAAGGGATCTAGACAGGCTATCTGAAAAAGGTGGGAGTTTAGATGGGACTTGAAGGAGACTAAGAAAGCCAGGAAATATTGGTAAGCAAAGAACAGCATTCCAAGTGTGGGAGACAGCCAAGGCAAATGCCCAGTGTTGGGAGGAGTTCATTGCTGGGTGACTAAATAGCATGGAGACAAGTGGCACTGTCTCACAGAATATTTGCAGGTGGTTGGGGGTGTAAGATGTAAGAAGACTAGAAAGGTAGGAGGGACCAAGTTATGAACAGATGAAGGGCTATGAATGCCTTTCATTTTTGCAAAGTTACCCTTTCATTGAGCCATTGTTGAACCTAACACGTTTTTCTGGCTATGAGTAATATTTTATTCTGGGTTGGTTTTTTTCATTGCCTCCTGGAGAAAGTGATAAGAGAACTGATCCAAATATATCAATGCTAATAATCTTATAAGGGAAAACTATTTCATGAGTACCAACTGTAACAGTTATTGCCAATACATTAAATTCCACCCAGCTAATAGGGAAAGGTTTAATAGTTTAGCATTCCTTCCCTATTTTTGTTTGTCTATTTGATTCTAGAGGCAATAAGAAGGCAGCAGAGATTACTGAGTAGGAAGCTCACATGGTCAGATCAATACTTTAGGAAATTTACTTAGATAGCTGAGGATGGACTGGAGTGGAGAAAGACTTATGGCAGGCAGATCCACTGGTAGGCTACTGCAATAATCTAAGGGTGACCCAAGGAGGCACCAGAGTGATGGCCCTGTCAGAGGAGAGAAAGAGGCGATAGGGATGTCATAAAGATAAAATTCACAGTCATTGGCAACAGATTGGATATGTGGGCTGAGAATAAGTAAGCAACTGAGGATGACGCCTGGGAGTCATATAGGAGACTATAGGGAAGATAGTACCTTCGGCAGTAATAGATTTGTTTAGAAAGGAAGGGGATGTTAGGGGGTGAAAGTGGGGACATAAAGAGATCTGTTTTGGACATGTTGAGTTTAAGAAGTCTACAGGACATCTATTACAGGATATTTAATGGGTGACTGAAGAGGTAAGACTGGAGGTCAGAAGAGAGATTAGGCCTGGATAAGTAGACTTGAGAATCATTGGTTTAAAAATAATAATTTAATCTATGGAAGCTGATGATATCATCAAGTAAAATAGAAGAGAAGAAGAATAGAATGGGACCCAAGACAAATCACTGGAAGGACACCAAGGACTGGACATGACTTAGATAAAGATCCAGCAAAGACAGAGGAGTGATCAGTTAGGTAGGAAGAGAATCCACTCTCCTGGATTTGGATTTTGGGGGTCAGGAAAATCTAGAGGGTGAAATTTTAAGGAGGAGACAGTGATCCACAGTCTCAAAAGCTGCAAAGGTCAAGAAATATGTGGACTGAGAAAAAGATATTAGCTCTGGAAGGTAAGAAATCATTTGTGTCTCTGAATTGCTTTCTATCTTGAATTAGACACTTTCCTAGAGGCAGTACAAGATTTGGAGTCAAAGAACTTATTTCTGAATCCCACTTCGGTCACTTCTTGTATGACTTTAGGCAAGTTTGGACTCAATTTACTCATCAACAAAATGAGAGGATTGGACTCTAAGGTCCCTTCTGGATATAAATTCTATTGTACTATGAAATAAATACAAGTATAGACTAAGTAAATACGAAGTAATTTCTGGCTGACTGATACTAGCCAGTATAGAACCCCCTGGACAAGGGGCAAGAGAGTCCTCCATAGATACGGAGATAAGAGAGGAGTCTCAGAGGACATCTAGTCCAACAATGTAGAATGTGGTACAGGGAAAAGCAATTAGACCATTGAAGATTAGCAATGTGTTGAGAAATATAAATTGGGAGTCAGGCTGTGAAGGACTTTCCACACCAAATAGAGAAGTTTGAATTTTATCCTAAAGGCATTTGGAAGCCAGGAAGCTTACTGAGCAAGGAGTAACATTGTCAGACCTATTGTTTAGATATCAATTTTAGGAGCAGCTGGATAGACCTGGATAGTGTGGTGGATAGAGCACTGACCCTGGAGTCAGGAGAACCTGAGTTCAAATAATCCTCAGACTCTTAGGTGTGTGACCCTGGGCAAGTCACCTAACTCGGATCACTCTCCCCCCACCAAGAAATATTAGCTGTGTAGATTGTATGTGGAGAGGGGAGATGGGATACCACAGAGATACCAAATATAGGGAGAACAGTTAAGAAATTGTTACAATAGTGATAAGGGCCTGAACCAGGGTGGTAACCATGAAAGAAGTGGATCTAAGTATTGTGGAGGTAGAACCAGCAGGACTTGGCCACTCATTGGCTAGAGCTAAAAACAATACTCTCAATGAGATCTGAGAAGTTTAAGATAGTAGTTGATTCCATTGTTCTAAATATTCTTTTATCAGTACAGCCTAAGCTATTTTTTTCTTCATATGAATTGCTATCAAGCATCTTCTGTGATACTTCTTTAATATTTTACCAAGTCTGTGATTTTTTTTTAACCTGAATGAAAGACTATATAGTCATCCTTGTTAAAAATTCGCATTGCTGGTTCCAACTCTGCCTTCCCATCTGTCCCTTCTGAGACTACTGAGCCCATGCATGAGTCAACTTGTATTGCTATGACATCCCAAAAAAAGCTAGTGCCATCTTAGACTACTTGACAGTGGTGTGGCTTCCAGGAATAAGAAAGAGACAACCCTATTATAATGCAAATTGATCAGACTACTTTTGTAACATTATGTTCAGAACTGGGTGCTATACTTTAGGGAGGATATTGATAAGCTGCAAAAAAAAAAAAAAAAAAAAAAATCTAGAGAGGCATCTAGAGTCTTGATTCTAGACCTAGAGTCTAGAGTCATGTTATAGGAGGATTTATTGAAAGAATTTGGATGGTTAGCCCTGAGAAATACATATTCAGAGGGGTTTCCAATGGCTCTCATCAGGTATTTGAAGGGCTAGCATGTGGAACAAGCTAAGCTTGTTCTGTTTGGCCTAGAAGGACTGAAGGAAGAGTAATAGGTAGAAGTTGCAAAGATTCAAATTTAACCTTGGGGTCAGTAGGAGCTCCTACTATGTGCCAGGTATTGTGCTAATACATTAAGTGTTACACCAAAAAGAACTTTCAAAGAGCTATCCAAAAGTATATTGTGTTGCCTGGGATAGGGGAAAGAGGGTAGTATCTCCCCTTCATTAGAAGCCTTAGATCAAATCAAGTCAACAAGTATTTATTAAGCTCCTATCTATATGCCAAGGAATGCACTAACACTGGATATGCAAAAAAAAAAAAAAAAAAATAGGCCCAGATAATAAGGAGCTCACATTTTAATGGGGGAAACAACACTCAAACAACTATATACAAATAAGACATGTACAAGATAAATTGTAGATAATATCAGAGGGAAGGAAGGCACTGAGATTCATGAAGCCTGCCTAGGAAAGATTTCCTGCATAAGGTGAGTTTTTCACTGAGGTCTGAAGGAAACCAGGGAACAGAGAAATGAGGGGGGAGAACATTCTAGTTTGGCGGGACAGCTAGTGAAAAGGCCCAGAACAAAACCTTTTTAAAAATAATAGCATTTTCTTTTTCCTTTTTTTAAACTTTTTTTTAATAACAGCTTTTCACTCCTCAAAATACATGCAAAAATAGCCCTCAACATTCACCTTAGTGAAACCCTGTGCTCCACATCCCTCTTCCTCTCCCCCTAACCAATAGAAAGCCATTTAGCTTTTTATTTTTCAAAATACATGCAAAGATAGTTCTCATCATCCATCCCTGCAAACTCTTGTGTTCTAAATTTTTCTTTTCCTTCCTCACCTCCCCCCTCCTCTAGACAATAAGTAATCCGATATTGACAGAACAAACTCTTTCTTGAGGAGAAGCAAGGGGACCAGTGACACTGAATCACAGAGTGTGAAGAGAAAAGTAAGGGGATTAGAAAATAAGAGACAAGTTATCCACTTATTGACGATATTGTAGTGAAGATTGTAAGGAATTTTTTTAGTTATAAGTTACTACTTATTACTACTTATAAGTTACTAGCTATGGAACTTCCTTCCAACTTTCAAATTCTGTGATTTCTTTAACCCTTTGTCCATTCTACCCCACTCCCATCCAGATTTCTCCTTCTTTAGATCATTCAGGTCTCTGGCTCTAGCTACCTAGGAAATTCAAGTAAAATCTAGAATTATCCAGATGGGTATATCTGCTATGCTAGAGAAGGGGGAAAGAAAAAGTCCGGTCCCAGTGTATATCAGTGTAATTAGTCCTCAGATCTTATTTTTATACCCAGTATGCCCTCTTTTAAATAATTGAATCAATCTTAACATATTTGGGTTCTAGTTCTAATCCTATCCCTCTTTAGCTGAATATATAAATTACTTACCTCTCATCTGTAAAGTGACTAATTTTTTTTTATAGAACTTTTCTTTTTTTTTTATTTTATTTAATAATTACTTTATATTGACACTCGTTTCTGTTCCGATTTTTTTTCCCTCCCTCCCTCCACCCCCTCCCCTAGATGGCAAGCAGTCCTTTATATGTTGGATATGTTGCAGTATATCCTAGATACAATATATGTTTGCAGAACCGAACAGTTCTCTTGTTGCATAGGGAGAATTGGATTCAGAAGGTAGAAATAACCCGGGAAGAAAAACAAAAATGCAGATAGTTCACATTCGTTTCCCAGTGTTCTTTCTTTGGGTGTAGCTGCTTTTGTCCGTCATTTATCATTTGAAACTCAGGTCTCTTTGTCAAAGAAATCCACTTCCATCAAAATATGTCCTCATACAATATCGTTGTCGAAGTGTATAATGATCTCCTGGTTCTGCTCATTTCACTTAGCATCAGTTCATGTAAGTCTCGCCAGTCCTCTCTGTATTCATCCTGCTGGTCATTTCTTACAGAACAATAATATTCCATAACATTCATATACCACAATTTACCCAGCCATTCTCCAATTGATGGGCATCCATGTAAAGTGACTAATTGATCTCTAAATTCCCTTCTAAGTTTAATATTCTGTAATTCTCTGATATAAAATTACTTATCTTCCTTTTGTTCATTCTTCCTAGCTTCCTCTTATCCCCTTAACTTTAGCCCTACCTAAGGCCATTTGCTTGTGTCTGTGGCTACACCATTTACATCTTCAGCATGACTGAAAGTCACCTACCCTGAGCACTTATATGGAAGAAGATTGACCTGTCATAGAATCATAGCATGTCAGAGCTTGAAAGGAGTTTGGAGAGCATCTATTCCAACCTCCTTGTTTCACAAACAAGGACACTAAGACACAAACCAAAAATTGGTTGAAAAAATTATCTCATCTGATTCACAATCAGTGAATCAATCAGTTGCAAATCCTTTTGTTCCAACTTTTCCCCCTCCTTCCCTCCACCCCCTTCCCCAGATGGCAGCTTGACCAATACATGTTAAATATGTTAAAGTATATGTTAAATACAATATATATGTATATATATATATACATGTCCAAACAGTTATTTTGCTGTATAAAAAGAGTCGGACTTTGAAATAGTGTACAATTAGCCTGTGAAGGAAATCAGAAATGCAGGCAGACAAAAATAGAGGGATTGGGAATTCATGTAATGGTTCATAGTCATCTTCCAGAGTTCTTTCACTGGGTGTAGCTGGTTCAGTTCATTACTGCTCTATTTGAACTGATTTGGTTCATTCTCATCTTGAAGAGGGCCATGTCCATCAGAACTGATCATCATATAATATTGTTGTTGACATATAAAATGATCTGGTCCTGCTCATTTCACTCAGCATCAGTTCATGTAAGTCAAATGAGATAATTTTTGTAAAGTGCTTAGAACAGTAGTGCTTGGTATGTGGTAGCCTATAGATAAATGCTTCTTTTTCCTTCCTTCCTCCTGTCTTCTCTTCTTCCTTCTCTTTCTCTCTCCTTCCCTAACTTCCTATTTCCCTTCCTTCCATCTATCTCTTTCTGTTTCCTTCCCTTCTGTCCTCCCTCCCTCCCTCCTTTCCTTCTTCCTTTTCTTCCTTCTTTCCTTTCTCCCTATCTCTATTCCTTCCCTCCTTCCTTCTTTCCTTTCTTCTTTCATCCTTCTCTTCTCTAAACTCACAGTGAGTGCCAGAGCCAGGACTAAAACCAGTCTTTTGATAGACAGGTATTTAATAAATGTCTGTTGACTTGATTTGTCTAAGTCCATGCTATCTGAAATCTGGCACAATACAACTTTTCCAGATTTGTAACTAGAGTGATATTGCCTACAAACGTCCTACTTACACATTCATCATTGATTGAGTGCCCTTTTATGGAGAAACTTATACTGGAACCTCTGGGAATGTGGTGAAAAATCACAGAACCTCAGAGCTAGAGAGATCCTCAGAAGTCAGTTAATCCAATCTTTCCCTGGGCAGGAATCCCTCTACCACATCTTTCAGAGGCACTGAAAGAAAGTATAAAGGAGCAGAACAGGTCACACACACAGAGAAGTAAGAACTTTTACAAAACATGGCATTCCTGTTTCTACCTCAAGTCTCTCCCCTCCCCAATCCATCTTTTACTGAACTAATAAAAGTTATGTTCCCAAAGCATGGATAAGATCATGTCACTCCCCAGTAGCACCCAACTGACCTTGCTCTTCACACATTCTTCTCCCATCTGGGTACCTTTGCTCTGGCTATCTCCTATACCTAGAATGTTCCCCCTCACCTCTGCCTCCTTGAATCCCTAGTGTAATTCAAAGTTCAGATCAAGCACCATCCACATAATCCTCTCAATTACTGGTATCTTTCCTCAAAAAAATTACCCTCACTTTATTTTATACATATGTGTGTGTATGTGTATGTGTGTGTGTGTGTGTGTGTGTGTGTGTGTGTGTGTATATATATATATATATGAATGAATGTGTATATATATAGGAATATATATATACATACATGTGTTTGTGTTTATACATACACATACATATAGACATATAAGATAACATATACAAATATATATATGTTGTCTTCCCAATAGAATGTAAACTCCTTGTATATACAAATATATACATATGTATATGTATATTTGTATATGTTGTCTTCCCAAAGGAATGTAAACAGATTTTTTTCTCTTTGTCTTATTTGGGGACAAATCAGTTTTGATAAATGGAATAACTCAAATGGAGGCAACTAGATGGCTCAGTGGATAAGAGAGTGCTGGATCTGGAGTCAAGAAGACACAAATTCAAATCCATCCTCAGATACTCCCTAGCTATATGACCCTGGAAAGTAACTGAACTATGTTTGCCTCAATTTCTTCAACTATAAAATAGGGGTAATGATAATACCTATCTCATAGAGTTGTTGTAAAAATAATTGTAATATGCCCAGCATCCTCCTTAGCACATGGCCCTTATATAAATGTTAGCAAATATAATAATAATTATTATTATTACCTATCTAATAGGGTTGTTGTGAAGATCACATGTAATAAGCCTCAGAACAGTGCCTGGCACTTAGTAACATAGTAAGTGCTATATGACTGTTAACTAGTAGTACTAGTACTATCAGAAGTAGTAGCTCCAGTGCCTAGCAATGAGTCTGAAACATTGTTGAATGATTGTCAAAGGTCATTTAAGTAAAAAGTTAACAATGTTGGAATTCAAACTCAAGCCTTCTGTTCCCAGCTCTAGTCATTTTTTCTGCTTTTTTTTTTTAATCCCCAGAAGATAGCAATAGGAACAGAGGAAGAGTAAGAAGAGAGGAGTCCCAAAGGGAGAAATTTTGATTCAAAATAAGAAAAATTTCCTCCCACTTAGAACTGTTCAAAATGGAAAGGGCTGCTTTGACACATAGTGAAATCACTATCACTGGAAGTTCTCTGGGAGGTGTTTTGGGGTGGGAAGGACCCTGTTTAATTATAGGTTAGATTAGGTAGCCCTAATCTGAGTTCCTTTCTAGCACTGAGATTCAATGACGCTGACCGAGTGACTGTGTGAAAAGTGGCGGGGGTAGGGGAGATGAGATAGGTGGTCCTCCAGCTTGACTGTGCTTTGTTCTCCCTCAGATGTCTCCCCCGTGGTGCTGGGGCTCATCGGGGCTACCGTATTGGTGGTGTCTGTGTCTGTGACAGTCTTTGTCTGGACCTGCTGTCACCAACAGGCTGAGAAGAAGCACAAGACACCTCCTTACAAGTTTATTCACATGCTCAAGGGCATCAGCATTTACCCTGAGACTCTCAGCAACAAGAAGAAAATCATCCGTGTGAGGAGAGACAAAGGCGGCCCCGGGAGGGAAGGTGGACGAGGGAATCTCTTGGTGGATGCGGCCGAATCGGGTCTCCTAACCCGAGAGAAGAGTCCTGGAGTACTGAGCACGACCCCTTGTATAGATCAGCTCCCCATCAAGGTGGACTATGGTGATGAACTAAGCCCAGTTCAGAGCCTGACTCCTGGGGGAAGCAAAACAGCTTCCCCATCCTCCCCAGAAGAAGATGTTATGCTGGGGTCCCTTACCTTCTCAGTGGACTATAATTTCCCTAAAAAAGCCCTGGTAGTGACAATCCAAGAGGCCCACGGCCTGCCAGTGATGGATGACCAGACCCAAGCTTCTGATCCCTACATCAAAATGACCATTCTTCCAGACAAGCGACACCGGGTGAAGACAAGGGTGCTACGCAAGACACTGGATCCCGTGTTCGATGAGACCTTCACTTTCTATGGCATCCCCTACAGCCAGCTGCAGGATCTCGTGCTGCACTTTCTGGTCCTCAGTTTCGACCGGTTCTCCCGGGATGATGTCATCGGTGAGGTCATGGTACCGCTGGCTGGGGTGGATCCCAGCACTGGCAAGGTTCAGCTGACCCGGGACATCATCAAGAGAAATATCCAGGTGACATGGGCAACAGTGGGCAGGGAAAAGGGAGCCTCTGGGTGGGAGTGAGGAGGGCATCCAGCTGCTGAAGAATGATAATGATAATTCACATTTATACAAGGCTCTAAGGTGTGTAAAAGTTTCCTCTACTGTAAAGTAGAAGTAAATACCATAAGATTTCCTATAGCTATTTAACAGATGACTGTGGTTAAAAAAAACCTAGATCAAAGGCATACAGCGAATAAGGTCAAGAGGGCTTTAATCCAGGTTCTGATTCCACACATCCTTTCTAGTCTCTTGGAGGTGGGAGGGATGGAGAAGGGAACAAGCATTTATTAAGCACATACTGTGTCTGTCCTAATAAATACAATCTCGTTTTATCCTTATGATAAAACCAAAGATTGAAAAGAGACAAAAACAGCAGAAGTAGTGCTGTAGAAGACCTCATTAATGGTTGAATGGGCATTTGCTCGGAGCCTCTGAAGCAACCGAGGAAGGAGCAGTTATGATCATGGGCTGAGTTCCTAAAATTCTGCTCATTTGTACCATGCTGAGGGCACACTACTATGTAGTAAAGGGAATACTGAATTTGAAGTCAGAAGACTTGAATTTAAGAACTTGGGTTCACCAACTGCTAGTTCTGTGCCTTAGGCAACCTCAGTTTCTCCATCTGGAGAGATTACTTACACTATCTACTTCATCAAACTTTTAAGAGGCTCAGATAAAGTAATGAATGTAGTCATTCTGTCAGTGAATCTTTGTATCAGACATCTTACCTTGGGCTGGGAATACTAAGAAAACTAAAAGTCCCTGGCTAAAAGGAGCTCATACATAGTCTAATAGAGGAGAAAACATGCAAACAACTATATACAAACAAGATGCATACAGAATAAAATGGAGATTGTTGTTGTTTGTCCTTCGTTCTCTGAAAGGACCGTGACATCAGGGAGATGATGACATGACATTCAAAGGAGTTGGATTTAAATGAGAGCTGGGTAAGGTCACCTGCCTCACTCTCCCTTCCAAAGTCCAGATATAGATCAGGATGACTGGAGGTGGCCCTCGATGCAATGGGAGACCTTGGCCTTTTTAAGTTAAGGTCTTTTTTTTGATAAGTTTCAGTTTGACTGAGGACACCTCCATTTAGTGAAGAGAAACAACACAGAGAAGGCATTTACATGAAAAAGAATCAGAAAAGGATTCCTCTAAGAAGTATGATTTTGGCTGATATTTAAGAAAATCAGAAAGCCAGGAAATAGATAAAAATGGATAGAATTATATTAACTATGTTATATATAGTTAATATGTAATGTATATTATATATGTAACATAATATAATAACTATACTATATATTAACTATAAATCAATATATAAAGGAATTATTATTGCTATCATCATTATTAATACTTCCAATTGACTTCAATGGTTTAGGTACTTCCTTTATCAAGCACAGACAGCAACCCCTCCTTGGTAGCCTTATGAAACAATCTCTGTGGATAGCGATGGCCAAAAATTAATTCATCCCCTAGTGACTGAGCCCCATAGAAATTGGCTGGGTTGGTCTTTGGACGACAGACCCAGATTCTGTTGCTTGGCTAGTATTTATGAAGCATTTCCAGCTTAGCAGGACCTGCCAGAGCTATGCCCTGTTAGAACAACTGTCAAGAACCCAGAGCTCACCCTCACTACGATGAGGTATTATAGGACTTGAACAGAGGTTATTATTAGTAGTAGTAATGACATAATAATGACATAATTATCATTCTTCTTCTTCTACAAAACATGTTCAGGCTGCCCAGTAAGAGTGTCCCACTCTCTCTGCCTACTCTCTACCACTAATGCCTACTCCTGGAATTCTTTCTGACTAGTTAACTCTATAGTTTAACCACTGACTCATTCAGGGAATGGGAGGGCCAGGGAGCTAATTTTCAACCTGGAGTGAAGTGTGGTCTCTCCAGTGGATTATTTCTCACAGCCCAGAAGCCATGGCAACTTCTTAATATATTCCTTTTCCAGCGCCAACCTACAATTGTAACTGATTTATTTCCTATCAGAGCTTGACATACCACTAGCTGACTTTATATATGCTTCTATTTATTCTTTTCTACTCTTACCTTGTGTATGTTTGAAATGGAAGGTTCCCATTTCCAAGCTCACAGTTGACTTTTCATAGGCAGACCAGTTTTAAGGATAAAGGAAGAAATAACCACATTATGAGTACTGCCCTTCTTTCTTAATTCAATTCAATAAACACTTATTTAATAATCATTTTCTGTGCCAAGTTTTGGGAATAAAAAAAGAAAAGTGAAACAGCCCCTGTAAACTGAGTCAAGAGACTAAGCTGGGGTGGGGGAGGAGGTAGAGAAAGTAAATAAAATATATACATACAAGTAATAGATATATATTATGTGTATATATGTGTGTATGTATATATGTAATATATATTATTGTTGAATCATTTCAGTTGTGTTCAACTCTCCATGACCCCAGTTTTCTGAGCAAAGATGCCAGAATAATTTACCATTTCCTTCTCCAGTTCATTTTACAGATGAGAAAACTGAGGGGAATTGGGTTAAGTGACTTGCCCAGGCTCACATAGTTAGTGAATGTTCTCCTGACTCCAGGACCACCACAGTAGCCACCTACCTGTCCATTATATATATATATCATGTGATGTTTTATATATATATATATATATATATATATACATACACATGTTTAAATATACAATGTGATATGTTATCTATAAATATACATGTAAATGTATACATATATGTGTATAAATGCATGTATATCATACACACATACACATACAGATACACACAGATATATAGATATATATACAGATGTATAGATACACATATGTGTATATGTGTGTGGTTTAATACAGAGCAAAGTCATATCAGAAATGAGGAAGGACTAAAAACTTGGGAAATTAGGAAATAGTTTTTGCACCATCTATCCCACAAGCCTACCCTGTAATCCTTTCTATTTTGCCATAGAACATAACTGGAAGAGACCTTTAAAATGACCTGATGCCTTATTTTACCAGCAAGGAAAATGATACCCAGAGAAATAAGTGCCCTTGGTCAAAATCATTCAATGGTCATTCTGGAAGTAAAATATAGATCTCCTGACTCTCAATTCTGAGCTTAAGAATTTCATTCCTTTAACTTCACAGGAAGTAGTGAGTGTCCCCGTGACTAAAGGATTTCAAGCAGCACAGGTTATCAGTGATATTGCAGATTAAATTCATCCTTTGGGTTAAGGTGAGACAAATAACCTCTGAAGTCCCTACCAGCTACAGATTTGGGATTAAGGCTTTGATTCCTGATGCCATGTCCTCTGAGGAAAGGAAAGACTTTAATAGTTCTCAGTCATGGCCACTTATAGTGTGTATTAAGCCTTTCTTGTAAACATGTCTTTTATTAAAGAGGATCTGGTGAGGATGTTTGTTGTCCAATTGTTTCAATATCTCCACAAACACCTTTGGGTTTTTTTTTGTTTTGTTTTGTTTTGTTTTGTTTTGTTTTGTTTTGTTTTTTAGCAAAGATTGATTTGCCAATTTCTTCCCTTCCCCAGCTCATTTTACAAATGAGAAATCAGGTACATAGGGTTAGGTGATTTACTCAGGGTCACACAACTAAGCATCTGAGGTTGGATATCAGGTCTTCCTGATTCTAGATACAGCACTCCTGTTAATAAACATTTATTGAACACCTACTATGTGTAGAAAGCTCTGGGCCAGAAACCTAGGTAGATTTAAACATTTCTATAAAACATGATCCTGGTCCTACTGGACTTTAGTCCGGCAGAGGCATAAAACACCAATCTAAATTATTGTAATCACAGCATCCCATGAGAATGGTTTTACAGAATTACAAAATAAATGCTGTGTAAGGTCTGAGGGGTGCAGCGGTTGGTAGTTTGGGAGGATGGAGGAAGATGTCCTTGGTATTTGATTGGACATTAAAGAATCCTATTCAACTGAACAAGTAAAAAGAGGTCATTCCAGGATTAGGGAGCAGGGTGAATCTGGCTCAGAGACAGTGAATAGAGTTGTGGGGAAAGAGATGATTCAGTTTCCCCCAGATTCAGTCCCCCCAGCTCTGCTGTCCCCACAAACCCTCCATCTGCCATACTGGCTAAACTTGTCCTTTCCCTTCAAGCCTAACCTTCTGCCCTTCTCCTGAGCCCTAGACTGGCCCCGCTTGCTTCCCATCCCCACATTGATCCCTCTTCCCTGACCCTTTCCTTGGTGGTCAGCCAGATTCCTACAGACTGCAGCCAGGGCGTCATCAGCCTTTTGGGGTGATGGAGGGAGATGAAGAAAGCCGAGTCCTTCCCCACAGCTGAGCAACAGGCTGGGAAAAAGAAAGGAGGGGGGAATGGGGGGAGATTTGGTCTGGGAATCCAGCAGCCCCAAAGCTAGGGCAGTAGGCAGGGAGCTCAGTCAATGACATTTGCTAAATAGCCAGGGGCTCTTGGCATGAGCTGTATTTCTTTCCACTTTATTAATTCTCTTCAGAAGGAATAAGCCAGGACTGAGAAACAGAGCCACCCTTCCCCCAGCCCCCTCCAGAAGGCCCCAGAGCAGCACAATACAGGAGTTTGTACAAAGAAGTCCCAGACGACAAGGGCTACAGAGGTACATTCTCATCCAATGAGGCAGCCAGCCATTCATTCTGTAAACATTTATTAAGTACTCACTAGATACTGACCGGGAGGTAGAGTTTAGAAATCCCTGCCCTCCTGGAGCTTACAGCTCAATGAAAATGAGGAAATAAGAGGCAAAAACATAACTGGTACAATATATTACCCAACAAGTGCATTAGAATCTTCCATGAGGTCTGAAGGAGAAATCAGGAAAGGCTCTCCTGAAAAGGCAGTATGAAGGAAAGGCAAGAAAAGATACAGAGGTAAGAAATAGAAGGAGATGTTTGAAGATCCCCTTAGACATCATAAAGTACAATCCACTGTGGCCACCCTCCCTACCACCAAAACGCCCTTAGATTCTGCTCATCCTAGAATTAGCTGACCTAATGTGATTGATAAAGGGATTGAGATCTGGAGAGATGACTTTGGGAAGAGAGGTAGAGGGACAGGAGAATTCATTTTGACTGGATAATAGCCTACACATTGGAGAGGAATACAAGATAAGGCTAAAGAGATCTGATGAAAGCAGACTGTTTCTAAAGGAGGCTGTGAGATGGTGGCTTAGTGGATAAAGCCCCAGGCCTAAAGTCAGGAATGTGAGTTCAAGTTCTAAGTCAGACACTTAATAGACATGACTAGACACAGACTAGACACTTAACCTTGCCTGTCTTAGTTTCCTCACCTGTAAACTGAGCTGGAGAAGGAAATGGCAAACTGCTCCAGTATCTTTGCCAAAAGAACCCCAAAAGGAGTCATGAAGAATAGAGAGAATCATTTAACCCTTGGAGCCTCAGTTTCCTTATCTGTAAAATGTTCTGGAGAAGGAAATGGCAAACTGCTCCAGTATCTCTGCCAAGAAAACCCCAGTGAGAATCAAGAAGAGTAGAGAGAATTAGTAACAGTAGTCTCAAAGGACAAACAGAACAATAAGAAATGCTTTAGAAAGTCATGTCTTCCTGGCAAGAACAGGAAAGAGCTTGGCAAGTTCTGTTTGGTACTGGCTTCAGTTCCATTCCACTATGTGATCTCAGGCTCTCTGTGGGAGGACTGTTTGCCACATAGTAGGTACTTAACCAATACTTTAATTAGCCCTGCTAAGAAGGTAAATGAAAGTACAAATGAAATTAACTCTTGGGCAGTGGTTAAAGCAATCAAATTCAATTCAAGAATTAATTAAGCACTTACTGTGTGTAAGACTCTGTACTAAAGGATTTAGATTAAAAACAAACAAAAAGAAAAATGGTACCTATCTTTAAGGACATTACATTCTACTAGAGAATTATACCATTTACACAAATATATGTAATCTGAGGAAAGAGCAAACTAATTAGAGAAAAGGTCTCATTAGGAAAATGTGCCTGAGATGAAGCTTAAAAGAAGGGAAGGGGACAGCTAGATGGCCTAATGGGTAGAGCACCAGCCTTAGAGTCAGGAGGACCTTTCAGGCAGGGAGCCGACAACCTTGCAAAGGCAAGAAGGCAGAGCTGGAATGCTGGGTTTAGAAGATACAAGTATCAGTTTGGCTGCATTACTTAACCAATACTTGAATTAGCCCTGCTAAGAAGGTAAATGAAAGTACAAATGAAATTTGTGGAAAATCTAGGGTCATCCTTGTAGTCACCATTTATTGCCTTCCCTAATGGGAGAGGAAAGGCCAAAGGAGAATTGGAAGAATTAAGAGTTCATTGTGTCAATTGATCAAGGATGGGGACAGAAGCAGCTACACCCAAAGAAAGAACACTGGGAAATGAATATAAACTGCTTGCATTTTTGTTTTTTTTCCCGGGTTATTTATACCTTCTGAATCCAATTCTCCCTGGGCAACAAAAAAACCGTTCGGTTCTGCACACATATATTGTATCTAGAATATACTGTAACCTATTTAATATGTATAGGACTGCTTGCCATCTGGGGGAGAGGGTGGAGGGAGGGAAGGAGGGGAAAAATCGGAACAGAAGTAAGTGCAAGGGATAACGTTGTAAAAAATTACCCTGGCATGGGTTCTGTCAATAAAAAGTTATTTTAAAAATAAAAAAGAGTTCATTGTGGATAATTCACAATGGAAATCAGCCAAATGAGGGTAATCAGAAAGCAGATTATTACTGTAATTTGTTATTATTTGTTGTTGTTTTGTTATTGTTAACATACAAATCCTTCTCTTCAGATCAATGTGTTCTCAGCTGTAGCTTATGGAAAAATATTATCCCAGTGGCAATTGATAGCCCTCTCTCTTTTGATCACATGGCTCACTCTGACAGAGGTTAAGCATCAAAATCCACCTCCCTCATTTTAGAGATGAGAAAACTGAGTCCAGGGAGGAGGGGAAAAATCGGAACAGAAGTGAGTGCAAGGGATAATGTTGTAAAAAATTACCCTGGCATGGGTTCTGTCAATAAAAAGTTATTTAAAAAAAAAAAAAGAGAGAGAAAACTGAGTCCATGAGATGAAAAGTGATTTATTTAAGTTCACAAAGATAGGGGCCTATGGAAACATGATTCTTGACTACTGGTTCAGGATTTGTTTCTATCTCTAGGACTGGAGAAATGGTTATGGGAGATTGTGGGAGAAAAAAGTTAGAAATGCCAGTCTTCTGGGGAACAATAATGAAATTTTAACTAGAAAATTGCTATAAAAGAAGGATGTGAATTGCCTGCTAATTATACGCATAGATGGACATGGCTCTCTGAAGCATTTCTTACTGCTCTGTTTGTCCCTTGGGATCACTATGCCTAATTCTCTCTGCTCTTGAAAAGAGGAGGAGAGCTGGAGAAGGGAGGAGGCTGGGATCTCAGCCCTCTTCTAAAAATATCTCACAATCTTACTAGAGCGGGAACAAAACCTTCTCCCCCTTTTTCTTCTGTTTGAAAGTCTCCCAGGGTCTTTGCTTTAATAGGCTGATGGGCTGAGAAAAGCAGCTCCCGCCCAGCCCTGAATAACTCTTTCTTCTGAAAGGCCCCATTCATTGATGCTGCTATTTGGCATGGGAATCCGGGGAAGGGGAGAAGGGTGTGAGAAGGGGAATGAAGGATCAGAGAATAGCTTTGGACTGAGGGCCTCCAATGCAGACTCTAATGGCATTCAGGTGGTAGTGTGGCAACAGATTTGGACACCCAGATGGGAAGACTAGGGGAAGTGAGATGGGGCCTAGTGCCAATGCAAAGACCAAAACAAACATGAAAGGAATTGGGGCATTCAGCTTAAAGAAAGGATCTTTGATGAGCAGGGAGGTAGAAGCTGAATAAGATGAAGGGGAAAGAGGGGGTAATGTGAGTGCTGCAAACTGACTATACAGAGGACATAGCCCTGGATGATATGGATTAGAATAATGGCTCTCTCCTTTACAATGTGATTTTTGGGTAAATCAGTTCAAGTCAGATTTCTCATCTGTAAAATGGAGGGACTAGCCTAAATGATCCTGGAGGCTCCTTCCAGCTCTCTGTGATACTGTGATACAATGACCCCATGAAGAGTATCACAAACGTATATCAGATTCAGATGGAGATAGGAGATCCCCTGAATGTTCATGTCTGATCATGAGAAAGGAAAGCTTAGGTTGTAAGTCAAGTATCAAGATCCATTTCTTGGTGAGTTCACAAGACACTGCAGAGAATGACCTGGAGAAACCAAAGTGGGCTTCAGCTATAGGAGACACTCTGAAATGGCTAAGGTTCATTCCTCTCTAATATCAGGAAGAGAAACCAGATTTACTTTGAGAGCTCTATTAGCTTTTTGGTGTTCTAGTAAGAGAGCAGGTCACCCCCACTTAATCTTTTTTGTTTGTTTGTTTTTAGTTTAATCTGCTTAAAGTGAATTGAACTGTGAAATATAGTGAATTATATCATGAAGGATAAAATGAACCAAAAAATCTTAGCGCGAAGGGAAACCGTCAAATTTTAAAACAGCACTAAGACTTTTGGAACATCCTATGTTGAATTGAATATTTAATATATCTAGTTATTTTGTTTTCCAAAAAGTTAGGTTCAGATAATGGGTTTTAGCACAGACTAGTGATCATCCTATTTCATAGCATCCTAGAATTTAGAGCTGCAAAGAAACGTTAGGAATCATTATATCAGTTTCCTACTTAGTACAGAAGTATCTATAAGCAAAGGGCTGCTAACTTGGGATCTGTGGATAGATTTCAGAAAATGACATGTTAGTTTCAACACAATTGCCTCATTTGCAGCCTGTGAATGACATGACTGAGGATCTGTTCATAGGCTTTGTCAGATTCTGCCATAATGTTAAAAAAAAAAAAAAAAGTGTCATAAATCCCTGACTTATAGGCTCCCTGACAGATGGGCTTCCACCCACTGCTGACCTTCAGGCTAGGGTGATGATCACTGCCTCCAAAGCACCAGGCCTCCATCCAAATCCCAGCTCTGCTCATTACTATCTGTATAACCTTGGCAGTTCCCTCCATTTCTCAAAGCTTCTGGAGGTCATTCCCACAGTTTTCTCATCTTAGCTTTATGTAAAAGGTGTTCATTGGTGCATTTCTAGGAATACCCAACTCCCTCAAAGGCTCATTTCAGAGGTCACTCTTTCTAATCTTTCCTAATTATTAGCATGGTCTGGCCCCACTCTACCCCCCAATCACTTAAACATTTACTTTTATGTCCTTATCTGTGTATGTATTGTATTACTCCTATAAAATGTAAACTTCTTGAGTCCTAGGACTATTTTTCCTTTTACCTGCATCTCCAATACCTAGCATAATACCTTGCACACTTTAGATGTTTATTAAATGCTTTTTGAATAAACGAATAATTTCTCTGGCCTTCCACCCTCCTTGGAGATCCTCCTTGCCCATAAGTCCAAAACCTTACTCTGACACTCAATAAATAATAGCTCATAGGGGCAGCTAGGTGGCACACTGGAAGTCACCAGCCCTGAAGTCAAGAGGACCTGAGTTCAAATTTGACCTCAGACACTTAACACTTTCTAGTTGTGAGACCCTGGGCAAGTCACTTAACCCCAACTGCCTCAGCAAATAATAATAATAATAATAATAGCTCATAGATATATGTGTGTGCACTTATGTATACACATATGAATATATATTCATATAAATGTCTGGGTTCATACAGTATATGTATAATGGTAATATATGTATACATGATTTATACTTACATGTATATATACCCACTGATCTGTACCTATATATGTACATGTATCGTATTTGCATAATATATGCACAACTATATACATATACCCATTATAAGTATATCTGCACATATATGACCTATTTGTATGTCTATACATGTTTATATATGTACACAACCCACTTGTGTATATAAACATGCACCTATATATATGCATACATGTGTGTATACCCACTCTGATGTCCATACATAAATCTATGCAAATCTATGCATACATGCACACACATAGATATCCATTTAAGACTTAGAAAGTACTTTCCTCACAATAACCCCATAAGATAATTAGTCCACATAGTCGTTTTAGCTCTGTTTTACAGAAGAAGAAACAGAGAATCCAACAAATAAATGCATTGGTCAAGGCAACATAGCTAATCATTTTGGCCTTGAATCCAGTACTATACAGTTTTATACTATACAATTTTGTCTCTCTTGATACTGGAGAACCAGTTTATGATTGTAATCTCTGCTAGTTTTCTCAGAGATATAGAACATAGGCATTAGTGTATACATGGAAGAACCATTTAAAAATTCACAATTCTCCTGTTTATACTGTTCCATACAGCTAAATGTTAGCTGTTCAGTTGGTCTTTTATTAAGTGCCTACTATGTGCCAGACACTGATTCAAAGGAAAACAAAAACAATCAAAAAGAAAAAGAAAATAGTTTCTATTTTCAAGGAGCTCACAGTTGAATGGGGGAAAACAACATGCTAACAACTGTGTACGAGCAGGATAAGATGGAAATCTTCAACAAAGAAGGCAATAGAATGAAGAGAGATTAGAACAGGCTCCCTCTAAAAAGTAGGGTTTCATTTAGAACTTGAAAGAAACTAGGAAGGACAAGGAAGCAATACTGGAGTTCCATTTCCTTTTCTAGATCTTTTTACAGATAAAGAAACTTAGTTAAGTGACTTGCCCAAGATCACAGAGCTAGAAGGTGTCTGAGGTAAGATTTGAACTCAGGAAGACGAATCTTTCTGACTCCAGCCCAGCACTCTTACCTATAGAGGCACCTAGCTATATTATTTATATATGTAAATTTTGAGTAAAAGTTATTTTTTGCTCATTCCAGAAAGATTCATTGTTTAAAACATAAAAAACACAAATTTTATCTGATAAGTCCATTGTGGCCATAAATTAGAATCAATTACATCATTTAAGAACAAAAAGGAACCTTAGAAATCATTTAGTCTAAAACATTCCCTGCCTTTTTTTTTTTTCTCTTAAACCCATATTCAGAGTAATTTGCTTAAAGTCAGATAATCAAGATCATATAGTGAATTACTGGAAGAACTGACATTAAAACTCAGATTACCTCATTCCTTGTGTCAGCACCCAATACATAATAGGTACTTGATAAATATTTGTTGAATTTAATTAAGTTTCTATTATACTATGCTGGCTGGACTAGATTTTTTTTTTTTTTTGAGGCTGTTGTTTAGTGACTTACCTAGGATCACAGAACTAGAAAGTGTCTGAAGATGGATTTGAACTCAAGTGCTCTTGACTTCTCATCCTGTGCTCTATCCACTTCATCATCTCGCTGCCCCTGCATTAGAATTTAAACATGGAAAAAGAAGATGATTGGCTCATCCTAGTAAAAATAACCCCTTATGGGTATATTGTACTTTGTAATTTAGAGAGAGCTTTCTTTCACATTTATAACCTCATTGGATGCTTCCAATAGCCTTGAGAAACAGGCAGGGCAAATTTTAGCTCCATTTTGTAGATTAGGAAATTGAAGTTCAGAGAGAGAGAATTACTTGTCCAAGTGATACACCATGCTGCCTTCAGAATCATTATAGGTTTTACTATAATTCATGAAGTCATTATAATGGCAAAATGAGAGAATATATGTGAAAGCAAAAATGCCTCGGACTGACAGAGCTGAAAAGGATTAAGGGATGATCCAAGATAAGAAATCTATGGCTTCAGTTGCACTGTCAGTTAATAAGCATTATGCTAAGGCCTGTGCCCAAGGAGAAACAAAATTATCTAGGAGCTTGTCCTGTTTATTCCATCTGAGTTTCATCACCCTGGGGCAAAGCACTAATAGTCCAGCCCTAGTTGCAGCTCCGACTCTAGGTTTTCAAAGGCTCACATTCTATAGTACTTTCTTTTCTCATCATGTGGGGTAGCTAGGACAACTATTATTATCCCCATTTTACAGGGGAGGCTCCAAGAGTGACCTGCCCAGAATTTCACAGCTAGTGAGCGACAGAGCCCAGCTTCAGACTCAGGTTTTCTGTCTCCAGTATTCTTTTACTACACCATGCTGACAGGGCACAAATTCTAGTGTACTCTACCCAACTGGAAAGGTGTCAAGTTTGTTCTAGCCACAGATGGTGAATCTATTGTTTGAGGACCAGCCTCAATACAGAAAGGATCATCACCAGAGGTTTGGTTATTGGATGATGACATTTTTGGACCTTAGCAACTCACAAAGCAGTCTACTAAAGAAAGGGCTGTGATCTGCAAACACAGAGGGAATGCCTCTACAGAATTCATAAACTCTCACAACCCTGGTGCCTTCCTCCTTCCATCTCAGTTTCGCTTTTCCTTTCCTTTTCTCACACTCCTTGCCTTTTCCCTTTACATTTCACTGGTGATTGGGGAAAATATTTCCATCATTTTCCCAATAACATCTCATTCAACATAGAGCTATTCCTTGTTACATAGATTGGTACATTAATAACTATGTATAACCAGCTTATTCTATACCTGGAGCTTACCATTTCCTTAGATTTTTTTTAATATGTTAAAAATGTATGTTTAATCCAACACAGACATACATATTTATACAATTATCTTGCTGCACAAGAAAAATCAGATCAAAAAGGAAAAAAAATGAGAGAAAACAAAACGCAAGCAAACAACAACAGACAGAGTGAGAATGCTATGTTGTGATCCAACTCAATTCCCACAGTCCTCTCTCTGAGTGTAGATGGCTCCTTCCTTCACAAGATCATCGGAACTAGCTTGAATCATCTCATTATTGAAAAGGGCCACGTCCATCAGAATTGATCATCTTATAATCTTGTTGTTGCCGTGTATGATGATCTCCTAGTATTTCCTTATTGAGAGAAGAGTGGTATGATTATCAATATCTCTGGAGTCAAATGCTTACTGCAGGAGTCTGATCTTGAGTTTTGATTTTTTGAATTTATGTGGTCATTTTGCATAACATCTTACTCTGTTTATTTTGTCCTGTCAGTTCATAAGAATCTTCCTAAGTATCTTTAAATATTTCATATTCACAATTTCTTATACAATAATTATATATTATATTTTATACCCAGCAGTGTGCTGATAAATGTTCACTCAGCTCTTGGAGGGTTGGAGGAGAGAAATATATACACCACACGCTTCTAAATTTAATCTGAGAAAATTAATATTCTGTCATCACTTTCTTAAGTCTAGACAATTGACAAAACAACCCCTAATCAATGCAGCCCTAATTTGTAGCATTTGCCAGAGGCATAAATGTGCACACTGAAAACTTAAGTCAGCTCTCTAGAGCCAGCCCCTGCACATGCCACAATTTGTTTTGCTATTCTCCAACGGATTATCACAAGCTTTGTTTCCAATTCTTGGTTATTATAAATATGATTATTTTATTCGTATATATATTTTATAATGTTCATCGTGTATATTTTATATTTTATGTATATAATGTATATTTTTCCCTTCTATGCAGATTCTCTTCCAAAGCCTCTGCACCCCTCACATCCTTCCCCCCATCTCCTCACCTTTGGTCTCTCCCTTACAGAAGTGTATTAGCAGAGGAGAGCTGCAGGTATCCCTGTCCTACCAGCCGGTGGCACAGAGAATGACAGTGGTGGTCCTTAAAGCAAGACACTTGCCAAAGATGGATATCACCGGTCTCTCAGGTAGCAGCTATTTACTCCAATCGGCCAGTGGGTTGGGGCTCCCAGACACTTCCCACGTTTTGGGAGGGGGGCAAATGGCCAAGGCCCTCAGAGCGCTGTGCTTGCCCAGTACGGGGGCTCGCACCCAGAAGGTACCTGGCTACCAGAAGCCTGTATCCTTTCCCGCTCTCTCCGAGGGGAATTTCTTTAGCCGTGCTTTGGTGAGGTTATCTTACCCTGCCCTCAGTCCGTTCCCTGAGTCCTTTCAGTGGGATTTTCCATTTTAAATGTTCCCTCTATCCTTCGCCCAATACCCATTTAGTGAATAACGCCTGTGTTTAGTGAATAAATGCCCATTTTCTTCAAAACACACTTGGAGGGCAGCTAGGGGGCGCAGGGCATAGAGCGCCAGCCCTGCAGTCAGGAGGACCTGAGCTCAAACCTGGTCTCAGACACTTCGCGTCCTGGCCGTGTGCCCTGAGCGAGTCACTTAACCCTCGTTGCCTGGGGGGAGGGGGACCCACCACCCTTGGAAGCTTTTTCCTTTTTTCTTGGTATAGTTTGCTTCTCTATTACCTTTGGCCCGGATCCGCCCCGGCCATCCGCTGAATCTCTGTAATTGGCCCTTAGACTGTCCCGTGGGTCCGCTGCAATGCCCTCCGCCGTATGGGGGGCGCCGGGGTGGGTCCCCGCCGGCGAGAGAGAACTTTGTCATGGGTCCGTCTCTCCCTTTCTGTCTCCCCGTGCCGCCCGGGCCGCAGATCCCTACGTCAAGATGAACCTCTATTACGGCAGGAAGCGCATCGCCAAGAAGAAAACCCACGTGAAGAAGTGCACTTTGAACCCGGTCTTCAACGAGTCCTTCATCTACGACATCCCCACCGACCTGCTGCTCGACATCAGTATTGAGTTCCTCGTCATCGACTTCGACCGCACCACCAAGAACGAGGTGGTGGGAAGGCTGATCCTGGGGGCCCACAGCGTCACGGCGGCCGGCGCGGAGCACTGGCGAGAGGTCTGCGAGAGCCCCCGCAAGCCGGTGGCCAAGTGGCACAGTCTGAGCGAGTACTAATCCCGAGCCCTCGCCCCCCGACCCCGGGGAGGGGGGGGGCATCGGAGGGAGGGGCGGTGATGGAGAGAGGCGGACTCAAACCTCATTTTAGTCATAGGAAAAACTTTCGTACAAAACACAACCCACGAAGGACAGACACCTTACTCGACCCCAGCAACAGATTGATTCTTTGGCTCCTAGCAATGAGGTTTTTTTTTTTTTCCTTTTTACAAGGTACTAGAAATTCAAAAAAATAAAAAATAAAAATAAAAAAAAGGAAAAAGGGGGGAAAATGAGGAAAAAAGCGGGAAAGACCCCATACAAGTCTATATATAACAATGTAACCACATAATTGCATGTCTAATACAAACTGAATCGATTAGTGTAACTTCCAATATCCAGTTACAGATTTTTAATCCATGAAAAAGTCGTGTTCTGTGCTGAATTGTGTTTGCTGAGGTTCACCTGAAACTAGCCTCTCTTTACCAGGCTTCTCTGAAGGGTGTTGTGGTTTGTTTGGTTGGTTTTTTAATTCCAAATTTTGCCGTTGAACACCTCATCTCCTCATCCACCATCTTGGTCTCGGTCTCCTTTCCAGCCTCTCCCCAGGAAATGGGAGAGATCCCGGGCTGCTGCCTAACCAAGGAATAAGCCAAAAGCTATACAGTCTGCCCTCACCGAGAAACGAAGGCAGGGCTGGGCAGGAGAAAGGATTCTGTTTGTTTTTGTTCTGTTTACCAATAGGAAGAAAAATCTAGCTAAATGAGCTGTGGGGATGGCTGACAGATGCTGTCCCTTAAATGGGCCTCATCTGCTGGAACCTGGGGTTGTGACTCAGCCAGACTTCCCCTTAAGGAACATGGAGGTGTCAGTTCAGAGGATCTCTTAGGGCAAAAGGGGAGAGGGAAGGGAAGGGAAATCCAAAGGGCCAGGACCCAAAGAGAATGCCATAGTCTTGAGATTTATGTAATGGTCCCCAAATATTCAGCCTCTTTCCAGCTGAGAAGGGTGAGGGAAGGGAGGACAGAAGGACATTTGCCTGCCCATTTTGCTGCTATATACAGAAGTCATCCAGACTAAAATCTGCATGGTTTAAGGGTTAGATGGGCTGGTCTATGGTTTTTCTAAACATTGTCCAAGGAATTTTTCTGGAATGGCCTAAAGCCTTATTTGGAGGTTAACTTTTGTTCCCTAAAGGAAGATATTCTTAGAAATGACTCTTCCTTGAAGTTTCAATGATTGCCCTTAGGAAGAAAATGATGGTGATGAGGATGTAAAGAGTAATAATAAAAGCTCAAATCCCTAACTTTCTAAGTCAAAAAGTGCCACCCTCAGCAAAAAGTATGTTGCCATCATCCTTGGATTTCTTTAACACCTTTTCTGCCGTCCCCAAACCCCAAAGTTACAAAGTACATGTATGACCTCACTGAGTTTCAAAACTTTCAGGGGAGTTGGGGGTGATTTAGAGATTTTAATCAGTTTCTTCTACACGGTAAAATAGGGCGTCTTGAGAAATTTGGCCACTTGTCCAGAGTCCTGATCAGTGGTTGAACTGGGAAGATAATTCAGGTCTCCTATCTTCCAGCCCAATGATCTTTTCCTTAGTTTTCTGAGGATTTAGACAACTGCCTCTGGGGGATAGCCTGAATATTAGTGGAATCCAAATTGCCACATAGGGCATCCCTCAGCCTACAAAAGGAATCAGCCACGTGACAGCTTGAGCCAGGATCCTGATGATCTTCTTTCATTATACCAGTGAGGTACCACTATACTTAAAAAGGTTTTCCCGATTTGCTTCCAAGGAGGGCTACAGAAGTCAGGTGGCTTATCAAAGGATGTACATCTTGCCTTGAACCTTCCAGGTTCTTCTGCAGACAATTAAAAAAAAAATCCTCCCACCTCATGCTTCCCAAAAATAAAGAATCCCTTGTAGGTTTTTTTTAATCACATCTCTTAAAAATTGGAAGATTTGAATAGGTAAAAATAAATAAATAAATAACAAGAGTCCTCCCTTTCCATCCCTCACCCCAATTCTTTTCCTTTTTCCTCCAGCATTCTGGCTCACATTTCCTCCCACCTTTAAGTTGTGTTCAGAAAACTAGTCTCTGTCCTGTGCCCCAAGGATTGTAAATACTGTATCATACGTAGAAAAAAATAATTTTTTTTTTGGTTTTCTAAAAGCTCACTTTGAGATAGTTTAATGTAAATCCAACAGGCGCGTTTTGAAGCCCGTCTAGGAAGAAATGGAAATGGTTCCTCTTCATCGCCTTAATGCCTAAAGATCAGAAATCCCTGAGCATCCCCACTTCTGTTTCCTTCCCAGAAACAATGCAAAGCAACTGGTGGAGATAGCTGGGCTTTGGCCCTGCTGTGTGTGTGCCTCTATAGCTCCTCCTGACATAAGTTTGGGAAAACTGCCTCTCCCCTTTCCCCACTCCCATTCACCCCTCACTCTCCCACCTTCCCTGGTAGCTTTATTCTTCCCATCCTTTGGATCTCCCGAGTAGTGAACGGGTGGGGAGGGGATAGGGGAACTGTCAACAGTAACTTGGGGGGGTGGGGGGAGGAGGGCTGACCTCCATGACTGACTTTCTCAGAGAAAGATAATGTTGGGGACAGGGATAGCTTACCAGGTTCTCCCTACCTACCTCAGGCCTGATCCATTGGTGACCTTGACTTTGTTGACCCAAAGTTTCATTAGTTGGCTGTGGTCCTCTGGCCTTCTCCTTCCAAGGATCACTGTCAGGGCAGAGCCAGAGGACCAAATCCTCCTAGGAATCATTTGGTAGGCAAGAGAGTCACAGTCTCACTTTTTCTTTTTCTTTTTTCTTCTTTGCACAAGACTCTATCTCTATTTGTCTCTTTCTCTGTTTTTCTCTCTCACTTTTTCTCTTTCTGTCTTTCTCTTTTCTCTGTTTCTGTTTTTCTCTCTTTTTCTCTCTCATTTTCTGTCTTTCTCTTTGTCTCTCATTCTCTCTCATCTCTCTCTGTTTTTCTCTCTCTCTTTCTCTCTGTCCTTCTCTTTTCTCTGTCTCTGTTTTTCTCTGTTTTTTTCTCTCTCATTTTCTTTCTCTTTTTGTCTCTCTCTCTCTCTCTCTCTCTCTCTCTCTCTGTCTCTTTCTCTCTCTCTCTCTAAGGGTCAGGAATAGGTTTGGGAAATTGAGATTTGTTTTTGGAGGGCTGCCCTGCCTCTGGGCATTTCCCTTATAGGAAGAATAGAGCTTTTATCAGCATCAAAAGCCCCCTTCTAGAGTGGTTCCTTTTTTTTCTAGCTCTTTCTGATAGGAACCACCAAGAAAAATATCCCTGTTGAATTGGAATAGAGCTTGCTCCCAATCCAAAATCCAGACACAATTGGTTATCCGGACAGAGACAGCTTGTTCAGGGGAGGGACTGAGGAGGGCAGGTCGCATGTCCAGAAAGGCTCTCACCATCACCAAGGTAGGAACACTGCCCTCACCACAATCCCTCTCCAACGTGATCTTTCTTTACCTTGTGTCTTCTCTTGTAAAAATGAAACTCAGAAATGTCTAAAACAATTAAATAAAAGTGTGTCAAAAATTTTAAATAGAAAAAAACAACAAAAAAAACAGAAAAACATCTAACATGAACTGTGTGACATTGCATAACGCTGTGATGCTAACCTTACACTATGTAACGCTATCTTGTTTGTTGGATTTGTTAATGCACAGTGCGCGTGCAGAATAAAGACTGATTCACATTCAGTATGACTTGTCTCTCTGAAACCAGGGAATTGAAACAAAGGCAGCCTTTCTAAATTCTACCCCACAGCCTGATAAGGTTTCTGTGAAGGGGAAGGAAGATACCCGAATACAGTGCTGTGGGCACTCGCTAGATTTTCAGCCCTAGGGCAAAACCCTTATGGCCCATTCCAAGTGATGGTTCTGTTCTTTTCTCTCAATTCTAAACTTGGACTAACATTTTGAGGAATGTGATGGACAAGGAGAACAGCAGTGGATAGAGCATCAGGCCTGAAGTCAGAAAGGCTCATCTTCTTGAGTTCAAATCAGACCTCAGATACTTACTAGCTGTGTGATTATGGGAAAATCATTTAATTCCTATTTACCTCAGTTTCCTCGTCTGTAAGAGAAACTGGAGAAGGAAATGGCAAAAACATGCCAGTCTTTTTTTTTTTTTTTTTGGTCAAGCATGGGGTCACAAAGAGTGGAAAAGAGAACTTGACAGTTCAAAAACCTTGAGTTAATTCCTAGCTCTCCTTTTTACCACCTCTTGGGGAATACAATATATAAACAAATGAACAAATGTAAAATGATTTAAGGAGAGAGAAAACATTAAGGACTAGAAAAATCTAGAAAGGCTCTTGTAGAGTTGAGTTTCAGAGAAAGCTGAGGGATTCTAAGTAACATGGAAGTCCTACTAGATCCTCTATGCTCCTTCAGGGATCAGGATGAGTATACCTAGTTCCAGATAATCTGTCAGGGTGGAGGATGAATTTGAGAAGTCTGTGATTGAAGACAAGTGATTGGTGAGAAGGCTAATGAAAATGGTCCAGGCAAGAGATGATGAGAGTGTTGGAATAGGAAGGTGGGCCCTTGGGAATGGAAAGGAAAGGAGAAGGTAAACAGAAGAGATATTGCAGTCCTATCATCGATCAATAGGTGGTTGTTCACTCGGGCCCTGACTTTTCATGACCACATTCAGGTAGTTTTTATTCTGGAGTAGGTTGCCCTTTTTTTCTCCAGATCATTCTACAGATGAGAAACTGAGGCAAATAGGGCTAACTGACGCGCCCAGAGTCACACAGCTACTAAGTGGATAAGTCTGCATTTGAATTCAGGTCTTCCTGACCGCAAGCTCAGAGCTCCATCTACTAGAAGCCACCTAGCTTCTCCTCAATCAGTAGCAGTTGAACATATTGGATATGGGATTGGAGAGGGAGGTCTATACGTACTTCTACTTTCTTTTTTAAATTTTCTTGCTGAGGCAATTGGGGTTAAGTGACTTGCCCAGGGTCACACAGCCAGGACGTGTTACATGTCTGAGGTCAGATTTGAACTCAGGTCCTCCTGACTTCAGGGCTGAGGCTCTATCCATTGCTCTACCTGGCTGCCCCCGTACTTCTACTTTTTAAAGAATTTTAGAAGCAGTAGGGATTTCTGGCAGGATTCCGTCAGCTACTGACTTTCTGAGAGAAGTGACCGACTCTTGGTTCTGTATATCCTCCTGGACCAAATGCTACTATTCAAACAACATCCAAACTCCTTCAAACTTGGCCTCTCTCTTTGCTCTTAAGGACTTAGGAGACCATGATCGGTACAGAAATGGGTGCACTGAAAATGAGAGATATAAATTAATTTAGCTATGACAGGCTTTCATTTAAGGGTTTGGGAGCTGATAGGCAATTTACTTTAAATGTCCTTGATCATCTCTGTCTTAATTACTATGACAGATTCTAATTAATCTCTCTGCTTCTAGCTTCCTCCAGTTCATTTTCCATGCAACTACAAAATTTATATTTCTAAAACACAGATCTGTGACTCTCTCCTATTCAAAAGTCTTCAGTAGCTTCCTATTGCCATAAAGATAAAACTCCAAAAATCCTTAGCCTGAAATTTAAAACATGTCACAATTAGGCTCCGTATTTATGTTTCTAATCTAAACTAGCCTGCTAACTGTCCCTAGCACAAGACACTCATTTCCTGCTTCTGTCTATGCTCAGGCAGTCACCCTTCCCAGAAATGGAGCCCATCCTCATATCCTCCTAGAATCTCCAGTTTCCTTTCAAAGCAGAGGTCAGCTGCCATCCCTACTCATGGCTTATCCTGATTCTCCTTAAAGATTAATGCTCTGATCCCCTTGAAATTACTCTCTTTATAAACTTTTTATTTATCTACATATATTATTGTGCCTTCAAACCCATAGGATGTAAACTACATTAAGGGCAAAAATTTGTTCTGTGCTTGTCATGATGCCTTGCACATAGTAGGTGCTTTATAAAGATTTGTTAAATTGAATATTTATAGGAAACCAATTCCATCAAATAATAATAATGGGCATTTATATGTTCTAAAAGTTTGCACATGTTTTTGGAATCTTAACTGCCCTGGGAGATAAATTTTATACTGGTATTATCCCTATTTTGCTGATGAAGAAATTGTGGTTAGGGATGGAGGGGGGTCTTATGATTTGTCAAAGGTAACCCTGGGAGTTCCCTGACACCAGAGCCAATCTTTCCCCCCCTATGCTGGAATGACTAGGATTTCCCTAAAGGCTCCCTACAAGTGTGTGGGAAAGGAAGATAATTTAAATATGATTTGCATACACTAACACATACCAGGTGTTTCTCTTCAGACATTTACCTTCAAGTACAAATGAAATTTTTGCTGCCCTAAAGATATCTATTTGTTCATTTTCTTTCCTCTATCCCTCCTCTCCCCCCCAGCTCATCTGCTTAGTTCCCACCCAGCTCACCTGCAGCAGACAGGGAGTCCACACCCTCTGGAAAGAAGTGGGAGGGATGGCCGAACCTGGACTATCAGGGCTGGGACAGTGGGACAGCTTAATGGAAACAGGCTACAATCCAGTTCTATCTCATTCAGTCCGACAAACACTTTGCTGAGAGAAGGCACTGTCTTGGGCTCAGTGCCGCGTCTAGGCTGGATGACCAGTGAAAGGGGTTCTATGTGGAACACAAGGGGGGCTTGGGTCAGCCTGGCTTTAGTTTCAATACAAACGTGGGGCTCCCCTGCATACAGGCACCTAGTACAATTGAGACCATCCTTCAGAACAAAACAAAACCCATAACCACCGACATTCCCAAAGGTTCTCCTTGGGTGACTCTGCTTTGGCTGTAGGCAGCAGGGGAAGGGCAGGAAATAAGCCTGGTCTCCACCCCTGTAGCTTTTGTTCACTAAGCTGGGTGACTTAATGGCTCGGCCACATGAACTGCTGAGAAAAGACAAAATCGGATTCAAATCCCTCATCTAGGATCATTAAATAAAGCTATGGATTTGTGCTATCCAGAGCTCAGCCGCTCCAAGCATTGGATCTCCAGGTCACTGTAAGTCTAACTCTTGATGAAAAGTTTCTTAATCCCACACGGTGATAATGGTGGCAATAATCATCACCAGTATGAGTATGTATGTGTATATAGACATGTACACACACACACACACACACACACACACACACACACACACTCATTTTTTGGAGGCATTTGGGCTTGTGATGTGCTAGTAAGAGACTGGATTTAAACACAAGGTCCTCCTGACTCCAGAGCCATGTTGTAAAAGGTATGAAGCACTTCCCAGATCATATCCAGTCCAGTCTTTTGGGCCTTACTTTATACTTGTACAAAAGGGGTGAATTGGACTGAGTGATCTTTATGGTCCCTTTCTAGAGCAGCTAGGTGATGCAGTAGATAGAATGCTGGTCCTGGACTCAGGAAGATTCATTTTCATGAGTTCAAATCCAGTCTCAAACACTTACTAGCTGTGGGACTCTGGGCAAGCCAATTAACCTTGTCTGCCTCAGTTTCTTCATCTGTAAAATGAGTTGGAGAAAAAAATGGCATAATGAATATAGAAATATGGTTAGAATTGCACATGTTTAATTGACATCACATTGCTTGCTCTCTGGGGCAGGGAGGGAGGAGAAGGGGAAAAATTTTTCAACACAAGGTTTTGCAAAGGTGAATGCTGAAAACTATCTTTGCATGTATTTGGAAAAATAAAAACCATTTTAATAAAAGAAAAAGAAGGAAATCATTTTAGTATCTCGGCCCACAAAACCCCAAATGGGGTCTAGAAGAATGGGACACAACTGAACAATGACAAGGTCTGTAGGATTTGGAATAAATTGGTTAACATCCCTGTACGTCAATTTCCTTACCGATAAAATGCGGAGGTTGGATTAGATGGCCTCCAAAATCCCTTTTAGCTCCATATCTATTGTTGCAGAGGAAAAATAATGGAATATGATTTGTTTTTAATCTTGGCGACATTGTCACCAAATTTACAAAGTAACAACATACACACATATCATCGAATGAACATATTTAAGTGCATTGGTTGTTTCACTCGTAATATAAAAAATAGAATATACTAGTTTAGATTAAAAAGATTTTCTCTTATAGAAAATCTGCAGCCTATTAGTAATTAGAAAAAGTTGTTTATTCACTTACTAGAGACTTATGTGAATATTAATACTGGTTTACAAAACCCTTCCCTCCCTGAAATTCTTAATGCAAAAAAGAGAGTTCTAGATTCAAAGTTGAGAAAACTGACCCAAATCCCAGTTTCCTAAGCTTACAGTCTTTCTTCTTGAATTCCTCATTTACAAAAATGAAAGTATTAGAGTGGATGACCTCTGCCATCCTCCCATTTCCCACTCCTCTGTCTGAATCTATGATCCGCATTTCTTTTTTTTTTTTTTAATTTTTATTTAATAATTACTTTATATTGACAGAATCCATGCCAGGGTAATTTTTTTTACAACATTATCCCTTGCACTCGTTTCCCCTCCCTCCCTCCACTCCCTCCCTTAGATGGCAAGCAGTCCTTTATATGTTGGATATGTTGCACTATATCCTAGATACAGTCTATGTTTGCAGAACCGAACAGTTCTCTTGTTGCACAGGGAGAATTGGATTCAGAAGGTATAAATAACCCGGGAAGAAAAACAAAAATGCAGATAGTTCATATTCGTTTCCCAGTGTTCTTTCTTTGGGTGTAGCTGCTTTTGTCCGTCATTTATCAATTGAAACTCAGGTCTCTTTGTCAAAGAAATCCACTTCCATCAAAATATGTCCTCATACAATATATGATCCGCATTTCAAAACAAAACATGAATTCTTGCATGCTCTACATTAGCTGATACCACAGTATCCTTCCCAGGGGTTGTCTAGCTGCTCCCTGCCATTAACTCGATTCCACTTCCACAGCTTCTGCTGTGACCTGAGTACTCTGCTACTCTCAACCCTCCAAACACTTGGCCAATGCCATCCTAATGCTAACTTATCATTTGAGAGCATGATTTTCAGAGCTCTTCACAAATTAATCCCACTCCCCTCGATTCTTACATTAGACAACCCAGTCAGCTAAAATCAGGCTTATTTTTATGAAAATCCATCCTTTAAACACAGAGAAATATTCCCTCCCCAAGCCCCTTCTTCTTGTTGTTCAATTCCTGTTTGACTCTTCATGATCCCATTTGGAGTTTTCTTGGCAAAGAAACTGGAGCGGTTTTCCATTTCCTTCTTCAGCTCATTTTTAACAGATGAGGAAACTGAGGCAAAAGGGGGTAAGACTCCCACCACTACAAGGAGTCTGAGGTAAGCTCTGAACCCAGAATGATTCATCTTTCTGACGCCATGTCTATCTGCTCTACCACCTGACTGCCCCAACCCAGTAATTACTTGGGGATTAAGGTTCCTAAATCACAGGTTTGATAATATCACTCCAGACCTTACATGGTTCCCCATGGCCACCTATATATTATATAATACATATATAAAGATGTTCATAGAGCCATGGTATGAATATATATACACATATATACGTATATATACATATATATATGTGTGTGTGTGTGTGTGTGTGTATTTGTTGGTGTGTTTGTTTATGAAGCAGCTAGGTGACTCAGTGGACAGAGTGCTGAGATTAGAGTCAGGAAAACCTGTACTCAAATCTGGCCTTGGACACTTACTAGCTATGTGATCTTAGGCAAGGCACTGAACCCGTTTGCCTTAAACGACTGGAGAAGAAAATGGCAAACCACTCCAGTATCTTTGCCAAGAAAACCCCATGGACAGAATTGGTGTGCTGTGGTCCATGGGGTCACAAGAGTTAAACACAAGTCAGGAGGACCTGAGTTCAAATCTGACCTCAGACACTTAATACTTACTAGCTATGTGACCCTGGACAAATCACTTAACCCCACTTTTCTTACAAAGGAAAAAAAATATGCATTTATCCATCCAAATATATATGTATATAACTATATAAATATTTGAGTGTGAGTATGTGTGTGTATACACATATACACTTGTATTTTGGACTGAACTTGTGGTTTCACTGATACAGAAAATTCCCAATGAGCCTAATTCCTCAAATGGATGCCTGTTCTGCAACTTATAGACTGGGGGTCTTATGGTCCATGGCATTGAGAAGCTAAATAAATGACTTGACCAAAATCACAGTTAGTTGATGTCAAAGAGAGGAACTGAACCCAAACATTCCTGTATCTGAATTCAGCTTTCTATCCACTGAACCACTCTGAGGAGAGGGGACTGAGAGGGAAGGGTTTTGTAAACCAGTATTAATATTCACCTAAGTCTCTAGTAGGTGAATAAACAACTTTTTCTAATTATTAATAGGCTGCAGATTTTCTATAAGATCTGGCTACCGTCAGGGAGTTATGAGAGAGACAGTCTAGAAGCTAAGGTAGACATACAGGGACTCCTACTCTTTGGACATACTTCCCTAAAAAGCCAAAAATCTCTGGGGCACTAAGTGACACAGTGAATAGAGTTACTGGGCCTGGAGTCAGGTAGACTAAATCCAGCCTCAGACACTTTGGGAAAGTCACTTAACCCTGTGTGCCTCAGTTTCCTCATCTGTAAAATGAGCTACAGAAGGAAATGGCCAACCACTCCAGTATCTTGGCTAAGAAAACCCCAGACAGGACTGAAATGACTCAACATAGCCCTCTTGTCCTATCTAGCACCCCCTTGATTCTTGGCAGCTCCAATATCCTCCCTCCAAAAGGCAGCAAAGGTGAATTAATTCAGCACCGGCTTCAGCAGTCTGAAGAGGAAGAAAGTCTTCCCCTCCCATGGAGGAGAGCTAAAGAAGCGAGAGAGCTTCCTTCTTGGAGGTAAAATGCAAACTGGCTCAGCAGGTAGAACGACAGAGGCGAGATCCAGCCCCCAGCCAAGGGGGATTAGCGACAGAGGCGCCCATCTCTCCTCCTCAGCAGAACAAACTAGATGAAAGCTGAGTAATCTGCCCAAGCGCTGTCAACCGCTTTCTCATGTGATCGAATGAGACAGAATGCCTGGCTCCTCAGGGATTTTCCTCTGGGAGTGTCATGTCAGGGGGGAGGGCGGGGAAGAGACAAACAAAGAACTTGTTCCATGGAAGCTCTTACTCGACTGATCCCAAGGGATGGGGAAGCCATCTCTTTAGTTGCACATTTACGACTTCTTAGTTCAGTTTGTGAATTTCTTCCCTTTAAGTTCTCTAGGACCAAAGTTCCAGCGCTAGTTACTCAGAAGGTAAAAAGTGGGAACAGCTGAGCTGAATAATTAGTGAAATAGCCAAGTAAATTGGGGAATATCTTGCAATACTGCACTGTTGAGTGGAAATCCATCTTAATGTCAAATTGTTCTTAGGAATTTCCCACTCTTTAAGCTCACAAGGACTTCTAGAAAAGTTTCCCCCTCTTGTTGCCTACTTCTAAAGACTGATTGTCTAGTGAGTTGGTAGAGACAGTTATAATGATCTTGTTTCTAAAGGAAAAAAAACCCTGCAATATAAAAAAATTGAAATAAGTAGAAAATGACTATAGGTGGTTGAAATTTTCGATCATTTAAATTTCTCTTAAATTGTGGTCTCTAATTTATAAACTAAAATCCTTTCATGTTAAATAAATACCAAACTGGTTTGAAGTTAAAACCCACTGGAGAGGCTAAAATTAGTAGAGACAATAAAATAGAAATAAATGAATATAAATTTAAAAGCTCACATTCACAAAAACAACCCATTATAACATCCTTGGAATTAATAAGTATTATTAATGGAGAGGTTAGATTGATAGTTTGCCCTATATAAACTTTATAAATATTTCAATTGTTTGAAATCTAATAAATTAAAACATTTCGAAATTTCCATGTAACATATAATGACAAGATAGAATATTTTTCCAGGGGAAATTAGATGCCTACGAGTTAAAACAAAATTTCAAATCTATCAAACTATCAAACAAAACTATCATATCAGGTCACCTACCAATTACTAGATTTAAATAGGAAAAATAGTGGTACTAACTGCATCTATTGAAATGCTTGAAACAGTGTTTGGTGAATCAAACTGAATAGCTCCACACATAAATAATACAGTGAGAGAATTGCCTATGTGTCCAAAAACCTTTTAAATCTAAACTAATATATTCCACTTTTTATATTACGAGTGAAACAACCAATGCAGTTAAATATGTTCATTCGATGATATGTGTGTGTGTGTTGTTACTTTGTAAACTTGGTGACAATGTCACCAAGATTAAAAATAAATTTTCAATTGATGGATTTTTAAAACTGAAAATCCTAAATTGCAAGATAACTGCATGGGACTTTGCACTAACGAAACACAATTGATGTTTTAAACAAGCACTAGTTTAAAATATCCCTTATGAAAATTTGACACCTTGTCTGCATTACAGACAATCACTTAAACTGAGAAATGGGTGAGGGGATGAACAATTTTTCAAATTACAAGAGCAATCAATTTTACAAAAAAACAAACCCATTAAAAAGAAGGCTCCTTGCACAACTGTGTGACAATATGGGATCAAAGTACTTCTATATCATTTCAAAATATGCTTTTCTTGTGCCATCATCCTTCAAAGTGTATTTGAGCCAAAAATAATCACCATTTTTCTTATTTGTCCTAAAGAGGATCAATGATGTCACATAGGCTGATTTCTTGATTTTCAATGGCAGAGGTAAATAGTCAAGTGGCAAGATAGTCAAAACTACTGGTGATGACTCAAAATGTTGCCATTTTTCTTAGGGATTACAGTAAAAATGAAATAAATGTATTTGTAAAAATTTCCTTCTGAAACTTAGGTATTTGCTGGATGCTTTTAAAAAACTGAATACTCTAAATCAGTAGTCCCCAAAGTGTAGTCCAAAGGATTGTTGGAGTCTCTGAAACCCTTTCAGAAGGTCTACAAATTAAAAATCTTTTTTTTATTTCTAAATATAACCCATGTGAACAAAAACTCTTTGAACTGATCTTCAATAGTTTTTTAAACAACATGAAGATACTGAGAACAAAAGTTTGAGAACCACTGCTCTAAATAATACAAGAGTCAGGGGCAGCTAAGTGGTTCAGTGGATAGAGCCCCAGCCCTGAAGTCCGGAGTACCTGATTCAAATCTGGTCTCAGACACTTAACACTTCCTAGCTGTCGGACCCTGGGCAAGTCACGTAACCCCAACTACCTCAGCAAAAAATGATAATAATAATAATACAAGAATATCAGACTGATGAAAGAGAAAATGACTAATTATGAAAGTTAGAGACAAAAGTTTCCCAATTTTAAAAATATCTGACCTACAAATAGAAATATTAACGTGCTTATTAATGACTTAACGCCATAAAATAAATTTTCATTTTATCTTAAAAGCCCACATATTCCTTAATAAGGATATGAAATCCACTTGCCATGGGTACATGAGACATTTGGTATTATGCATATGAAGAAAAATGGTCAACAGACATATTCTGTGATAGTAACAACATGAGCAATAAGCATGGGCCTGAAAATTATATGTTTCCTCTACTGGTGAATAAAGAGTACTCTGTATGTACAACACAAACATAAATTAGTAAAACATATACAAAGCAAAGCATCTTACTATCATTCCCACCTTATTTAATGTGAAACAGAAACCTTCCAGTTTCTTGGAAAGTGGTTGAAAAAAGAATTTTTTAGCAATATCACTGATGCTATATCAAGAAACTTTTTATGCTGGCACAAAGTAAGCATTTAATGTTTTTTTAAAAACCTATCCTGCCCATTAAAGTCACTTATTATTTGTTATTAACATGAAAAATACTTTTATCATTGTTATTTTTAGTGGTTAGGAGAAATTGTTATAAAATTAAAATATTTGCATATGAACTAAAAAGAAATACTTTTTAAACGTATGTAAACAAGAAATCATTTGGAAACCACTAGCTTAATGACTAACCTAAATCCCATGGTTATTTATATCTATTTATTCTAGTGTTGTTTTTAATGGAGATGGGGAGTACTATTCACTGTCCTAACTCTTAAAATGCACACACACACACACACACACACACACACACACACACACACACACACAGAGTTTTTGTTTGGACATGTGATTTTATGAGTATGGGGAACTCCCTGTGTGGAAAACTCCCTCTAGAGATGCACATGAATAATTCATCTGTAATTTATAATCTAAGAGTTGCCTGGTTCACTGAGAAGTTAATAATCACATTATCCCCAGTCACCCAGCTAGTTTGTCAGACACAGGACTTAGGTTTATACTCTAAAGGTTTCAAATATTTTTTACATATTTGTCTGATCTATGGAATAGGACAGGGACTCTCTCTTCTGGTTCTCTGGCATTCCTTTGAAATCCAATGCAGGAGAGAGCAAAGAGGATATATGAGCAAATGAAGGTGTAATTGGGGCATCTGTGTAAGAAAAGCCACAGGATCAAGTAAGATCAAAGTTGGAAGGTACCTCGGAAGCCATTTTCTACTTCCAAATCCATACAACCGACATACAGACACATGATCCTCTAATCTCTACCCAAAGGCTCGAATTGATGTCCTAATACTGTCCATTACATGTTCTAACATGCCAAAATCCACCCTCCTATAATTAATTGTTCATCCCCTCACCCATTTCTCAGTTTAAGTGATTGTCTGTAATGCAGACAAGGTGTCAAATTTTCATAAGGGATATTTTAAACTAGTGCTTGTTTAAAACATCAATTGTGTTTTGTTAGTGCAAAGTCCCATGCAGTTATCTTGCAATTTAGGATTTTCAGTTTTAAAAATCCATCAATTGAAAATTTATTTTTAATCTTGGTGACATTGTCACCAAGTTTACAAAGTAACAACACACACACATATCATGAACAAATTTTCAAATTAACTAATGTATTGTTTTTTTAAAATGTACTTTTTTTAAAATCATGCTTCCAAGCCCTTTCATTCACAAACAGAACAAACAAATAAAAGAATACTAAGGCTCTTTTAAAAAAACTTCTGTATTTTGTCAAATACAATTAATGTCTTCATATATGTGAATAAATGAGTAAGCATTATCTTTCTTTTCCTGATCATCACACAAGGACATGCTGTTGATTTAACCAGTTGTTTCGCATCGAGACACGCCCCCTTCCCATTTCCAAAAAGCAAACCCTACCAGGTATAGCAACTTAATGGTCTGGCCTGGTTGTTCTGACTTTCAACTTTTAAAAGCAATAGGTTAAAAGGCCTGAAAGGTCAAGATAAAGAAAGGATTAGTTAACCTGGATAATTCTTGAATTGTAAATTTAAACACTTGAAAATAATCTTTTGGAAGAGAGATGGGACTGTGCCTTATTTGGCTTTGTAGCCCTCACAGCACCTGGCACAGTGCCTTGCCCAGAGTAGGAGTTTAATAAACATTTGCTGACTGACCACAGAAATTTAAAAAAACAACAACCCAGTGATAATCTTAAAAACAAAAGCCTGCTATTTACTTTTCCCCGTTTCTTGGCACAGACTTCCCCTTTGTCTTACAGCTCTTTGGAGGATATTGAAGGGGATGATGGACCATTTTTGACTACAGTAATTATTATTTTTGGGGATGACATAAATAACTTCAAAATCAATGTAATGTCTCTCTAATCTCTTAAGACATTTAAAATAAGATGAAATGCTGCTCTATTGTACTGTTTTATTTATCCTTAGACCCCCAAAGTCATAAAGGACTCTGAAACGCAATTAATTCTGGGTCATACTTTCTTGCTTGTCTTGAATTCTGCAGCACATGGTTTATCTAGAAGCAATAACCAAATAAAACACACTTTTCTTCAAATCCATAAGGGGAAAACAAACTGACCCTGTCCTCTTCTGTATTTGTACTGTAAGGAAGGGTGAAACCAAGGATTTTAATTCTATTTAACAAAGTGCTTATATGAATACAAAGTCATCTTCTCAAAGGTCAAAGCAAAGAAAAGAGGGCACTTTTTTTCTGTCAAGTATGAATTACTTTGAGCATTTTTGCATCCCATCTCTATACATTCCAACTTCTTGTCAAAAGGATACTGATAATAGAGAACTCAACATCACTGATGGCATTTCAGCATGGTTAAGCATTTCATTTGGAAATTAAATGATAAACAAGGAATTTAATTTTTAAAATGTCCCTTCCCTTTCTCTCCCCCCACGACAACTTGGTAAAATCTAAATGTTATAGTCATTGTTTTTAAAGCACCAAGCCTAGTGGTTCTGGATATCCAGAAGGCACACATAACTTCACCTGATCTCAACAGTGTGAAGAAGGGCATAAAATATTGTTTTCCTAGGTCTTGCTCCTCCCCGTGGCAGTGTTGCTGTATTTTCAGCGAGCAGTGGGGGGGATTTTTAAAAAAGGGAGGCAGGAGTTACCAGCAAGGCAGATCAATGGACTGGTCTATGTGCCTCTGGAAAAAAAATCTTTTTAAAAATTATTTTAACCAAGGTGATGGTGAGCTTCTGAGGATTTATATAATGAAGGAATCAGCAATCCTCTGATGGTTCCTATAGTACTAACCTCAGTGAGACAAAGGAAATGCAAAGCTGTGCAAACCAAGCAAATTAGAGGCCTGGGAGGAGGCCCCGCTGGGTCTGGTTTGTGCTCCCCATCCCAGGAACTAGGCCCGTTGTGGGGCTCTCAGGGCCGCTCGCCGCTCCCAGCCCAGCCAGGGCCGGCTCCTAATGGCCTCAGCAGCCCCACTCTGAGCTTCTCAGCCACCTGATGACCTTTAGCACTGACTTGAACAGATTCCTGGCTGGGCCAGCTTTCTGCTCTGCCTTTAGAGAGCAAAGAGTGAACAAGAAAGACAAAGGTCCCTCCTTTGGGGCAACCCCAGGAAACTGAAAGTTGAAAGACAATACAGATTGCAGGGCAGAATGACTCTGGGAGTTTGGGCAGCTCCCGTGAGGGCTGCACCCCACCCTGGGTGTAACTGAACATATTAGCACCAGCAACTGAGTTCAGAGTACTTATGGGTTAAACTCAAAAGGGGCAATTTAAAACAAAAATGGAGGCGCTGTCCCATTGGGCTCCTAAGCCTGAAAACTAGGAGACATTACTCTAAATACCACCTCACTGGGAAACCCCAGTAGGGACGGCCCTTCATCTCTGCCTTATTTCAAAAACAATGGTCCAAACAGGAGGAGGAGCAAGTTCCGTGGGTCACTGGACTGCTCTGGCTGTGTGCTGCAGCTCCCAGATACAAATGTTCTAACTTGCACCTTCAAGTCACCGAATCCTTTTTCTTTCGGAAAGGTGACTTGAGTCTTTTCCACACGCTGCTTTTGGGTTTTGACTTCTTTTCCATGGCCAGCACGGCCTCCTTCTCCTTCCTGCGGATCTCCCTCACGAGGGCGTGGAACACGTCGTCGATGTAGTAGCGGTAGGCGGCTGAAGTTTCAAAAAAGGGGCAACCGAATTCCCGGGCCAAAGCCATGCCTTCTTCTTTGGTGACCTTGGCGAAAGAACACAAGAGGGCATGACTTGTGGAAAGAGCAATGGCTCCCTGCCAGGGATATCTTTAAAGGTACCCAGGTGGAGGGGGGCAGGCCTGGCCCAGAGCCAACAAAGACCCCTGCACGGGCAGAGAGGGTTCGGTACCTTCTGAGTTTTCTTCCAATTCTAAAGTCTTATGACATAAAGAAATACACATTGGCTCATGCTAAAACCAACCGATCTGAATCTTGAATCTAACTTTTTGAAAAACACTTGTATGTATCAAATTCTATAATCTTGATGATATACTTTTGGCAGATAAAGTGATTAAACCCCGAGACCCATCTTATGCTACAATCTGGAAGTTAATGGGCATCTCCTCTCATTGTTCTTGCTGCTCTAAGGGAACCTGCTGCAAACAACTATGAGTGTCTCCTGCACCTCAAGTCTTCCACCATTTCTGGAAGTGAAACCTTTGTACTTTGAACTAAGTTCCTCCTGTTGCAACTCACCTGTTTTAAGGGATGACCTCCGGGGTCTCGCTGGTGCTTACGTAAGGTGGTCTCCATTTGTCACCCGATTCTCTTTCACAAGAGAGAATCACAGCAGCCTAGATTTAAAGCTAGAAGAGACCTTGGAGGTCAACTCGTCTTCCTGCCCTCATTTCAGAGTAGAGAAAGCTCCCGTGTGGAATGGTTGGGAGACTTCCCCAAGAGCACATAGACGGTAAGTAGCTTGGGATTTAAACCCAAGTCGCCTGGGCCCTTTCCCTCGTCTACCTTGTTTGCGTTACCTTGTAAATCTATGGCTTATTTCTTTCACATAAAATGCTCCCCGTAATAGTTTGCATTCAATACAATTTTCCCATGATATTGGAAGCAGGGAGATTTTCAGGTATCCCCCACTTAGAGGAAACAAACATTAACATTTCAGTTCAAGACAGAAGCAGACAAAGGGACATAAAGAGAGACATCAGTCAGTGCCCAGAGAGGGACTGTCTCAGTCCTTACTTGGCGCAGCTGTCTCAAGTCAGACTTGTTGCCCACCAGCACCACGGGCGTGTCATCTGTCCGACGAACTCGGTAGATCAGTTGCTTAAATTCCCGAACTTCATGGAAACTTCGTCGGTCCGTAATGGAGTAACAAATGATAAATCCTTCACCTGCCCTCATATACTGATCCCTCATGGCTGTGAACTCTGCCTATAAAAGAAATATTGATTATTCTGTTCTGTCTGAATTAGAAGCAGGTATAGAAATTGGCTGTCCCAGATTAAGGAAGGATATTGATTACCTGCTATCCTGAGTCAGAGTGCATGAAAAGAAAAAGACAGAATTGGGCTAGTGATCTCATCTATTTAAACACTTCCCATATCTTTGCTAGAGTGAAAAAGCTTTCATTCATGGTACTTGGGGTTTCAAAAATCACACACCTGTCCAGCTGTATCCAATATATCCAGATTAGCAGGTTCGTCATCAATACGAATTCGGATTTTATATGCATCTTCTACAAAAGGGAAGACATGCAGAATTAAGTTGGTATTATAGACCATTGGAAAAACTTAAAAAAGACATGACTGAATAAAATTTGGCACATGAGATCTTAATCTAATCATTATATCTTTTTCTAGTTAGCAGACCTAGGTACAAGCTAAGTTCTCTAAGGACCTACAATTTCTTAGGGAAGTATTTTAAATCTACTGCCCTCAAATAAGATTTGTTTCATTTAAATACATTACATACTCTGTTTACCATTTAAATTGTTTTTTAATGGTTTTACTGATATCTTTTATTTTTTACAAATATTTTAAAATCACCCTAAGAAAATTTTCATTCTACTTATTATTGTTATTTACATAATATCTAAGTAATAGGAAAATAACTTCATTTAAAGACAACTAGTAAAACGAAATGCTGCACTAGCTTTTGGTTTGCTGGGGACAATTCTTATGGTCAAAACTGTTTCTTACATCCCACTTGGATCTTTCAAGCATCCTTTTTCTTTAGCTGGTATTAACAAAGTAATTGACATTCAAGAACATGCACTGACTATATAGATTTATGTGTCTTTGTAACATAAGAAAAAAACCTTGCTCCCCTAGCTTCTAATCAAATCTTAGTACTTCCAAGCGATAATAAGGAAAATAAGCCAGAAATATGATTCCTCATAAGGAATTAACACAAAGATTATCAAGTTTTTCAGTGTTTCTGAAATACCCATTCACCTAGTTATAGTGGGATATATGGCAACCTAATTATAATGGTAAGAATAACTATTAAACTTGAAATGAGAAATTCTACTTTCAAACCCTGGCTTTCAAGTCTTTGTGTGTGTGTGTGTGTGTGTGTGTGTGTGTGTGTGTGTGTATGAGACTTCAGGGAAATCACTTCATTCTATGCTGCAGTTTCTTATGTAAAATGGAAGAGCTGGATGAGATGATCTCCAAGGTCCATCCTAGCTCTAAATCTGATGAGCCTCAGATTTTATGATCAAAACTAAATTTATTTCTAAAAAGCGTAAAACCTCACCAACATAAATGTTAGCAGTTTGAGACAGTATATATAAGCATAGACATGTGTATGTAACATGCTTCTACTTCCCCAAATCCACCCCATTACAAAGACATGGCCTGCCTATGGGCTTGAATGTTTTATATTTACAGAATAGATGGAATGAAGAGCTCTAGAAGTCTCCCCCTATGGAAATTCTTTCAGGTGGGTGACCTAGCATTCGAGATATTTGCCTGATTTGCTTGATGGAGGTTGTTGCTGCTACAATGGTCCCTAAATTTCTTGTACTATGAGGTAAACTTCGTAAATCAACCCCAATTCTTTGAAACTTAGGGCTAATAGTCATATTATTTTGTGCCCTGATCAATCTATAACTCTTTAAATGCCAGGCATTGGATTAGAGCCTGGGGATACAAATGCAAAAGATGAATAAATATTCTCAAGGAGCTTGCAGTCTATTTGATGATAATGAATCATTCACATTTTTATAATGACTCTAAGGGCTTTAAGTTTTATAAAGAACTTTCATCATAAGAACTCAAGAAACCAGGTGATAGATATTCTTAAAACATGTGTCAGACAATGTTACTTTCCTGCTTAAAAGCTACAGTCTTCCTATTGCTTCCAGTATAAAATGCACACTACTAAGCTTGGCATTTAAAGCACTTAATAATTTGGCTATAACCTACTTTTCCCATTCATGTAGTCTACATTCTAGTCAAATTAATCTAACTGCTGCATTTTCCATTTTGCACAGACTGGCCCTTATGTCTGACCTGTATTCTCTTACTTCTGCCTCTTAGAATCGCTAGGTTCCTTCAAGGCCAATGGCAGGTATCATTGCTTAAAGGGACTGATTCCCACTAGCTATTAGGGGCTGTCCCCTTTCCACCAATGCTCAATGCTTTGTGCAGATTTTGTATTTACTTATCTGTGTACCTCCTGTTCCCCCAATAGAAAATAAACTCTGTGGGCAGATTCTATTTCACTTCATGTCTCAGTAAACACTTGATAATTGTTTTTTAAATGGATGAATCAAGTACAATTATCTGACTTTTTGCAAAAGATGATAAAGAGTTTTAATCAGGTTAAATTTCCCAATCAATTAACAATCATTTATGAAGCAATGTTGCAAGTGCTAGAGGTACAAATTCAAAAGGTAAACAGCTAACTAGTGGCAAAGCTGGAACTGAAGCCCAAACCCAATACTTTCCATTAAATCACAGTAATTTAAATGTAAAATTAAACTTAAATCTAAGAGGATTGACAAACTTTTTTCTATCCCCCAGCAAAAAAATAATCAATTTCCTCCTCTCCTACCTGTCTTGCTATCAACAATCAAGACTATGGGAAAAGGCCTAACCAAATGATCAATTCCAGGTAAGAGGAAGCAAAGGAAGGGGATCGTGGGGAGGAAGTCCCGGCTATGTCTGGGGGTAGTGAGAGTTCAGTGGGCTGGCTCTACTTGCTTTTCTGCTTCCCTTTGTGGAAATTTGAACAGGCTGACTCATAGTTACATAGCACCTCTCCAATCAGGCCTTCAGAGAAGTGACAAACCAGAAAGGGCTCCAGGTTGGTGACATTTCGGCTTTATTTCCCCTCCCCCTTTCAAGATAATATATTCTATTACCCAGCCATAAAAGCTAAAGGGGAAAGGTGAGGCCGCTAAAGCTTATAGACGTTTAGATGTGAGCAAGGAGTGAGGAATTCTGCAGGTGGTTCAGCCCATCAGTTTGTCACTATATAAAAATATCTGCCCTCCCAAAAGGTTCACGAAAAGCCCTATCTAGAGGGGTTTCTTTTGGAACCTAGTGCCTTCTTCATCAGTGACAGTGAAGGAGATAGGATCGGCTGAGGCTGGACAGGACCTCAGGGCTTCGAGAAGGAACCAGCTAAGAAGGACATTTCAGGCAAAGAGGTGGAATAATTAGTTCAAGGACAGGGGAAGCCAAGGGCTGAGGCAGGATAGAGGGATCGAGGGCCGTCGGAGGAGGGGATAAAAGGGGTGAGCTAAGCTATTTTACTTTATTTATTTACTAAGCTATTAAAGGAATATTTTAAGTTCTTTATTTTCTAAATTGATGCAGCTTCTGGGAGGGATTAACCCGACTTACCGATGGTGGGGTCGTGATCTTCGGGGAATCGATGGCTGATAAACTGCATGGTCATCGCTAAAAAAGAGGAAACGAGAGTTTACGTGAACTAGGGGTTCTTAGTTGGGAGGAACCTGGAAAAACCCACCTAAGCAAGTCGTCGTCCCCACCCCCGTTTTCACAAGGAAGGAAACTGAGGACGGCTGGCCTGGCGCGGTGCCGCGCCCTGGAGAGGGTATTAGGGCCGGCTCGGATGGGCTCCAGGGAATCTGGATGCAACCGGCTTCTGGCGGAGCCAAGTGCTCTCCTAGGAGTGAGCCAGCCCGACCCCGCGGGCGCGAGGAGGTACCTACCGCTCTTGCCCACGCCCCCGGCGCCCAGCATCACCAGCTTGTATTCGCGGGACTGCGCCGCCGCCGCCGCCGCCGCGGCCGTGGAACCTCCGGAGGAGCCCCCGCCGCAGCCCGCGCGCGCGCCCGCCTCCATCCTGCCCCGGGCACGCGCTTGGCCCCCGCGGGGGCGCGGCGAGGGGAACACGGTCCCGCGCTGCGAATTGGCCCCTTCCCTGGGCGTGCACGCCCCCACGGCGTCGAGCCGGAGCCGGGCCGGGGGCTACGCAGGGACTGAGACCCCGGGCTCTCGGGCAGAAGGGCCTGGGGCCCCGTGGCCGCCGCTCAGCCCGTTTCCCCGCGGTCCTCTCGGCCTTCTCAGCCCGCCTATCTTCGGGCTGGAGACCTAGACCCGACCACGCCCGGTGCTCCGGGAACCCTGACCTGTGACCCGTCCCGCGGCTAGGGGAAGATGGCAATGGCGCCTGCAGCCGCCACCGTCCGGGGGAGAGGGGGATGAGAAGGGGGAAGGGCCTTCAGGACCGTGACGCGGCGGCGCCGAGGCTCCGCCCCCTCCCTCCTTTCCTTTCCTCTTCCCTCCCACTGTCAGCCTGGGGCCGCGCCTCCCGGCTTGTGCTGGAGCTAGTGCTTCCACCCCTTGTTGCTGGGCAGTGACGCCCCCACAACTAAATGTGGAACGAAGCAAAGAAGCCATAAGCTTATAGGCCTTATTGATTGGGGATGGTGATTGGCACATTGCATGATGCTTATAAAAGTGACCTTTTTTCTGCAGAAGCCCATTACGTTCTGCTTTGGCATACAGCCATCTTTGTCTATAACTCATAAATGGCCAGCCCACGGGCGGGGTGTGGGAACCTGCCTGCCTCCTTCCTGGGGTCTGTAGCTGAGCCGAACCGTTTCCCTTCTCCTTGTGTCTCATTTTGCCCTCCCGGAATCTGAGTGGGACCTCTTCAAAGTCAGGGGATCTGACAATTGGCGTACTGGGCACGACTCCGAGGAGGCATGTGGCGGAGTGGCTGAGGCAGTGGTGGGCATGCCTGACAGAGGTTTCCCGGCTGAAGGCCTTGGAAAGCAGAGGTTGGACGGGAGAAGATGAAAGTGGCTGCAGCCGAGGTGGGATGGCTATTTCTCTTGAAAGCCACTATCTCGGGCAACTTTGGACATACTGTCCATTTATAGACTGCAAGACAGGTATTTCTGGAGGAGCATATCGGAGCCTTAATGCATTAAGGCTCAATGGGGATGAGGAGCTGAGTGGGCAAGTTCCTCCCATGATCACACTCAAAAATGAGGCATAACCAGGACATGAATCCCCAGGGACTGAACACATCTACCATCTCTACACCCAGGCAGCATTGGTGGACTTAGAGAAGCAGCAGTTCCAACTCTGGAGCAGATGGTATCTGTTCTGAAGCAGAAATGGAAAAGCTGACCTCACTCACCTAAGCCTATGCCCTGTTGTAACAAAGGCTGGAGAGCAGCAGCCTGAACGGCCTGCTGTGAGAACCCTAATCATTCCCTAAAGGAGTGAGGTAACCACAGGGGTGCAGAAGTCCTGCACCATGCTGGAGGGGCTTTGAGACTGAGTAAACAGCAGTCCTATGCTGGCCTGGTTCAGGGAGTCCAGGCAATGGCCAAGAGGAATGCTATATTGCACCTGAATACTCACAACTATGTGAGGGATCTCCTGGTAGGAAATGTTCCAGTGCCATTATAATGGTTATATTAGCCCCCATGTGGGCTGCCAGATCCATGAAGTGGCCCCGCGATGGCCAGTCTAGCCATTTTGATGCTGAGGTGCAGCAGAGGAAAGTCCCTGCTTGTGCCAAATGCCCCTTCCTGTTGCTCAGAGATTGTGCCACACCAGCCTCATTGTGGAAAGAGCCTCCACCTTCATCATGCTGACGACGGGTATATCGTGCTGGCTCTGGAGCCGAAATCCTCTCCCCAGCTGGGGGAGTAGGCTACCTGCCTTGTTAGTAAGGGCTCTTGGTATACCACCCTCATCTGCATCTTCCCACAAATGCAATGGTCCAAACTGCATGATACAGTACTACAACACTGCAACCACTCGTGCTCTGAGGGTGTTAGCATCTGGAATGGATTTTCCTGGCTTTTGGAGGCCCTAAAAGTGCCCTTTACTGCTCCTTGTGTTGAGAAAGCCCTCATGGTACAGACAAGGTGGGGTGGCTCTCTGAGACCATATACCATTGGGTAATTACAATTACCTTTCCTGCTCCTAGGACAGACACAGATCCCTGTGGACATAGGGGAACAATGGGTAGGCTTAACTGGTAGGACATTAGAAAAGGTAATGTGAAAAACGAAAAAACAACCTTGAGATACCACTACACACCTCTCAGATTGGCCAAGATGACAGGAAAAAATGACGGATGTTGGAGGGGATGTGGGAAAACTAGGACACATGCATTGTTGGTGGAGTTGTGAACGGATCCAACCATTCTAGAGAGCAATTTGGAACTATGCTCAAACATTTATCAAGCTGTATACCAGCAGTGTCTCTACTGGATCTGTATCCGAAGGAAATCATAAAGGAAGAAAAAGGACCACATGTTCAAAAATATTTGTAGCAGCTCTTTTTAAAAGAGTAGATGTCCATCAATTGGGGAATGGCTGAACAAGTTATGGTACATGAAGAAAATGAAATATTATTGTCCTATTAAAAAATGAAGAACAAGCTGATTTTAGAAAGGCCTGAAAAGATTTACACGAACTGATGCTGAATGAAACAAGCAGAACCAGGAATACATTGTACACAACAGCATGAATATGTGATGACTTAGTTCTCAGTGGTTCACTGATCTAAAGCAATACCAAGAGTTTGGACAGAAAATGCCATCTGCATCCAGAAAAAGAACTAAGGAGACTGAATGTAAATCAAGACATGCTATGTTCACATTTTTTTTTTTCTCTCTCTCTCATGGGTTCTTCCTTTTGCTGATTTTTCTTTTCCAACATGATTCATAAAACAATGTATATTTAAAAAAAAAAAAAAAGGTTGATGCATATAGCAATACTCTAATCCACCTAGCCATATACTATCTTGTCCATGCAGCCTCATAACAGTAACATCTTTAGGAACTGACAGACACCACATAAAGGAGACGCCATGATGGTTCTACCTCCTAGATATAAGTCTTTCTTCAGAGAGGGGTCATATAGACAAAGCAACAGGTAATCACCCTCACCCTCCATACAGAACAGGCCCCAGAATTCCTTGTTAGGCACACTATCCCTCCTGAATAATAAAATCGACCAAAGGCGGCTCATCCTATAAAATCAGATAACCCTTGACCTCACAGCTGCCCATGGAGACACATATACTCTATTACACACTGGATGCTATATATTTGTAAATATATATGATTATATAACATATTATTCTTTACAATTGTATACATAATATATATTAACATACTTATTATATAAATAAATTCCAGATCATCACATTTCCCTAGCTCCATTATGCTTTGCTGTACAGCTACTTTTGTCTACCTCAATAAATAGCAATCCCAGAAGAGAGAGCCTGCCTGTCTCCTCACCAGTGTTTGTACCTGTGACAAACCATTTCTCTTCTCCAATTCCTGTCTTCTCTCACCTCTTGGAATCCGAGTGAGACCCCTTCAAAAGCAAGAGATCAGACGAAGGGACCCATGCATAACATCCCAATTCAAACCTGCCAAAAATACAAGTGAAGGGCAAAGAGGGATTGGCATTTAAAAACCAGAGTCTTCCCTCATAATAGCGGTAGGGATTTGAACGCTAGTTCCAGGATTGGACTGAAGGGGGAAGAGAGGAGAGAGGTCTACTAGACTTAAATGGAACCAGAGCAATGCTATGAAACAGCAGCTGTTTGTATTTTTTTTTTTAATGTGTTTCTTGTAAAGACGAGAACAAACATGCAACTCATATTTCACTTCCCAAAATGGGCATCCTGGCTAAAGCTTGGTTGCAGCTGTCTTAAGCTTATTACCTCACCCTTCCATTTCCCCTTGGCTTTCTGTCCTTCCAGATCTCCAAAGACTAGAAGATGAGTCTTCTATGGATTACAACCGAGGTGGTGTGGAGGAGTTGATTAAAGAGCTGGCCTTGGACTCATAAAGACTAAGGTCCAGATTCTGTTAAGAGACTGTGACATTAAAAGAGTGAATTAACCTCCATACCATAAGACAGGTTGTTAAGATGCATAAGTTCCCTACATTGTTGAAACTACCAGTTAGACCACCAGTACTGCATGTAGTTGACATGACATTCTTAACCACAAAGAAGTTAGTGTACCAAGGATAAGGAGGATATAAGGCATTTAAAGTGGCTGCTTTCTTATCTTCTTTTAGTGAGGCTACAACTTGTGGTACCTTTCCAACTTGAGCCAAGCATCCCCAATCTTTTTTTTTTTTTTTTTGATTTGTGTTGCAAAAGCAGGTACCTGAAAAGGTAAACCTTTTCACACATTCAGCCTCCAAATCACTTTTACTACATTTAGAATTGGGACTAAAAGTATTTTGATAAATTTTTGGAGAATCTTATGTAGCCATTTTACATATGAAAAACCATCTTCCCTCCTCTTCTTTTACTTATTCCCTAACTTTCCCAAGATTGGTTACCTTTCTTTAAATCCAATCTATAACCTGGTTAATTAATTGCACATACACGCTACATACAAACACACACATACACACACAGTCAATCAGCCTGATTTTGCAACAATGTCAGGCATTAACAGTCTACCATAAACTGTTGGTAAAGTTATTACATTTATACAATTCCCTGCTGTAACCATTTTATCTTTGTGAAATGACAAAAATGATGTTTGCCAGCATTTAACACTCAGAGCACAAGTTTTCTGTGGTAGAGAATGTAAAATACAAAGAAAAGAGAAGCAGAATGCAGAATATTTATATTTATTTATAATGAAATTATGGTTCTAAATATTTACAACATATAGGAAACCAGAGAAATTTTATACAAAGCCAGCCTGCAAAGTATTCAAGTGTGCAAAAACGACAGTCCCAATATCTCAAACACTAACTCCTGCTCTGCAGGCCAGCACCGACGTTCGCAGTGGATTCACATATCAATATTCTCAATACAAAAAAAAGTTCTTTTGGCAGAACCTTTGTAATGCCAAGAAAAAAGAAACTAGCTGCAATTTCAGTCACTCTAAATGATTCACCAGCCTAGTCAGAGCAGTTAAGTCTCTCTACTACAGCTGCAACCAGTTCTGTGGAGACATAAATTTCCATGATGATGAGCTATGCAGTTGGGAAAAGAACCTGGTAGACTGAGAGTAGTAATACAACAACTTCAAATTCTCTGACCTGCTCATAGTCAAGGAGTTTCATCTGGACCAGCTGAAGAAAGGGAAAGTTTAGAGGGATGAAATAAAGTTGCAATGAATATCTTAAGACCTAAATATGCTGAAGGTGCTGGATGTGTAGATAATCCCAATAAAGATGAGGAAAGAACACCAACTTTCCACCCAGGAAATCCAAGATTCTCAAGTGAGAAAACAGCATTTCAAAACAAAAGTAATCCAACAACGGAATATGGAAAAGGGTCTCTTAGAAGAATTAAATAATAAAAGAATGCAAGTTCTCAAAATTATGTCCCCAATAATGCTAAAATTTTGGCTGCCACTGCTTATAATCAACCATGAATAGCAGGGAAATACAAATAGTATTTGTATCATGTCAGAGCTAGGGTCTTACATTTGTAAATAACATGGGGGCCAGACCACAAACAACATTTTGCTCCTTTTATCAAGCAAGCACAGTTCATCTACTCTCAAGACATTCTCTTTCCCCTGAAATAAGCCTGTGATTCTAAACATCTTTTAATGGATGGTATGCTGCTGCAGAAATAACATTTTTAAAAGAATGGAACTCCTCTGAAAGGGGACACGGCACCTCTAACTTCTGGAAACGTTAAAGATGGCTCCCCCAGCTCCACAGTCTGTTATGTGATACACATGCATTATTGCTAGAGAAGAGTCACTGATGATCAAAGATCTGCTCTTGTCGTCTTCTATGGGGCCATCCAGAAAGGCATTTGTTGTTTAGCTCGATGCTGTGATGAAGGATATTGATATCCCAAACTCCAGCCCTGTGGGAAAGTACTTGCATTTTTATGGCCTCCATGCTCCTCCTCTTCATCAGATGAATCCCCAGCATAAGCTACCAGCCCAAATCCCTTTTCCGTGGTTTTCATCTTCTTAGCTGGATAATCTAGAATAGAGAAAGGCAACCCCAACCCCCATCCCCACCAAGAAAAAAAGATAATACCATAAAATTGTTAATAAAAAAAGATGTTAATTGTAAATGGTTAGTTGGACACCATTTTGAGGTCACAGGGTCAATGGTCACCCAAAACCGTTGAAGATCACACGAAAACAGCACCAGCATCAGCATATGTGAATCCACCAGAACCATGTAAGAAAAGAGAAAGAAAAAGAAACACAAAAAAGAAAAAAAAAAAAAAAAAAGGAAAGTTAGCAAGTGAATTTCTAAGGACTGACATTTCACCTTTTAAAGAGTTAAAAGAAAGAAGTTAAGTATAAAAGAAATGTATTTGCCTCGGTTTTATTTTTTAATAAGGCCACAGTATGAAAAAGTACCACATCCTAGGGACCTTCTAAAGTCCAGATCAACTGTTCTGGGATGAGAAGCAAGATTCTCTGATTGAGCGAGCAATAACTCAGTGATAAATCTATAAGTATCTTGCATTATCTTCATTAATCTTGAGAAAGTTACCTCTTGGTGTCCTAAGAGCATGCAATGCTACTTTTGAATTTTGAAATTTGCTACTTAATTGGTGGGTTTTAAATATGAAAAGTGATACTATGTGCCATGTAAATTACAATACTAGTTAAAAGATAAAGGTTAGGTGACTACAGGCTATATGTTTGGACATAAAGAAAAGCAGCTTATTCAGGATCACCCAAGTGAACATCAGATAAGAAAGCTAAAAGCTACAGCTCAGACTAAAAGAGTCTCCCACCTACACCATACTCACCATGGCTGCCTGATAAGGCCCCAGACCCATTTCTTTCATCAGATTCAGTTTTTATTCCAGTCACTGGGAAAGCTGGTGGAGGCATCAACTGCCTGTTAAAAGACAAAGAGATTTAGAACCAGCTTGGCTAAGAGTGCCAAATGAGTCATTTAGGGACTTCAAGTCCAATCAATGCTTGAGTAATTAATTCAGGAGGCAAATGAAAAGAAATGATGTCTATAAATAATATCTAAAACTCATTGTAACCATTAGTTTCAAGCTTTTATCTACAAAAAGACAAGAAAACCAAAAATCTCCTGAGCTATTTACTAACAAGTAACAAATTTGGCTGAATTCAATTTCTCTTCAGTCACTTCTTTTTTGTTCTCAGTACAATGGCCAAAAATGCAGACAATAAAAATTAAAAGGAAGAGGTCTGGATAACCATGCCCTCAAAAGGTTACAGCTGACCACACCTACTTAATATAGGCTCTAAAAAAGAAAATTAATGGCTTTCCACTTATTATATTATTTATAACAAACAGAAGCTTGTTTGACTTAGATATAGTCATTTCAAACTCATAACACTGGTAAAGACCAGTGACCGCTAGCAATTATTTGATCCATCTCTTAGGTCACAGTAACTACCTACTAGACAATTCATTTAACTTACCTGTCCCTCTCTTTCTCCTTGCCTGAGGAACTTGCCGGCTTCGATCCCGCACCCTCGATCTCACTCTGACTGGAGAAGCCTGTACCTAAATTAGTCATATGAATGGGTCCATGCTATGAGCAGAAAAATACAGCGGCATTAGCAAATCTACAACTGCTGTATTAGTTTAGCTCCTTAATGTAACTGTCACGTGCCCCATCTTTCAGGTAAACTGTTAACTAGTCTGAACTTCCTTGAGATTTGATCAACTAATAACTATGCTCAAAATAGGAATTCCAACTTCTTTTTCTTAAACACAGAATGTTTTATCTTGCTAAGGGATTCAAAATGATGTGATCTGCTCTTTCCAAGACTGGCCACAACTTAACTGAACAGCACAAGCCCAATTCTATAATATGAAAAGCTACTCATTTTTGTACACTATATTAAAATGAGCCAAGCTCAAATATGATTCCTGTCTTGAAAGGAATCAAGACCCTTTTACTGGGTAAGGGAAAGGTCACCCCAGAGTATCTAGGTAGTATATTCTGCGCTACTATTTCTGGCAGCTTTCCAATTTGGCATCTGAGGGAAAAACAGAGAATCGAAAGCCAAGCTGCAACAACAAATCCTAGACAAATTTGTAGACTATTAGATCTTGTAATGCTTCTAACGAGAACTATCATGAAACTTTTATAGCAACAGAATCTTGTACCTAGATAGAAAGCAGAGTATTTCTACTAAATTTCTTCTATATTCTAGTTAAAGGGTCTTTTTCTCTAGGTGGGATGCTTGGCAAACACATCATTATGCCCTTTTTGTCTTAAAAAATAAAGGACAGCCCTGGGGGTTGAACACTAGTTCCCCAAGAATAAAATCATAAATGGGTCAATAACTAAGTGACAGATATATAAAATATTATTATCAAGAGGACTGCTGATGTAGGTTTGAATTTCTGTCTCTTTAGAGGGAGAGTAAGGTTAAGAAGGTAAATTGCCGAGAAAAATAAGACTGGATATTTTATTTGACCTGGTATCCCAGAAGTCCAGATTCTCGTTCATCTGGTAGTTCCTCTGTGAACCGCCTCTTCTGCCCCTGGGGCTGGGCTGGGAGTTGGGGCTGAGGCTGGGGACTAGTAGGCAAGGCAGTTTTGACAGGGGCAGCAGGAAGAAAAGGACCACTCATCGGACTCTGGGGGCCAGAACAAACCAAGAAGAGGAAAATGAGAGAAAATGAGAACATGAAGCTGGTGATAGTGAGAATAACAAATTTTTATGCGACATTAAAACATTTATTTAATATTAACAAATACAATATCTACCTCCTTTCTTCCTAGAGCTACAAGAAGTTAGAAGATAATCTAAACATTGACTATGAACTTTCCAGGAAGAAAGACCTGTTATAAATTCAATGTGTCATTACTATTCTTATTAAAAGGCAAACATACTCATTATAATCATACCTATTCTTTATAAACAAAAACGGTCTTAGAATGATTCAAACAATATTTTAATTTAAAGACATTCATCAAGCATGATAGCTTTTTCAGTCAACAATCACTAACAACGTATGCTGCAAAGAAAATTCCATTTTCTACTTCCCAGTCATTAAAAAAAAAAAAAAATTCCTCTGACACTATTTTCTTTTATTGTTTTAAGATGCCATTATAAGTATAAAGAATTCTGGGTCAAATTTGAGAAATACATAGACAATGAAACTTTATGGAATCTCAAGATAGTACCTACTTTGTTGTGGAGAGATTACTATCTACTCTTTATTTGATTATAAATTTCAATAATAGAAGACTAACATTTGATTTAAGTAAGTCTCTTAAATCATTCTTGTGGAAGATAAAGAGACAAAGATAATTCAGGTATCACCTAAATATCTGATCACCTTCAAGAAACCTCTCCTTAGATCCCTTAATGCCAGTGCTTTTTTCTTTAAGATTATTTCTAATTTATCCTGTCTCCATCTTATTTGTGTATTATCTCCCCCATTAAATCGCAAGCTTCTTGAGTGTAAGGAGTTGTTTCTATTGCTTTTTTTTGTATCTCCAGACCTTAGCACAGTGTGTCTGGAATACAGTAAGAGCTTAAAAAATGTTTGTTGACTTGATTTTCATTCAAAAATGAAAGTTAGAATTCAGAAACATCTTAACAAATTCGAATACTTTGCCCTAATAAAATAAGATGGCAAGCAATAGGGATGTGTCAAGTCTTACACTTGAGTTTAAAGAATAAACTTCACAAGTACAAGATGGAGGAGGTATGGCTACATAGCAATTTGTCAGAAATAGATCAGAGGGGGAACTAAAGAGATTGCAAATTCAATGAGTCAGCAGTGTGATTATAGCAGCCAAGAAAACTAATGACAATCTTAGACTGCATCCAGAGAGGTGGCATTTTCAGAAAGGTGATGGTGTTCTTGTCAGATTAGACCTATTATTCAATTTTGGGGATCAGAATTTAGGAAGAACACTTGTTGGAAAACATCCAGAGGATGCTAACCAGAATGGTCAAGAGCCTGAATTCAAATTACATGAGAAACTGGGAGTGTTTAACAAGTATCTGAAAAAATTCGAAGGGGAATATGAGAATTATCTTCAACTACCCAAAAGATTATTAGACAGGACAAAAATGAAACTTATTCTACTTGGCCACAGAGCAAAACTGAAAGCAATAGATAGAAGTTGCCAAGGCAAATTCTGGTTTTATATGAGAAGAAATTTCTTGACAATGCTGTTGTTTGTTCTTCATTCTCAAAGAAAACCATGATATTAGGGAGATGACACCTTAACATGAGACTGAGTTGGATTTAAGTGAGGAATGGTTGTGCCAAGTCACCAACCTCACTTTTTCCTCCAAAACCATCTGGGTCCAGTGACCAGATATAAACCAGGACTGGTTATGGTCCATTTGACAATTAAGATTTATTCAAAAGGAGAATGAACATGCTATTTTGAGATGCAATAGGTTACTCCACACTACAGGTTTCCAGTAAAGGCCAAAAGACCACTTCTTATAGTACATATACTATCTGGGGTTCAATCTAGATAACTACTACAATCCTTTCCAACTGTATAGTTGTAGCTAAGATCTCTTATTCTTAACATTACTTTGTAAAATGTGCACATATGAAAACCTGAATCTGGCAGGGTTTCAGATTATGAAAAAGGAAGGTCCAGAGGAAAAAAAAACAGTTTTTCATGACAGGAATAGATTGAGATGAGCTGTCATCTTTTCAACTTGTCAAAGTTCTCCTAATTTAAAGATATAGAAGATCTCTTGAGAGGTGATTTTTTTTTTTAAAGTGACAAAGTCAGTTTTTCTCAGTAGCAGAGGATGCAGGTTTTCTTTTTCAATGTGTAAAATAGGTAATTTTTTCTTAACTACTGTGTCCCTTCCCCCAAAAAACCATGTCATCTCATATAGTCTCTATTATCTTACCTGTCCAGTATTAGCTGGAGGTTGCACTTGTGAAATCGGGTATTGTGTTGGCACAGGTGGGACTCCAGTAGGTAGCGTTGGCAAGACTCCAGGTGCCAATGAAACAGCTGGTGGCACTATGCCTGGTACTCCATAGGGAGGCTGAACTGGCTGCTGAGGAGGGGGAACAACAGGGTAACCAGACTGATAGCCATTGGATGGATAATATGGTGGTTGAGGAGGGACACTATTTATAGCAGAGGGTTGTGTATAGCCTGAAGGGGGAAGAAAAAAAGTGTTTATTATCAGCTGCAGCAGAAGGAGATGATCAAGTTGAATTATACTTATAACCTAAAAGGAAAGGGAAAAAAATGAAGCAAAATGCATTTCCAAATTATAAACAAGTGTAAGATAATATTACTTGGAAGTTTAGAGTACTCTAAGTCTAGTCTTGGTTTCCATGACGTATATATAAGCATTGCTTAGGACAAATTTATTCACAATCCCAAAACAGAACATTGAAGCATACATACCTGGTAAAGGTACGGCAGTATTAATCTGATTCACAAATCTAGAGTATTCCGCATGAACCTAAGAAGGGAAAAAGAACAAATTAACAAAGGAATATGCCTAGATTCATAGTTTATTAACTAGCACAAGCTTCTCACAATTTTTGATATGTCTAGTCAAGGCATTTTTTTTCAGATCAAGCCCTGTTTAAGAAATTCTAAAGCTTCTAATTCTCTAATTCTGGAGCCATTGTGTAATTAAATTTCAAATGACATGACATACATTAACTAAATTTAATTCCAATATAATCTAATTTATATCTTGATAGGATGAATGAAAAGGCATTTATTAAATTTTTACCATGTACTAAGAACTAAGCTCTATCCATTTGGAATACAAATAGAAAAAGCAAGGAACTAACCCTTTTCATTAGGACAGAAAAATATAGAAAGGATCCTATAGAGGGACCAGCTACCTCAAAGAGGGCAGTGACCAGAACAGAAGATAAGCCCATAAACTGCAAGACCAGCTCTATGAAGCAACACTGCCCCCCCCAGCTACCTAACTTTCATAAATTCTTACCAGACAGCAATCAGGCAATTTCAAAACTGTTAATCCTAACACAATAATCTACATTCCTTGATTTCTCCCTCTACCTACTTGCAAAATGCCCAGGACAAGAAAAAAGAAATAGGGGAGTCTGGAATAAACACTAGAAAACTACTAGGTGCGAAGGTCATCCACAAACTCCAATATTGAGGCTCTCAAGAAATAGCTATATAATAAATTTTGATCAACCACATTGCCTTACTGATTGAACATATGAACAAGTTGACTCATTCAAGCAGCAGCTAGCTTCATTGTCACTCATTTTATTTAGACAATATTCTAAACTCTACCTAGTTTGGTTTTGGCAAATATGCTTATGTTGCAAACATGAACTCCCAAACCCAACATAGGTCATCTAGGATTAAAAACAGGAAACTAAAAAGACTCCCAAAATGGATAAAAAATGATGAAACAAATGCAGTGGTGACTTCCAAATTCCAAGAGGAAAAGGGAAGCCAGGCATGTAAAACTATAACCCAGGCCACAATGATCCTGGCCTCCTCAATGGGTATCCATGTAGCAGGGTGAGAAATGCAGCCACAACAGGCCCCAAAGGCAGCAAAAATCTCTTGCAAAAGTGATAAAAAGAATACAACTCACTGTTTGTAGGAGATTCTCACAGAGCTTCTTGGCAGCAGCAAGGCCTTCTGGTTTGGGATGACTACAAATAAACAAGAACAAGGAATTCAAGCTGGAGAGGGGGAGGAGAAATAATCTATAACCTAATACAAATTCTCATGAAATCTTAAATTCTAGGACTGAAGATAACATAACAGAAACATGTGCTTAAGTAACTGAAGCATGTTCAGTATTGTGGCCATAAACATTTTTTATAAGCTTTCCTTATATAGATGCCACCTCCCATAGGTTCCATACAGCCAAATTAAAGGAAACAAATACATCAGGCTCATCCAATTTTCCAAGAAATTAAAAATAATCACAGGTTCAAGAAGAACTTGTTACAATTATATATATCATCTAATTTCTTTTATAATAGGTGTTCTTAACCTTTTTTTGAGTCATGGATCCCTTTGGCAATTTGATGAAGCCAACTGATCCTGTTTTATATGTTGTTAAATGCATAATGAAATAACTATAAAAATCTTTTTTCTAAAAGTTCATAGACATCAGATTAAGAAAACTTTCAGAATTACAAACTGCAAAACTGAACACTGTAAGTGGAAAGGATATCATGCCTTACGTAAAAAACAGTTTATATTTCTATGGAACTCAACAGTTTACAATATATTCTCCTTATCATCCTATTAAGTTTTACAAGTTTTAGTTATTATTATTCTAATTTTACAAATGAAGTTTCATGAGGCACAGAAAGGATAAATGACCAATTCACAGCCAACATAACTAGAAAGTTTTAGAACTAGGACTAGAACTCAGATAACCTGATTTTAAATACATCTCTCCTAAAAACCGAATTATAATGACACTATCTCAGAAAAAGTAAGATATCCTTGGGAATAAAGGCATCCAGAAAAGATTAGAAAACTTTTAAAAATTTTATTTAAAACATTATGTTGGAGATTTTTGGCATTTTACCTCTATATTGCACAATCTAGGCCTATTTTTTTTTTTAAAACTTACTCTGCATCACTACATAAATGCTCTGAATAATAAATAGGTAAGGATCTGCCCCTCCCTCCCCTAACCCTATCCAAACATACCTAATGTAAATATACATTGGTTCAAAAGCTTCACGGCCTGAAGCTGGCTCTATGCAGCCTGAGCCTTTGCCCCGGAGGAAGACTTTGGCGCCAGTTTCAATCTGAATGTGTTGCAAGTATGAGCAGCTGGGGCCTTCTACCTTCTCCTTGACATTAAAGGTGGGTACAGCATGTTCCAGACCCACAAATAATTTGTCTTGAACATAATGCAGCTGGAGAAAGAATAGAATCATTTCAGTCGAAAAGAACATACAGGTAAATCATATTTCTTGAGAAATCATGTGCAAAAGATACATTTAATTCTCTCAATAATAAACATTACATATGACATGATGCCACTCAAAACCCCCATGTACTGGGTTCTCACCCATAATACAAATACTTTACAAAGTGTCTGATTCATAGCAAACCCCATCATATTACTCACCATTGCCTACCATATACTTTAAACAGCATACCAAGAAATGTTTGCTGAGGAGAGAAACACTGCTCAGAGGGATGGCTTCCTTCATCCCTTCATAATATGAACTTATTGTAGAGAGTCCCTTCTTATGAAGAAATGGATAATGTTGGGTAGTACAGTCAGTCCTCTACTATTCTCGAAGTGGGACTGCTCTCTCCAACCCTTTTTTGTAGGAGGATTGTATCAGCAGAGTCTAGCTTCATCAGACTCAGCCTTCTTAGTCCTCCAGAAGTTACCAAGTTCAGAAGTAATCTAAATCAACTAGTCATACAAGTGAAGAATAATTCCTTAGCTTCATTTTTTTAAACCCTCAGGCAAAGGCATAAAGTACCATTAAAAATATATTGATGACTACGGTATAAAAACAAAATCATTTCCCCTAAAATCCACCCTTGTGAATCATCCCCTGTAAGAAAAACACTTAAGCAAAACTGACAGAGTAAGCAACACTATATATATATTCCATATCTAGCTTCTCACATCACTACTAATATAAGCATCACAATTTGTTTCCTGAAACCAGGCATTAGAATTAGCCAGAATTCAACTGTTTTGGTTTTCAATTGCTACTGCACTCATTCTAGTCATCTCATACCAGTTCATGCAAATCTTCCCATGTTTCTTTGAATTCTCCATACTTGATATCTCTCTCTTACAATGAAGTAATTACATTAATGTAAAAGTTTGTTCTGCTACTTCCCAATTGATGGGCACCTACTTTGTTTCTGTTGGCTTCTTTGGGGTGAATAACCAGTAGTAGAATTCCTGGGTTAGAGGTTATTAATATTTATTTTACTAACTTTTCTAACAATTCCAAATTACTTTGTAGAACAGTTGTACCAGTTCAAATTTCCACTGACAGTATATTTTAATATCTGTTTTTCCACAGACCGTCCCACATTAAGTATTTTGCCTTTTTTTGACATCTTCGTTAATTTGCTGTATGGTAAAACCTCAGAATTGTTTCAATGTGCATTTCTCTTATTTATCTGGAACAATTTTTCATATAGTTATTGATATACCGTTTCTTGCAGTTCTTGGTTTGAAAGCTGTTTCTCACCCTGTCCCTACCCCACCTCCCAATTTATTTAGCTCTTGGAAATCTCAACTTTTAAACAAAAATACCTTGAAGTTAAACTCAAATATTTGTGTACCTGCTAAGTTCGGGGCACTATGCTGCTGGCCTAAAGATGGTCAAGGTATATTACATACCCCTGACTGGAATGGAGGTTTCTGACCAATAGCTGGTGATAGCTGAGCAACAGGAGCAGGCTGATGATATACAGTGACTGTTGCTCCATTGAAAGTTGGACTGGTCCCTGTGGCAGCCTTCACAACTCCATTAGTGATGATTTCTTTGATTCGGTTAACAGCTCCTAATAGGGCAAAGAAAATAAATCTCTTAACCAATTGACCAGTGACCCAATATACATCAAATCCGATTCTCAACAACCCAAGGATAGATCATGCACCCATTTTATGGACTGTCCAGGTCTATGGCTTTCTCCAAGTATTTACACATGCCTCCTTGTTACACAGTCCCCAAAAGTCAACTTGTGTTTCAAATATAGTACAATAAACATGTGCTATATTGAATGTAAATCAAAACCATTACTTACTGTCTACTAACTCCCGTGTCTGGCCCTGAACGTGAAGATACAATGGACGGTCCCTGGAAAAGAAACATAAAAACAAATCTTTCAAATTATGTCAGTGTTTGTTAATGTTAATGTTCTACTCTTAAAGATTTTAATTTTTTAATGGAAAAATTAAAACACATATGGAGATATCAAAGCTAGGCAATTTATTTCTACTTCTGGATGCAAAAGGATATTCAAATTCTGAGAATCTAAAATTTATATTTTGAGTATTAGTTTTCAAAAACAAATCTAAGTTTAGTTCCTTTCCTCTACATTAGTTCCCGATAGAAAGTAAGACTTTAAGATTTAAACCACATATTTCACAAATATTATCTACAATGGTATTTGTAAGACAGTTCCTGAGGAAAGTACACTAGAATGCCAGACGAGTTCTAATCTGAACCATCTGGCCAAAGATGTGTTAATTTTTTTTTCTTTCATTTTTTAAAAAGACAATAGGGGTTAAGTGACTTGCCCAGGTCACAAAGCTTAGTAAATGCTTCAGGAAGCTTTGAACTCAGATCCTTTTGACTCCAAGTCTCCAAGGCTGGTGTTCTATGCATTTTGCTACCCAGCTGCCCTAATTTTCATTTATTTTAAAAAAATTTCTCTAACCTAAACAAACAAATAAACACAAGTGTGAGAAATTTATTTTGGTCTTAGTTTTAGGAGAGCTAGTCAAAGCACTGACTATTTGCTTTCTTGACATGTTACTTTTTTAACAGGAACAAAAAAGGAAAACAATCACAATATTATACACTAAGAGAAAATAATCACAGGAATGGATTATTCACCACCACTAACAAAATCAATAGTACAAAGCATGTTTCTACAAATGGTTCAATCAACAATAGTTTCCAGTGGCTTTGCCAATTGCTAAAATCCTTGAGAACAGTGAGTGAGAAGGGAAAAAAAGCTATAAAAGGTTGTATTATGAAACTGTAATAGTTCTGACTTGGTAAGACATATGACTTGTTCTTATAGGAAGGGTTATATTTTCCCTATATGTAACCACATTTCATCTGGAATCCAAGGCTAATCAAACATGAATTTACTAGCTCTACCTGGCAACAGGGATGAATTCTGTAAAATTAATATCACATGCTAAACCAAGACTAGATTGTACAGCAATCATATATTAGGTGTAAGTTAGGCCTGTGAGTCTGAAAACTATAATTAGCTTTAGATTAACCATGATATCGGTTCTGCAAATATGTATTGTATCTAGGATATACTGCAACATATTTAACATATATAGGACTGCTTGCCATCTTGGGGGGGGGAGGGAGGGAGGGGAAAAAACGAAACATAAGTGATTGCAAGGGATAATGCTGTGTAAAAATTATCCTGGTATGGATTCTGTCAATACAAAGTTATTATTAAATAAAATTAAAAAAAAAAAAAAAAATGATTAACCATGATAAAAGTTGGCAGTGATGTGGATAATTAATAATAAACCCATATTAGCACGCAGATACTTCAAAAACAATCTTTATTTCCATAAGATTTCTGTTTTTTATTTCAAATCTCATCTCCTAATTATGTTTTGAACATGCCAATATTTTTAAATATTTGCACTCCCCAAAAACAAATCAACTGACAGCTGTAAGAGGAAGGTCAAAAGTGACAAGTAGCAGGTAGAAGACCTTGTGAGTTTAAAATTTTACTATAGATTCTAAATAGTTCATACCTGACATGTAGACACTCAATAACTGGCAATATCACAAAAATCTTACCTGAATATCTAGGACATAAATGTTACACACAACTCCTTGGAATACTAAAATGGGCTTTTTAAGTAGTCATTATAGCAAGCTGCTAATTAATAGGAACATCTTTAAAGTATCTCAATAAAACAGATCCACCACACCGAAAGAACAGTTCAGTTAGTGACTCCCACTCTAACAAATCTGCACCAAGGAATAAAATATTAAATCCATACCCAGGTCCCACTTTGGCTTTCTCCTCAGCTGTCATGAACCTCCCTCGGGTGGAAACTGCAGCTCCACTCAGGCGGCTGATCTAAAAAGATCAAAGAAGCACAATGAACAAATGGCATGCCCATTAATAACAGAGGCTGCAAATTACATGAGATTCCCCCCCCCCCCAAAAAAAAAAAACCAGGAAACCAGTTATGAATGAACAAACTACAACTTCGTGCTTTAAAAGTTAACATTTGACAGTTTCCATTTTCTAGATGCTTGACTTGTATTTGTATCACAAATCATTTGGAGCCAAAGAACCCAAAATTACTGCCTTAAAACTCCATCCTGGTAAAATGTCAATTATTTCAATTGCAAGTAAGTTTTCTCCTCTGCTTTTTCCCTGACTTCATTACCTTTTGTATTCTCACAATGTTGTTGAGTTCTAAACTTCAAACGTATACTTTTCAACATAAATTCAGTCCCGACTTTAGAGACTAGTAAGAATAATAATCCCAAAACTAGACAGCAAACATCTAGATCTTTTCATTCATTTTAAAAATCCTCTCCCCCTCCCCCAAAATGCCTCTTATGTACTACCATTCCAAAAGCAGAGATCAATTCCATACACACCTCATCCTGAGTCTGTCCTCGTGTCAATAAGTTCCTGCATGTAAGGGGCACATCATTGATTTCCACTTCAGCAACCACTAGATCATCTTTACTCTTACTGCTGACCAGGCCTTTGCCTGCGACCTGAAGCTACAAATAGAGAAAGAAATCAAAAATGAAGACAATAAAATCATTAAGTTGACAAATATTCATTGGCCTCTCCATGTCCTCCAATCCTTTTTCCCTCCATCTCTATAAGCCTTCTTTTATTCAATGAAAATTACCAATATTATTAAGCACTGCCTACATACATGGCAGTGAAGATACAAAGAAAAAAACAAAAAAAAAGCAGTTGCTACCCTCAAAGAGTTTGTACATATACAAGTCTTTCTTGAACAAAGTAGAAAAATGATTAGATAAAAGTAACCTTGGATATCATCTAACTTAACCCCTTTATTTTACAAATAGGGGAAAAGCGGTCCAGTAATGTAAAATGGTTTGCTCAAGATAAAATGGTTAATAGTGACTAGTACTCTGATCTCTTAACTCCTGAGATGGTTTTTATATGTTTCCCACAGAAAACCAAAACTGGGCAAGACATCATTTTGAGGTCCCTGCCAAACTACTCTTAACATGCATGTATAGATTTCTGTGACTAAAAAACTATATAAAGTACTATTAATTGTTCCCACCAAAGAGGACTGAATTATGATGATTTGCAGTCTAATTCATTCCAGAAAGTATGCAGGAAAATATATGGGAGAATCAACATTGCTAATAGCAGGTCTTTATCTCAAATTCCTCAAACTTCGAATCTATTCAGTTCATTATATTAACATCCCTAAACCCTTAAGCAACTGTAATGAGGTATACAACATGCAGTAAAAGAATACAAAGTAAAAATCTCTAGTTCATTTTTCTCAAAACTCAAAGTAGAATCAGTTTCTAGTTATATGCTATAGCTTTATATATATATGTATGTATGTATGTATATATGCAAGTATATATCCCCCCAAATCCATGTAAAAACTATTTTAAACACTTTTTTTGAGTTTTAAATTCTCTTCCTCCTATCGTTCCCCCCCTTTATGATGACAAGCAATTTTATATAGGTTCTATATGTTTACCATGACTTTTAAATTCTGAAGTACCCCTTTTACATTTTTGAATGCCTCCTTCTAATGTCCAGCAGATTTATGGCTGAGGCAAAATAAAAGTTTGATATTACTTTGTATAACAGGTAATATACAAAATTTCTGCATAAAGCAAAAATGTGGATACATCACTATGCGGTCATATTTTTAAATAAGTTATATTATAATTTCAGAGACATATGTCCATGAAAAATGAAAGGGGGGAAAGGATCAAAGGAGCTAACATTTATTTACAGGATTGTTTTGTATCACTATGCATTTAATTTTTTGCCCCACCATTATCACAAGAAATGGACAACAGCTTATGATATTAATTAAAAGCTTATGCATGCTAAAATACTTAAACAAAATTATTCATATAAACTGAATACTCAAGTAATCATTCTGATTCTAATACTCCGGAGCTTTAGAAGATGAGCTCCTTGAGGGGCAAATATTGTTTTCTTTTTGCTTGTGGCTTAGCACAGTGCCTGACTCCATAATAAGCCCTTCATGCTTGTTGCCTGCCTGGCAGAGCTACCAAAAACACTTTCCCCAAACACTTCTTTATTCTACCTATTGCTATGATAATAAATTACTAGGAAAAACATTTCATTTTAACATATATTTTTAAAAAAAAAACCTAACAATTAGAGGGCTATCTCTGACAGTACCAAGTTCTGTTACTGAAGGTAGTGCTCCAGCATAGGCTTGATGGCTATTAAGAATGCTACAGAAAATTGCTTCAAAGTGAAAGATTGGGCTAAGTTATCTTTGATGATTCCTTTGAAGATTCTACAATTCCACATAAAACTCAGCAAAAAATGTAAAGTACCCAATATTATCGCTCTTAAACCCACACATACTAGAGATTCTTCAGTTTTCATTACATTTTTTAAGGCATTTAATATATATTGGACTACTTGCCATCTAGGGCACGGAGTGGGGGAAAGGGAAAAGAAACTGGAACATAAGGTTTTGCAAGGGTTAATAGTGAAGAATTATCTATACATGTCTTGAAAAATAAAAAGCTTTAATAAACAAAAATTTTTAAAAGTTAAGAAAAAATGTACATTTATTCAGAAATTGGGAAAACATATCAATCTTAAAATATATTAAGATAATTTATTTTACAATGATCTATGTGACACAACTAGGTAGTAAAAGTGGATAGAGCATCAGCCCTGGAGTCAGGAGGACCCCGAGTTCAAATCTAGTTGCCGATACTTCACAAGTACCCCCCATACTTCACAAATAAAATGATTAAAAATAAAATAAAAATGAACTGACCTCTAACTTAACACTATCATACGTCTTTAAAAAGAAAATTTAAAAAAAAAAAAAAAAAAGGACAAGCCTACTCTTGAAATACCTTTTCAACAGCATTTTGGGTGGGCTTGAGCTTTCCTTTAGCCATCAGCATAGCGTTGATTTTGGCTGCCACAGCAGCTGCTGCATCTAAGGCTCCTGAGGGAGCAGCTGCTGATCCCCCAGAACTCCCCCCACTGTTGGGAATCTCTCCACCAGGGGCAGCAGGTGGGAGGAAGAGAAGTGGGGCTGGTGCTGGCTGGTCCCATTTACTTCGGCGCCTTAGGGAATGAAATAAAAATGTCAACCTTCTGAAAGCCTAAAAAAATAGGGCTTCACCTCTACAATTTGAACTTTCTGTTCTTCCTTTACCCCTCCAAATAACTGGCCCTACTTTTAATATTTCAATCCCTACCTGGGATAAAACTCTTTTGCCATATGTATCTATGTATTTTTGTTTATTTGACACTGGTTCAGGTTCAAAGTACAGAAGCCACTCATTGGTTGATTCCAATGTTGATCTACCTGTAAACTTTAATCTATATTCCCTTATTTTCCTACCAGTTAGCACTTCCTTATAAGGGCTGGTGGTCCTACAATTTAGGGGGGTCACTACAATTAGTGCTCTTAGCTGACATCCATTTGATTTCAGGCCTACTACTGCTAGGAACTCAAGTTTTCCACCAGCCCCGGCCTCCTAAGCTGCAGACTATAGGTGTATGCTACCCTATGCTCTGTGTTCGGACTTGTATAACCTGTTTTGCACTTTCATCACAATTAGGCAAATAAGCAGTGCAAATTATTATTCAGAAAAATTAAATCTCAAAGAATCATGTAGAATCGTGCCCCACTAAGTTGCCAAATAAACTCAGACTCTGTGAGGCAGTAGGACGTAGCAATGGATTTGTAGTCATTAAGACGTAGGTTAAAAGCGAGTTTTGCTACTTATTAGATGTATGACCTTCAGCAAATCATTTCTTTTGGTATCCCTAAAATATAATAGAAATAATTCTTAAGCTCTCTTCTAGGTCTAAATGCTATAACAAGTCCGCTGTTCTCCACTAAGACATTACCTGTTATTTCCCAAATTTCAATAACAAATTCGATAAACTTATTTAACTCCTATCGATGTGCAACTCCACTTCCTCTACTCTTAAGACCGGAGCCCCTTTAATTGCCCCCGCCCCAGCGGCCCTGTCACCTTCCCTCTCGGTCAGCCCCGCCTCTTTCCCCGATTGGTCGTTCGGCCTCCCTCTCCTCGGGCTCCCCAACCCCCAGCGACCTCCCCAAAGCTCCTCCTCCCGCTTTGTCCCACTCGCTTCAGCCTCCCCTCCACCCCTTCTTAGTGACCCCCCCTCCTCCTTTACTCCCCCTCCTCATGTCCCCTCCACCGCCACTTCACTGGCTAAGCCTCACTTCCACTTCTTCCACCTCGGTCCCCTGACCCATCGGCCCTTTCTTCATCTCTTCCCATCCCCTCCCACCACCTCCTTCACCCTCCAGGCCTCACCCGCCACCCCCGGGATGCGCCGCACTCCCCGCGGACATGGCGACAGGATCAGCTCAACCACCCGCCAACTACCACCCCACACCACTAACACCCCTCCCGTCACTTCCGCCTCCAACGCCTTCGCGCACGGTCCTTTCCGGTCGCGAGTCGAAGCAATTCCGGTATAAGCACCACCTAGGATTGGACGTGGAGCGGAAGTAGATGCAGGGATGGCGGGAGCGGGGGAGTTTCTTGAGGCATGCGTAATGTGTTCTTCCGGCTTCTCGCACTACCACCACTCTCCTCCCCCACAGACTGTCCTCACTAGAAGGACGGAGGCCGAAATGCTTTTCATCGGCAGGCGTGGTCTCTGCGATTAGTTATGCTGTGGAAACGTGGGCAGGCTTGGTGGTGAACAGTTAGATACGCATGCGTTAGAGGTATTGAGCCACTCACTTCCAAAGAATTAAGGGTGTGTAATCCTGAAGAAAGTGGCAGTGAAAAAGAGGGTCCTACAAAAGTTCAGCTTTTTCTTTCGGTTCTCGAAACTTAAAAAAAAATACATTCGTGTTTTATTTTAACTTGTTTTATTGTTGTTTAGTTCCATCTGACCCTTTGTAGGCCTTTGGACAGTGATGGGGTTTTCTTAGCAAACATACCTTAATGATCATTTCCTTCTCCAGTGGATTAAGGCAAACAGAGATTAAAGGATTTGCCCATTTATTTGAACTATATTGGCATTTTGTACATGTATTCAAATATGAAAGTGAGAGCTTAAAGGAAAACAAACAGGAGAGAGCATTCTATTCTTGTTTACAATTCCTACTATTTACCTGTTTCAACATTTACTAAGAGCCTACTATGTTTAAAAAATAAGAACACAAACAAAAAACCCCAACGTGCTCCTGCCTGGGAGACATACAAATTGTAAACATTACAGTGCTCTTGTCCTCAAGACACATCCCTCTGAAAGAATAGACTATGTTCGTGTTTATGTAGCACACTTAGGGATGCTCTTCTCCAATTCCCTTAAGGTTCTTTTTTCCTGCACTATGGCTGCATTCATGATGGCAGATCAAAGAGTGGCTCTATTGCTACAACTCAGACTTTAAGGGTCCTGGAGGAAATCCTGCTGGGGAAGGGAAAGAGAGGGAAAGAAATGTTTCTGCTCACTACTATCCCTCCTGAGTCTCCATTGGTGTGATTCCTATTTAAACTAATCAAGATGACACATTAGCTCTTAATCATGAAACATTTACTAAGCAATGCAAAGCAATAGTGGCAATAACAAAACTGTCCATAAGCTTGTTTCATACATACTCTTCCCCAGTAGATAGAAGAATGTAGGTGGAAGAAATTAGACACAACATTATAGAAACCTAACAGCAAAACAGAGAAATGAATCTTTGTGCCTGGAACAACTCACAACTCTAGGCTATAATTCTTTTTTTTTTTTTAAGCTTTTTATTTGCAAAATATATACATGGATAATTTTCAACATTCACCCTTACAAAATCTTGTGCTCTAAATTTTTTCCCTCCCTTTCCCCGCCCCTTCCCTAAATGACAAGTAATCTAAAATATGTTAAACATGTGTAATTCTATGAGTATTTCCACAAATATGCTGCACAAGAAAAATCAGATCAAAAATGAAAAATAAGAAAAAACAAAATGAAAGCAAGCAACAACAAAAAGAGTGAAAATTCTTAAGGTTCTTACTTTCTATGGTCTTGTCTAGACCTCTCCACCATCTTGATAGACAAAATTGCTTCCTTAATACTCTCAGGCTGCAGTGTCCAGCTTTTTTAGCCTTAATCCTAGACTCTAAGGGGCTTTTCAGATCTGCTCTCTTTGCTGAGAGCTGAGGCAGCATTACAAACTTTCAGGGAAAAAAATCAGTTCCTGTAGGCCTAGTATTTATCAAGGTATTTAAGTCTGTTCTCTGGTTTTGAGTAATGTCTCTCTTTAACCATTCATTGAGAGCAATAAAGGGCAAAGTAGCCAAACCTCAAAGGAGTTTCTCCATTTTCAAGGTAAAGACCAAGGCAGCCTTTCTCCTGTTAGTTCCCAGGATCAGATCCCAGATTGCCCCCAATCAGATCAGCAACTTGTATCATCAACAGCAGAGCCTGTGCCTCATTAGTCAGCTGGAATCAACTGGACATTATCTGTTGACTTCTGTGTTTTCTCTTCTATCTTGGAAAGTCTCAACTTCTGTAAATACCTTATCTCATTGACTTCTGCCTTCTAATTCCCCAGCTTCTCATGTGGCTTTTCAATCAGCTTTCCCACCACAAAATAGGGACATGTCCTAGACAGCTATCCAACTCTGTATTAGGTTGAGAAACACCAAATCTACATTTCTCAGATATAACAGTCAATGGTCAATTTTCCTGTAATTTTCCAACAGTTCTCTGACTCATTTCCGCAGAAGGGAAGGGAAGTTCCATATTTTAAAAGCAGTCAGATGTAAATTAGATGCTGGAAAACAGCGCATTACAATCATAAGTACTTTTGCCAACAAAATGAGCCAACTTTCACATGTCTTCCAGAGCAATATATCCCTCTTGAAGTTGTTTTTCTTTGTTTTTTCTCAAATGTACTTTTTATTCCTTCCTCAATAAGTCAAATGTTCACATGAAGAAAAGGGCAGTACTCACATAGATGCAGTATATAATTATATTAACATTTGTATAGCTCTTCTCAGGTTTTGCAAAATGCTTCACAAAGATTATCTCATTTGATAAAAACAACAACCTTGGCAGACAAGTACAACAGTTATTATTATACCCATCTTACAGAAAAGAAAATTAAGGTTGAAGAAGTTAAGTGATTTGTCACAGAATTGGTAGTAGAATTTGCACCAGTCTTTCTTGCTGTAAATCCAGCACCCAACATGCTGCTTATGTTGCTTGTTATTTTTATGATAAGCAAGCTCAGCATATAAAAGGTACTAAGTTCTATATGAAATTTGAGCAGAAAGGATTTAATAGACCTGGAATGAGGGAAAGCTTCATGGAGGAGGTAGTATTTGAGTTGAATTTCAAAGATTCATGGGACTTCAACAAACTCCTCTATAACATTTCTCTCTCTCTCTCTCTCTCTCTCTCTCTCTCTCTCTCTTTCTCTCTATATGTGTGTGTGTGTGTGTGTGTGTGTGTATCCAAGTTCATAACCTTAGAGTCATTTTCAGTTTTTTCTTCTCACTAGGGTAGGGGTGAAAGGCAATAGTTTTAGTTAGATGGATAGTTGAAAAGTCTTATGGCTTCTACTTCCACAAAATTTCTTTGGTCAGTCAGCTCCCATCTTCCCATTCATATAGTCACTGTTCTAGTTTAGGACCCTATCACTGAAATATGGTAATAGCCTCTAAGTTGGTCAACCTGCTTCAAGTTTCTACCCTCTCCAATGCATTCTCCACACAATTGCCAAAATAATCTTAGCCATGGTCTGTTTAAAAAACATTTGGTTCTCCCTATTCCCTCCATAGTAAAAATAAAAAATTTCACAGGTTCACATAGAAGACACTCCAAAATCTAACATCAACACAATATAATGGTGTTGGTTGATCAGGAAACCTTTGATTAATTTACAAGTTCCTCCCAATAAACTTGAAGACTTTATTTTATCTCAGATCATGCTGTTTTTCCCACTATCTCCTTTATCATTTTCACAAGAGCTTCCATAAGACAAATCTCTCAATATGCACCTTTAACCTATCCCTTTATGTCTTTTCCAACAGATTATCTCTTAGATCATCTTCATTCTCCAATCTTTAGTTTCTCCCTCTCATTTGACTCTTTATCTACTGCCATATTTCCCCTATCCTTAATAAACTTTAATTGATCCAACAATACCACCAGCAAATCTGGCTTCTAACCTCATCACTGAAATTCTATAATTACCAGTGTTTTCTTAATTGCCAAATATAATAGTCTTTTCTTTATCCTTATCCTTTTTGAAGATTCAGCAACTTTTGACACTATCAATCACTTTCTCCTGGATACTCTCTCTTTTCTAAATTTTAGTAATTTTGTTCTTCCAAAGTTTTTTCTAATCTATTCAATTACTCACTCCTCATTCCGCTTTGCTGAATCTTCAGCCAGGTCACTCCCACTTAATTTAAAGGTCCTTCAAAGCACTTTTCTCTTTATATTTCACTTGGGGATCTCATCAGTTCTCATGGGTTCAATTATAGTTTCTCCACAAATGATTCCCAAATTTAATTTCTGGCTCTAATCTGTTTTGAGCTGTAGTTTCTCATCAATAATCAATAAACATTTATCAAGTGCTTACTAAGTGCTAGTTACTATTTTAAGTCCTAGAGATACAAATACTACATTTTATATACATAATATTATATAAACATAAACAAATATAAAAAAGAAAGACAGTCCTTGCTTTTAAAGACTAGGACCTTCCCCTTCAAAAGAAAGAGAATGAACAAAAGAAAGCTGAAAAGTGGGTGTTGAGAAACCTAAAAAGTTCAAAATGAGTGTTGCTAGTTAAAGAAGTCTAAAAAGTCCAAAATTAATTCAAGTGGGTTAATAATGAAGAGATGTCTATCTTGTCCCCCTCTTTTAATGAAGAAGCTTATGGCTCCACTCTCCAATCAGAGTGATATAGGGTACTGATTTATCAATCCATCAATTAATAAACATTTATTTAGCATTTACTCTGTTTCAGTCACTGTGCTAAATTTGGGCATACTAAAGGAAGAAAACAGTCTCTGCTTTCAAAGAGCTTACAATCTTACATGCAAATAAATACAAAGCAAGCAACATGCAAGATTTATAGGAAATAATTCACAGAGGGAAGGCACTAAAATTGAGAAAGATTAGGAAAGACCTCCTTTAAAAGATGGAATTTTAGTTGGAACTTTAAAAAGCCAGGAAATCAGTAGGCAGATGTCCAGAAAAAATGCCTGGAAGCAAGAGTCTTGCTTATGAAATAGCAAGGAGGTTCCTTCATCAGAGTAAGGAAGAAAGACACAAAAAAAGACAGGAAAGTTAAGAGAGAAATAGTTAATGAAGATTTTTTAATGTCAAACTGAGCACTGTGTATTTGAAACTAGAGAGGATGTAGGAAGTCATTGCACTGAGTCCCTAAGGGAGTGACATAATCTTAATTTATTTTATTTTAAAAAACAGAACAAGAAAAACAAAAAAGGAATTTCAAAACAAAATACAACAAAGAAAATAGAACATTGTCGTGTTCCCAGCAGATCAGAGAGGATTCAAAATACATTACAAATTATCAGTTCAAGAAAGCATATATATTAGTAGAAGAAATATTCATGAGTGTCCATCTTTACTTTCTTGTAAATTATTCTTTTGTTTTCTGCTGCACACTTTTTTTTTTTACTTTATTCTTTTTTTTCTCCTAGGATATTTTTATGTATACAAATGTAGAATATGCATACACAGATATATACATACATACCCTAGCCACTTCCTCCCTCCCTCATAGATGGACACAGAGCTTTCCTATCTTTGCTGACCCTTTGCTTTAATTCTCCTCTTTAACTTATCTTGCTTTTACTTAATCTCCTCCACCAATGGATCCCTCCCTTGTCTTCTTTCTTCATCTTTTGCTTCCCCATGCACCCATTCTTCCCCCACTTATTTCTTTATAGATTTCTTTATATATAATATATACACCCTTCATGGTATATATGTACAGTTACCTATTGAATCCATTCCCGATATGAGTAGTTTTTCAAAACTGAAAGCTCTCCTCCCCCTTCTAATGTCTCTGTGTCTATCTTCCCTTGCTTATATAACATGATCATTATTTTTACCTTAATTCTGCCCCAATCTTTCTTTGGAGCTACCCTATTGTTGATGTCGATCTTAAACATATGGTACACATTTCCCATACTAAAAAAAAGTCAACAATTTGTCCAAGTTGAGTTCTTTGAAAGTTATCTTTGATATTGGATCTTATATGTTAAATTTTCAATTAAGTTCAGGTTTGGTTGATAGTTCCAAGTTCCAAAAATCTGCAAGTTCATTGAATGTTAATTTTTTTTTTTGTCATTCAGTATTATACATAATTTTGATGGATATGATATTTTTGGCTACAAATCTAGTTCTTTTGATTGTCAGGAGACATGATGTTTGGACTTGTGGTTTTTTATTATGGCTGCTGATGGGTCCTGTACAATTCTAATTGTAGCTCCAGCATATTTGAATTGTTTTCTTCTTGTTTTTTGCAAAATTTTCTCTTTAATCTGGGGGTTTTGAAATTTGGCAATAATATTCCCATGTGTTTTCCACAAAAGATCTTGTTGAAGTGATGATGGTGGATTGTTTCTATTTCTATTTTCCCCTCATGTTCTATCACTCCAGGACAGTTTTCTTGGATTATTTCTTGCATTATAGTGAAGGTTCTTTTTTTGGTCGCACCTTTCAGGAAGTCCAATTATCCTTATATTTTCTCTTCTTGATCTGTTCTCCAGATGTGTCATTTTTCTTCTAAGACATTTCATATTCTGTTCTATTTTTCATTCTTTATAAACTGTTTTGTTATTTCTTGGCCTCTCATAGTTTCACTGACTTCCCCTTGCCCAATTCTAATTTTCAACAAGTTATTTTCTTTTTTCTTTCTTTTTTTTTAAATTAAAGCTTTTTATTTTTCAAAACACATGCATGAATAATTCTTCAACATTAACCCTTGCAAAACCTTGTGTTCCAATCCCCCCCTTTCCCCATCTCCTGCCCTAGATGGCAAGTAGTCCAATATATGTTAAACATATGGTAAGAATATATGTTAAATTCAATATACATATAGATAGATATGTATACAATTATTTTGTTGCATAAGAAAAATTAAATCAAACTGGAAAAATGAGTAAGAAAATAAAGTGCAAGCAAACAACAACAAAAAGAGTGAAAAAAATGTTATGTTGTGAACCACACTCAGTTCCCACAGTCTTCTCTCTGGATGTAGATGGCTCTCTTCATCACAAGATCATTGGAAATAGTATCAATCATCTCATTATTGAAGAGAGCCACATCCATCAAAATTGATCATCGTATGATCTTGTTGTTGTGTATAATAGTCTCCTGGTTTAGTTCATTTCACTTAGCATCAGTACATGTAAGACTCTCCAAACCTCTCTGTATTCATCCTGCTGGTCATTTCTTACATAACAATAATATTCCGTGGCATTCACATACCATAATTATTCAGCCATTCTCCAATTGATGGATATCCACTCAGTTTTCAGTTTCTTGCCATTACAAAAAGGGCAGCCACAAACATTTTTGCCCATGTGGGTCCCTTTCCCTGCTTTAAGATCTCTTTGAGATATAAGCCCAGTAGATAAACTGCTAGATCACAGGGTATACACAGTTTGATAACTCAGAGTTACTTTCATCTTTGAGACTCTATATCTCCTTTTTAGTTAACTTTTTTTTTCATAATCTTGTTTTTCTTGGATGATTTTTATTTATCTAATTAGTTTTTTAGTTTTTACTCAATGTCTCTCATTTGATTGTTAAGTTCTTTTTTGAGTTCTATAAATTCTCTCTGGGCAGGAAACCATTTCACCTTACTCTTTAGGGTGGAAGCTGTTTTATACTTCATTATGCTCCTCGAGATGAATCCCAGGTTTTCCCTGTTCTCATAGTAAGTTTCTAATGAATGGGTTTTTTCTTCTTTGCTGGATAATTTTTTTTTTAATAAGAGTTATTAGTACAAGCTTCTCTAATCATAGGGTGGAGAAATGCTTCACTTCAGCACTTCCACCTTCTTCCAAGTGCCTGCAGCCAGCAGTGTCCCAGTCTCACTGCCTCTGTACTCAATGGGTGTGCTGTTTCCTTCTGGCCCAGGGCTCAGTCTCTGCAGCACAGCACAGCTTGGCGTTGCTAATCCCCTGAGGTTCCTCAGTCTTACCAGACTCAGACCCCTAACTCCTCAACCAGTTCAGTAAGTGAAAATCTCTGCGGTTCTTTCAGAGGCTCTAGCCAGACCCAGCTCTTCCCAGGGCGCTCCCTATTTGGTGTTTCTGCAGAGTTAATGGGATATACTTGCATTTCACATGGGTTAAACATGTGGGGACTTTCTTCACATCCTCTTGGGTTGTACTAGGAGGACACCTTTTCTGTCCCAAGTTGTCTTGATTTTTACCAGTCTATGTTTGCCCTTAGGTGCAAATGTGTTCTGTTTCCAGGGGAAATCTGGAGAGATTGAAATTTACCCACGTACACTTACATGAACTGATGCTAAGTGAAATGAGCAAAGCCAGGAGATCATTATGTACTTTAACAACGATACTGTATGAGGATGTATTCTGATGGAAGTGGATTTCTTCAACAAAGAGAAGATCTAACTCAGTTTCAATTGATTAGTGATGGACAGAAGCAGCTACACCCAAAGAAAGAATGCTGGGAAATGAATATAAACTGCTTGCATTTTTGTTTTTCTTCCCGGGTTATTTATACCTTCTGAATCCAATTCTTCCTGTGCAACAAGAGAACTGTTCGGTTCTGCACACATATATTGTATCTAGGATATACTGTGACATATTTAACATGTATAGGACTGCCTGCCATCTGAGGGAGGGGAAAAATCGGAAGAGAAGTGAGTGCAAGGGATAATGTTGTAAAAAATTATCCTGGCATGGGCTCTGTCAATAAAAAGTTATAATTATAAAAAAAAAAAAAAAAAAAAAAAAAGGAAAGGAAAAAAAAAAAGAAATTTACCCACTTACTCCACCATCTTCCCAGAATCTGGGAGTACTCAATTGATCACACTTTGCTGCAGGAAAATCACTTTGGTGGCTGAGGAGAAGGGGATTGGAATGGGGAAATAATCTGAGGCAGGAATGTAAAGGTCTGAAACTCTGAGTTGATGCACTGAGGTCGGACAACTGAGCACTTAAGGCTAACTACCGACTGGACAATACTCTATTAGCATGTGCTTGGAAAATGGCCCTTCCCACTATTCTGTGTTGGTTCAATCTTTTGGTATATACAGAGAATTGTGGGAAGGATTAGAGGCTGGAGCAAGACAAGCCAGAGTCACTTTGGAGGTGGAGGTGGAAAAGGAAGATTCGGAGATCTGTGTCCATTCCCTTCACTTCTACCCCTAAAGAACAAGAATAAAGACGAAGGACTTTTGCTTATCCTGACTCCGGCTGATCCTAAGGTATCCAGGGTGCTAACTCGGTCTTAACATTTGGTGCCCAACACATGGACCAAGGATTCTAACTTCACTGAAGAAGTCTCTGGTGACCAGGAAATAGGGTGAGTATTTTAACAGACAAACAGGGAACTTACTTTGTCAAGGGCTAAACTAGTAACCTTTTCTAACTCAAATGGGGCAGATATTGGGAAAAGATTCTCCCCAATCCCAAGCCCCACCCCCTACCCCGCCCCAACGGGGCACTACAGAAAGCATACTTAAGTTGATGCAGGGACAAGGTAACTTGTAACTTGGGAGCAGATCGCTAGACTCTTGGGTACATTAGAATGCATGTCCCCTTGGTTCTTAAAGGAAGAAGATACAGGGCTAGATAATTGGAAACTAGTAGAAGCTCAATTATGTGAATACTACAGTGATAAAGGTCCTCATTCAATTTCCAAGGAAACATTCTATATATACAATATAATACAATTGGCCTTAAAGAATCCTGCAAGTTATAGAAAAAAGAAAAGCTTTAAGAACAGCCAGATGAGGAAGTGTGAGGAAAAAGAGGAAGACAAAATATAGATTAATGGCAATATCATCAGAGGGCATGAGGAGTTAAGTTAGGTTCAAGGGCATGGTGATTCTTGCTCTCACAAGGCAGCTTCAACCCTGCCTACAGAGTAGATTATTGACATGCCCCCATCAACTCCACCTTCCAGGATGAGGGAGAAGGAGTAGTGGGAGGGGCAGTGACACCATCAGCACCTCCCCACCAGCAATCACCCCCTCCTATGACTAGATTATAAAAGGTACTACTTAAAGCCACAGAAGAAGGGCAGGATTTAGCTGATTTGAAAATAGGAATGTATCCTGTGATTCAACAGTTAAACTCTTCAGGTCAAGAAAGTAGAAGATATGTTCCTTTTGATATAGAAATCCTCAAAGACCTGAAAAAGGCTTGCATTCTTTATGGGGCTACATCAGCTTATGTTAAGATGTTATTTCAGAATTTGGCTTATGAAGTCTTAATCCCTAGGGACTGTAAATCTATAGCAAGGACATGCTTAGAACCTAGACAAAACTTGTTATGGCTTTCTGAATATAGTGAGCTCTGTAGGATGCAAGCCCAACAAAATAGTCATAGTGGAGTTAATCCTCCAATCACCTGTGACCAACTAACAGGTGTAGGTTCTTATGCAAAAAGTTCAGTACAGGTTAATTACCCTTTAGCAGCACATGAGCAAATTGCTGCTGCTGTTATCAAAGCATGGGCTTTTCTCCCCAGTAAAAATGACAAGGGAGAGGCCTTCACAAAAATAGCACAAGGGCCAAATTAACCCTTTGCTGATTTTGTGGGACATTTGCAGACAGCTGCCATACGAACTAATGGTGAAAATGCAGTAACAGAAATTATGATAAGGCAACTTGCTAAAGAAAATGCTAATGATGTTTGTAGAAGAATTACACTGAGACTACACAAAGATGCTCCTTTAGAGGAGGTCATAAGACACTGTGCCACAGTGGGCACAAATATCTTTTATAGCCAGGCTATGATGCAGACTTCCCAAGATCCAAACATAGGAAGACAGGGTCCCTTTTGGCAAGGGACTTACAGAGAGATTTGTCAATGCTTTCAATGTGGTAAAGTAGGACATCTGAAAGCTCAATGTTGGCTTAGAGACAGAGTGAGAAAACAGGGTGAGAGAACAAGATCCAATACCCCATGTCCAAAATGCAACAGAGGCTTCCATTGGGCATCAGAATGTAGACTGATTCAGGGAAATGGAATGAGGGGCCCAGCCCGAGGGCCTAAGACAAAAAATACTTGGGGTATGATGGCAGCCGATGCTATACCCAGAGAGTGCCTAGAAGTTCAGTACCCAGACATGACCAATCAGCCAAGAAGAAACCTGATGGGAGAAAGAGATTATACAATTAGTCAGACAGGAAGCAACCTGATGGGAGAAAGGGAGTACAATCGGGGAGAATAGAGTTGCATGCAGCTGGGACAACTGAGATACCCCCTTGGAGAAGTGAAATCTGTTCTTCTCCAGCCTATGGATTCCTTGCCTCCAGGCACAGTAGGCTTGACCATTTCACCCCCTGAGAGTACTTACAAAACAGTGTCCATTCATACACTGATGTGGGAAACTGGGGAATGTATAGATAATATCCCAGTCACTAATACAGGTAGACAATGTGTGATTTATCAACCAGGAGAAGTAGTAGCATCAGGTTTACTCATATAGACTCCTAAGAGGCAATCTGGTGATAGTTGCCCAGATTCTGATGCCAAGCAACAAAATCCAGGAATATACTGGACAGCAGCTGTGACAGCTGACCGACCTATGCTTCTGATCTATATAAATGGCCTACCATTAAAAGGATTGGGAGACACTGGTGCAGATCATACAGTAGGATCAATAGCAGCTGAAGTTAGTGTTACCCCTTTGAGATGGACTTTTGAAGTGAAACAGGAGTTTTTACTCCTTTTATAGTTGAAAAAATCCCCATCCATCTGTGGGGAAGGGACATTTTACAACAATTAGGATTACAAATGAGTACTTAGGTTTTTTTAGGCAGGGCTGCTGTTGAAGGCCTGCCAACACTTTCACCTGTTCCTATGCAATGGAAAACTGATACACCAGTGTGGATAGAACAGTGACCCTTAGCTAGCTATAAAATTCAGGCCTTATTAGATATAGCACTGGAGCAACTTGACCAAGGACATTTACAACCTTCTCTAAGTCCTTGGAATTCCCCAGTATTTGTTGTAAGAAAGAAATCTGGAAAATGGAGGATGTTGATTGATTTAAGAAAGATAAATGAACAGATGGAAACTATGGGAACTCTTCAGCCTGGACTTCCATCTCCTACTCAATTGCCTAGAGAATGGCCTCTTTGGGTTATAGACATTAAGGATTGTTTCTATTCTATCCCTTTAGATAAGGAGGATATGAAACAATTTGCCTTTACAATGCCTAGCGTTAACTTAGCTGAGCCTTATAAAAGATATGAATGGACAGTTTTGCACAGGGAATGAAAAACAGCCCTACTATATGTCAAATGTATGTTGCTGCTGCTCTTACACCAGTAATAAAAGCATTTCCAAAAGTTATGCTATTACATTATATGGATGATATATTGGATGTGCACCTGAGGAACAAATGTTAGAAGCATGTCTACAAAAGACCATAGAAACACTAAGGAACTACAAATTGCACATAGCTCCATAAAAAATTCAAAGACATGCTCCTTTTCAATATTTAGGATATGAAGTATACCTTAAGGTGCTTACAGTACAAAAACTTTCCTTAAGAACAGAGAAGCTAAGCACTTTAAATGACTTTCAGAAATTGATAGGAGATATCCAATGTAAGTGTTCAGTGTTAGGCTTGACTACCTATCAATTGCAACCATTATATGACATTTTAAGGGGACAGTGCTTTAAACTCACCACACCAGCTTACAAGAGGCTTTGAGAGAAGTTGAACTGGATTTATCCAATATGGTTGAAAGAGTTACTCAAAAACCTTTGGAAATATCAGTTTTTCTACACAAGAGGCACCCATAGCAGTCCTTCATCAAGGAGACAGTGAGACAGAATAGGTGAACCTCCCAGTACAACCAGAACAAAGCCTTACTCCTTATCCAGTGCTTGTGACTAGAATTTTATTAAAGGCCATTAAACAAGCAGTACAATTATCTGGGATAAGACCTGACAAGATATACTAATGCACAAATTAATGTATGCTGTGAAACCATCCCAGAGTGGCGAATTTTACTGGCCACAGCTTCAAATTTTACACACGAGTCTAACCAGACTTTTACATAACTGGCAATGGATTCTTGAAGAAAAAGTTTCTAAAGTTCCTCTTAAAGGACCAACTATCTTTAAAGATGCATCAAAACATAATATTTATGCTGTATACTCTTGTGACTTAACTATAAAGTAGTCAGATGTCCTTTTCAGTCTACTCAGCAGAATGAATTGTATGCAATCATTCTAGCTCTTACTTATTATCCAGGAGATATAAATATAATATCTGATTTGGCCTATTCAGTAGGTGCGGTACAAAGAATTGCCACAGCCTAAATAAAATTTATAGCCCTAATATATATCAGCTCTTTAAGGAACTTCTAGAGCAAGTGAGAAAACATCTAGTAAGATTTATATCTTGCATGTCCATTCTCATAGTGGACTTCCAGGTCCTATTTTTGATGGTAATTCAAAGGTAGATAGACTTCTCACCATGTTGGCCAATGCTCCTTTATTTCAAGAAGCCCAAGAATCTCATTTTAAATATCATCAGGCTGCTTGAGCTTTACATTTACAATTTGGAATAACAAGAGAGGAAGCTAGGAGCATAGTAAAAGCCTATACAGCTTGCCTTCCTTTCCAAACTCCTACACTGCCTTCAAGGAAGAACTCTTGTGGTTTGAGACACAGTGAAATTTGGCAAATGGATGTGACCCATTATAAATCTTTTGATTGTCTGTCTTTTATCCATGTTGTGGTAGACACCTTTTCAGGATTCACTTTTGCAATACCAGCAACAAAAGAGACAGCCCGAGTGGTCACTGAATTCCTTTTACAAGCTTTTGCAGTTATGGGTGTGACACAAGCAATAAAAAGAGATAATGGATCTGCATATACTTCTAAACATTTTGCACACTTTTGTGCACAGTATAAGATTTTACACACCACTGGCATATCCTTTAATCCTCAAGGACAGGCAATAGTAGAGAAGAGAAACAGAGACATTAAGACATTCCTCCAAAAACAAAAGAAAGGGGGAGCCACAGGTAACCCTAGAGAACTTCTAAATCTAGCCCTTTATACTATGAACTTCTTGATTTTTGACAAAGATGCACTGGCTCCAGCAGACAGGTTTTATAACCCACCGGAAGGGCAGTGTCCGGTGCGAGCAGCTCCACTATCTTTAGATAATTGCCAGGAGAGACCCAGAAAGTGGTAAATGGAAGGGACCAGATAGATTAACTGCTTGGGGGAGAGGGTTTGCTTGTATCTCCACAGATGGAGAAGGAATCAGATGGGTGCCAATGAACCATATTCATCTTGTCCATCGGAGAGAGACAGAGCAGACCCTTGAAACGAAGGAGAAGACCCAAGAAACATTGGATGGTTCCATTGCTGACTGTGCCCACCACTGAAAGTGGTGGCAGTTATGGCATTTGACTTATGGACAAGGAAAATTGTTGGACTTCAAAACCCTCAGGAATCATTGGAATCCCTAAGACATGAAAAGATTGTTGTAGGACTTCAAAACCCTCAGGAATCATTGGGTTCTCTGAGACATGATAAGATTGTTGTAGGACTTGAAAGCCCTCAGGAATCACTGGAATCCCTGAGACATGATAAGACTGTTGCAAGGCTTCAAAAACTTCAAAAATGGACAGTAGATTGGTTTTGGACTATCTCTTGGCTGCTGAAGAAGGCGTATGTGTGACTGTTGTTTACATACCCTCCTTCTAGAACTTCTGGAAATCTTTTACAACACCATGTTGATTCATATTCTTTGTTATATCACTACTTGCATGTACAATTCATGTTTGTTACATCACATCGAATCTGCACTGGCTGTGGGGAGAATCATCACTAATAGCCTGTACATTATTGCTATGTGCTTGTGTAATACCTCCCATGCTGATGGGTTTGTGCATAAATGTTTCTAATAAGACCCTTCAAAAAAAAAAAAGACCCTTCAGCCCAGAAACCTGCTAGCAATCCCCACTTCCCTTTGGTGTTTTTCATCTCCCTTCCTGAGATGTCAGGGAGGGTGTGATCATTTCTTTTTTAGTACTTTCACCTCCTTCCTAAGAAGTCGGGGGGCGGAGGGAGGGGTAGTGATCACCTCCTTTTCGATGTTTTCACCTCCTTTCCTGAGAAGTCAGGGAGGACATGATCACCTCCTTTTTGGGGTTCTCACCTCCCTGAGAAGTCAGGGAGAGACCTGTGTTCTAAAACAAAAGAAAGTAGGAGATGTAAAGGGCTGAACCTCTGAGTTGATGCACTGAGATCGGACAACTGAGCACTTAAGGCTAATTACTGATTGGACAATATTAGCATATGCTTGGAAAATGGCCCTTCCAACTATTCTATGCTGGTTCAATCTTTTGGTGAATACAAAGAATTGTGGGAAGGATTAGGGGGTGAAGTAAGACAAGCCAGAGTCACTTTGGAGGTGGAGGTGGAAAAGGAAGGTTGCGGAGATCCTGTGTCCATTCCCTTCATTTCTATCCCTAAAGACCAAGGGTAAAGACCAAGGACTTTTGCTTATCCTGACTCTGGCTGATCCTAAGGTATCCAGGGTGCTAACTCGGTCTTCACATAGGCAGACCCACCATCAGTTATTGCAATAGTCCAGGACTGAGGTCATGAGCACCTGCACTAGTGGTCATGATGTTGGAGAAGAGAAGAGAGATGTATTGGAGAGATATTACAGAGGTTTCCTGTTACCTTCAAGATCAAATATGAAAGCCTATTTAACCCATAAAGTCCTTCACAATATGTCCCACCCTCCCAGGCTTCATTATTTTACTCCCCTTGACATACTTTATTTATGCATACTGATGTAAATTGTGTCCCCTTTAATCTTGGGGGGAGGGTCTGATGTAAACTGTGTTCCCTTTGGGGAGAAGGGTGCTCCTGATTCACAAACCCTCCTGGCCTCTGGGAGGGCACACTCTTCCCAGATAACTCCTAAAATAAGTAATCTCATTCAATTTTGAATTGAATTGAATTGAAAATCAGTCTCACAGATTCATCGCGAGATTGGCCCTCTGCTGGGAACCAAAGACCAAAGAAGCTCCAGACCTTAAAAGGCTAATAAAGACAACTGAACCGCAAAGCTTTGCTAAATGCCTTTCTGGACTTAGTTCACTGATGAAGAAATTTTCTTCTCAGTGTAAACCTATCTTTGCAATAGTCCTGACAGGACCTTGCCCACTAAGAAAGCTATCTTCTTAGCATACTATTTTCTTAGCATAAATAAACCCATTCTATGCCACAAATCTCACGCCTGTATTTCATGGGGTTTGCAAATTCTTCACTGGCCAAAGGGGATCCTATTGCTCTCTCACCCTCAATTCTCACACCTCATCAATACTTTATATAGTTCTGGCCTGCTTTGCTATTCTTCAAACACCAAACTTTTCACTACCTTTCCTCCATGCCTGGAATACTTTCTATCCTCAGCTCTGCTACCTGGCTTCCCTGGCTTTCTTAAGACAGTTTACATGGCATCCTTTACAAGGGACCTTTCCTAATCATTCCCTTTTCCCTTTTCTCAATGCCTTCCCTCTGAGATGGCTTTCCATTTACACTTGAATGTGCAATTTTTTTTATTATACTTTTTTATTTACAAGATATTTTTCAGCAATGACCCTTGCAAACCCTTCTGTTCCAATCTTTTCTCTCCTTCCTCTCCGCTCCCCTCCCCCAGATGGCAGATAGACCAATACATGTTAAATATGTTAAAGTATATGTTAAATACATTATATGTATACATATCCATTTAGTTATTTTACTGCACAAGAAAAATCAGACTTAGACATAAGTTAAAAATTACCTGAGAAGGAAAACAAAAATGCCAGAGGACAAAAACAGAGGGAGTGGAAATGCTATGTTGTGGTTCATACTCATTTCTCAGAGTTCTTTTGCTGGTGTAGCTGGTTCTCTTCATTAGTGAACAAATAGAACTGATGTGATTCATCTCATTGTTGAAGAGAGCCGTGTCCATCAGAATTGATCATCATATTGTATTGTTGAAGTATATAATAACCTCCTGGTCCTGCTCATTTCACTCAGCATCAGTTCATGCAGGTCTCTCCAGGCCTTTTTGAAATCATCCTGCTGGTCATTTAATGTGCAATTTTTGACATTTTCTTCTGTATTAAAATATGAGCTCCTTGAGGGTGGGAACCTAATTTTGCCTTAAATAGTACTGATAGAACTTAACACATGCTTGGCACATATTAAGCACTTAATAAATGCTTATTGTCTTATTGAGGAGTATATCACATGGAATTCAAGCACTAATACTCCACTCGTTTATCTTCAGCAAATGTGTCTGCTTCCCTATGATTGGTTTATTGACTATTCAAGAGGATGCACTTTGGCCAGGGGAATCACCATTTTATGGAGTATAAGAATATGCTATAAAACATCTTATCCCTTTTCTTAAAAAAATAAATTTTTTGTTATTTTGGTTTTTGCATCACCTTCATTTCTGAATATTTTCCATTCCTATTATAACAAAGTCATAACAAAGATCAAGAAGGACAAAAATCACTTCAGCCAAACCAATCAAAATATCAGCTTTGTCTGGTAGTATTTGAATTATTACACGCTTACAATCCTTCAGCTCACAAAGAGATAATAAAGGCATATGTTTCTCAACTTTTCTCCAAGGCTAGGGTTGTATTTCATAATTCCATGAGCTTTTTTTTTTTTACTTTTTAAAAAAATTATTTTCTTTTTGTGCTTATACATGTACACTATTTTTTTAAAAATACACACTTTATGAATAATGTTGGGAGAGAAAAATCAGAACAAAAGGGAAAAACCACAAGAGAAAAAAGAACAGAAGAAAAAAAAGTGAACATGTGTTGATTTCTATTCATTCTCCACAGTTCTCTCTTTCTCTCTCTGGATACAGATGGCATTTTCTATTCAAAGTTTATTGGGATTGCCTTGGATCACTGAACTGCTGAGATGAACCAAGTCTTTCATAGTTGATCATGGAACAATCTTGCTGTTACTGTGTGCATTGAATTCCTAGTTCTATTTGTTTCACTCAGCATTACTTCATATACATTTTTGCAAGCCTTTCTAAAATCAGCTTGTTCATCATTTTTTATAAAACAATAATATTCCATTACTTTCATGTAATGACCATAATTTATTCAGCCATTCATCAACTGATGGGCATCTACTAATTTTCTAATTCTTTGCCACCATAAAAAGAGCTATTACAAACATTTTTGTATATATGGGTCCTTTCCCTTCCTTTATGATTTCCTTGTAATAGAGGCTCCAGCTCTGCTGGATCAAAGGGTATGCCATGAGCTTTAGTTTTATTTTTTGTTTTATTTACATTGTCGCAATCATTGTATTAATTGATTTCCTGGTTCTGCTTATTTCTCTAGTAACAAATTCATATAAGTCTTCCCATACTTCTCTACATTTTACATACTCGCTGTCCCTTATAGCATTGTAACATTTCATTAACCACACTCTTTTGCCAGTCCCTAATTGATAGACATCTACTTTACTTCTAGCTCTTTGCTAGCACAGAAAGAACTGTTTTGAATTACTTTTTTCCCTTTTGACTGCACTGAGAAAGATACCTAGCAAATGGACCTCTGAGTCAAAAATTATGGTATTTTAGTAACTTTTAAAAATCATAATTTCAATTGCTTTCCAGAAATGTTAGACTAATTCATAACTCTATCTAGAGTGTGTTAGTATGCTTGTCTTTCCATAGCTCTTTCAGTTTTGATTATTGTGAAACCTTAGTATTTTTTCCATGGTCTTTTTATGCATTTTTCTCTCCCTTGAACTTCCAGAATAAAGTACAACAAGGAGGGTGCTTTCAGAGGAATACCTTTAAGAAGGGATTTCTGAAACTCCAGTTCTTTTATGCTTTCTGCCTTTCTGATTCCTTTTTTATATCAGAGTTCTTTGATACCAAGAATGGATCATTTCTAGCCTTGGAGTTTATCTTGTGGGTAAAGTATTTTCAGGCTCTTAATCTATGTGTCTAAGTTTGAGAGTTGGGCACTGGTCATCTAATGGGAAATTTCTTTTATACTGTGAAATTTGGACAAGAAAGAAAACTAAAGGAAGAGACTGTACGCCAAGGGAAGAGGAGATCTCAGACCCATAATGAGGCTTCCACAGACTCACACAGGGGTACTTCAATGGTGACAAGAGCCAACTGGGAATTTTGTTACCCACCACTCAGTCCTGGATCACAAGTTCAGGGCAGAGTGAAAGGGAGACCTTCAAAATGGGATAATAATTTCTCAGCAGCAAAACCCTGAATGATATGAGGCGGGGTGAGGAGGGCAGCGGGGAGGAAGAGGAAATTCAGAAACCAGCTGCAAAGCAGAATGAGGAGAAAACTCCAGACTAGTTCTGTTACTCTGAACCAGCAAAGCTCTTCATTTGACTGATAAAGCTCACTTTATGCTTACTCAAGACCCAAACCTAGGTCAGGAACTTGCAGAGCTCAGACCAGGTGAACAGACATCAGACTTTGCCCTGAAGCAGTAAAAGCCTGCCCCTAAGATTCTAGAATAATACAATATTCAATAAAGCAGCAACAAGACCCATCCAGACCTTCCCTCCAATAGAGTCCAGTCTTAATGTTAAGTCCCTGGAAGAAAGGGGTTAAAAACAGCAACACTGAATTGAGGCAATTCACTCCAGACACACTGCAGACACAAAGAAGGAAATGATTCTAAAACTTCTACAAGCCTTGCCCCAGAGTAAAACATAGTTTTGGGATGAACTCAACTAGAATATTTGGAAGAGATGAAGCAAGAGTTAAAAACTTTTTATAAATAGAATGAAAGAATTTAAAGAAAAAATTGGAAAAGAAATGGGAGCCATGAAAGAAAGAATTGAAAAATCTTGTCCCAAAAGGTATAAAACCTTGCTCAAACAACAAAAACTACAATGGATAAAACAGAAGCCAGAGACTTTATACAATAATAAGAAATATTAAAACAAAACCAAAAAACAAAAATGTAAAGTAAAAAAAAAAAGAAAGAAAGAAAGAAAAGAAAATGTAAAGTATCTCAGAGCACAACTGACCTAGAAACAGAGCAAGGAGAAAAATTTAAGAATCACTGAACTATCTCAATGGCATGACTAAAATAAGAGCCTAGATATCATTTTTCAAGGAACTTTAAAGAGAAACTGCCCAGATCTCTTAAAGCCAGAGAGCAGAGTGGAAACAGAATATACTTATCACCTCCTGAAAGAACCTCCCCAATTCTTACTTTCCCAGGAAAGTTAGAGCCAAAATCCACAGCTTCCAGATCAAAGAAAAAATATAGCAAGGAGTCAGAAGCAAAGAATTTAGAATTTAGTTACCAAGGAGCTATAGTCAAGATCACACATTATTTAGTAGCCTACCACTATAAAAGATAACAGAACATGAAATATGATATTCCAGAAAGTAAAGGATATGCACTTACAACCGAGAATAGTTTACCCTCAAAAACTAAGTATAACTCTTTGGTGCAAAAAAAAAAAAAAAATGGGTCTTTAATGACCCATTCCTGATAAAACACAGGAGTTAAAAGACATATGAAAGTATAAACACAACTGAACAATCATAAGAGATTAAAAATGAATAAACTGTTTACTTTAAATATGAGAAGAGGTTGCACCCATCTAAACCTTATTATCATCAAAGTTTACAAAGGAAGTCTAATTATGCAATACCTAAGAGTGCATCCATTACATTTTGATGATCCTACGAATGAAAAGAGAGGGAGGGAGATTTCTGGGGTTGGGAGGAGGGAAGGGAAAGGAAGGTTAGAGAAAATAATATCACATAATCAGAGTATGTAGATAAGGAAAGGGGGATGGAGGGAGTGGTTGGCACTTGAATTTCACTCTGAACTAACTGGTCAACAGAAGGGAGAACATATATCTATACCCATAGAGCTAGGTACAGAAATACTTTTCACTCAATAGGGAGATAGAAGGAAAGAGAAGGGGGAATTAGAAAGAGAAGAGATTAAGGAAAGTTTTAATTATAAACAAAATAAACTCATGATGTACAAAAATTTTATACCTCTTTTTGAGAGGGTAAAAAATGGGAATCTCAAGTAGGGACTCATCATGTTATGCCACATTTCCTTTAATTTTTCTGCCTCACTTTCCCTAAACTGTTCTGCCTCAGTTTCCCTGAATTGTTCTGCCTCAGTTTCTCTAAATTGTTTTGCCTCAGTCCCCCTGATTGAACCTCCCCCCACTTCTTGACCATTAGAACTGATATAGATTAGGGTTGGGAGCTCTGACCATTAGCATTCCATTGGCTCATCTCAGATACCTAGCTGGCACCCTTTATCTCTCCTTCCAGACTTCCTGTCTCTAGCCTGACTACCTACTTCACTCCCTATTTATAGGGATTTATGATCCTTCCCGTCAGAACCAGATTTATGGTCTGTTCCTGGAAATTCCTGCTCACCAGTGCTCTACTCTTCTCCCCACCCCCTGCCTTTGTTTCCCTTTGTTGCCTTTGTTTAGAGTCTATAAAAATTCTCTGGAATTCTTCACTTGACACTGAATGCTTTGAGACTCAAATCCCATTCAGTCTGCTGGGGTCAACATGGATCCTGTTTTGCCCTGAAACAATGTCTCCCTCTCAAATAAAATATTAAAAACTCTTTAATCTCTATCTTGCCAGTTTCTCTGGCATTACAATCATTTGGATAATGGGTGAACAAGTTATAATATATAAATGTGACGGAAGACTATTATACTGCAAAAAATGACAAAGGAAATGGTTTCAGAGAAACCTGGGAAGACTTGTATGAAGTGATGCAGAGTAAAGTAAGCAGAGCCAGGAGAATAAATTTTAAAAATAAATAACTTTGAAAGAATTAGAAATTCTGATCAGCATAATGGACAATGATTCCAGAGAACTAATGATTAAAACATGTTGTTTACCTTTTCATAGGGAAGTGAAGAACTCAAGAATGTAGAATAAGATTTTTTTTTTTAAATATGTGTAGTGTTCCTGTTTGGTTTTCTGGAGGTCTTGGAGCAGGCTTCGTTTCAGCAAAGTAATCACCATGAAAATAGCTAGGTGTTAAAGTCCAAATTCTTTATTTTCTCCTTTCCTGGGGCTGGGCAGCTTTCTGGAGAGCCTTCAGACAGGTCTTGATCTCAGTGCAGGAAGTGCAGGAGGCCAACCACATAGTGGTGTGAGATGAAAGGCTTGTGCTTCAGTCTCTAAGCCACCACAAAGGTAGACGATAGAATGAATCTGTTTCTCAGTCCTACCCTGGCTGAGTTTGTCCCAGCTTTATATGCTCTATTTTAATTACATGGTAGGTATTAATCTTGTAGAACTATATTAAGTACTATTGGAGAAATTAGAATCAAAACATTAAGTACTACCAAAACACTAAATGCTATCAAAATATTAAAATGCTACCAAAACACTAAATCTACCAAAACATACATTATCTAAATTAACAGAATGCCAAATTAAGATTATTCAATCTCAAAAAAAAAAGAGGTTTTTTTGATTCAATTGTAAAGGAACTACTAAAGAGGGTTGGAGGTAAGGGGGACAAGAGAACCCTGTGGTCCAGATGAATTTCAAGAAGAATTCTATTGTACTTTTAAAAGACAATACCTATGCTACACAAATATTCCCAACAATTGTTTTTTAAAAGCACTCTATTAAATTTCTTTCAAGAGACAAAAGAGAAATACAAATCAATAATATTGTTATTTTGTTGCTGTCCAATGCTTATCATCCCATTTGGGGTTTTCTTGGCAAATTTATTGGAATTGTCATTTCCTTCTCCAGCTTATTTTACAAATGAAGAAACTGAGGTAAACAGAGTTAAATGACTTGCCCAGGTTCATACAACTAGTAAGTTTCTGAGGCCAGATTTGAATTCAGCAAGATAAGTTTTCATAACTTCAGACCTGATACTTTATTCACTATGCTATCAACCTGCCTACAATAATATTAGTGAATATAAATTTAAAGGCTTTAAATAGAATTCTGGTAAAAATGACTACAACAATCAATCTAAAAAAATCACTAGATTCCAAGAAGGGAAACAAGGATGATTCAATTTAATAATATTTTAAAAGGAAAAATCCCTTCCAATACATGATTATATCACTAGATCCAGAAAAAAGCTCATAACAAAGTGCGACATCCATTTATATTAAACCTTTATGATGTTTAAGCATATAAAAAAATTTAAAATATGATAAATTATTTATCTAAAATTAATGTGGTCCCTCCTATAAGCTTCTATGGATCAGTGACATAACACCCTGGGAGAGAAGACTGTCTTTTGGAGCTACATTGGATTTGGTTACAGAGAAGATGACATCTAGCTTTAGCAAGAATGGAGCATTAGGAGAAGCTTAGCTGGGAAACAGCAAGACCAGATGGAAATAGGGAAAATAACCCAGAGATTACACTGGTAGGCATATATCCTGGAAAGTCATTGACAAAAAGAAAGGTTTCACATATGCAAAAATATTTATATATTTTGTGGTAGCAAAGAACTGGAAACAAAGTAGATGCTCATCAATTGGGCAATAGACCATCAAATTGTATTATATGAATGCCATAGAATATTAGTAAGTTATTTCTTACAACAAATTGTTTCAACAAATATAATGAATATAGAGGATTAAAAAATTATACAAACTGATGCAAGATAATTAGAATTAGGAAAACAATATACATGATTACAACATTGTGTATGAAAAACAAAAACAAAATGATTGAAATTAAATGTTTCAAACTGATAAAGATCAAGCTTGGCTCCAAAGAAGATATTTGAGAATAAACCTTCCTCTGCTCCTTTGCAAAAGTAGGGATCTGTGAATGTGGAATGTTGAATATAACGTGAGAGTTTTCCAATGTCTTGATTGGTTTTGCTAAACACAAGTGTTTATAAGGAATAAAGCTAGTTTTATAAAATGAAGATCATAATAGGATGACAGAACATGCTTAGAAATGGGTACCAGTCCACAGGACAGGAACAGACAATTTTCAGATGAAGAAATTAAAGCCATCTAAAGTCATATGAAAAAAATGCTCCAAATCATTATTGATCAGAGAAATGCAAATTAAAACAACTCTGAAGTATCACCTTATATCTATCAGATTAACTAAGATAACAGGAAAAGATAATAATAAATGTTGGAGGGCATGTGGGAAAACTGGGACACTAATGCATTGTGGGTTTTTATTTTTTATTTTTTATTTTTAGTCAATTTAACCTTTTTTTAAAAAATAACTTTTTATTGACAGAACCCATGCCAGGGTAATTTTTTACAGCATTATCTCTTGCATTCACTTCTGTTCCAATTTTTCCCCTCCCTCCCTCCACCCCCTCCCCCAGATGGCAAGCAGTCCTTTACATGTTAAATATGTCACAATATATCCTAGATACAATATATGTGTGCAGAACCAAACAGTTTTCTTGTTGCACAGAGAGAATTGGATTCAGAAGGCATAAATAACCTGGGAAGAAAAACAAAAATGCAAGCAGTTTATATTCATTTCCCAATGTCCTTTTTTTGGGTGTAGCTGCTTCTGTCCATCTTTGATCAATTGGAACTGAATTAGCTCTCTTTATCGAAGAGATCCACTTCCATCAGAATACATCCTCAAACAGTATCGTTGCTGAGGTATATAATGATCTCCTGGTTCTGCTCATTTCACTCAGCATCAGTTCATGTAAGTCTCGCCAGTCCTCTCTGTATTCATCCTGCTGGTCATTTCTTACAGAACAATAATATTCCATAACATTCATATACCACAATTAACTCAGCCATTCTCCAATTGATGGGCATCCATTCATTTTCCAGCTTCTAGCCACTACAAACAGGGCTGCAACAAACATTTTGGCACATACAGGTCCCTTTCCCTTCTTTAGTATCCCTTGGGGGTATAAGCCCAGTAGAAATACTGATGGATCAAAGGGTATGCACAGTTTGATAACTTTTTAAACATAGTTCCAAATTGCTCTCCAGAATGGCTGGATGACACTAATGCATTGTTGGTGGAGTTGTCAACTGATCCAACCATTCTGGTGAGTAGTGAACTATGCCCCAAAGGTTATAACACTGTGCATACTTTTTGATTCAGCAGTATCTCTATTGGGCCTGTATCCCAAAGAGATCATAAAAGAAGGAAAAGGACCTACATGTGCTAAAATGTTTGTAGTAGCTCTTTTTGTAATGGCAAGGAATTAGAAATTAAGGGCATTAATAATTGTGGAAATATATATAGAAAAATTGCACATGTTTAAAACATATTGGATTACTTGTCATCTAGGGGAGGGGGTGGGAGAAAGGCGTAAAAATTTGGAAACAAGATTTTGCAAGGGTTAATAATTGAAAATTTATCCATACATATGTTTTGAAAATAAAAAGCTTTAATTTAAAAAAAATTGAGTGCAAGCTCATCAGTTGGAGAATGGCTGAATAAATTATGGTATATGAATGTAATGGATTATTATATTCTATAAGAAATGATGAGCAGGCTGATATCAGAAAAGCCAGAAAAGACTTACATAAACTGATACTGAGTGAAGGGAGCAAAACCAGGAGAACACTGTATATAGTAACAGCAAGATTATATAATGATCAACTGTGATGGAATTGGCTCTTCTCAGCAATACAGTGAACCTAGAAAATTCCAATAGATTTGGAATGGAAAGTGCCATCTGCCTCCAGAGAGAGAAATATGGAGACTGAATGTGGATCAAAACATACTATTTTCACCTTTGTTTGTTGGCTTGCTTGCTTTTTCTTGTAATTTTTTTCCCTTTTGGTCTGATTGTTCTTGCACAAAATGAGATATATGGAAATGTGTTTAAAATGATTACACATGTTTAACATATGTCAGATTGCTTGCCATCTTGGGGAGGAGGGAAATTAAGGAAGGGAAGAAGAAAAATTTGGAACACAGTCTTACAAAAATGAATGTTGAGACCAGCAGGATGATTTCAGAAAGGCCTGGAGAGACTTACATGAATTGATGCTAAGTGAAGTAAGTAGATCCAGGATGAACATGACAACAAGAAGATTATGCAATGATCAATTCTGACAGACATGGCTCTTTTCAAAAGCAAGATGATTCAGGCTAATTCCAATAGATTTGTGATGGAGAGAGCCATCTGCACCCAGAGAGAAGATTGTGGGGAATGAGTGTGGATCACATGATAGTATTTTCATCTTTTTTATTTTTGTTTGCTTGCATTTTGTTTTCTTTCTCATTTTCCCCCTTTTTTTTTGATCTGATTTTTTCTTGTGCAGCATGATAAATGTGGAAATATGTATAGAAGAAATGCACATATTTAACTTGGATTATTTGTTTTCTTAGGGGAGGGGATGGGAGGAAGAAAGGGAGAAAAATTTTTCATGTAAGGTTCTGCAAGGCTAAAAGTTGAAAACTATCTTTACATGTATTTGGAAAAATGAAATACAACTGAGCAAATAATTTAAAAAACCAAAAGACTATGAGTTCCTTAAGAACAAAGAAAGAGAAGAAAAAAGAAGTGGGTACTGGTCATACCCAGGCAAAGAAATGAAAATCAGAAATATTTCACTTTGCGATTAGAAATCATAGATTAGAGCAGTCTATGCTTCTTTGACAACCACCCTCCCCTTTTATATGGTCTTACTTTCTCTATATCCTGGAGGTGGAAGAAGGGGCTGGAAATCTGTATCTCTATATCTCTTGACTGTTTTTCAAACTGCTACATCAGCTCCCACTCTGTGTGGGCCAAAGGTGTCAAACACACAGCCAGTAATACTCCAAGTATAGCATTCACCAGAATAAAATGCAACTGGAAAATAATAAGCAAAATAAATAAAAACACAATTTTGTTGTTTAGTTGTTTTTCAGTCATGCCCAAGTGTTTGTGACCCCTTTGGGGATTTTCCTGACAAGAAATTGGAGAGATTTGCCAATTCCTTTTCCAGCTCTTTTACAGATGAGGAAACTGAGGCAAACAAGGTTAAGTGACTTGCTCAGGGTCACACAGCTAGTGAATGTCTGAGGCAAGATTTAAATTCATATCTTCCTGATTCCAGATCCTGTTTTCTATCCACTAGGCCATTTATCTGCCCCCCAAAGACAATAGAACATGGATAATGTTACTATGCTGGTTTTCTAAGTGAATGTGAGACTGCACATTTTAGTGGCACCCCCACCCCACCCTTGCCCTGCTCTATATTCTCTATGAATTTTGCATCTTGATAATCCCTGGGAGGGTAGTGGTTAGTGTTATATGCACCTTCTCTCTGAAAGATGAGTCTTCTTCTTCTTCCTCCTTTTTTTTCTCTGTCTTTCTCTCTGTTTCTGTCTCTCTGTCTCTCCCTCTCTTCATCCTCCTCTCTCTCTCTTTCTCTCTCTGTTTCTCTGTCTCTCTCTCCCTTCATCCTTCTCTCTCTCTCTCTCTCTCTCTCCCTCCCTCCCTCCCTCTCTTTCTCTCTGTGTCTATGTCTGTCTGTCTGTCTCTTTCCTTTTCCATCCCTCCCCCTCTTTCCCTATCTCTCTCTGTCTCTGTTTGTCTTTCTGTCTCTGTGTATCTCTCCTCTATGTCTCTTTCTGTCTCTGTCTGTCTGTCTTTCTCCATGCAAGTTGAGATTGTTCTTCTCCCTTCTAAAAAAGTTTTTACATTCATACAATACTTACTATACTTCTCAAAAAACAAATGAGTAAATTCCTTTACAAAGTACATTCTCCTCCCCCACTACCTGCTCCAAGTAGAACACAAACAAATAAACAAAAAACCCCAAGATTATACAAGATTGTATAAATATGTACTTTAACTTTGGCAATGTGGTAGTGAAACTCTGAACTATGAATATGCAGGAATAGTGTTTACGGGGCACTGGACTGGAATAGTTAACTTGAAGTAATATCTCTACATGACAGCAGGTTGTGATCTAAGCTATCTATAGCTTTTTTTCCACTTCAACAGGTAAGCAGCTTTTAGGGTCCAGTCTTGGATGTCTCAGAGACATTTCAAACTCAACATATCTAAAACAGAACTCATTATCTTTTCCTGTAATTCCAACCTTCTACAAAATTTTCCTATTTCTATTGATTACACTACCATTCTATTTTTCTAGGTCCTTAATTTTAACATTCTTCCCTATTCTTCATTCTCCCTCACTTCACATGGTCAACAATTGCCAAATATTGCTATTTCTAACTGCACAACTTCTCTCAAATCCATCCCCTTTTCTCTCTTCACACAGATACCACCTTAGTTCACTCTTGCCTAGACTACTACAATGTTTTCTAATGAGTCACTTTTTCTCAAGTTTCTCCTCACTCTAATCTTTCCTTCACATAGCTGCCAAAGTGATTTTCTTAAATGCAGATCTATGTCCCTCCCCTGCTCAATAAAATCTCCATGATAAAATATAAAGTATTTGACACTTAGAAACCTTCATATATACTCCTAAGAAAATAAAAAAAATAGAAAAAACCCATATGTAACCAAAAATATTTATAGTAGAACTTTTAATTGTAGCAAAAAACTGGAAGTAAAATGAATACCCATCAATTGGAGAATAGCTGAACAAAGGAATATAGTGAAATACTATTATGCTGTAAGAAATGATGAAAAGGATGATTTCAGAGAAATTTTGGAAGACTTTTACAAACTGATGTTGAATGAAATAAACAGAACCATGAAAAACAATTTCTACAATAATAATATTATAACAATAAACATCTCTTGAAAGATTTAAGAAATCTGAATAACCATTGACAATTCCAGAGAATAATAATGAAGTGTGTTACCCACCCTTTGATAGAATGATGATAAATTAAAGATGCAGAATGAGACTTTTTTTGAACATGGACAATGAGGAAATTCATTTATCAACTATGCATATTTGTTATAAGAATTTTGTTTTGCTTATATTTTTAATGGCTACGGTAAGTGGTGAGAGAGAAAGAAAAACATTTTTATTAATTGAAGAAGTAAATAAAAAAATTAAAACCTATAATAATCTCCAAAGAGACCAAAGAAAGTACCCATACGTATATAAATATTTAGAGCTACTTTGTATAGCAAAAAACTGAAAACAAAGTATGTGTCCACTAATTGGGAAATATTAGAATAAATTATGGCATATTAGTCAACAAGTGTATTAAGCACCAACAATATGTAGGCACTGTGCTAAGTGCAATGCCATTATGTGAACATAATTGAATATTATTATTATGGAATATTATATCATTCAGTTATATCTAAATAATCATAGTTAATATATTATTATTCTGTTACTGTTTTATATGAACACATTAGAATATTATCGTGCTACCCTTTGCTCCAGCAGTGTTACTACTGGGCTTATATCCCAAAGAGATCTTAAAGAAGGGAAAGGGACCTGTACGTGCAAGGATGTTTGTGGCAGGTCTCTTTATAGTGGCCAGAAACTGGAAACTGAGTAGATGCCCATTAGTTGGAGAATGGCTGAATAAATTGTGGTATATGAATACTAGGGAATATTATTGTTTGGTAAGAAATGATCAACAGGATGATTTCAGAAAGGCCTGGAGAGACTTACATGAACTGATGCTGAGGGAAATGAGCAGGGCCAGGAGATCATTATATATTTCAAGAACAATACTATATGATGATCAATTCTGATGGACCTGGTCATCTTTAGCAAAGAGATGAACCAAATCAGTTCCAGGGGAGCAGTAATGAACTGAACCAGCTACACCCAGAGAAAGAACTCTGGAAGATGACTAAGAACTATTACATTGAATTCCCAATCCCTATATTTTTGCCTGCCTGCCTGCATTTTTTTTTCCTTCACAAGCCAATTGTACAATATTTCAGAGTCCGATTCTTTTTGTACAGCAAAATAACAGTTTGGACATGTAAACTTATTTTGTATTTAATTTATACTTTAACATATTTAACATGTACTGGTCATCCTGCCATCTAGGGGAGGAGTGGGGGGAAGGAGGCGAAAAATTGGAACAAAAGGTTTGGCAATCGTCAATGCTGTAAAATTACCCATGTATATAACTTGTAAATAAAAAGCTATATTAAAAAAAGAATATCATTTTGCTATAATAAATAAGAAAAGGAATTAATTCTGAGAAGTCCGGAAAAACTTAGATGAATTGATACAGAACGAAATTAACAAAAACAGAACAATAGTGAGAAAAAACAGGAGCAGAATGACTATAGATTACAAAGAAAAACAAATTTGAGACTTAAGAACTCTGATCAATGCAATGAACAGCCACACTTTCAAAGAACTAATGAAGCATGCTACACATCTCCTGACAGAGACATGATGGATGTAAGATGCAGATCAAGACACGTTTTGGGGCATAATCAAGGTGTGAATTTGTTTTGCTTTTCCTGGTTTGTTAAAGGGATTGTTTATTTTTTTTTTATTTTATAGAATATATGTCTCAGTGATAAAATGAATCTAGAATCAAATAGAAATGCTGTCCACTAATTCCTATGCATATAACACATCTATAACATCTTCAATGAGATGTCCAATAGAAATCTTAAACTCCAAATGTCTAACAGGGAACTCATCCTTCCTCCAAATTATACCTTTATCTTAACTTTCCTATTACTAATAATGATATCATGTTCCTCCTTAACCAATATGATTTTAAGAATTTGTTATTACATTAAATGTCTTATTAGCCTATTCATTTCCCTACTTCTAACTTTTCTCTGATTCTTAAAAATGTAGGGAAAATTCAGAGTAAAAAGATATTTGGCCAAGTGGAAAAATTACCCAAAACCTATCGCAGGAGACTACTGTCTCATGGAGATCAAGGCCCCTCACCTATTCAAGGAGTGGGACAGGATTGGGAAGAGCAGGAGAAAGTGAGATCTCTGGAAGTGTCAACCTAAAAGATAAATTAACCATTGAATTACATGCAGATAGGCGTCATGGAATTGTAGTAGACCATGCCCCATTATCAGCTAAGGTGGTTGACCTGTGCTGCATTACTGAATCCTTGAAAACCATAGATAAAAAAGCTTTTTACAAGATAGCAGATACCTGCCAGATGCTAGTGTGTAGTGTGGATAGGGATCTTTACCCACCTCCAGAAGACCCAGTGGCCACTACTGCAAGCAAGTAAGAAAAAAGACAAGGGCAGGGAGAGGAAATTCATCTGGAACCATGGTATCACTCTGCCACTTAAGAATGTCAGAAAGAGAAGTTTCCATAAAACAGCCAAGAAGATGTAGATTGAAACACCAGATGTGGAAAAAGAAGTTAAGAGGCTTCTCAGTATAGATGCAGAAGCTGTTGGTGCCTGATGGGAGGTAACTGCAGGAGATGAAACAAAGGAAGCACACAACCAGGTTTCCCTAGCAGGCCAGTGGCCATAAGCAGGGCCATAGTTCCTCAGGACATGACGAGCTTAGGGAGATAGTTAATGATATTAGCAGCAGTAGTGAAGAAGAAGAAGATGAGAGAGATCCTCATGATGATGAAGATATAAACATCATTGACACTGAAGAAGACCTAGAGAGGCAACAACAAGATAAGTTTGATGAATCTGATGAGCAGCGCCAAGAAAATGAGTAAACAAATCAGATGATCATGGGAATTCAGAAGCAGATTTATTAGAAAGGTAAACTCCAAGAGATCCAAGAGAGAGCAAAATAGCAAGAAGACCTCATCATCAAAGCAGAAAATCTGGCACTCAAGACTCGTCTTCAGGCTGTTTTGGTTGAGCTCAAACAGCAGGAAGAATGAGAGAAACAACAGCTCAGTTCCTTGCAGGAACAGCTAGAATCACTCCTGGAGAACTCCTGCCTATAAATTCACTGTTGTCCTCATATTGGTAATTGTCTTACATGACATCTTTTGGATTGAGTCCAATATAGATTGTTAATACGGATATTTGGTTTCACCATTATTCTTTTGCCTAGTTTGAATTCATCCCATTTCTTTCTCTATAACTGTTTTTTGCTATAAACTTCTACATTAATAAGTAAAAGGTGTTAAGGGAAGAGTGGTTGTAGAAGAGTATTGGGATTAATGACTTAAATAATTCAACTTCTACAATTCCTACACTGATTCCAGGGCTTTGCTTCTCAGTATGAAAATTTACTGTTGCCTTTTGGTAAGAACCCACTTATATTTGAGGATAGATGCTGTAAAGCTTGCTTTGGGATACATTTTAGTTTCTTAACTGTTTTAGGTAACTCCTTCTGTGGAGCTGCAAGTCTTATATATAGTGTTAGATAATATCTGTAACAACTTACTGAGAATTTATCTCCATTTTTTTACTTCATTAATGTTGATATTCAGTGGATAATGAGGTTATTTTTATGATATGTTAGAATCTTTCATTTTACATGCGAGTAATAGACCTTGTTTGGCAAGTTTTAAGGCCACATATTTTTCTCCTCTTTGTGGTTGATAAAACTGCTATTCGGTTTTCTGGTTTTAAATACGTTTTTGTTTAACTCTTTGACCCACTTGGAATTTATTATAATAGGGTTCCAAGTTCATTCTTCATGTTATGATCTGATTTTTCCAACTATGTTAAAGAATTATTTGACTGCCTTAAAAAAAATTTCTTTAGGGCTCTTTAGTCTTCTGGCTTCAAGAGAGAAGTTAGAAGATGCTAATTCTATTTCAGATTGCTAAAGAAAAAGATTCTAGAGACAAGCTTATATGAGAGGAGCTGGCAGTCTCCATTTATCCCTATCCCCACTTGCTACACTAGAAATTTAGGGGAGTATCTCCTTGGTTCTCTTAGCTAAGCTGAGTCCTTTTGGTAAGATCTGAGACTCTCTTAGTTAAGCTGAGTCCCCTTCCTCCCAATGAAAGCTCCTTCACTCTGTATTGTTTGGCACACATTTTCCTATATATACTTTCTCTGACTTCTATTTTGCTACCAACTTGGATAGAAGAGTTTCTTTGCTAGTTGTTATGTGTGTCCATTGTGATAAGATTATTCAGTGGGATGGGAGTCAAGCTTTGGATTAAAAAGCTTGGGATCTTTCTTCCCTTAAAAATGAAACAGCAATCAGAAGTTAACTTGTACTAAATAATTACATCCTTTAGACTAGCAATATTTAAGGGAGCAGAGTGATATTATTTTGACTCAGTCAGTATCCATTCTCTTTGAGGAGAGCAGAGTTGTCTCTGGACCCAATCTTCTTCCTTCCCATTTTGATCAGAATTAAAGTCTCCCTTGGAAAAGGGCTGGGGAAGAAGAGGCTACAGATGTATATTCTGCCCCGCTTCAAGCCGCACAATGATATATCCATAATACATGTGTGAATAGCCCTCACCAGATGAGCATTAAACATTCTATTTGGCTACTTCTGTTGCCTTTGTATGCTTACAATCATCTGCTGACTGTTTTCTCATCCTTCTTCACTTCAAACACATTTTAAAGTCTTTCTTTGAATTTTAAAGGTTATTTTGAAGTTCATTTGCCCCTATATTGATGTGCCAAATGTATTGTCTTCCCCATTCTTCATAGTAAAAACAATATGTTATAAAAACCTGTGCAGATTTTTTTTTCATCTTTTGTCTCCTTCCTCCTCCCAGTCTCACTCTTAGATTCTTTCAGGATGAAGATATTTAATCTATCCATAATGACAATGAAAGGTGGCTTAGGCTACCTGCCAATGAAAGGCATAGTAGATAAAAAGCTGATCTAAGAGTCAAGAAGATCTGAGTTCTTATTCTGATTGTATGACCCTAATCCTCTAGGCAACTCTCAAGGAATATATGTTGCAGAGAAGATGCCAAGGTACATTGACAATAGGAGATTCCCCACATGAGAGTTCTCTATTCCAATAAAATTATAAGGGACAGCTAGGTGGCGCAGTGGATCAAGTGCCAGCCTTAAAGTCAGGAGGACCTGAGTTCAAATTTGATCTAAGATACTTAACACTTCCTAGCTGTGTGACCCTGGGCAAGTCACTTAACCCCAACTGCCTCAAAAAAAAAAAAAAAAAATATATATATATATATATATATATATATATATAATTCCAGATCCTGTTCTTTTCTCTCTAATCTCAGAAAAGTCCTGCCTACCTTTCCTTATAAAAAAAGCCAAAGGGAGATAAGTACAAGTACCCATCCTTTATATGTTCACTGCAGGAAGAAAAGGAATACCTAGAAATTCTTTTGAATCCCCATCTTCAAGTGTTCTGGCCTAGGTTCTTCCTAGTGCTTCAAATCTCAATCCAGTACTTAAAATGTAAACTCATTCACATATAATATTTCATAAATTTGTCATAACTTGACTCATTTGCCTCCACCTAGAGTTTAAACTCTGGGAAAATGCTCAATATATGCTTCATTTCCCTTTTAGATTATTATCTCCTTTCACATGACCCCAAAGGAAAACACTCTTGTTAAAAATTAACAAAATGTACTGCATGAAATCAGAATTAAAAGATACAGCATTAAACTTCTAAACAACTGGGAGCCACCCTGGCAGGTAAAAGGTCTGCAATCTCTATCCAATCTCATCCAGGTATTACCAGCCATCTCAGGTGATTTGTAAGTTTTAATTTATAGTCATGTCAAGATATGACAAACAAGATAGATACAGAATTAATTGGAGGCAATCTCAGAGGGAAGGTGAGGGAGGGGGTGGGAGGGAATCAGGAAAGGTTTTTTGCAGATGATAGTTATTTGAAATTAGATCTTGAGGGAAACCAGAAGGAAGAAGTGAGGAGAAAGAAAGTCAAAAGTTGGGAGCACAGTCAGTGAAAAGGTATCGGGAAGGATGATATTGGGAAACACAAGTTGTGTCCCAAGATGAAGAAGGCTAATATTGCTAGATCATGGAGTACGTGGAAAAGAACAAAGTGTAAGAAGACCTTAGAAGAGGAAGGAGCCAGGTTGTGAAGGGTTTTAAATGTCAAATAGAGGACTTTATTTTTGGTCCTCAAGGTATTATATAGCCACTGGAGTTTTTTGAGTGGAGGAATCGCGTGTTCAGATTTAACTTTAGAAGATTTCTTTGGTAGCTGAGCAATGGATGTATTGCAGTAGAGGGATTCTCAAGGTAGGAAGACCAGTTAGGAGACTATTCCAATAGTGTATGTGAGAGATGTAAGGACTTGTGCCAGAGTGATGGCTGTGTCAGAGGAGAGAAGGGTTTTGCAAAGATAGAATCATAGTCTTGTTTATCCTTTCTGCAACCTTGGACTCTATCATCCTCTTCACCTTGCTACTTCTTTTTTTAAATTTTAATTTAAAAAAATTTTTTAAATTTTTTTCTTTGTTAAAGCTTTTTATTTTTCAAAACATATGCATGGACAATTCTTTAACATTAGCCCTTGCAAAACCTTGTGTTTCAATTTCCCTCCCCTTCCCCCACACCCTCCCCTAGATGGCAGGTAGTCCAATACATGTCAAACATGGTAGAAATATATGTTAAATCCACATGTATTAGACTACTTGCCATTTAGGGGAGGTAGTGGGGAGAAGGAAGGATATCAGGGGGAACAGAAGGCTTTGCAAGGTCAATGCTGAAAAATTACCCATGTATATGTTTTGTAAATAAAAAGCTTTAATTAAAAAAAGAAATATATGTTAAATCCAATATATGCATATATATTTATACAATTATTGTGTCACACAAAAAAAATCAAATCAAATCAGTAAAAAAAAAAGAGAGAGAAGAAAAATAAAATGCAAGCAAACAAAAGAAAATGCTCTCTAGATGTAGATGGCTTTCTTCAACCCCGAACAATTAGAACTGGTTTGAATCATCTCAATGTTGAAGAGAGCCACGGACATCAGAATTAACTGTCATATAGTCTTCTTGTTGCCATGTATAATGATCTTCTGGTTCTACTCACTTCACTTAGCATTAGTTCATGTAAGTCTCTCCAGGCTTCGCTGTATTCATTCTGCTGGTCGTTTCTTATACAACAATAATATTCCGTAACATTTATATACCACAATTTATTCAGCCATTCTCCAATTGATGGGCATCCACTCAGTTTCTAGTTTCTGACCACTACAAAGAGGATTGCCACAAACATTTTTGTACATGTGAGTCCCTTTCCCTTCTTTAAGATCTCTTTGGGATATAATCCCAGTAGAAACACTGCTGGATCAAAGGGTATGTACAGTTTGATAACTTTTTGAGCATAGTTCTAAACTGTTCTCCAGAATGGCTGGATGTGTTCACAATTCCACAACACTGTATCAGTGTGCCAGTCTCCCCACATCCCCTCCCACATCCATCATTATCTTTTCCTGTCATCATAGCCAATCTAAAAGGTATATAGTGGTATCTCAGAGTTGTCTTAATTTGCATTTCTATGATCAGTAGTGATTTGGTGCACTTTTTCATATGGCTAGAAATAATTTCAGTTTCTTCATCTGAAAATTGTCTGAAAATGTCATATCTTTGACCATATATCAATTGAAGAATGGCTTAGATTTTTATAAATTAAGAGTCAATTCTCTATGTATTTTAGAAATGAGGTCTTTATCAGAACCTTTGAATATAAAATTGTTTTCCACCTTGCTACTTCTTTAGATTTTCATGACAGGGTTCTATCCTGCTCTTTCTCCGACTTCTCTGATGGTTCCTTCTCAGTTTCTTTTGATGGATCTTCATTCAACCTAAGGTGAGTTGTACTCACCTTATAAAGTGAACAAGGAAAACAGATTTCATGTGATGCTTATAAAATCAAAAGAAAATGATCAAAGGTCAGGAAGATGAGGACTGAGGGAAGGCCAGTAGATTGAGCAATAAAGAGTGCGCTGGTAATCCTATTTCAAGGTCTTCTTACACTTTATTCTCTTTTTTATCCTCTATGATCTGGCAATGTTGACCTTCTTTATGTTCTTGGGACACAATTTCTATTTCTTAATACCATTCTTCCCAATACCTTTTCACTGATTTTTGTCCAAACTTGTAACTTTCTTCCTCCTCATCTCTGCCTCAAGGTCTCTCTCAAGACCTAAGTCTTCTTAACTTCTTAAAAATCTTGAGAGAAAAAAATGCATTCCTACCTCAATTCTTGTTACCTTTGGATGTCCTTTATGTTATCTAATTTTTCCTCTTCTGCTGAAATGTTAGTCTCTTTCTCCTTTCTGCCCTCCATAGAGATGAGAAAGTGTAGCACCTCTCCTGTCAGAAACCTAAAACCTCAAAATTTATGTGTAGAGTCAACAACAGGAATTGAAGGGAAGTGTGGGTCAAATTGCTAGGTGGTTTTCATTCAATTAATGCTGATTGACCAAGATGATATGATATGAAGTTAGGATTTGGGAAATCTGGGTTCTTCTAGACTTTCAAAAATTTAAACATGATTTTAAGCATGCCAGTTCCCTTTTCTGAGCCTCAGTTTCTATATGGGTAAAATGAGTGAAGCGGGAATTTTAGTCATTTTCAATCGTGTCTGATTTTTTGTGACTCCATTTGCAGTTTTCTTGGCAGAGATGCTACAGTGGTTTACCATTTCTTTCTCCAGATCAAATTACAGATGAGGAAACCAAGGCAAACAGGATTAAGTGGTCTGCCCAGGGTCTGCCAAGTAGTTTCTGAGATCAGACTTGAACTCAGGAAAAAGTCTTCCTGATTCCAGACCCAGCCCTCTGTGTCTTATGGCACCACTTAGCTGCCCTCTATGAACATGATGGATGGCCCTTCTTAGGACCTTGGAGCTCTCTGAGAAGAGTGATATACTCTTCCTTCCCACTGAATTTTGACATTCCAAGCAGCTGAGAACAGGAAAGGTTCTTGGGAGGAAGGAAAAAAAAGAAGAGGGGTGTTATATTGTAATTGAAGGTGTGCTGAATTAGTAAACAAGAATCATGAATTTCTCATCCTAGCTCTACCACTAATTTGTTTTTTTAGAACTTTTTTCCTCTATCATTTTTCCCATAATAGTATTTTATTTTTCCAATTACAAGGTAGTTTTCAACATTTATTTTTGTAAGGTTTTGAATTCCAAAGTTTTCTCCTGCTCTCCCTTACCTTTTCCTTCCCCAAAAACAGCAAATATAGATTCTACATGTACTTTTAAATATATTTTTTAACATTTTAAACATATTTCCATATTAGTAATTTTAAAAAAGAAAAATCAAAACAAAAGGGAAAAACCACAAGAAAAAGCAAACAAAAGAGGTGAAAATACTATGTTTTATGTTGCATTTAGTCTCCATAATTTTTTCTCTGGATGCAAATGAAATGTTCCATCTTAAGACTTTTGGAATTGCCCTGAATCATCTCATTGTTGAGAAGAGATCATCACATCAGATCATCCATCAGAATTGATCATCACATAATCTTGCTATTATTGTGGATAATGTTTTCCTGGTTCTGCTCACTTCACTCAGCATCAGTTCATATAATTCTCTCCAGGCTTCTCTGAAATCATCCTGCTGGTCATTTCTTATAGAACAATAATATTCCATAACATTCATATACTATAACTTATTTGACTATTACTCAATTTCCACTCAATTTCTAATTCCTTGCCACCACAAAAACAGCTACTCAAAACATTTTTGCCCATACAGGTCCCTTTCCCTTCTTTAAGATCTCTTTGAGATATAGACCCAGTAGAATCACTGCTGGATTAAAGGATATGCACAGTTTGATAGCCCTTTGGGCATAGTTCCATATTGCTCTCTACAATGACTGGATCAGGTCACACAACAATGTATTAGTGTCCAAATTTTCCCACATCCTTTTGAACATTTATTATCTTTTCCTGTCATTTTAGCCAAAATGAGAGGTGTGAAGTGGTGTCTCAGAGTTGTTTTAATGATTTAGAGTGATTTAGAGCACTTTTTCATATAAGTATAAGTAGATTTAATTTCTTCATCAGAAAACTGTCCATATCCTCTGACAATTTATCAATTGGGGAATGATTTGTATTCTTATAAATTTGACTCAGTTCTCTATATATTTGAGAAATGAGGCTTTTATCAGAAATACTGGCTGTAAAAATTGTTTCCCAGCTTTCTGCTTCCCCTCTAATCTTGATTACGTTGGTTTTGTTTGTGTCACTAACTAGTTGTGCAATTTTTGACCAAGCTATTTCCCTTCTCAGTGCCTTAGGCTCCTTATCTCTAAAATGAGCATGTTGGATTAGGAGGTCTCCTAAGGCTACTTTGAGCACTAAAAAAAGCTGCATGATGGAGCAGGTAGTAAGCTGACTTTGAAGTACAGGAGACTTAGGAAGATCTGTCTGTGACACAAGCTTTCTGTTTGACTTCTCGTTGCTCTAGGCAATTCTTCTAGAACTGTAAGATGAAGAATGGATGTCTATCCACTTGATACATTTTCCCTGTATCAGTGAAGGGGGCAGCTGGGTGGCACCTAGTGCACAGAGACTTCGCTCTGGAGTCAGGAAGCATCTGCACTTACTAGATATGTGACCTCAAACAAGTCCCTTAATCCTGTTTGCCTCAGTTTCCTCATCTGTAAAATGATCTGGAGAAGGAAATGATAAACCACTACAGTTTCTTTGCTAATATAACTCCAGATGGCGTCGTTAAGGGTCTGAAAAACTGAAAAATGACTGAACAATGCCAGTGAAATCTCAGATCTGGTCTCAATAAAAGTCCATGACTTCAAATGACTACTTGACAGTAAAGACTGTGTGTGTCTTATTCATCTTTGTTCCCCTACAGTGTGGAACACGACACCTCCCACATAGTAGGTAATGACTATTTTAGAACGTGAAGGCATTTTTATTTCTGGTCTGGCATGCAGTTCAAAAATCTAGTCAGCGGGTGGCAGTACTTCTCAAAAAAATCCCCAAATCCAAAAAAAGCAGAACAAGCTCAAAAAAAACCAAAACAAACAAACAAACAAACCAACAACCAGAACAAGATAAATTTAAATTTTGGAAGAAAACAGGTATTTGAAAAAGATCAAGGGTACAGACCTTTGGAAAAGCCAGCCTGTTTCCTTACCAGCCAATTCAATCTTTCAGCTTCAGCTTGGAGGTGGCTGATCTGAGGCTGGCACTCACCTTTCCTTTTTGGGCAGCTGAGTATGCCCTGAATTTCCCCTTTGGGGGCCATTCTCTACAAGGTGGTTCTGACAGTCACTGTCTTCAATGAGCAAACTGATTTAACATATTCCTTCACTATCAGACCAAATGGTTTATGTGTAACTGGTGCCCATGAATTGCCCTCTTGACTATTTGAATTACTATTTTCCCATGAGTCCACAAGGTAGAAAAATGAGATGTAGGTGAGCTGGGTGCCAAGGATCACCGATTCCTTTTCTCCCGTGACAAGGAAGAGGAAAATCAATGTAATCCACAATATTGAGTAACTGGCACAAAGAAATTGCCATAAATAGGTGTCAGGGCCTTTCTGTCAGAGGAAGATTTGTCCTAAGATTTGGCCATGAAAATAGCATCCTAAATCACATTTCATCCCTTTCTCTCCTAAACTAAGACCCAGTCCAGGTCTGACCAGGCTCTGCTTTTTCCTGGCTCACTGAGTAGCCCATCCCAGATTAATTATCCTTAAACTCTCCTTCCCAGTTTTCAGAAATCTGATTATCAGATTTTATCTTAATTAACATCTGTATTAATTAATAATTGTGGGGGTTTTGGGAAAGGGGGTAAGGAAGGGGAGCCGGAAAGGTATAGATGAAAGTCAGTGAGAACAAATCAGTTGCACCCTCTCCCCTAGAACCTTAGCTCCTTATTTCCCCATTCTGGCAGTATCTTTCACCCAGTCACTTCTCTTTTTCCAGGGGCAGGAAGGGGAAGGAGAGGGAAAGAAGCTGAATGTTCCATGGATCCAACCATTCTGGAGAGCAATCTGGAATTATGCTCAAAAAGTTATCAAACTGTGTATACCCTTTGATCCAGCAGTGTTTCTACTGGGCTTATACCCCAAAGAGATACTAAAGAAGGGAAAGGGACCTGTATGTGCCAAAATGTTTGTGGCAGCCCAGTTTGTAGTGGCTAGAAACTGGAAAATGAATGGATACCCATCAATTGGAAAATGGCTGAATAAATTATGGTATGAGTGTTATGGAATATTATTGTTGTACAAGAAATAACCAGCAGGATGATTCCAGAGAGGCTTGGAGAGACTTACATGAACTGATGCTGAGATGAGTAGAACCAGGACATCACTATATATGGCAACAAGGAGATTATCCGATAATCTATTCTGATGGACTTGGCTCTTTTCAACAATGAGATGATTCAGGCCAGTCCCAATGATCTTGTGATGAAGAGAGCCATCTACACCCAGAGGGAAGACCGTGGGAACTGAGTGTGATTCACAATATGCTTTTTCACTTTTTATTATTGTTTGCTTGCATTTTATTTTCTTTCTCATTTTTTCCCAGTTTGATTTGATTTGTCTTGTGCAGCAAGATAAATGTATAAATATCTATGTATATATTGGGCTTAAAATATTTTTACCATGTTTAACATATACTGGATTATTTGCCATCTAGGGGAGGGGGTGGGGGAGAGAGGAGAGAAACTGGAACACAAGGTTTTACAAGGGTTACTGTTGAAAAATTGCATTCATATGTTTTGAAAATAAAAAGCTTTAATTAAAAAGAAGAAGAAGAAGCAGCTTCTTGTTCCATTGGTAGGTTCTGAAAAGGTGGTTTTCACCAGGACAGTTTGGGTTGGTGGTTTTTGGACTGCTGAGCTCTATCTTCAGAGTCAGACCTAGAAAAGGGCAAATCTGCAGGAAAGGAAGATATCTGGAGATAGAAGCAGCACTGAGAGCAGACTGGATCGCAAGGGAGCCTAAGGTCTTTCTCTCACTTCCTTGTTCCCTATAAGTATCATTGTTAAGTTCATTGAGGACATTACTAGATAACCCTTAAACATACCCTCCCCCCAGTCCAATTCTCCTCTCCCTCAATTATTTGATGAACTTCGGGCAAAAGTAGGGGGAAAATACTAGATCCCATACCAAGGGCAGATGGAGTCTAGATTTCTGTGGACCATCATCGTGTCCCAGGGAAAAAGGTCCAGAAATAAAATCTGCAATCTACAATTTCCTCTCCTCCATCTTCTTTTCCTCTGGAACTCTCTTTCCCGCCCATCCCGACCCAATAATTTCCCCAGCTCTTCCCTCCACCAAGAGGTTAGAAATTCTAAAGTGATCCCTGGGCAGAGTGAAGGGCGGGATCTCCTTTGCCCTGCCCCACCTATCCTCGACCTTGACCACCAGGGACGGGAGGGCACTGCCCTGTGGGCACTTCCCGCCAAAGGTGGAGGTGTGGCTTGGGGCTGCGGGCGTAGATCGATGCATAAAACACCCGGGGCTGCGGGTCTCCGGAGGCAGGGCGGCCTTTCCGCGCCCTCGCTGGCAGGGGCCTGTCCTGGCGCAGCCGATCCTTCCGAGATGGCTCCCCCCAGTGTCCCCTCCCCGCCGGCCTCTTGGGCCAACGCCTCCCGGGGTGAGATGCTGAGCCTGGACGAGGCTGCGCTCCCGGCTGATTACCTGGCCCTGAGAATCTCAGTTGCCCTGGCTTATGGACTAGTGGGAACCGTGGGGCTCCTGGGCAACGTGGCTGCGCTCTGGGTGCTGGGCGGCCGGCGGGCCTCGCGTCCAACCACGGACAGCCTCGTCTTCAGCCTGGCGCTGGCTGACCTGGGGCTGGCACTCACCTTTCCCTTCTGGGCCGCCGAGTACGCGCTGGATTTCCACTGGCCCTTTGGGGGCGTTCTCTGCAAGGCCGTCCTGACGGGCACCGTCCTCAGCGTCTACGCCAGCGTCTTCCTCATCACCGCTCTCAGCCTGGTCCGGTACTGGATGCTGGCGGTGGCCGCCGGCCCCGGAGCCTGCCTCTCGCCCTCCCGGGCCTTCGGGACCGGCCTGGCCGCCTGGGTGGCTGCGGGCGCCGCGGCGGCGCCCACGGCCGTCTTTGGGGCCGAAGCCGAGGTGGGGGGGGTCCAGCTGTGTCTGCTCCGCTTCCCCAGCATTGGCTGGCTGGGGGCTTACCAGGTGCAGAAGGTGCTGCTGGCCTTCGTGGCGCCCCTGAGCGTCGTCGCGGCCAGCTACCTGCTGCTGTGGGCCTTCCTTCGGCGGCAGCGCCTGAGGCGGAGGGACCAGGCCGCGGCGCGCGCTCTCGGCGCCATCGTCGCGTCCTTTTTCCTCTGCTGGCTCCCCAACCACGTGGTCACGCTCTGGGGGGTGCTAGTCAAGTTTGACCTCGTGCCCTGGGACGCCACCTACTCGGTCCTTCACACCTACGTCTTCCCCCTTACTGTCTGCCTGGCCCGGAGCAACAGCTGCCTCAACCCCCTGCTGTACTGCTTCCTGCGCCGGGAGTGCCGGCGGGCCCTGGGCAAGGCCCTGAGCGGGCTGAGGGCGCGGCTGCCCGGGGCGGGGCGAGCCCAGCCCAAGCAAGTAGCCCTCCAGAGGAGGAGCCGGCCCAAGGAGGGGGCGGGCGCCCGTAAGGGCGGTGGGCTCTCCACCACTCTCACCCACCTGGACAAGGGGGGTACAGAACAGGAAGGCCCTCCCCCATAGAAGCTGTCTCTCCCTCCCCAGACCCTGGCACCCATGCCCGGGAAGGAGCTTCTCAAATTCCACCAGGTCACGACACCTTGGGACGTTTATCTTTGCTCCTTAACTCCCTTTGGGGTGGAGTATTTGAGTTCAGAGATCCAAGAAAACCTAGTCTCCATTTGTGGTCGGGGTGGGGGTGTGGAGGGAAGAGGGATTTGTGAATAACGTTTTTGGTTTCCTACCACCTGTTTCCACCTTACCCAACGGCACCACTGCCATTTCTGGGGAAGTGTTCGTGGCTACTTAGCCCTTCCTGCTCTCCCTATAGTGGTACTCTCTTCCCTTTGTAGCCAAAGCTCAAAGGGGGGGCGGGGTCCTAGGGCCAGCTCCAGCTGAAGTCTGTGGCTCCCAACTAGTCCCCTGACTTTCAACTCAGGTTTTCCAGCACTTACAGCTAAAATCCATCTCCTTTGTCCCTGAACATTAAACAAACAATGCCGGGGCATAATTTACAGCTGTTGGCTATAAAGATTAAATCCAATCCCCTCATTTTTACAGAAGGGGAAATGGAAGGCTAGATATATCTATTTTTGGTCGGAATTGGTTAGCAGAGTAGCCAATAGGTTGGGGGGAATAATTTTCCACTCCATACTCTCACTTCCTTTGTATTCTCCCAAAGGGAGGTCAAAGGAGCCCTGAGATGGTGTTTAATTGCCAGAAGACCCTCACAAAAAGAATGACACGAATGCTCACCTACTAAAACAATTGGTGGATTCTTAGAGGGAGGGAGGCAAAGAGAGGGAGGAGAGCAAGAAACTGCCAAAGCAGCTAGAAAAACATGTCTGTCAAGAAGATATGAATTGTCTACTGATCACAACATGGGAGGTTAGAACCATGGAAGCCTTTAAATTGCAAGGATCTTGGAATAGAAGATGGCAATATCCAGTTAGATATAAAGGAGATCCCCTTGTTTTTTCTGTAGGTATGAGACAGGGGTCCTATTGAATACCATTGAATGGCATAGTAGGGGGGACAACCTCCAAGTAGTCCCAAGCTGCATTTCTAATTTTTGGCAAAAAGTACAATGTTAAACAGTATCCTAATTTGCCACTTTTTAAGTACTAACTATAATTGGTGTTTTTGCTTGCTGTTTAATTTCCTTTTTCCTGCTGAGTTCAAAACTCTTAAGTTCATTCTTAAATCAACTTAAAATGGAAAATTCTGTGGACTCTTAGGTATTGTTTTTTCTCTAGGCCAGGAGTTCCTCTGAAGGTTACACCTAAGCACCAAGTACCAAGTAGTTCATGTTTCTCTGCTAATTTATGGTTAATGTCACTGATTAAGACAAGGAGGCAACCATGTGAGTGGGCCTGGGGCTGGACCAGCTTGTATATATTTACAGGAAAAGAACAGGGGGGAATGCAGAAGACAAGTAGTCCTAGATTGAGGCCTCTACCTGCGAAGCAGCTGCACTCCTGGCTTCCCCAAAGGGCAGAATAAGAAGTGGTGGGGCAATTCTGCAACAGAAGGGGTTGGATCAAAGGCTTTCTAAAGATGAGGTGGTTGAGAAGGGGCAGTGATAACTGCCCAGCACCTTCCTCTAGAGACTATTGGTGTGATTTGTGCAAGCCATTGACCTGCTCTTGGTCCATTTCCTTATATGTAAAATGGTTAGGACCAAGTGTTGAAGGTCCCAGAAAAAGACCTTTCTAAGGGGACTGGAGAGAAGGTTATCAGAATGTGGTTTGGGGGAATTAAACTTCAAAAGACTTCAGGAAGAAGCCATAGGGTATAGAGTCAAAGAAATAAAGGATCCCAGGTTTCCAGACCCCAAAGGTTTGATGTGTTTTTCTGTCCTTCAGGGCCTCTCCCTGTATTGGGGTACACTCATTTGTTTTGTGCCTGTTTCTGCTCCTCCATTCAGTCTCACTCTTAGATTCTGGGTCCTTCAAAGGCATCAGGACGACTGGGAGGGACTCTCTCCTCCCCCCTCCCTAGCACTCGAAACTCATCAGAAACAGGAAGGATACAAGGCCAAAAAGGGAAGTGAAAAGGATCAGCTGCTCCAAAGGGCAGAGCTCGGACCAAGAGTAGGCACACTCTGCTTGTGTGGAGGCAGAGAGTCATCTTCCGGAGGTCACCTAAAGGCTTATGGGATGGTGGAGAGCTGGACTAAGGGCATGGATTTTGTACTCCTGCTATGGGATCTTCCCCAACAGAATCTAAGTTTTTTTTTTTTTCCTTTTGTATCCCCAATGCTGTGGTACAAAGAAGAGCTAAAGAAATACTTGTTAATGAATTAAACTGAACTCCATATGAGAGGACATGATGGCCTGATTATAGATGAAACCCCTCAAGACGAGGTGCAGCTTAGCAGCACAAACTCACTGAGAACCACAACCCATAAGGCAGAAGCTGCCCCCAAAGAGAGATTGTCTAGATATCTGGTCTAGATATCGCTTTAATGCTCATTTTCCTACATCCAACAAAAATCAAGTCCATGGGATTCCATATCTTTAATTCTGTGTGCTTGGTCTTTTTACAATCAAATCATCAGAAAAGTGCTGGGGCCTGGTGGGGAGGGTATTTGACACTTGCTAATACCCCCCAAACCAAAATTCAAGATTGGTTTTCAAACCAGACTCTGAGGCCCCCAGATATTTCCTACACCTCTTTGATGCATTCCCAATTGGCTGAGTGGAGATAGGCTAGGGAGAAGAGCCAGGAAAGGCTCCCCACCAGTCGTATTATGGTGAGCAAATACTGATGCCCAACCGCACTCCCCAAGTTTCTTCTGAGACATGGGGTAGTTGGAGTCCGCATCTCTAATTGCCTACAATCTTCTTTTAAAAATATAAAACGCGTGCAGTCAGCTTTGGTACAAAAAACAAAATGAAACAAAAAGAACACCAAAACATTGTGGTCCCAATGGATCTCCCACCATCACCACTGGTCCCACCCCAATCTCCACTCCAGATACCCTGGACTCCCAAGAGCTACAATGGAGGTTGGAATGAGCAGCATTAGGAGGTCTGTAGTGGGAGGGACGCTGCCCTATCCATATCCCTTTTTAAAGGGCTCTGGTAAGTTTGGCCCCCACTTAAGTATGAGGGTAAGGGTTGCTGGGCTACAGGCCAGTAACTGAAGGGTTAACCCCTGGTTGGTCTTCCCTCCCCCCTCCCCCAGTAGTGTTAAAGGGCCAGGTTTTCTGTCCCTTTATGGCTTGGTTCCCTTGTCCCTGGTCCTTTAAGTCCCTCCCTCCCACCCACCTAATAAACAATAAATAAATAAATCTTTCCACATGAGGAGGTGGGGGTGGGGTCTGAAAAATTGGCATCTATGGTGCTGCTTGTGGATGCTACCAGAAGGCAAATCCCACAGCTTTGTGACCCCCTCAAGCAACCCTGCTCTCCCTAAGTTAGGAGATCCAGGGGTGGGGGTAAGTGGGGGACACACAAGAGTCAGCAGTTCTATTAAGTGTCCCCCTCACCTATGTAACTTGGACATCCAAAGGCTACTCCCCCAGCTCTTCCATCCCCCAATGATAGCCCTGGAAGGGATCAGGAAGGGGGGGGAAGAACCCCTTTAACTTTCTGAGGCAATAGGTTCTCCATCTCGACTCTCACTCTCCTCTGGAATGTCCTGCATTCGGGGGAAATCTACAAAAAGAGAGTGTGACCAGTGAGCAGGGGTCCAGAAAAGAAATACCCACCATCTTCAACTCTGCTGCCTCTTGGGAGGCCTGGGGTCAACCAACCACAAATAAAAGGGGAAACTTGCCTCTCAGAGCACCTCTATCCAAAGAGCACCTGACTGCCTAACCCCCCCACCCCCCTACCCCCAGGGATCTGGTGACTTCAGAAGAATTGTAAGCAACACCATTCCAAGGGCCATGAGCAAGCTGGGGCGGTCAGAGGGCCCATAATGAGTTTGAGACACATGAAGGTTCACCCCTGCTCCCCGGCCCCATCCGCTGAGCTCCCAGTCTCACCTCGGGGGCTATGTGGTGGAGTCAAGCGACTACAGCCCTCCTCCTCGCTCCCGGTGTCGGGATCGCTGCTATCTTGAAGCCGCTCCTCAGGACTGCCTAGCTCGGGCCCCTCTCTGTCCTCAAAGGTACGGTGAATGGAGCGAGTGGATAAGGGCAGATCTAGGCGGTCGTGGCCTCGGCATATCTGGGGCATAGCCTGGGGGAGGGGGAGAGCATGGGCAGGGGAGCCAGGGTGACTGCCCGCCCAGTCCCACACGGGGGGGCTCAGGCAACACAGTGGGAAGCAGGCCCAAGCCCTACCGTGCTCTTCCACTTCTCACCTCTGCCCCCCAGTCAAACCCTTTTTCAGGAAATACCCAAGGGCTCCATTCAGACCCACCACTCCATTTCTCCGTCTCCCAGGATGGAAGGCATGTCCAGTCTAGCCCCTAGCCGAGCAGGTGCCCCTGCACCCCCCAGTCACATTTGCCCCCCATGCCTGTGCATCGGCGGCCTCTCACCACAGCCCGATGGGGGGGCTCCGCTCACCTGGGAAGGGGGGGTGAAGCTCAAGTAGAGGGCGTCCCCCGCAGGGAGGCTGCGGCGCCGGGGGTCCAGAGGGCGGCGGGCCCAGGGAGCCTCGGCTGGGAGAGGCTCGGTCTGGCCCAGGGCCGCCAGCTGCCTCCTGGCCTCTTCCGCCTCCCGCTCCAGCCGGGCCCGGGCCTGCTCGCTCTCGCGAAGCCGAGCCTCCAGGCCGCCTGCCTCGGCGGCCCGCTCCTCCCCCTGACGCCGGCAGCGGCGGAGCTCCTCTTGCAGCAGGGCGTGCTGCCGCTGCAGCAGGGCCAGCTCTGTGGCCTGCTTCTCGGGGGCCACGGGGGCGCCCCCGGGCCTGCTCGCCTCCCCATCTCGAGAGTTGGCCCGGGACAACACCAGCTTCTCCCGTCGTTCAGGGCCCTCCGACAACCTGGCTTCCATCAAGGTGTCCTGCTGAGCCACCGCTGCCTGGGTGGGGTGAGTGATGAGGGCGTTTGGGTTACAACTCTCCGACCAAGGAGCCAGCCGGTCACAACTTCCCGGGACACCCAGACTGCGAGTGCGGACAGAGGGTCTGCCCGCCTCCCGCCTCCATGAACCCGCTCTCCGTTCTGAGGTTACTTCCTCAGAACGGAGAGGTTACTTCCCTTCCCACCACGCCAGGCCCCAGTCAGCCCTCACTCACCTGAAGGCCATGGAGAAGTCCATACAGGTTGACTAGTCGCTGCAGGGCCTCCTAGGGACAGAAAAGGGAGGGGAGAGGGAGGGGAATAAGACACATGCATTCAGATCCAGAGTCAAATAAGGGGCTGAGGGGAACATATCAGAGAGCTGGTATCTCTTGACATCACCCGAAATTAGGCTCTAATTGTTTTAATGGTCATGGCCCTTGATTCCCACAATCCTTCTGTCATCAATCCTACTTTGCTCTCTCAACTTACCTCCTGAGGAGATCTCAACTGGTTCCCATTTCGATCCTGCAGCGAAAGGGAAGAACGGGGAGTTAAGAGACTATTCAGGTGTCGGCTCCTTAGCCCCCCATGACACTGCCCCCGGCCTCCAGAGACCCCAGATGAACAGGGACCAGTCCTCTATTCCCCAGCCTGGCCATATCCCAGAGAACTCACCCTCTGACTGGAGTCCGAGTCAGCTCTGCTGAACTCAATGGACCCATTGAACGTTCTTGTTTCACCATCTATCAAGGGAGAAGAGAAAAGAGATGGGCCCAGTGGAGAGAGTGCTGGAAGAGCTGAGTCTAGAGCCCACACCTGATGTGAATTAGCTGGGTGAGCCTGGCTCTGCTGTAAGATGTATATTAACCCTTCTAACATCGACCTCACAGACTTCCTGAGGAACCGCAGTGGGGCCGTGTAAATGCCTGCCGCCTGTTAATCACCGCCCCCCCCAACTTTGGTCCCTTCCCATTTTCTCCCTTTAACTGCTCGCATTTGGTCACAGCCTCCCCCCAGTCCTGCCCACTTCCCTCCGAGTCCCCCAGTGCCCTTGGCCCTGGCACTCACTGGTAGTCACCCCAGGGCTGGTGTTGCCACCACCGTCGGGCTCCAGGGACAAAGTCGATTCCCGTGGGGGCAGAGGCAGATCTAGTCCAGGCCCAACCAGCAGGTCCTTCAGATTCTCCACTGGGGGAGGAAAGAAGAGAGAAGGTCAGGAAAAGCAGAGCCGGAGACTGAACACAAGGGGAACGAACCCTAGCGCCTAAGCATTGACCAGCCAGGGGAATGTCAGGCAAATGAAGAGGCACAGGAGAGCGAGCGCGGCAGCCACTGGGTTCACTGTGCGTGTTCAGCTGTCTGGATGTCCCACTGTATTTCAGAGGAAGAACGTCCAGCTGCCCCGAGAGCTCTCCTACCTTCCCGGATAGCGTCCTGCAACAACCTCTCCCCACGAGGGGATTCCAGGGATTCAGAGCGGAAGAGGCCACGAGGCAAGGTGGGCAGCGGCCCGCCACCCCCTCCATCTTCTTCTGCCTGGAACTGGGTCATCTCAGCAAAGAGTCCCACCTTCTCTTGCAGCAGCTCCACCAGGGCCCTGTCCTTCTGCTGCAGCTCCGCTGAAGACACAGGGCAAGCAGGGAGGGAGAGACAAAGGGCAAAGAGGGTGAGAGGAACCAAGCCAGAAGGCTCCAGGATGAGCGGGAGTCAGGGGCCAAGTGGGGGCAGAGGGAAAGAAGCTAGAGAGACAAAGTGAGTATCCGTCAGTTGGGAAATGGGTGAACAAATTATGGCATCTGAATTAATGGAATATGACAGCACCACAAGAAAAGATGATGAAGTCTGAGAATTTGGGAAGACTTGTATAACTGATGGGGAATGAAGTCCGCGGAACTAGGAAAGCAAGTTGGAAAGCCAAGAGTACTGGTCAGTGCAAGGACCATGACTGACGAAACACGCTTCCCACCTCCTGCCCAAGAGCTAATGGATTAGATGTGAAGGAGGCGTGTTTTCAGAGAGGGTCAATGTCTGGATTTGTTTTGTTTTGCTCCACTTGTCCTAAGGGAGGACTGCTATTTGTGGAGGAGGGCTTTGAGAGGGAGCACTTGAGAGGTGATAATTGAGATGGAAAAAAATGAAAGAAGAAAATTCTAGAGTGGGACAACCAAGGGCATGGAGTGAGAAGAGTATAATGCTTACTTTTGATCCTGCGAAGATAGGCCTCATCTTCTGTTTCAATCAGAGGGAAGTCCTCTCTGGATGGGCACCTATGATGGAGAGATGGGGTTAATCAGAGATGAAGGTGAGAAAGGATCTAGGGGCCCAAAGTGAAGGGTCATCTATGACCTTTCACATCTGCTATTTCCTCTCCCTTGGACACCACCTTATCCTTAACTTTGATTCTACCATATTTCCCTCTTCAAGGGGTCTTTCCAGACTGTCCAACTTTCTAGTTTTGGTTACACTCAGCCAATTTTGTTTTAAGAAATGAGGTAGAACTATCCCAGGCTCTAAACAGTCCCTCCTCAAAACTGTTCAAATACAACAAACATTGCCGGCTGACATGCATGGAGAGGCAGACTTGGACCTTCTCTTCAATACTCACACACGCACACTCTGCTGGATGACACGGATCCAAGTGTTCCGGTCCTCTCTGGAGGCTGTGTGGACCTCATACATTTCAGGGGGAGCAGCACTGATCAGAAACATCCCCTTTTCCTGGTTGGCAATGTCTCGAACAATGAGGTTCTGTAGTGAGATTATTGCTGGCTTGTCCTGACAAAGAAAGACAAGATTAAAGGAGTGAGCAAGAGTCCTGGCATCTAAGACTTCCTAGAAAGTCTGTCTCTTCAAACTGCTTAAAAATCTGTCAGAAGTTGAGTGGGGGGCTGGGGTGGGAGGTGTTGAGAAACTGGCATTTTGACAATTCAAAGGGAAAAATGGACTCTGAAGACTAGGATGTCCCTAGAGTTGAGATGTCTCTCTGACAGAGACAGGAGAGGAGAGGGATGGTCTTACCAAGGCAGGAAAGATGTATTTCTGGTCCTTCTCCTGAAGAAACACTAGAACATCTGTCATCAACAGCATCAGCACATCTGGCAGGAGAGTTGACAAGTCAGCAATGGATGAACTAGAAACCTGATTTCCTTTTTCTTACACCTTGGACTAGTCTTGCCTCACTAGGTGATGGCTCCTAACTCCTCTCCATCCCCAATCTTTGCCTTTACTCTTAAATTCCTCAAGTATTCTTACTTCATTTATTTCAGGATTGGGAATGGGATTGGGGGGGAGGGGGACAAGGGAGAAGGTAACTTGTGGAATTTCAGATTCATTTTGGGCTGGAAGGACACTTGGAAGGATCATTAAATTCATTCTGTCACTCTGGAGAGGATGCCTGATGCCCCAGCCAGTCTATCTCCTATATCCAGAGTCTCTGTTCCTTTTTAGACTGCAGTTCCCATACTTTCCAACTCACTCTGGTCCTTTTTGAGACCTAACCTAAATCCCTCCTACTGCAGCATATGCCTACACCCTCTTGTTTTACAGTCAGTGGAGAACAGCAGGTCCCTCTCTACTGCAGAACTAACCTTTACAGACTCTAAGATGCTTAACAAATCTTACTGCCACCACCCCCAATTTCAGATTGATCTTCAGGTTAAACAATTCCATCTTCAGTCCTACAGTTCCCTTTTGCAGTCTTTCCAGCTCTCTCCTTTGACCTTTTCTTTCAAAAGGAAGACTTTTGGGGGCTTTCAGGAGACAAAGGTCAATCCTATAAAATTGGGAAGTCAGCTCAAATGGGAGAAATCTTCCTCCTGCCCTTAGGGACCTTTGGGCATGGCAGGGAGAAAGGGAGGTGTTTTGTTGAATACTTCAGAAAATAAAGCTCTCCATCCTTGCTATTTTTAACCTCCATGGTTTATATTCTTAGTTGCTGCGTGGGAGGGATGGGAGAGGGGAGTGGAAGGAAGGAGGAGGTTGGTGAAGACTGACAAGATCCAAGGCAGAAGCTTGGAAGTTTTATAAAGGGGCACAAAGGTCCAGTTTAGCTCTGGTGAAGCCAATTTGAACCAATGAGAATCTGTTCCCATTGCAAACCAATGCTGAGGAAGAAGAATGGGGAAACCTGCCCTCATTCCCCCACTGGAGGCACTCTGCTTTGTCCATTCCTGCTTTCCTCTGCCCTCCTCCAGAAGATCAACCCCCAAAAGCCCTCTCAGCACTGAGATTTTAAGGGAGACTTTTTTTCTATCCATCTGTGCTTCTCTCTCTCTCTGCAACTGGGACCTCCCTAAGGTTTCAGTTCTGCCTCAGAAGCATGTGTATTCCAGTGGGGTCTCTAATAAACTATGATGCTCTCAGAGGGCACTTTATTTTTCAGTTAACAATAGGAACAAGGACCTTAAACTTATTTAACTGACAAAGACTATCACTCTTCCTCTAAGGTTATTTCTCGAGTAGGACATGAACTGCCCTTCCTGCTATATCAGGTCATAAGCCACAAGGTCAGGGAAAACTGACCTTTGAAACGTCCTGTGGCTGTCTTCCAAAGCAGGCAACCATCGTGGAGCAGTTTTCGACGTAGAAGCTCTTCTCGGCCAAAGGGACCCTTGCCAGGCACTGGGGCCTGGGCACGGGGGTCTGTACGCCCATAGATCTCCTGCAGGCGAGCTCCCTTCTCCAGCTCATGTACCTCCTGGTCTACTGCTGACAGCAGCTCTTTCACCAGACCTAAGGCTGTTGTCAGGTCCCGATGCTCCTCTTCGTTGCCTGGGAACAGCAAGAGAAGTCAGGGGTAAGGAGAAAGTCTCCTTCCAAGCCACCCTCGCTGTATTTACCTGGCCCCGGCCCAACCTTCCTCACCACGGGAATGCAGCAGGATCCGGTCGATGAGTACGGGGTACTTGGTGATGCGCTGGGTTACTAGCAAGATGCACTCCTGCACCCCATGTCGCCGGAGCACTGTGGAGCGGGTCACCTTCTGCAGAATCGGAAGAAACAAAGGTCAAATGGGGCAGAACAGACAGGACAGGATCAAAGACTGAGAGGTCCAAGATGGTCAATCCCCAAGACCTTAGTTGGCCCCTGATGACATAGAAGCTAAGGATGCACAAAGTCCTGAGAGTTAAGGATCAAATGGAGTTCTAGGTAGAGGTCATGGCAGTCTTACTCACTCTGATGAACTGCTGGAAGCGCTTATCCCGAGCATACAGCTCCTTGTAGAGTTTCAGTGCCTTGGTGTGACGGCTGCAGAACTCGGAATAGGCCTTCCGCATCTGCTCGGCACTGGAGCCTGAGAACTAGGCAGAGAGACGGCGTCACAAACCCGAGACCCCTAACATGTGGGCTTTACTTCTAATGGAGTCCTTGCTTTCCCTCTTTCCTGCAATCCCCAGGGATGCAAAAAACAAACAAAAACAAAAACACAAACACCCACCTCTCCCTGTCTCCACAGCCTGTCCCTACCCCCTTCAGCAGGCCCCTCCCTCTCTTCTCCTCACCTGGCCAATAAGCAGATCCCCGAGCCGGTGGATGACAAAGTTGCGGGTACTGCCCGGGCAAAGGGCCTGGCGTCGGCGCTCCAGCAGCTGGCTGAGGAAGCGGGTGTGGATATCGCTGAGCTCGTCCACACAAGGGAAAAGGCCCTGCACCAGGGCTGGATCCAGCTGCAGCTCCTCCAACAGCCCCGTTCGGAAGAGGCGGGTCATGATCTTCAGCGTCCTCACGTGGTGCAGCTCTGTCTGGATCAGCTCTGGGTGAGGCAGGCCAAAGTGTCAGTCAAGGAGCAAGGGGGCAGGCCCACTGACCATATCCTTGTCTGTTATAGACCATAATAGTGATGACGATAATATTTACAAAAATGCTTTTAAAAAGCAAAGTGTTTCATATCCATTTCTCACCTAAGTGTCACAAATGAGAACTGATTCTCTATCCTTAAGGTAGGAATTATTATCATTTTATGGATGAGGAAACAGACTTAGGGTAAGGGAACTGCCCAGGGTCTAAGAGAGGATTCCCCTCTCAGTCTTCCAGTCCAGCTCTCTATCCACCATGTCATGAAGCTTGTAGCTGATTGGTTTACAGTTTCAGAGACCTTAAACCAGAAGAGACCTCAACCTCCTCATTTTATACATAAAGAGACTAAGGCCTTGCCCAAGTCTCCCTACATCACAGTCCTTCTTCAGAAGATCGGAATCCTTCATAGTACTGAGCAGAATCCTAAGCCGAGGGAGGGTCCCACCAAAAAGCTGGTGGTTCCCTGAGCTGAATTAAAAAGACAGATAGAAGAGTCAAGGAGAGAGCCCTGCGTAGAAACCAAGTGCACATTGGGGAAGTGGCTCAGAGGCTAATGAGTCTGTGTAGAAAGGGGTCTTTGGAATCAGGAGAGGAGGACTCAACAGAATGTGAGGAAGGGAGGACGTGTAGCGTGGTTCTTGGTCTTGATGGCATAAGGAACCCGCGCTTCCTCAGCCCCGGGGACCCTGCTTACCATAGATGACATCCTGACGCTTCATCACCTCTTTTTTGTGCTGCTGTAGGAAGCTACTGTCTACTGCCAGACTCCAGGAATCCGCTGCAAAGTCCTTCTCATCTGTCTCAAAGTCACTCATCAGTTCATTGTAAATCACCTCGGCACCTGGAGGAGGGTGTGAGGGAGCCTCAGAGCAGAGCCCTCTCCCCCAGAGCCTGGATCCCGGTCTCCTGAGGCCCCAGGCCCTCCCAGGCAGGACCTCCTCTTGCCCAGCTTTCCCACTGCCTCTCTTTACCCTCATCAATGAGAGACTCCACAGACAGTGTGCGGTTTCGCATGTTGAGAGAGTCTGTAGACTGAGATAGGATTCTTCGAAGGCCCAAGGGGGACTCATCATTGAAGTGCCTAAAGGAAAAGAGCATATGGATTTCATTTTTTAAAAATAACTTTTTATTGACAGAACCCATGCCTGGGTAATTTTTTACAACATTATCCCTTGCACTCACTTCTGTTCCGATTTTTCCCCTCCCTCCCCCTTCCCCCTCCCCCAGATGGCAAGCAGTTCTTTACATGTTGAATAGGTTACAGTGAGATATGGATTTCAACTGAAGGACACTGAGGGGAAAACACTGGAGCCCTACTCTGCTCTTCTCTAATTCCTTAGTCAGGCACAGGAGAGATCTCCACCATCTTCCTAACAAAATAAGAAGCCAGGAATGCTTCTGGCATCAGTCTTTTTTTTTTTTTTTTTTGGTGTGTGTGTGGGGAGATTAATTATCTAATAAAATCTTACAACATTTAATAATATCAGTTTATATAACTAAGTATATTTTCCCACTTTTAGGACTGAAAAGGGACAAATGGTTAGTGCTTGTTTTGTTTATATATTTATCTAAAGTATCATGATTAAGTCAATTAATGTTACACCTGACCATGTCTTTACTAAGACACTTAAGGCTGGCAGATGATACTTTATTTTGTGTAGATTAGTGGAAGTTTTGAGAATTCTGCTTAATTCTACCTCCCTCTGAATATGACCCTGAATGTAGACAAGGAAGGGACCCGAGAAGCCATCTTACTCAGACCTTCATTTTCAAAGTAAGAAACTAAGGTCTGGCATCAGTCTTACCACCTGTCTAGACAAATACTCCTTTTCCCAACAGCTCACCCAGCAATGTTGGTGGTGGAGACGCTCTTAGACAGGGAGAGGGAGGACCGGCCGCGGCGAGAGCCAAGAAGGGACTGACGGAAGCTGTCCGAGGGGTAGATGGCCGAGCTGGGGCGCTCCCGGATGGTGGCTGTGGGAATAGGGAAGTAGGGAAAACCCAGCTTGGATAGTGAGGAAAACAGGGGAGGCCCAGGGGTCTCCTCTGTGCCTGAGGCAGAGCTCCTTCTCCGTCCTTACTCAGACTTAGCTATCCCCACCCCACCACATATATCCCCAACAAAAGGCAGGGTGTAGGTCACCTTCTTTCTTAACACTTGCTAGGACAGAGGGCAGCCAGGTGGCGCAGTGGGTAGAGCACTAGGCCTGAAGTCAGGAAGACCTGAGTTCAAATCTGGCCTCAGACACTGAACACTTCCAGGCTGTGGGACCATGGGCAAGTCACTTAAACCCACTGCCTCAAAAACAAAACAAACTAAAAATAAAAAGCACTCTTTGGGAGCACAGGGTCCCAGCCCTCAGCCCGGCCTGGGAGGAAGCCGAGGGCAGCCCTCCAGTGCCGCCACTGTGAGGGACGGAGCGGCCTGAAGGTGGCAGCAGAGTGCGATCCCGAGTGCCAGATGGGGAGTGGGATGGGGATGGTACTTACTCTTGCTCCTCAGGGAGACGGACTGCAAAGCAGTGCTGTTCTTGAGCAGGGCAGCTTTCTGTTGCTTTAGGGCAGCAGGGCAAACAGAGAACATCCGTTACCCAACAGGCAGAGAGCTAGTTAAGTGGCCCCCGGGCTGATGCGGGAGTAAAGGTCCACCTCTCCCAGGGAAGCCTGAGATGGGAAAGCACACTGCCCAGAGAAGCTCCTAGCAGGCGGAGAGGGGCCCTGGGGATCAGAGGGAAGCCTTCCCTCCTCCTGTCTGGGCTCTCCCGGGGAGGTCGGAGGAGAATCTGAGAGACTACATCCCAGCTTAACATCCATAGGGTCAGGGCCTTCTCCTTCTCGGGAACCCCTGCACTTGCTCCCTGCCTTCTCACCTTCTGCTTGACCTTGGTGCAGTTGGCAAGAGCATCTTTACAGCGGTTATGGATAGTCACGTTACAAGCTGGAAAGATAGGATGATGAGGGTGAAAGGAGGGGACAAACAGGCACTTTATGTGTACTCCCATCCACAGAAAGACAATACCACCCACCATTGTCCCTCACCCCAAGTTCTTCCTCTACTCCCCTCTTTGGGTCTCAGCCTCCTGTTCCATCATTTCATAAAGAGAAGGATGAGGAGTGCCCTCACCTGCCCCCGCAACCTATTTGGCTCCCAGTCAATAAGGAACAAATGGAGAAGGGAACAAGGACTGGGGGTTTAGCTCAAAGACACCCGGGGGACAGAATGAGGGGGTGGCCTACTACGGGGCAGGCCGGGGCTGGGCTCCGAGCACAAAGCCAGCTGGGAGACAGAGCTCAGAGTGGCGGCTGCTGCAAAGGCAGCCAACTGGCACCGGCGTGGGCCCGGGGCAGGGCTGTGGCCACAGAGCTTTCTTCAGGCCTAAGCCCCTCGAAGGTTAGGCTGAGGAAGGACGCGGACCTCAGCGACCCCTAGGGTCCAACCTGGGCTTCCACATATTTCTCGTTCCTTCCATCACTTGGTTCCTACCTTTAAGGACTCGGCAGAACCTGCCTGCCCAGGACTCAGACCCTGACAGCCCAATCTTCCCAAAGGGGCAAAGCCATACTATCTGCCTCTCGCTGGCCAGGAGCCATTTCTGAGGCCCCGGGGAATAGCAGGCAGGCAGGAGGGCAAGGACACCGAAGCAGGGCTGGTCAAAGAGTCCAGCCTAAGAACAAGACTGACCAGCCCTCTCCTCCATCATACACTCCGCCTCCTCCAGCTTCCTCTTCCCCACCCCAACCCACTGCATCAACACCGGAAACTCTGCTAACTCCTTCAGACAATACCCAGAACCCTGCTCACTTCCACAAATACAAGGCAAACAGGGTGGGGCCAAGGGAAAAGAGGTGCTGGGCAGGAGACAGGTATTGGAGGAGTTTCATCCCCTCCAGAAAGCCTTCTTCCAACCCCCATCCCCTTGGTGTCTCTGGATCGAACCTCCGCATTCCACCTGCTCCCAAAATAGTGCCACCCGCCTCTCTCTGTTCCCGTGGTAACGGGCTTCCGGATTGGGAATTTTCTCAGGATCTCTGGAGGGATCTAGATTGGGGATCCCTTCACCTCCACAGCCCTCTGCCACTTCCCACCTGAACTAGGGAAGAGGTCGGGGAGGTCTCCTAAGTTCTCCTCATAAAGTCCCTTCCTTAAAATCCATGGGCACTAAGAATTAAGAGTTGAAGCTCCCCCTCAGTACCAGAATGAAAAGCCCTTTTCAGTGCATCATTTCCATTTAAATCCTTAATCAAAACCATTTTTTGGCTGCCATATTTTTTGGGGGGAGAGGGAACCTGGGAAGCAAGGCTAAGTAGTTATCCTTTAAGGCTTTTCTAGGGGTCTCAGAGAGAAGGGAAACCTTCTTGATTTGGAACAACTTTTAAGGTTTAGGAGGACAGAAGTGCTCACATCACAAACCTGATGTGCCCTCCCTCTATAACAATGGAGCTGGACTAGAAATTGGGGAAAATGGAAACCCATAATCCCATTCCCCTAGAGAGATATTTCAAATCTTTTCCCAGCTTAAATGAACAAGAAAGCAGGGGCAAATAAATCCTGGAATCCTGACTCCTAGTCTTCTCTATGGGATTGACAGGGACAGCTGCAAAGTTGGCAGTTTTCTAGTTCCACCCCCTACAGCCCCACATTCCTTCTCTTCCTTCATCTTATTCCCCCCACTCTTCCAGCTGTTCCTGGGACAGATGTTACAAAATTGAGAACCCGAGGAGGAGAAAAGTCACTCTGGGGGGGGGAGGGGGGGGAATGGAGGAGAGGGAGGGGAAGAGTTGCAGAAGGAAAAAGCCAGAACAACAGCTGCAGGGGAGATAGCCCACCACATGTTTCCTTTCCCCATCTCCCTCTGATATCCTCTTCTGACATATTCCCACAGCTACCCACTCCTCAGAATAAAAGAGGATAGAAGCATCTGACCCCAATGGTTAAGAGTTTATAGAAGCAGGGAATTTAAAGGTCAGAGAAGGAAAGGAGAGGCAAAGACATAGGGGCCAAATAAGGGCAAGCTAGTAGCAAACCTCAGGATCCTGGTAACTTACTTGGGCAGATAAGGGCTTCCTTGGCTGTGATGCTTTTGTTACAAGCATAGCACATCGTCATGCCCGATACAGAGATGGTGGTGAAAAGGTGCCCATTGGTATAGCGGGCATCCTTGGCTTCTTTCATCTTCTCTTTTTCCCGATTCTGTAAGGAAGATGAAAAGAGGGAATCAAGCTAGAGAAGACCTGGGGCAGAATACCGAAGGGTCTAGAGAGAGAGATAGGCTCGGGGTTATTGGTGAGCAGAAGATCCTGCCTGAGGGCTGCCAAAAAAGAGAGCAATTTGGAGCAGTGATTCCTATCCAAGGAAGCTAAGGAAGTAACTGCCCAGGAGGCCCTCCATTTATCTTCCAACCATTGGGGACTTGATCCCAAAGGACTCACCTCGGTGCCCCTACCCACCTGGCCCCGACGGCTTGGCTGCCTCCGATTGCCACTCATCCTTTCTGCTCTGGTCGTCACAGCCCTCACCCCCAGTCCACCCTCACCCCCAAGGCCTGGGCTCTCCTCGTCCCCTTGAGCTTCTGTGTTCCCTCTGCCGGGAGAAGATGCGCAGAGAGGAGGGAAGTGCAGGCAAGGCAGAGGATGCCAGCTCACCAACTCAGGGAGTTAGCTCCTCTTATAACCATGACAACCAGTGTCAGAGCCGCCGTCACTGTGGCAGCCACAGCAGGGGGAGCAAGGAGATTCCCCTGATCAGACTGGGAGGGGGTGGGAGTCCCACCCCCAAGACCAGAAGGCAGAATCTTCAAGTATTTACCCCACTCTATTAGAACTAGACGCCTTTTCACCTCCCCCAGACAGGATTTATCCTACGGGATAGAGGTGGGGGTCATAATATCTATCCCCCTGTCTCTAAGCAAGATGAACCTTTTTTTTTAGACAACCAATTTGGGACACTTTTTCTTTTAGATCTAAATCTAGGAAAAGAAAATCTGAAACCTCCCTTGCTTCTGTCTAGAGTCTAACTTTTATTACTTTTACCAAATTAACCCCTTCCTTTCCATTTTACCCTCTTCAGAGAGAATCCCTTTCTTTATTCCTCTAAAGTTTTTTTAAGCCCAGAAATTTCTTTCTGCTGTCTAACCTAAATCCCTTCTCCATTACTTTTAACTTCATAGATATGCAAGAAAATATAGTCCAATCCTTCTCTATGTATATACGCACCAACCTAAGAAATTGATCAAGTTGCAAATGCTAGATACTCTCAACTTTCTTTTCAACCTCATTTCTTATATTTCTCCAGAGATTAAAATTTGACAAATTAATTTCATCACTGTAACCTTATGAGATAGGTATCATAAGTATTATCTCTATTTTTTTAAATGAGAAAAATGAGGTTCAGGGTAAAGGAATTTGTCCAGGGTCACAGAGCTGATGGAGTTCAAATGTGAACTCAAATCTCTCCTGATCACAGAAGGGCTATTTCACTATGGCACACTGTCTAATCAATTTTCCAAACTCCTGATTCAGAGAATTTCCTCGTTCTGAGACAATCTTCTCTGAATTCTCATCTATCAATCTCCAGTACCTTATGCCTCCCAAAGAGCCAGTGAAGATGGAGAGATGAGAGCACCATCACTGCTATCTATCTATATATTCTAAGAAACTCCTAAAGTGGTTTCCTAAATTTGATCCCAGAATCTCTCCTTTAGACTTAAAGCAAAAGAGCAAAGGAGAATAGAAAATGCCAATTCCTTGAGAGGCATCATAATATGAAAGAAAAACCGCTGACTGGATCTGAGGGCAGGAAAAATCCAGACTGAACCTTCACCTCAGACATTAACTGTGAAAACAGACATTAAAACAGAAGGCTGGAGATACAGTCCGGAGTTTTCCTTACTTGCAGATTCATGACCACATTGCTTCTCAGTTCAAAGATCTTCAGTGACTCTCCATCTTCCCAGTAAGTTCCAAGTTCCATTGAGTGGCATTTAAAGTCCTAGATTTTCTTTTTCCAGCTCCCAACAGGGTAGAAAACTCTCCAGGAATGTTAATTTCCACTATCCCTCACAACTATCCTTAGGAAATAGGTTCTAGGTTTCCTGGTGTTCCTTTTCTTATTCAGATTTTTCAGGAGGAAATTAAGTCTCACAGCAGTTAAGCTACATGCTCAGAAACCCAGAGCAAGTAATAAGCTGGAGGCAAAATTCATACAGAGGCTTTACATAAAGCTAAATCCAAGGAGTCTCTAAACCACATTCCATCTTAAAACACTCAATACTCAGGTCAAACTAAGTTTCTCTCCTATACCTCACCTTTACTCAGTCCCAGTACTTCCACCCAGATTATTTCCCAGGCTTAAAATACACTCCCTGCCTCCTTTATCCAGTATTTAATCATTTTTTAAAGCTTAACTCAATTGCCCCCTCCTCCCCATTAAACCTTCTCTAAAATAAAGATAATTCTTTCATGGGATTTTGAACTTGAACCTAGTTCAATCCTTTCATTTTCTGAATGAGGAAATTGATGTCCCGAAAGATTATGTTATTTGTTCAAAGTCATAGAAGGTGATATATGCCCAGCTGGGATTCAAATCCAGGTTTTTTCTAACTCCAAATTCAGCAGATTTTTTATACAATGCTGCCTTCTCCCAAAGACCTCACTTCACTTTTATATTTTCCTAATGTATTTCATATGTATTACTGTAGCAAACAATAATCATTCTATTTTATCTTATTAGACTGTAAGCTCCATGAAGGCAGGGCTACATCTTATACTAAATGCCGTCAAAATATTCCAAGCAGTACACATGTACACATACACACACACACCAGAAAAAAAGAAAAAAAAAACAACAACCAACTTTTTAATATTCCATGTGTGGAAAGGCTTGGGGAAGAGGTACTTCTACGGTCTGACTGTTAAGATTTTATCCCAAAAATAGCATATAAAGAAAAAAGGAACCTGTTTTGGTTAACTTTTAACCTTCCTTAGCACCTAAGGTAGAATGCTATGACCAAAGCAAACTTTAGATGAATGTCAGGTATAATTATTGAATCAGAATTCTAAAGGATTCAAAGCAAGATTCTGGAAAAACTCATTTAGAGGCATTATATTGTTTGGGTTCCCAGTCCAAATCCCCTAGCACAAAGATGGTTAAGTGGGGAGGTGGCTCTACTTCCTGGTGTTCTCCAAGTTTTGAGTCAGAAGCAGGGGCTATGTAAAGGCACAAGACTTGAATGTGGGATTCCACTAAACATTTCTGAGACATCCTAGAACCCTATCTTTCCCTTTCCTTTCTCTAAAAAGTCGCCTATATTTGGCCAGAATCAAATAGTCAAGGAGACAAGTCAAAATCCCATATATCCTGCATTTATTGAGATTATCATATGATTTCTTGGGTTTTGTTACTGATATGGTACATTATGCTAATAGTTTTCCTGATATTGGACCAGCCTTGCATTCCTGGTATAAATTCCACTTGGTCATAGTGTATTATACTGCTGATAAACTCAACAGTCCCATATATCCTCTCCACTTCTTGCCCCTTTTCCAAACCTATCTCTTCCTGTTCCCTTTTGTTAATCCCCCTTTACTCCTCCCTTCTTCCTCAGTCCCCATCTATCATTTTTTAAAAAACTACTTCCCTCTGAATTCAATTCTTTTTGTGCAACAAGAGAACTGTTCAGTTCTGCACACATATATTATATCTAGGATATACTGTGACATATTCAGCATGTATAGGACTGCTTGTCATCTGGGGGAGGGGATGGAGGGAGGGAGGGGAAAAGTTGGAACAAAAGTGAGTCCAAAGGATAATGTAAAGAAATTTTTTTCAAAATAAAAAAAACTCTACTTCCCCCTCCCCACACCACAATCTTCATTAATTGCATCTCTACCTTTGTTTCCATGCACATTAACTTCTATTAACCACTACTTACTTATAGCATCTCAACTGATAGTTGCAAATCGGCCTTCCACTCCCCCATTCTGAAAACTCCCACCCTTTTCCACCCACCCTGATAATCCTTTGGTAATTTAATCTCCCTCCAGTTTGAGATGACTTTCTCTCCTCCAGTATTATAGGGACTCCCTCCCTTCACAACCTTTCAAATCCTTAAGGATTCTCTCCCAAAAATATCCGTCCTTACCTTTCCTTTATCTGGATCAGAGTTGGCTATATAACTTCTGCCATTCTAGTAACATGGTACACCAGATGCTTACACCCTGGTATCTCTCTTCTTTTTTCCCATACTCCTACCTCAAATCACAATTTTTCCAACCCCTAACTCCATTTTCAGACTCCAATAACTTCATTTTCTCAGATAGCTCTTGTCTTCTACATTCCAAATTTTGGAGGCAAAAAATTCATGGAATTGGGGGAAGAATATGGACAAAATGAAAGAAACAAAAGGCTTAGAGAAGACCTAGAAAAGGGAGACATAGAATAGATCCCTTCCTTCCTCAAGTATCTATGCCCTTTAGTCCACTGGAAACCTTGGATAGCTAAATCCATTGGCACACTAGTGCTTGAAACCCTGCCTACCTCAAGCTCCAGGAACTTACCCTCTCCTGAAGTGACCCCCTTTCTGGCTCGATAAATAGTGGGCAGCAGCAACAGCACATAGTGGCTTGGGTGCTGCCAAGAAGGGAGCTGGCCCCTGGCACTGACTAGTGCTATTGTTGGGGGGGTAGTTTGTACCCGCCCTAGCATTCTGGGTTGGAAAGGATGAACCAGTCTACTGGAGGAGCTACAAATCCTTTCTGGTATTATCACTTCCTCAGTAAAATAGAACCTCCTCCAATTCACTTCCCTCTCCTCCAAGATCCCCAGGGAGGGGAGGTCTATTCTTTAAGGAAGAGTCCCCCAGTTCCAATCATTAGAAAACCTTTTATGCTAATTGCCATCTTTTTTAATGCAACTTTCAGTTCTTTCAGACTAGTCTGTTCCCTGTGGAGTTAAAAATACATCAAGGTCTCTCCCCCTCATTTCTGGTTTCACTCCCCAAGGTGCCCTTCATTTCTGTCGCTGTTATGCCAGCCCCTTCAAGACCACAGGATCATAAAGTTAAAACCGAAAGAGATTTATAAGCCATCTAAATTCCACTCGTACATTGTATTTAGTGGTTGTTGTTTTTCCTTGCATGGGGCAGCTTTTATCTCATTCCACAAAAAAAAAGCATTAAAATGATACAAACGACTTACTTAAGAGTAATAATTCTCTCCGGTGAGGTCCATCTTTCAGAACCTATACAGATGCCTGCCCAATACCCTGTGCTCCATGACTCCCATTGAAAGGAAACCAGTTTGGGTTTGCTAGGAAGGAGAGCTCCCAACAATCTAATGAGTCCCACTTACTACCCAAGGCCATGAACTGCTCCCTGAAAGTCAACTGCACTTGGCTGTTAGAATCAAGCTCCCTTTCAGCTGGGCCCGATGGCCAATTAGCAAAAGACAAATCCCAGGTCTTGTTGCCCCATGTTATTCTTTAAACTTTCTGGTTGTTCCTCCAGTTTCAAAAACCATGCTCTCAATCCTCTTCTCTAACAGGTCAGTGCTAGACAAGAATTCTCCTTTCTTTTGAAAACTAGATTCCAGAATTCTTGAACTTGAAATGTCTAGAGAAGCAATCACAAGGCTGAGGCTACAATTCAGGAAATTTCCCTAAGAGGCTAATATTCAGGACCTCTTCCAAGTTCGTCATTTGGTTCTCCCTTCTCCCAAAGTTGCTATTTATTGGGCTGAGAACATGAAGCCCAAGAACTCTAGCTATTCTCTCATTTTACAAATTTGTAAACTCATTGAACTGAGAGGTGAATAAACTTGTCTTTAAGTAAGAGTAGAGGCTTGAGCCTCTAATGGATCAGAACAGATCCTTTGTACTAGGGTCCATTAACCTTTTTTGTGTCATGGACACATATCCCTTCCTGGCAGACTGGAGAAGCCTACCAGACCCGAGTTTAGAATAATGCTTAGAAATTCACAAATCATGCATTACAAAATAAACCAAGTGAAGTAATTCTCTTTTTAAAAAATAATTAATCCAGATTAAGAACCTTCATATAGACAATATCTTCTTTCTGGGTCTTAGAGCCCAACCTAATATTCCTTCTTTGCCTCCCTTCCCTTTATCTCCCACTCAGAGGTCCTTTCCTTCCTTCCTTGCTCCTGGACTTGTCTACTTTACTGCTTTTCACCCAAAGGTTCCTTCTAGAGATTGGAATGGAAGGGAGAGGAAAGTGTGAGTTATGGCCAAGATGTTTTCTATTATCTCTTGCCATTCTCCCTTCATGTTGTCTCTTAAAAGGGTAGATGAGGAAAAGGATGACCCACAGGAAGGGAAAAGCAATGCAAATCCTGGCTTCCTGCTCTCTACCAGCAAACAGCCAGGAGGTCTGGGGGCTTGTGGAGCCTTGCCCGGGATGTAGAAATGAGAGATGGTAAAAGCCCTAGTACTCAACCTCTCGTTTTTTAAATTGAGGCCATCTCAACTATCTAATTTCCATCTCTTGGCTGCCCCTTCACTACAAACAATAGCCCTCGGTGTCTTCAGGAGAGATCCTGGTTTATAAGAAAGGATTCGGGCACCCTGGCTCCTGCTGGGAGACTCCACTAGGGTCTGGAATCACCTGTGGCTTGGCCTGATGGCTGTAAGATTGAGGTCATCTGGGAAAGCAAGGGATCTCTACCTGAAAGGATCTCAAGGGACGGCATGAGATGGTCTCAGCAAGGCCTGAACTTCTTATAACATTCTCGAAATCTGATCTCCTCACTACAGGAGTTCATTGGAGGAGGGAAGAAAAACAGAACAATTATTTCAGAGGAACAGAAAAATCCCAGAGAAAATGCTGGCCTCAAAACAAGCACTCCATAAACATTTGGTGGGATAAATGAATGAAGTAGAAGTCAGTGGAGCAGAGAGACAAAGAAGGAGAGGGGACTTTGAAGCACATGGACAAAGTGAGTTAAGGAATGGGGCTAGGGAATGGGGAAAGAGAACGGAGAAAACTGGGGTAGAGACAGGTACAACAGTCATGGAAACACTGCCTTAAGAGCCAGACATTCTGGCCCCTAGTCATTCCTCAAGCCAGCTGCACCTGTCAGGCCAGGAGAGAAGGCTGAGCAGGGGGTGAGGGGGGAATAACACAAACAGACAGGCATTTGTGCAGATGAACAATAGCTGTGCCAGTGTTCCCTGCCCTCCTGGCACAGGGCAGGCCCGCTGGGTTGTAAGGGGGGGGCAGCTGCTGTCTGTGGCCTATGCTCTTATCCCCCTCATTCTTCAACAAACTCAGCAGGGCGAGAAAACAAAAGCCAGCTCACTCAAAGTGATAGAAGAAATGGACTACTTTCTCCATATTTCTGTCCCTGCAGAGTCCAAACAATTCCATTTACTTTAACTTGTGGGAAATATTGTGGTCTAAGGACTGAAATTGAGGCTGTGTGTATTCACAAACTGTCTTCTCTACTTAAGATTCTAGAGTTTCCATCTTCCCCTCTTCCCTTACATAAAGCCTTCAATCTAGGTACTGAACCCACAAAATCAAGACATGACAAAGAAAATGAAATACACACAGGTATATACACACAAACACATACACACTCTGCTTAGAGGTTCTAGTCAGGCCCTCAGCTTCTTTTAACATCAATCCTAGTCATGTTTCTTAAATGTAAGCTGGGTCCTGAGCTTTTCATTTTAAATTCCCTCAACCCATAAAGATTCGTCCTAAGACACCTTAATTTTTCTTTCCCCATAAATTGATTTTCTAGTCTGTTTTCCTTCCTTTCCTCGGCTCTGAAACTCTAGATTGTTCAGTGTTTTCCTAGCTCCCAGAGTGTCAGCCTCCCCTAGGGAACCCCAATTTCCTTAGTCTTCCCTCCAGGACTTCCGGCCTCTTAGTCCCCTCCCCAGCTTTCCTAGCCCTCCCCCTAGCTGCGCTCAAGTCCCTATACACAAAGCCAGCCACCTCTCTCCACCACTCAGAACAAAGAAACCTTCTTTCTCCTCTTTCCTCACACCCTCAGTTCAGCCTCACACCCAGTTGCTTGGGTCCTAGAAATCCTAAGAAGATCCCCAACTCCCCAGCACCATCCTTTGCATCCTGTCTCCTGGCCCCTGACCTTTCTTAGTCAGAAAAGGAGCCTTTGTTCCAGGAAGAACTCAATCAAGAGGTGGGGGGGAGGGGGGTTGAGTGGGGGAGGAGTGGAGAGAAAGAGACTTGAGGGAATTGAAATTTGTGGAACAGGGAGATGTTGGAGGCAAAAAAGTTTGTTTTGTCCTGAAAGAAGAGGAAAAAAAGGAGTTAAAGTAAGATTAAGTGTTTCCGAAGAGAAAAAGGCCAGTTGAAAAGCCAGAGAGGAGTAGCAGAAGAGGAAGATGAAACCAGAGTTCTCCCTTCAGGGGTGACCACAAAAGATGGGTAAAGACATAGCTATGTCCAACCCGCCATCTACCCCAAGCCAGAAATCGGGGAGATTCATCTTTCCAACTCCCCCCACTTCCTATCAAAAATAAAATGAGAGCAGGCAATTAGATGGGAGGGAGAGAGACAAAGTGCGTTGGCCAAAGGAGACCCCTTTCCATAACCAGTTCTCTGGAAGAAGCCCACAATCTTTTCTAAAGTCTCCCCCTTTTTTCCCGGTCCCAGAGTGTCAGCCTCCAAGGCTCCGTGTTCAATTGTGAAGAGATTCACGAGGCTCAAGAATCCAGCCATATCGTCCAGAAATGGGGGCTGGGGACGGGGTGGGAGACGGTGTGAATAGAGACAACCCAGGTGATTGGCTTCTAGGATTCCAAACATCATCCAAGGGAGGGCCCGCGGGCATCTGACCTCCAAATTCCCAAATCCCACAGCCCCTCTCCTCCTCCCCCCAGACCGAAGACCGAGCCGTTCTGCCCACACAGAACCCCTTCGGGCTTGCCCAAGCCCTTCCCTCCCACCCTCTGGTATTCCCCACCCCCCTTTTCCTTTTTAGGGTGGAACCCAATTTCCGTGGTTTCAAAAAACCCTCTCCGCCCCCCTTGGCCTCACTCCAGGGTCTCAATTCTAACGGCCAAAAAAATAAACAGACTTTCGGGGCATCAGCCCGGCCGCAGTTGTGGCGGAGGAGTTCGGGGAGGGCCTGCTCCCTCCTGGGTCTAGGCTGCTCCAACCTAGCCCTCTATTGATCCGGAGTCTAACTGGAGCCTCAAGTTCTGTTCAGGACACCCGACCCTCAGACCAAATCCTAGGAGTGGCTCAACAGAAATCACCTCAGCTGTGGCCTTCCTCCTTGGGAGCGCGGGGAACCAGGGTGTCCGATTGTCTAGGGTCCGGGAAATCAATCTCTAGGGAGCGTTTCCCCCGGAGGGCTCCGGCTAACCAGCACCTGGGCCCCGCGGGGCAGCAGGGCGTGGGGGCGGATGCTATGTCAGAGATTAAACCAACTCTGAAATTGTAGTCTTGGCCAGGACCACAAAGAGGCCAGTGTGAGGGAGGAATGGGGACGCTCTGCGGAGGAGTGGGAGCACTGTCTGGTCTAGGCAGGGTCTTCTGTAGGCTGACTCCAGAGTCAGCGCCGTCGTTGGCTGCAGGCTGAGGAATGGAGGGATCATGCTCTTGGGACTGGGTCTCGGTCCCACAAGTGGGAGTTTTCAATTTAAATCTAGAAAATGAGATTCTCGAGGAGACAGGTGCCTGGGTTGGGGAAGAAAGCCCAAGAGGCTGGAGGTGGAGGGCTAAATCTGGGAACTTACTTGGGCAGGGGAGGGAAGGTCTGAGGTCCCGGAAGAAGACGAGAGGGGAGCACACCGAGCTGGGGGACTAGGGCACAGTTCCCCAGAGGACTCACAGCTGGCTGAGTGGATGGAAGAGTACCCACACAAAAGACATTAACTCTCTTCCTCAGCCACGTTGGGGGTGGGGAATAATGGGAAGAAAATGAACCCTCGTTCTCTTCCACCCCGGCCCAGACTCAGTGTGTGTGGGAGGGGGGGAGGGGGGGAAGAAGGGGGAGAATGAAAGGAAGGGGAGACAGAGAGGGTGAATCACAGTTGGAAAGTCCATTTGTGGCCGCGCCGGGTGCAGTTTGGTCCGAAGGAGACCTGGAAGGGAAAGCCCCCTCCACCACCGTCCGGGACAAAGGTGGGAGAGCGGAGACGGCGCCGACCGACAGGGGAGGGAGGTAGTCCAACTGCAGAATGGGGGGACCGGGAAGGGACGACGAAAAGACCCCCAACCCCAGCTCAGCAGCGCTTTACCCTCAGCCCGGCGCGCTACCACTCAGTCCCAGCCCGGCTCAACTTTCCCGGTGCCCCGAGTCCCGGCCCCAGTCCACACCCCCCAGTTCGCCACTCTCCCGCCCCGGGCCACCGTTACCGGCTCCGCCCAAGTTCAGCGCCCCAAGCCCGGAGGGGAGGGGGCGCGGCGGGCCGGCCCACCTTAATCGCCTGCTCTCGGCTCCGGTCGATCCGCGCCCGTGTGAGGGATTCGATCCGAGACATAATCCGGGGGGGCGTGGGCCGGCGCGGGCGGGGGCCGCCCAGGGGGAGCCGGGACGCGGCCGCGGACCCAGGAGTCCTGCTATTGTCCGCGGGTCAGGATGGGGGGGGCAGGGGGAGGGGTCCGCCCAGCACGCGTCTGTCTCGGGGACAGGAAGTCTGACTCCCCCAGCTCAGCACCCAGCATCAGTTCCTCAAACCTAGTCTCCACCCCCGCCGGAGCTCGGGGGGGAGGGGTAGGGGAAGGGGGGAGGAGCGGAGGGGAGGTTGGCGAGGGGAGGGGGCAGCTGCGCGGCGGCCGAATGGGGGGCGCCCCTCGACCGGACTCATCCTCCTCAGCCTTCGAGCCCGGAGCGCTCTCCTCCACTTCCCTTCTAACCTCCTCCAGACCCCACCGATCCACGCCCCCCGGACTCTTCCCCTCCCTAGCCTCCTTCCCTTCAACTTCAGGCTGTAGGGAGAGGTTGAGATGCCGGGCCCACCCCTCCCCCAAGCCCGCAGGTAAAGCTGGGCTAAGGGGGAGCAGGAAGGGAGCCAAAGAGCTAAACATTCCGCGTTTAAAGAATGCAGCCGAAGGTTAGAGGGGGAAGCGCCCGGCAGACGCGGTCCCTTATTTTTTGTAGCCGGGAAGAGAATCCCTTTCATCGGGCCTCCGGGGGAGGCACGGCCTCGAGAGCCCCCGGACGGCCCACTCCGTCTGGCACCGGCACTTCCCTTCCCCCCCATCCCAGCAGGGAGGCTCTGGCTGAGAGGAGAGTCCCTGACCTCTTCTGGAGGTTAACATCCGCTCTGCTAAGGAAGTCTGCTCTGATGTTTAAGTCCCATCGCTTCTACTATACTTTAATTAAGTCTTGTGTTAAAAACTAGGAGCAAAGATTGCTCCTCTTTTTTTCCCTTCACTGGCAGTCCGGAAACGGAAGCGTGCTTTTTGTCTTTCTTTATGGTACCTGGTAAATACGTAAAATGTGTTCTTTGTGGCTCAGGAGCCTCACCTTGGAGAGGGTCTTCCTGAGGAATTCTTTTGCTTTTAGGAAAATTCCTCCTTGAATCTAACCCCAATCCCCCGCCTTGCAGCCTGTGACTGCTTCTCAGCGGGTCCCACTTTTCTGAGGAAGCCAATTGTGTACCATCTGTGCTGGGAATTGACCTGGTTCTGGTCCGTGAGGGTGCGGCATGTGGTAAAGGGGGACGACCTGGACCAGCAGCTAGCTGTTCTCTCCCGTCCCCGTCCCCGTCCCCGTCCCCCCCCCCCCCATTCCAACTCAGCATTCTTCCAGGTGCCAGTTTTAGCTCCTGCCACTATTTTGGGAACCTTCTTTTCATTGGCTGGATCTGGCTTGGTCTCCCCCCCCCCCAACAGTGTGTGTTCTCCTCCCCTAGCAACCACTTTCTCAGGGTCACTAACTCTGTTTCCAGAGAGCCTTATCCTTCTAGACCTCCACACCAAGCCTCTGCCCCTGCTGCCCACTCCCTCAGCCTCCTTACTCTTCTCCAAAGGTCTCTGCTCTTTTCTGGCCCAACCTCTCTCTGTGAAGGTTCCTTCCAAGCACCTCAGCAGGATCATTTATCCACCTTCCACCCACTATGGTTGCAGAGCTCTTACAGATTCAGTTATGAGCTATATGCAGATAACACTCGGACCCAAACTTACACCCCCTGTATGTCCTATAGATATCTCAAACTCCACCTTGCCAAAATTGAAATCACCTTACTCCCCCTACCCAAACCAACCCCTAACTTCCCTACTTCTGTCCAGGGCACAACAATTCTCAACTCTGTCAGTCAGTTGTCAAGCTGTGCTGATTCTGCCTCAGTAAGCTCCCCCACGCCTGTCTCCCATTCACACAGCCTTCAGGTCCTCCCCAGCTCGGCTGTGGACCTCTGCGGCAGTACAGAAATTGCCATGAGTCCGTCTCTGTGCCTTCCTACTCGGCCCTCCTGGGCACCCCATCATATCCTCTGGTATCCCCTGCCCAGCTGCCCAATGAGACTTCCCGTCTCATCCTATCATGCCAATTGCTTGCTCAGAAGTTTCAGTGACTTCCTACCTGTCTTGCCACTAGGATGAAAAACAGACTGTTCTGTTTAGCATTTAAAGCTCTTCACACATCCAGTTTTGGAGCTACTAGCTCCATTCAAAACTCGGCTCAAATGCCTCTTCCTACCAAAGGCCTTTCCTGGCTTCCTCTGCTTGTTATTGAGGGAAGAGAATTGCCTTTCCATAGGACCTACAATGTGCCAGACATTGTGCTAAGTGCTTTACAAACATATTATTTAATCCTCAAATATTAGTATCCCCATTTTACAGATGAGGGCAAACGGGTTCAGTGTCTCGCGCAAGCACCCCCCCCCCCCCTCCAGACTACCCTCCAAGCCTGGATCTCATTCCTTCTTCCTCTGATCCCTGGCTTCCCTCAAGTCCCAGCTAGAATCCCACCCTTTAATGCCTTCCCTCTGTTGATTATCTCATGGTATCTTGTATGTAGCCTGTCTATAATTGTTCTTGTGCGTGTTTTCTCCCCCACCAGACTGTGTGCTCCTTGAGAGCAGGGACCGTCTTTTATCTTCCTTTGTTTCCCCAACATTTAGCACAGTGCCTGGCACAGACTGGGTGCTTAATAAATACTTGGTTTTGTTTTTTGTTTTTTTCCTTTCCTTCCCTGAACCTAAAGGAAGGGCCATCAAAAATGGCACAATAACCCCTTACATCAACTGGACCCAGGGTCTGGACTCCGTCTCTCCCAAAGGGCAGCCAAGCCTGACGAAATGAGCTAAATTTAAAAACAGCCTGCAAGAGGCCAGAATCAACCAGCCCCTCTTTCCTGGTGGCTGCTCCGCCCTCTGAGGGGCCTGGAGGAGGAGACAGGCTATGGCTCTGCCTCTCCCACAGAGTTGGGGCAGGATCGGAGGCTGCCAAAAACATCTGAAGAACAGATTTACTCAGACTTCCCCGAACATACCTGAACAGAAATCTGAAGCCTAATCTTTAATAAGCCCTATAAATCAGCAAACCTCTTCTCTCCCTTGGCCTCTATGCTCAGACTAGACATATGGAAAATGAAAGACCCTACTTATTTCTATCTCCCACCCTCAAACCCCATCTCTCCCACTGTAGGGTCTGAACCTGGTCTCTCATGGAGCCCTCCTTCTGGAGAAAGAGGGGAAGGTAAGGCAATCTGCGTGAAATCCAAAGGTTATTTAGTCTTATTAACAATTTGCACTCTGGCCACTCAGGATGAGCTGCGGATGTTGTTTTGTCTCTACTAGTTCTGCCTCAGTGCCTCACAGCCCATGCTCATCACCTAGAAGCTGGGGAATCAAGCCCAGGACGCCCAACCTACCCAGTGACTCCTCTCAAATATTGTTAAAATGCCACAGCCCCCAGCAGGGTGCCAAGGAAAGAGCACTGGTGCTGGTATCGGAGGACCTCAATCATATCCTGCCTCTAATACTTAAAACTTGTGTGACTTTGGCCAAATCTCTCTTTTCTGAGCTCCAGTTTCCTTACCTATAAAAAAAAAAAAATGGCCTCTTAGATCTATTGTCTTACCAGACGGCAAAGTAGCCACTATTTCTTTATCCCATCCAATATGAGAAACATTGTTTCCTGCTGGGGAATAGGGAAAAGGGGATTGTAGACTTAGCAACACCTAATCTTGAGCCATATGGTCAGTTGGGCTCTGCCCCTATTACAGTGATCCTTAGTGAGAGATAGGGAAGAGAAACTAAGGCATGGGTAAGCAAAGAATGTAAGGTATTAATGAGACCAAGGTATCTACATCCAGAGATAGTAAACAGCAGTGCCTCAGATTTTCTCAAAGGAGAAACTCACAAGGTGATTAAAAAATCCTTGGGAGAACAGCTCCTCTAAGAGACAACACAAGAAATAGAGACTTCTAATACTTTCCTTTCCAACCCAGCATTGAAACGAGGTAATGTGGACCTTATGCCCCATGACATCTCAAGAGGTGAACCTCAACAAGGTTTAGCAACAAAGTAAAAGAACAGGGCCCAGGTTGAAAAGAGAGCCATTACAGGTTCTCCCACCTCAGCTTTATCCTAGCCTTCAAATATTTAAGGAGGAGAAAAGTGTAATTATTGTTACCAGTGAAATTCTATAACACTCCCATGTTAAAAAAAAAAAAAAGAAGAAGAAGAAGAAAGAAAGAAAATCACATGTTTCTCCTTATATTAATTAAGACTTCATCTCCTGACAAACATAAAAGCTCTATCCTTGCCCTATGATCTCTTCCACTGAACCAAGACCAGGACCAGGACCGGAAGGGAGAAAAACCAGAGATAAGGCATGAAAGGGAAGCAAAGTAGATATAGATAATATATATATACACGAAGAAGAGACAGAGGAAGAGAGAGAACTTAGACAGGAAAAAGGAATAAGTCAGAAACAGGAGTACCCCAGAGGACATCTGAGAGGTAGAAAACAGTGAGTGTGGGGGAGGAAATGTTGGATGGCGAATATTCTGACTTACTCTAAAAGCTTTTTTTTATTCCCACCTGAACACCTGGATCCATAAACACCCTCTGCTTTACTGGGACAAGCCTTTTCAGATCCAGGCTGGGCAGAATCAGCTTCCTCAGACAACCCTCATCTTGTAGGAAGAGAGGAATTACATTATCTAGAATTTATCTGCCTGTTCCCCAGTCCCTGGGAAGAAGAGACAGGGACCTCAGGACCTTGAGATTCCTGGAGGTTTGCATTTCCTAGGGAGAGACACCTTCTTTTCTCTTAAAAGTTTTCCTATTTCCCACTTCTCTTCTTCCCCCTATCTCTGTGTTTTCTTCTTTCAGCCTCATTCTACCCACAGTCCTCTGGTGAGAAGCTGCTAACACAATGGTTTTCTCATCTTTGCTTTCCCTCTTCCACCTAGTACAGTCTAAAAGAGCTGCAGGGAAGGCTCTGACATGGGAGATGTTGTTGGGAGACATTTAGAGGTACACAAATGGCAACGATCAGGCTTCTTCTCCTTTCCTTTAGAACCATACCACTCCTCAATCCTCCTTAACACATTTGAAAAGTATATATCTGAATCTGTATCAACCTGAGATATTATAAATAGCCACAAGTATATGTACACGTATACATGCTTATAAGTTCTGCCCATTGTCTAGCCTCACTTCTTCCAGTTGGGGTATCTCTCCTTAAGCAGGGCTGAAGTCCTTTCTGGCTCATCTTTCAACTCTATGGGGAAGAGAGGAAGGGGTGACCCATATCAACCTTAAGCTTATGGAGCTTTGCCTTTCCCTGAATCTAGCTATCTACATTTGGCAGCTAAGGGGGAGGAAGAGTTGGGGGACAGTTGACTAGATGGGAACAGAAAAGTAGTGAGTTATTATGAGAGGGAGTTTGTCTGGCTTCAAATCCGAACTCAGGTCCAAAATATCTGTTCACAAGGACAGGAATTGAAGGGGGGGGGGGAGAGGGAAAGAACAAAGATGAAGTTCTGGGATACCAGTTGCTCCTACCTTGGCCTTGCCTGTCATGCCCCAAAAGAGGCTGAGAGTCCGTTGAAGGGAGCGGCCTGCCCGTTTTCCTGAGTGCTTTACGTCCAGCTGGCTGCAGCTGCCTCCCCAGGGACTAAAGAAATAAAGAGTGAGAGATGGAGACAGGATGGAAGGAACAAAGCCACCCCCAGAAAGTTAACAGATAGGGAGACTAGAGACATGTTGTGAAAAAGAAAGAGATACAAAAGATGAAAATACCCAGAGAGTGGATGAGAAACAGTAAGAAAGAGGAGAATCAGAGAAAAAGCCTCAGAGAGACAGACACCAACCTCTTCCCTCCCCTTCCAGTTGTCTGGACCTCCCAGCTCTGGTTTATTTTATCCCTCTGTTCCAGAGGATGGCTCCAAGCTCCTCCCAGTTAACCAGAGACTCTCCCCCCTCCCCCCCAATCCTCCTTCGAGTTTAAGGAGCAGAACTTGGCTTTCTTGATTCCATCCAGACCCCAAATAGCAGTATGGAGTTTGGGTGCCGCTGGGGCCATGTTTTTCCTGATGGCAATCTCAGTGTTAGGGAACCCGCAGTGACCTATTCCTGCCCCCCCCCCCTTTTCTGTTTGAGAATGGTCTCTGGGCTCACTGCCAGTCAGAGCTGAGTTTCCCGGGATTTCATCAGCCCTATCCCATGAGCTAATTCCAAAGCCTGGAGCCAGGAGGGGGCTATGTCAGCTGGAGACTTAAGGGACCTAAAAGCAGAACTTAGAATTTTAAAGGGCCCCTTTACAATGCTGTCCTACTAAACAGGCCACAGCTGTGGGATTCAAACAGGTGCTGATTTGCATGCTCATTTACATAATACTTATTGAAATCTTCCAGCACAAGGTTTTCTCATCCAGTGTGGCCTCTATTCCCTCTGCCTCCACCCAGTCCTGCTCCTTTCTCATATCTACCACCTCCATTCCATTTGCCAATTATTTGACCAGTATTCCAAGGTCACTGGCTCTACCTATCTTCCTTCCTTAAAAGCTAGCTTTGCCAACCATTTTCCATCCCCCTAGCCTTTTGTTGCTGATCTTCCCATCTTGAACCTTATCCCTGTTTCCTGGATACTCCCCCCTTCCTCCTAATTTTTTCTCCTTACAGTATAACCAATGGGAATCATCTAAGCTTCCTCTCCTCATCTCCCAAGGGAAGAATCGGTCAAATTCCAAATCTTCCAAAGAGAAAGGAGTTTCTAGGATGCTTGGAGAATAATAAGAATTGAATTAGAAGTAGGAGTCATCTTGGTTGGGGAATAGTATTTCTGAAAACAAAGTGACCCCTGAAGGTCACAAAGTCCACCACCCCAACCCTTTTGGTTGACCTACCTTCAGATTTCTGAGGGGCTCGTTGAAGTCTACACTCACCCGTTGTTGAAGTCAGGGCCAGAAGATTGGGGCAAATTCTCTGCTAAGACAAAAGGAGATGAGATATGTCTGACTAAAGCCAGACAAAGGCACCTACAACTACCTCCCTTCCCCCCCCTCTACAGCTTGGATCAGGTTCCCAGGGCTACAGGTGCCTGTGACTCCATCCTCAGGGCGGGCACTGGGGACTTCCTGGAGGGAGGTAGAAGGCGGGGTCTCAGCAAAAAAAAAAAAAAAAAAAAAGCCTAAAACCTAAATTAGAATACCCAGGAAAAATAAAAGGAAACTGGGGACTCAATGTTTAGGTTCTTGAATTTGTTTCTGGTAAATGGGGAAGCTGGGGAATAGATAGCTACTTAGAATCCAATTCCCCGTCTTGGAAGGAAGGGGAAGCTAAGATTGTCCTTTACCTATAATGAACTGGGTGCTAGAGTTTCAGATGTTTCTGTTCTGAGGCCCTGTTTTTGATGAAAGAAAAAGCTAGGAAGAAGATTATATGCAGCCTTGTTTTGTACAGGAATTTTGGGGATATCCAAAGAGAATATGGTTAAGTGTTGACCAAGTTATATGAAAATCGAGGATACCTTTTTAATCCCTCATCCTTAATTAGAATCTCTGACTCAGATAAAACAGTTTAATCTGGTCCCACACTTCAGGGAAGATGGGGATATATCCATTGTTCCCTATCTATCCCTTTCTGGGACCTTTCTTCCTCTTACTCACCATCACCATCCAGATCCAAGTAGCCATCAATACCACTCATGGATACAGATTTGGAGAGGATAACACAGGCAGAGCCATTCAAGGGACCAGAGGATGGATAGTAGAAATTCTGAACCTATAATCAGCCCAACACCCCAAGAAGTTAATGAGTTTACCTTTCTACCAAACTCTTTCCCTTCCCATACATTGATTTCTTTTTAAATGTAGGCCTCCTAGATAGATGCTAACCATTTCTTGACTAACACTTTATATGGCTAGATTATTATTGCATCCCACCCTCTTCCCTACTAGGTGCAACACAACTTCAGGCATTCTTTTAAGTGTAGAAGATCTTTAAGAAGAAATTGTTTTGAATGGTCTAGGCTTGTTTTTCTCCATCATTTTTAGTGAACAAACAAATCTGATAAATCTAATGATCTTATGAATCACCCAATCTGACTGGATCACCCAGTCTGATTTGGGATGGAAGGTGGAAATTTATTAAAATCCTTTGAAAAATGGCACTAATTCAATTAGGCAGGGAAAAAAAGGAGAAAACAGAGGAGAAAATGTAGAAAAGAAGAGAGAGAATGCTTGGACAGATAGGATATGAGAGTAGGATCCTACAGAAAGAAAAGTAAAGAACAGCTTTAAAAAAGGGAATGAAGAAAGAAATGGAAAGGGACAAAAATGGTGGAGGACAAAGGAGGAAGAAGAGAGGGAAGAAGGAAGGGATAAACATGGGAAATATGCTCAGAAATTCAAAAACACTGATGGAAGGAAGTGGGTGTCAGGGATAGGACTGCTACCTGTCTATCTTCCTTAGCCTTGGCTTCCTTTTTACAAATGAAAGCAAGGCTGAATTATTCTTTGACCGTTTTGGAAATAAACTATGACAAGGTATTCCCAGGCCTACATGGAGGAGGGCAGAAAAATTAGAAGGATGAGGGCATTTGGGCATATCTATCTCACTATCTATCTGGATGAGGTACCAGTGGTTGCAACAACCATGAACTCTCATGTAGAAAATGCAACCAGGCTTTCTTGAAGTTGGCTACCCTCCCCCTCCTTCCATGATTTAGATTTCCAACAAATTAAGCATTTTATCTTGAAGAAACTCTCAGTGAACTAGATTGTTTCTCTAATTCCCAAATATTGGGAAAAGGTTGACATGGGGAGCACAAATCAGATAAGGCTCTAGGTACATTGGCCACAGAGAAGTGGGAGAAATGGTAGATTTCCCAACTAAGTGGACCATTACTATTTTAATTACTATTGTTTATCAGAGTCCCAGATATGTATGCTTACCTGCATATTCACAGAGTACACTTATAGTCAACAAGGAGATTATTTCAAAAACAAAGAGGGACTTGCGAGTCCACAGTTGAAACCCCCCCCCCAAAAAAAAGGCCCTGTTTCATACCTCTTGAAATGAAACCCATCTATTTTGGAGAAGTTCCTTACCCTTCAAATTTCAAATATTGTGGGTAACTTAGGAAGCAAAAGACTAGAGCAATCAGCAGATGAAATCAGACGGTGATAGACTCATACAAAGACAGGAAGCACAGAGGCCCAGAAAGACACAGAAAAAATAAAGAGACACCACAGAAAAGGATATAGAAAATAGCTAGGGTGGGAGTGGGAAGTGTAATATAGTGGAAAGAATTCTGGATTTGGAGTTAGTTCTCATATGGGTCAGAATCCCAGCCTGCTACTTTCTAGATGTGATCTTGGCCAATTGAACTTAACCTTCTGGGCCTCACTTGCCTTACCTACAAAATGGTGGCTAGATTAAAAAACCTCCAAGCTACTTTCTAAATTAGAAACAAGGAAAAGGGAGACAATTGGCAAAAGCACAGAAAGGTATAAGATAAGCTGTGTTTTGAGGAGGGGAGTGTGAAGGAATGAGATTGTGCCCAGTGCCCAGAGGAGAGAAGTCTGTTCATACCAGGTATTGAGGTTGGGCACTCTGGTCCTGTAGCTGTAGCCTCAGAAGACTCTCCAGCTCCTCCTGACTTTGAACTAAGGGAATTCTCCGGGGGTCCCTGGGTTTCAGTTTTTGCAAGTTCCTGCTGAAAAACATATTCACTTAGCTAAGGATGTCTCTCAGCATGCGTACCCAGCACCTGGAGAGATGTCAGCAAACATCAGATCAATCAATAAATATTTATTAAGGTTTTACTTAAGGGACAGAAGGGACCCGAGCTGACTCTTGGAGGGACACACAAGGAGAGAGGACACAAGGATGCTGTACAAGGAAGACCAAGAGGACCAGGATGGCTGTGCTGCTGAGAACGGGCAGGGAAGTAAAGTGTAAGCGACGGCAGAGATGGGCCAGAGCCGCTAGGAGCGGCACTGCCCGAGGCCATCCCTGTCTAGACTCTGAGGTCTCCGAGGACACAAGCAGGCCCTCACAGGCTAAGCCGCTTGCCGCTTTCTCCCAAGCAAAGAGCAGACAAGGGCGGCCCCTGCTGGCCATGGGCGAGCTGTTCCAGAAGAAAGTTGGGGAAGGGGCAGGATGGTAACGGTTACGGGCCCTTCCTACTCCGTGAGCCCTCCGCTTTTTTCTCTTGGCTATTACTTCCATGCTTGTTCCACGTGACTGCCGCCCTGACTGCCCGGCTCTCTGCCCTAGGGCCCCGGCTGAGGAGCCGCCGAGCTCTCTCAGTTCCTAGTTGCTGGTTTTCCCTCCGCTCCTCCTTGGCACAGGGACCCAAGCTGGGTTCTCCCTCCCCCAGCTCAGACCAATCCAGCTCTGAAGCTGCAGGGTTTGGGTACACTCACCAAAGCCAAGGGAGCAGGAGCAGCGGAAATGTGCCTAAACCCAAAGAGCAGGTCCCTACAGTCGCCACTTACTCTGAACTGTTTCAGTCTGACCCTGGATCTTTTCCTCCTGGACGTCCTCTGCCTTTGGAGAAATGGATGGGGATTTTCCAGGGGGGATGCCTCCATTTGTCTATCTGTGCACAGCTCTGGCGATGTGTAGACTGTTCTCCTTACCCATATCCAGAGTACCCCTAAAGCCTTAGAATAACCAAATCTACTGAAATGCAAATTTAGTCCACTCGATTTAAAATGATTGAGAAGTTACTTTTGTGCTAGCCTCCAAAATGAAATCAGGAGGCTGACGTGTTTCTGAACATAAGGTTGGCGATACTATGCTCAACTCTCCCTAGAAATCTCCTGAACAATTTTACTTCTCTCTTCCCAGATAAACCATAAGGTTTTTCCTGGCATTGTCCACGATCCTAGGAAATTCAAAATTAAAGATGTATGTCAGACCTGGGAAGTAAGGGAAAGAACAGCAGCTAAAGAGAGGGATGGAACCCAATGCTGACAGAGAATAAGTAAGAAAGGGAACTCTTGTTTTCTTCTCCCTCAGTTTTCTCCCTCAGTTTTCTCAATTTTCCAAAAAACAAAAAGAAAGGATTATTAGAGGAATTAGTGCAATTTGTCTTTAAGACCATAGGCAGGCACACCCAGAATCCAAAAGAGGTTCTGAATTAGATAGCTGGGCTTTGTCCATCTAAGTTCCTTAGGAGGTGAAGGAGGTTTCAGACTTCCCCCCATCCTACTCATCTCCCAAATCTGAAGGCATCTCTAGGCAGAGGATTAAAGTGCCAAGACAGCTTAGGTCCTGTCACCATTCCATCTTCTAAGGATTCTGCAAGGTTAGGGGGGAAACAAGGTACTCAGGCCCCCTAAGCTTGGAGGCTTACCCTCCCAGTGGATCATTGGTAGCATCCTGGAACACACCACCCGGCTCCCAACTGTGACGTCGGAGCGGGTCATAAAAAGCACGATGGGCTTTTGATCTTCTTCGGAGGGGCACTGGCTGGAAGCCCTCTTCTTCCTGAGACTGCCCACTGGGCTCCACAGCTGACAGGCATCTCCGAGGGATTCCTTGGGATCCTTGGGACTCTGGATCTCCTCCTGCCAGGAAGGCCTCGGGGACTTCGTCATTCATGGAAGTGACGGATGAGCCAGCCTGGGCAGAAGACAAAGAGAGGCTGATGGGAGGCGGGCATGGGTCATCTCCTTCAAAGGCCTCCTGCGCTGGGGATAAGGGGGATAACTCTCATCTTTCCAGGCTAATTTCCTAAATGTCTTTCATGTTTCATCTTTTCTTAGCCAGGGTTTCAGCTGCACCAGCCCTTTTTTAGATTCTGCTCTCCAGAGCCAGACTTCTCTCACCCCATCAACTGCACCCTCTCTCAAATGAATGAATGAAAAAACACTAAGTACTTAATACATGCAGGGCATTAGATAGAAACATAGACAAGTATGTCAATACCTGTCGTCCTTATTGTTTGTCCTTCATTCTCAAAGAGGATCATGACATCAGGGTGGGGATGCCATGATGTGCAAGTGAATTGGATTTAAATAAGGGCGGGCTGGGCAAGGTCACCTGCTTCAGTTCCCCTCCAGAGCCATCTGAGGCCAGTGGAGAGAAAGATCAGGACAACTGGAGATGCCCTGGAAACAGTGGGGTCTTTTCCAGGTCTCAGTTTGACTGAGGTAGTATCCATTCAGAAATTAAGGCTAAGTAAAAATGGAGGCAAAGAATGAACTCTTCTACTTAGTTTTAAAAAAAAAAAGTCTAATCTGTCAATACCTGTCCTTACGGAGTTTATATTCTAAGAGAGGAAGACAACACATATAGGAGAATGGTGGCCAGGAAAGCACTTTTTGGACAGCAAAAGGATTGGTGATTGGAGCCATGGAGCAAATGATTAACATGTCCTTTTCAGGAATGGTAGGGTTGAATATGAATACTATTTCTAGAGCTATTGTTCAAAAGGGGTAGTGTATATTCCAGGTGATATGGCCTGGGAAATGGGTGGAGGCAGGTATTTTGGCACCAGTGCTCATACTAGAGTATATCAAAGATCCATGACCTTTTCAAGAGCTCTTAACATTAAGGATTGTAAAAGGCATGAAGCAATGCCAACCAATTCACCAAACCAACACACATACCTAGTCCACAATTTTAGGTCCTTTGTTATGAAGATACAGGTATCTGGGCCCCCAAGGACTACTTCTCTAAGGACTACAGCTCACTATCCAGGGAGATTTCAAGAGTGGTCACAAGGAGCTGAGAGGCAGGATGTCAGGGTCATTCCCTCTGCCAGACTCACCAAGGACAAGGGTATGAAGGTGGAAGCTTCTTCCAAGCCCATTAGTTACCCCAGGCATCTCTTGAATGTAAAAAATAATTCTATTTTCCTTCCCTCCCAATTCAATCTGCCCAGTTTATCTGGCCATATGCAGGAGAGACAGAAAAAAAGATTCTTGGCTAGTCATCAACTTTGTGACCCTTTACCACCTAAGGTAAAGGCCCAGACAGGGAATCAGGCCCTTAGTTGAGTAGGTTAAGTCTTAGTTCTTGGCCTGTGGTATCCAGGGATGGAAAGGGATGGGTGCAGCCATTGTGCCCATCCATGTCCTTCCTAAGCCAATGTGTAACCAGCCACTAGAAGGACCTTTCTTCCTTTTCTACACCTGAGCTGAATGCCATTTGTACAAGCTGGCACCCAATCATGTTGGCAACCTGGATAGATAGGTCTGAAGGAAATGGAAAGATGGTGAATAGTTCTGGGGTCAGGGCAGGATTCTCTGCCAACTAAGTACTTTCCAGGGAAAAGGTTAGATACAAAATCACATGGAACTGTGGTTGAGGGAAAAGGGACAGGAGCTAAAGAGGATTGGAGAGGGGCAAATGAGGAAGAACTAGTGTCTTATGTCTAGATAAACATGCAAATGAGTAGTGAGTCTCCACTCAGAGCTCTAGGTAGCTGGGTGAAGAGTCAAGAAGACTGGAGTTCAAATCTGCCTCAGACATTATTAGCTGTATGACTCTGGGCAAGTCACTTGACCCTGTTTGCCTCAGTTTCTTCCTCTGTAAAATAATCTGGAGAAGGAAATATCAAACTATCTCAGTATCTCTGCCAAGAAAACCTCAAATGGGGTCATGAAGAGTTGGATGTGACTGAACAACAATTGCTATCTCTGTCACCTGTTTTTCCTTCCCTTTACTCCATAATTCTGCATCTAGAATTAAAATAGGAAGGGCTATGGCAAGCAGAAGGAAATGAACCCAAATCTTTTCCTGTTTTCTCTCTCTCCCTGGAGACAAACCACCTGGTCCCCCACCCTACAGGCACAGCCTCTGATTCTGATATCATAGAGTTCCCCTCTCTCTTCCTTCCAAAACCCAGAACTACAATCAGTCCTCTTCTGAAAAATCTACTCTTTCCTGGTATCAATATCATGCAGGTCCATCCAGGGGAACACTTTCCAATAATCCCTACAAGTAGTAGAATTCCCTCTGCCCTCATTCTAGCTTCCATGAAGATGGAATACCTAAAATTTCTTCCTTATGACATAGAGACATAGGATTTAGAGCTGCAATGAATCTAAGAGATCACATTGACCAATAGCATCATTTTACAGATGAAGAAACTGAAGCCCTTTCTCAAGATTTCTCAAGCATCTGTGATGCAAAAATCTTTTCATTGCACTCCCAGAAAATCCTTTCTTTTGTACTAATACTGTAACATAGGTGTGTCACTCTACTTTTCAAGGGATTGAGGGCTGGCTACCTCCTCCACCACACCAGACCTTCCTCAGTATTCCTTTCCCAAATCCTGGCCCCTAGCTGTATTTCCTTTTCTGTTCTTTGATCTTCCCTCCTTCCAAAGCTCTCCCTCAAACCCTCCCCCTTCTTTCCCCCACAGGCTCCTGAGCTTAGGAAATGGAACAAGGGAGTAGTAGCCAGAGCTGGGTCTCACACAATGGCTTTATTTAGTTTCAGAATGAGATCATATCATGTCACATTGCTGTTTCCGCTGAGCATAGATAGGAGGTTCTGAAATAGATCTGGGTTGTCAAACACTTTTGGGGGTGGGGTGGGGTGGGGAAGAACATCAGGAAGAGAGTAGGTCATTTCATTCATCCTCCTCCAGACAGGAAGATTCTCCAGCCCTGAAGGGTCAAACATGGATTTCCATTTTCAAGCATACCCTTTCAATGTGATTCTTACCATCTCTAACTTCAAGGAAGTCTTTAGGATGTCTAACCTGTATCCCCACTGCTTCAGTAACAACCCGAACTAGTCACTCAGTCAACAATCTTTGAGCAATGAACAAAGTACATGATGGTGATTGATTCAACAGTTGAAAAGAATGCAGATTGGAGAGAGGCATTAGCTAAACTGAACCCAGGTTGAAAGGAGGGGGAAGTCTGGGAAGGTAGAATGTTATCTCTAAACTGACCTCGGCACTCAAAGAGGTCACTACCTGAGATACAAGCTTTGGGTGGGGAAAGGGGGAGTGGGGGGAGAGAAAGGGGGAAGTGCGGGGAGGAGTGGGGGAGGTGTAACTCCATGTTGCAATTAGAGAAAGGGAGTCCAGAGGGCCCAGACCAAGGATGAGACACAGGAATGGAGGCTGAGCATCAGTTATTACCTGAATTACATGATAGTGAACCACAATCTCTACCTCTATGGAGAAAAGAACAGAAGAGATGAAGAAACTAAGATCCAAAGAAGTGACAACTAGGGTTACATGGCGGGTAGTGCCTGAAACTGGATTCGGACCAGGAATTCCCTGATAGCACTTCCAGCGCTCTATTACACTATGCTGCCTTGGACTCTCTGAAGACCCAATGTCTACCCACAGGACACACGGCCAGTCTGTGACTTAGAGAAACTGTCACTGGGTCCAGCAAGTAGCTATTCCGCTGGCCTTGAGTACAGGGAGAGATTTGGGCAGTTGAAGAGGAGATAAACCTAAGAGAGAGTATATAGGACCAAAGCATGACTAACTTCCAACCTGAAGTTGTATAGCTGGAATGAAGAAACACTCATAACAAAGAGACAATCCCCTAAAGAAACCAAGCATTGTCCTAAAAGAAATTAGATAAGAGTTCCTCACATCTCAAATTCAATTTTTTCCCCCGGCTTATTCCATCGTTTTCACTAAAAAGCTGGGTGGGAAAATGAGTAGGAGAGCTGTGTTCCAGAAATGTTTGCTTCCAGCAAATGCTGGGGAGTGTTCCTGTGTGAGATATGGAAGTACCACAAAGGGTAGGAAAGGGGATAAATTCAACATTGTAGAAAGATGACTGTATCAAGCTAATAACCAAGCATTGTTCCACTGGTGACTTTTGGTCTTTTCCCAGGTCTAGGAAGCTCCTAGGGGCTGAGTTTTAGGTTCCTAAAATCTCTTAGAAAGAACTTTTTAAAAAGACATTCCCTCCCCCTCCCAGCCTCACTCTGGGCCCTTCCAGAATGAAGCTTCTCTACAGGCTTTATAGTACTGGGGAGCCAAGGCCAGGGGAGTCCTTTGATGGCTCAAAATTTAACTCCTCCTCCTCTTTTTGAGTAAACCATTAATCCAAGTCCTAGCATGAGGACTAAAGTATGCATAAACTTAGATTTTCTCCTAAGATACTTAGTGAGAAAGTCCTTTTGCACCTAGAGCACCTGCTTTCTCTCCTAGCCTAGGGCTGTTCCCATTATTCCAGAGCTCCAGTATTGTTACTGGAAGTTTTGCATCCTGGAATTATTAGAAGAGTGAGCTTTATGCGTTTGGGTCACAACCCCATCTCTAAGGATCTGAAAAGAACTGACAAACCTTAGTTTTCTACCCTCAGTATCTTGGCCCTAATTAAGTTATCGGCCGCAACCTCTCACTCAAAACACTGAAGACAAATAAAAACCCAATTCTGAGATAGGAAGAGGGAAACAGATGTGACTAGGATCCCTAAATCCAAAAACCCAGCCACTTCCTGACCCACAAAGCTAATGAAATGGACGTGGCACTATCTCCGGGAGGGAGGCAGCAAGATTGGGGACGTAGCAGTACACCTGCCATCTGGCCATACCAGTTTTAAGGCTTGTTTCCTGCCAGTCACCCACTCATACACTCTAGGGCCAGACTGAAGAATCAGTCATCAGCTCTCCAGCACTGATCCCCAGAAACTCAGTACTATTAGGAAGGGACAGCATTCCTAGCCCCCTAAGCCTAACCACACATTCTCAGAAACCTTTTTTAAAGGCATCTCAGCGTCTTCCTCTCCCCCTTAAGCAAGGTAAAAGGGTATTGGGTTTAGGATCGGATTGTGTTTAAATCCCATCTCTGACAATTGCTAACTGAAGTAAATTAATCTAAGACAATTGCTTCATTTATAAAACGAGGAATAGTAGTTATAATACCTACCTCACCAGGACGTTGTAAGGCTCAAATGAGACAATGTAAACTATCAATCTCGTGGGTGTCAGGTTTTCTTATGATCACTAACCATCTCTACTCTCACTACTCCAGAGTTACCTTTACCTGAGAGAGCAGTTTCCCTACAAGGAGCTAAAAGACTAGCATGGAAGGGTTCACAGAATAGCACAGGAAGTGGGGGAGGGGAAGAGGGGGGAAGTGCCTGGTCCTCTTTCTAAGGCTGGTTTCTTGGCATTGATTCCAAGTACAGTGATAAATAGGTAGGGCAACCCGAGGTTCAGTAGGACAGACACCAGAGAAAAGAGACTTTGGCCAGGCATATTCACCCCTAAAGACAATTTTCACTACCCCCTTTTAAAAAAACTCTGGAGAATATCTAGAAGCAAGGCTGGGGGGCCCAAGTCATAAGGGCCTAACAGTATGGGAACTAGAAGACCTGGGGTCCTGTTGCCTTTCCCATTTATTCCCAGGGAGGAGACACAGTATTTGCTTGGAGAGATGGCTGATTGAGGGGCTCCAGGCAAGAAAACATATCACAAACATATTCCCCCACACAAATATTGAAGACGGGTGAAAACCAATGAGCAGGCAAGGAATTTAGTAATTTACTTGGGTACTAGAGGCTTCTAGAAGGACTCCACTTTTCTGGTCACCCCTATTTTTGGACCAGGAGCCTGGTTGGAGGAAGGGGAGGAGTGAACTCACCGTTGTTGGGGAACCTATTCCAGCCCCCCGCTGATGAACTTCTTCAGGGGAGAATTCTTTCTCCTGCTGGCCTAAGCAGGATTCTGTCCGATTCGGCACCTCATCCGGGCATCTTTCTCTCGAACACATTTAGAGGATTTCTCATGGTCCAAAGAATTGCCCAGAAAAGGGACAGAGGTGACAGACTTGCTTGAATCCAGACCAAATATCTACTCAACTCTTACTCTTACTCTCCCCGCTTACAAACACCAGACAGTACCGTGCTTGACTGCTTTAACCCCTTGGATTCCAGCACTACACCAAGAACTCCTAAGTCCCCTTCCCTGGGCACTCCCTGGGCAAAGGGCAGCCAAGAAGCCTCCCCAGGGTAGACTACAAATAAAGCCAAGCAATTTACTAGGGGCAGTGAGTGGATAAGAGACTGCCCATGGAACTCACCCTCCTGAGGGAAGAGGTGGAGCTTGTAAAGGGGGAGCTGAAGATGGGTGGGATTAGGAGTGGATCTCAGGGAAGGGAGCCACATTTATATCTCACTGCTCAACTACAGGCAAGGCTCCAATATGGTAGAGGTGCATACTTTTTGCCCCACCTCATTTGGTTTAGAAGCCCTATCCCTTTAAGAGAGAAATTGCAGCTGGTGGAGGGTTAAGGCTATAGAAAAATACAGGGAGGAGCAGTAGCTGGGGTTGCTGCATCTGGGCAGGGCCCTAGTTCCAGCCAACAGGAATTAGGATCGACAGAGTGCATGGTCACATAACTTGTTGTGGATACTGTTGGGAGGATGTTTGACCAGCTCCCCTCCCTGATAACAGCCTCTCCAAGGGGCTGACTCACTCCCCCATCCCCACCCCAGGCACATTTTGGACAAGTTCTTCTGGGCAAAGGGAACAGTGGATGCCTGGTATGGAGTATTCTGATTTCTCTCCCTGAGCCAGAAGCAAGATCTGGGTCTGGGGGTGGGCAGTGCTGGCTGATTCCCAGATTACAGTCACAGAGGAAAGCTCCTGCCTCATCTTACTGATCTGCATCTATGTGAGGGAAAGGGCAGGAGGTGGACAGAACTTCAGTACTCGGGGTAAAGTACTCAAACACTATCTAGACTGGAGAAGCTAAATGCCTTGTCCAAAAACACAGAAATAGTTAAGACTCACCTCCAGCTCCCCGGCTATTTTTCACATATTATTTTATATTATACCATGTTGGTTGGTAGCTATCACCATGTGAAGATCACTGTCCCAACAACTCGCAAAGTTCTGTCCATACTTCCTTTTTACCTCCAATTAGGCATGGTTCCAAAGCCCAGTAAACAAAGAGGGTGGAGGTCCTCAGACCTCTCTCCTCCTGATACCAGAGTTGGTGTGAGGGTGAGGAGATGCTGACTGAATGCATGGATGACGTACAAGTGAGGAGGGGGCCCAGGACTGATTTCCAGGGAATAAAAGGGATTGGGGGAAACGCTAGAGATGTACTGCTGGCTGCACTGTCTTTTAGTGAGTGACCCTTTAGTTTTGGCCATCTTCTATTAAGAACAGACACTTATATTAACTTTTCTTCCTCCCTTTAGTTTTGGCCATTTTCTATGAAGGAGAGATACTTATATTAACCTTTCTTCCTCCCCTCCTGAGTTGCAAGTTTCCAACCCTCAAGAAATTGGGATTCAGATCTCACCAGAATAACTCTGGGTGGGAATAAGAGTTGCTTCCTGCCTCCTTCCACCTCAAACAAACAATCTCAAGTAGTTTTGAGAGCTCAGACTAAAAGCCAAGAATTCTAGCTAAGTTGTTCTGTCTATAGATTTTGGAGACTCTTAGGTGCTCCACCTCATCACTCAAGGGAGTTTTAAATTCCACTCTGCCTCTGAGGAAGCTGACTTTTCCAAGAGATGAAGTCTCACTATGACACTGAATGCTGACTTCCTCAATGCTACCCCGATCATATGCCTTCAGTTCCCTTTAGATCATCTCTTTTCTGACCAGGAAGAATTAAGTTACAAAGTACTTTGAGCTCTTCAAGGAAAGGTACTTATAAAAACCTCTTTTGGTTTGGGGCCAAGAAAGTACATTTAGTTCAGGATAATTCAACTTTAAAAATGTTTCCCTGTATCAGGAAACCTGTTCTAATGCCTAACCAGTTCTTCCTTCTGTTAAGGATGCTTTCAGTATGTCCTCAGTTAAGATAGGAAACAATCCCCCTCTTTCAGACCTAGAGACCATTCAATCCCCTACTGAGCTCTCAAAACTGCTCTTTTCTCCCCTTTCATTGCACTGCATTCCCTTTTTGTCATTGTCTTCTACCTCCCCATCTTCTGGGAAGCCCCAGTAACATCTGAAGTCTTTTTCTGTTGATTAAATAAGGAATCAAAAATAACTGCCAAAACCAAATCCATACTCCAGACCCCCCTCTGACCTGGCCATTCCTAGGATGTCCAAGCTGCAACCCTCGGAAGAGGGAGGCGAGTTGCCGGAGAGCTATTCCATTCTTGGCCTCCCGTTGCCTCCATGTCCTTTTCATCTTTCCTGGGTCTCAAGAGTTGAGACTGGTTGCTGGGTGAGTGAAAGGTTAAACCGGTTGGGCAAGGGAGAGGGGGAGCAGAATCTAAACTGGGAAACTTAATGGCGGGAACAATGCGGGTTTTTGTTGGGTTTCCCTCCCGCCTGGGAGGTTGTTCTCGGACCACGGCATTCCTGGGTTGGACAGAATTGAGCTGGGGTGGCTTCTCCCCACTTTGCTGCTACAGCAAAAACCAGCTTCTTCGTCACTCTTTTACCCTGGCTGAAGTTAAAAGCAAGCTAACTCAAAGGACCTCAGCTCTTCTCCACCCCCCACTCCACTCAGAGCGATGAACCATTACAAATAAATCACAACCCAGGAAGATCAAGTTTTAGACAACGAGATCTAAAAACAGGGAAATGAAGGAAAAGCTACCATCCTTTTTAACTTTTCACTGAGCAATCAGTTAAAATTAAACCATGTCTGAAGGAACAATGATCAGCAGCTGAAATGATGAAGTCTGCTGATATCTGGACCATCATAGCCCTAACTCATTCTCTGGATAAGAGTAGGGGCTAATGACAACGAAGGAAAAAACAGGAGCGAGAGATTGAGAAAGAAAGAAAATAAAGGCTGAGGGAGAGTTCTGTGATGAGGATTCACAGCTCCAGGTACTAAGTGGCTCAGCTTGGAAGAAGCATGGTTTTCAAGGCCTAGGACTGCAAAGGTAGCTGAGGTTACCAAGATGGGGGAAGGGAAGACACACAGTTGATGTGGAGTTTGTTTTTATTAGAAAACCCATTTCAGTAAGCGCTTCCCTGCCCCCAAACCAGGAGGCCTCCAAGAGACTTGTGGTTCTGATTTCCTCTTTCCAGAGGTGGTCAGGCAGCCTCTGAAGTTCCCCCTTCTGAACCCCTGAGAAAGTCCTCATTGCCAGCTTTGCACCGAGCAGCCCCAAAGTGAGGAAAAGGCCACTTGGGCTCAAGATCAATGCTGGGGTGTTTCTGTTGATATAAAAACCCAACGAATGGCTTCAAAACTGCACCAAGGAGACTCTCTTGGGCCCCTAGGCCTGTTCCTTTGCTCTATGTGAGAGCACGGCCATGGAGAAGATGGTAAAGGACTAAGGGAAGAGATTGCATTGAGACATCCTTTGGAATCTGGAAAGCACCTGGATTTCTTGGGAGGGGAGGGTGCACATTCAGTTCTTCTTGGTCTTGGGAGTGTCATATTTCCTCTTGCTTGAGTACCACAGGAGCAGGGGAATCCCAATGGAAGGAAGGGTCATAACACCAAATGCTGCCCAGTCCAGCTGTGGAAGGAAGCAGAAGTCTTAGAGCCTAAATTAAGAGAAGTTTTAACAGAAACAGAGCAGACTAACACCACTACCAAACTGGTCTTGTACAGAAAGCTTCTCAGGTATTCCAGCTGGGGCCTTGGGCTGCTTCTCTCCAGAAGAACCTTATCCTCTGCATCTGTTAAGGCTGCATCTAATACAACCTCAGCTAGTGGAGAAATTGTGGCTCTTCTGAATGACCTCTGAAGAAGTGATGCTGCCACCTCCTCCTGATTCCAGAAGTCCTTAGGCCCAGCGTCATAGCTCTAATTCTGGTTACTGTTTTTTTTTTTTTCTTTTCAGCAAGGCAACTGGAGTTGACTTGCCCAGTGTCACACAGCTATGACATGTTAAGTATCTGAGATTAGATTTGAACTCAGGTCTTCCTGACTTCAGGGCTGGTGTTCTATCCACTGAGCCACCTAGCTGCCCTCTAGTTTCTAAATTCTACCTCTCCTCATTAAAAACCTTTCCCATAGTCAGTCAGTCACCAAGCATTTATGAAATGCCTACTATGTGCCGAGCAATATGCTATGTGATATGAAATCCCCCAGCCCTCCTCTCCCTGGTTTCCATCATATCAACTTTCTTCCTTCTAGAGCTTTTGAATACAGCTTTAAATTTTCTAATCTTTCTGCCTCAACGCTTCTGGAATCTATGAGTTTGCAAACTCTGCATATTTCAGTTAATATTCTTCAGGTGTTGTTATGGCCAAAAATATATCCCCTTCTTGCCAGCCTTCTAGTAACAAAGCTTTCTTGGCTTTAGGCAACAGACCCGGTCCAGTTAAGTCTCTCTGTAAAACTTTACTAGCTTTCTGGAAGCTGTCACAGCCTATGCTGCACTGGCTTATGCACAAGCATAAGCTTGGAAAATTCAAGATATACTTCCACACCACAATGAGGCTATGAAAAGAGCTCTAGGGAACGGGATATCACTCTCCATAACTCTCTCCACACTCTCCATAACTACTGAATCTCATATGGGATTCAGGATTCTAAAATCATAGAAAGTCAAATGATAAGAAAGAAAGGACAGGTTCTTGGGGTTAAATTCCCATTTTTGAAATTTCCAAGTACAATAACAATCTTGTGGTTATATTTCATCAGAGACCAACCAATAGATAAAGCAAAAATCAACCCAAGAAAGGAATAATAAGAAATCTTGGGGCTATAATATGGAGAAAACCCAAAGCCAGGGTTGAATGTCTTCTCATGCCAGGGAAAAGACAAAGTATGGAAAGGATCATTGTGAAACTTACGAAATGGGGAGAGAATCTCCTATCAAATTCTCGCTGCGCCAGAATTCCACCCTGCCCAGGGGCACTGGTGAAGCCAACCTGAAAATATGAACAGAGAAGACATCACACAGCATATCTCTGAATTCATTTTTTTCTAAAAAGGACATTCCCAAACAACACCGTTTTCTGGTATTAGATACTCATCTCCCATAGGTTCTAACTATATCAAAAGAATGTTACTGGAAGTGGACCAGAGCCAGAAATTTAGAAGAGAAATATAATGAAGAAAATGATTTAGGCCTGGAAAGGGCTAGATGACTTTTCTCCTGGGAGAAAGAGTGATAATGAATTGGAAGTAAATTCTAAGATTCTAGTTCTGCTATTGCCCTTAAGCTCAGCATCTAAAAATACTGCTTTAAAAAAAAATCCACTGACAAAAAAGGGCTGAGCAGACCTTCTTACAGTTATATTAATTCACTTTGAGATTGTAAAAAGGATTAGAGGAAATTAATCACCCGCACTTAAAACTGCAATCTGTTTCCTCATCTGACAAGTGGGGATAATACTACCTGTACTACTTGCTCTGTTTTATAGGACTTTTAAATGGTTCACATGAAAAAATGAATGTGAACTCACTTTGAAAAATATAAACCACTATACAAATATGAGTTAAAAAAAAAAAAAAAGATCAAGGCCTAATTCACATTCCATCCTCCTGGAGAAAAGGCAAAGTTTAGAGCACACTGCAAACAACTTTTCTAAAGGGGCAGTCTTTGAGACTTTATTTTGACTCTGAAGACAACTATAAAGAATATAGTCAATTAACTCATTAGTTGAAAGAATTAAAATATATAACAGATTTGGAGACGATTACAAACAGTATTCCAAATTTTCTAGATGGCTCTAGGAAAACCTTATACCACTTTGCACTCAGGCAATTGGGTCAAGATCCTACTTTTCAATTATGTCAGCTTTCTTTAAACATCAATCAATAACTATTAATTATGTACTATATGCCTTTTAATACGAGAGATATAAAGGAAATACAGAAAATGTACACTCTTTGCTCTCAAAGGAATTTATGTGAACAGAAAAAGACTGGAGAGTTAAGGTCACATCTGACTATGAATGCCTTTGAATGCCAGGCAAGTAATAGGCAATAGGATTGTACATTCTTTTTTTTTTTTTTTTAAATAACTTTTTATTGATAGAACCCATGCCAGGGTAATTTTTTACAGCATTATCCCTTACATTCACTTCTGTTCCGATTTTTTCCCTCCCTCCCTCCTCCACTCCCTCCCCTAGATGGCAAGCAGTCCTTTACATGTTGAATAGGTTATAGTATATCCTAGATACAATATATGTGTGCAGAACCAAACAGTTCTCTTGTTGCACAGGGAGAATTGGATTCAGAAGGTATAAATAACCCGGGAAGAAAAACAAAAATGCAAGCAGTTTATATTCATTTCCCAGTGTTCTTTCTTTGGGTGTAGCTGCTTCTGTTCATCTTTGATCAGTTGAAACTGAATTAGCTCTCTTATCAAAGAGATCCACTTCCATCAGAATACATCCTCAAACAGTATCATTGTTGAGGTATATAGTGATCTCCTGGTTCTGCTCATTTCACTTAGCATCAGTTCAATTAGTCTTGCCAAGGACTGTACATTCTTAAGTAGGAACTATCATGATAAAATTAGCTGTTAGGCCAATTTATCAGTGAAGGGGAATAATTGGGAGGAAAGGGCAAACTAAAAAAGTGGAGGATTACTAAGATGCTAATGTACTAATGCCAGGTATCAGATGATAAGGGCCTGAACTAACTGATAGCAGTAGGAGTAAAGAAAAAAATCAAACAAGATCAGAAATGTCAGTATACCCTCCTTTTATGACTAGAATGTCTTCTTCGGAAACTTCAGAATTTAAAACATTCCTTGAATCAAGGAACCTCTAACACATCATTTCTCCTTTCCCTCAAAATTTGTATACTTTCAACAATATATAGTCAGAAATAGAATGGAAATGTCACTTTTAAAGGCCAGTTTACTAAAAGGGGACTGGACCAAAGAAATTTTGGAGATAAGAGCCACATCTGTTCACCTTATTATGCACTTCCCAATCTTCCCCCCAAAAAAGTAAAAACAAAAAACAAAAAAACAAAACTCAAACAAACTTACCACCACTGGCCCTTCTTCCTGGGCAAGATATGTGATGGTTGCAGAGGTAAAGTTAAAATAGCCAGCCTTGAGGGGTCGCAGGACCACAGTATGTGAAACATTGCTGGCACTGGCCCACAAGTTAAGGAGACACATAGAATGGATTTTATAGTCCAGACTGCAACAACCCTCTAGTTTGCCCCTTTGCCTAATTCACTGCTGATCACAAAATATAATTAAGATTTCACACATCTAACAATTAATGAATAAAAAAAATAAATATTGTTCATTGTTCACTGTAGATGTCTTGTTCTTATAATCAAAACCTAAAGGGTTCATGTATTCCAAGCATAAGTTTGGAAGTAAACCTACAGACAGGAACTATTTTTGGGGTGATATACCATAAAGGAGAAGTATTCACTTAAAATATTATGATTTCATCTGTGTACTCCATCTTATACTTAAGGAAGGAGAGAGAAGACATCCAATTCAAATCCAAAGTAATGAAGTGTCAATCAGAATCAGATGAATAGACTTTAAAAGGTAAGTGACTTTGCCACTCATTTTCAAATAGATGGTATCTAAAACAATCCCAAACATCCTATCTTATTCATAAAAACTTTTAGAAGAATCTCTATGTAATTTGTATGAAGAGTTATATATCCCAGACAACATAACATCTTTCCTAATATCTAACCTAAATTACCATCACTGAAATTTCAATCCATCCTTTATCCCAGGGGTTCTCAAACCAAGGCCCGCAGGCCAGATGCGGCAGCTGAGGACAATTATCCCCCTCACCCAGGGCTATGAAGTTTCTTTATTTAAAGGCCCACAAAACAAAGTTTTTGTTTTTACTATTGCCCAGCCCTCCAACAGTCACAGACAGTGAACTGGCCCCCTATTTAAAAAGTTTGAGGACCCCTGCTTTATCCTGTCCTATCTTTACTTAGTAAAGCTAGAAGGGTTAACTGTTAACTACCATAAAATGACCTGAGTCATTGCTCCCAGTATTGCCATCTTTCTCCTTTCCCTTTTGTTCTCTGAACCATTCTTTGAGTAAAATAAAATAAAAATAAAAAATGTCAGCAGGATACGGAGCAATTCGGTCCCATTTGACATTGAGCATTCCTGAAACAATACCAAAGTCTTCCGGGGGAAAAGAATCATCAGATAATTCCACATCTAGAGCTGCACTAAAAAAAAGAAAAATTACAGAAAGGATTAGGGAACAAGGAAATTGAAATAATTGTAAAAACTTAAAAACTACTCTCCTTGAATCCAAAATCTTCTGGAAGGCAGACACAGTGGGCTCAGGGACTACCATCATGTTAAAATTCCTGGAAGGGAGATTCTTAACCTTTTTTCTTTTCTTTTCTTCTTGGGGGAGGATAGGGAGGTGCCATAGACTCTTTTTCAGAATCATGTTTTTAAATTCAAGAAATGAAATACACACAAAGGAAACCAATTACATTTATTGAAAGTTAACAAAATATTTTTATAAAACAAGGTCAAACACCTCAGATTAACAAATTCCTAGAAGAAAGGTCTAGATTTCTTCTGATTTCCATTTTTCCTCTGTAAAGAATGTAAGTGAAGAAGAAATGTGGCATACAAAAAAGAGAAGCTATTCTATGTAACTCCAGCAAATGAGAAGAGGTACCTCATTCTTAAAAGTGAATAAAGCTGGAAAGAGCCTTAGATGTCACTTGTCTGATTCAAATCTCTCAGTTAACAAATGTGGGAAGCGATACAGGTGTAACTATCTAAGGTCATACCGCTACTTAATGACAGTAAGAAAAAAGTGTCTTAGTATTCTAATCAAATATGTAATTGCTTACGATGTGCCAGGAATTTTGTTAAATACTGGGGGAGTAGGGAAGAAGGGAGAATGATGGGAAGGAGATAATAAAAAAGTAAAAACAGTCCCAGTTCTCAATTGGGGGAATGATATGTAGACAACAACAAGGTACAAAAAAGATATATACAGAATACATGGGAGGTTGTATCTGAGGAAAAGCACTAGCAGCTGGGGCAAACCAGCACCTGGCAGAAAGCAGAATTATAAGTGAATGAGATGTGAAGAAAGACAGAGAAAGAGGTATAGGTGAGGAAGGAGTCTCCCAGACATGAGACAGACATTAAAGGCTGAATGATAAGGAAAGTAAAGGATAAAAAGTGTAGAAAGGTAGAAAAGGAACAGGTTATAAAGAACTTTAGATGTTAAATAGATAATAGGGGGCAACTGGATCACATTGTGTGTGTGGGAGGGGAGTCATATGGATAGACTTACATTTAAGGATCAATTTAGTAGCTGAGTGTAAGCTATAATGAAGGGGATAGACAAATGAATTTAATTTGAAGGCTAGATTAGAAGGCTAATGCAATGATCCAGGTACAAAAAGATAAGGGCTTGAATTTGGGTGATGGTTGTTTGGGTGAACAAAAGGGAGCATGTAGGAAAGACGGTGTAAAGATAGAAACAACAGGATTTAGAAATGAACTGAATGTGTGGACAAAGTAAGCAGCTGAAAATTACATTGAGGTTGCAAGACTAGATGAATAATTATACATACTTCTTCATCCTTTTCTTTTAGGATTTTTAAAAATTGGAGACGGCTCTTAGGTTCCTTTCTCCCAGAAGAGTAAGAATTAGTTGCTGTATCAGTAAGGGATAGCAAAATAATTTGTATATAACATATGTTTGATAAATATTCATTAATCTGAATGAATTCTACATTTTGGCATAAAATTCTCCTCAACTCCAACCTGGGGAAGTCCAAATGTGCTCTCTGGTGTTAGTCCTATAACATACTTTAGGATATCATTTCTCTGTATCTTCTCTTTAGATCCAAAAAGCTCTAGTTTATTACCTTGAGCCGACATTGTAGATGTTGTATTGCAAGGTCAGGTCCTTTCCTTCCACAGCATATCTATTCAGCAGTGACTTAGAAGCCAGAAGTCTGGCCCCTTCTTCACTTTGTGCAGCTGGGAACAGACACAATACCGCAAACACCAACAGCCTCATCTTTGGAGTAAGACAGAATCATTAGCTAGTTAGACTGAATTCAGAAATCAAGATCCAATCACCAGCTCTCTGGAGCTATTCATGCCCCCCCTCTCCTCCCCCCACTCCCCTTGCCTCCAAAAAAAGCTCTCAGCTCTAGCTCTTTGCACTCAACAAAACATTGTGGCATAGTGGAAAGAGAACTGACTCTAGAGCAGAGGATGTGTTCTTACTTATTTATCTCTGACTACCTGTGTCATCTTGGACACACTTAGAGGATTGAGGTAAAATCACATAAGCTTTTGACCTACACAACTTCTCATCTGTAAAATGGAAACAGTAATACTCCTCTCACTAACTCAAAGGGCCGTTAGAAAGCACTTTGCAAACCTCAAACCACTATGTAAATATTAGTTACACTCAGAACAGAAAGGTCAGCACCTTGATGCTCGTAGCAAGCAAAAGTAGGGGGCCAAGGGGTAAGAAGGCCAAAGAATGGGTACTTAGGGCGGGTTGCTCTCTGTACTTTTGGAGGGAGAGGGAGGATAGCGAAACCCCAGAGCTCTAGGATATAATCTGGATGTTTGAGAATTGCTGTTCCCATGAATGATTCATTATTAAGGTTTCCATCACCAAGTACACCCCTAGGGATTAACAGCCTCCCTGCTCCCATCGCTACACTTAACACCCCTCCCCGGGGCACCCCGACCACCCCTCCCATTACGCGCCTCTTTCCCCCTCGACTATCTTTGTACCACTCTGTCTCCAACAGCTCCCATACAACCCCCTCCTGACGCTCAGAGCTCTTCCCGATAGTCGGCCTCCTTCTCCCCCTCACGAGTGGGCTCCCGGCCCCACTGCTTTCGTGGCTCCAGGGGCTGTCAAGTCGACGTGTCCCCCTTTCCCCCGGCCCCTCGCAGGCCGCAGGAGCTAAGCTGGACTGAGGAAGGAGAAAAACACGCCGCCCTCCCCGACGCCCATCCCTAGTTCTCTCCACCCCGTCCCGTTCTTCCCGAGAGATGGGTCTCACCGCGTAAAAGTTAGACCCACTTCAGCGCCACCAGAACCGGAAAACAGAGTCAGCGCCGGGAGGACCAAAAAACTAACTTCCGCCGGAAGCTATTGGTGGCAGGAAGTCCTCCGACGCGATGTTTCATGGGGATTGTAGTTCTATGACCAGCCCCATCTTAGCCAGCTACCCTCACCTTATCCGTTTGCCTTACTCAGGTGAGACCGCATCTAATGTATTCGACCCTCTGCAGACGTTCTTGCAGTTTGCTATGGGTCACTAGCCTTGGAATATAGGGAAATCTTCCCTTCTTCGCCAATCAAAATATTACACGTCGTAGTACAATGGAAAGAGCGCTGACTTTAGAGTCCGAAGACTTGGATTCGAATTAAGTCACAAGAGTGAGTCACTTCCTGGATTTCCGTTTTATTTTCCCCAAAACGAAACTAAAATATATACAAATATTTGTTTATTCTTGAGAATAAAAATCACATCTTCTTTTGCTTCCTTCCCAGGGTGATTGGAACATATGCAAGGTGCTCAAAAATACTCCTTTTAATTGGTTATCCACTTTGCTTGAAGATTTCTAAGGAGGACGAGCCTTTTGGTTTTCGTATAGCTTTGTTACTTTTGTCCTGATACCAATCCTGGATTTGCCTTTTTGCTTTCTATCAACTCCTCCGCTTCTGACCGCTAGAGCCATCTCGAACAAATGGAATGTCTCTATGATGTGACAGTGCTTCCGGTAACTTGAAGGTGTCTGTATCTATCCCGAATCTGCTCTTTTCCAGACTACGAATTCCTATTTTCCTTTAACATCCTAATAAAGCGTAGACTCAAAGCCCTTAGCTGCCATTTAATGATGGGACCCTCCATACCCACTTCAGTCCATCCTTAATTTACTTATTAGTGATTTTACTTCAACAGGAAAATCCATTCCTTCCCTCTCTCCGCTACTCAATAAACGCCAGTGGCTCCCTATTGCTTCCAGGATAAAACACAGAACTCTTCCAAAGTCCTTTATAAGCTAATCTCCCAACACATTGCACTCTTCTGACACCTTATTCCCTATGTGTACTCTTAGATACAGTATCTTATGTCAAGGATCTTATCTAGTAAGGGATACAACATAATATACCATTATGTATAACAATTATAACATTCACATACATACATTATATATAACAGTACTAGTCTATATAATAATAATTGTTCACATTGTATAGCAAGTACTGTTTACTAAACCAGTGGTGTGTTTTTAAATGTTTAAAAACCAGCTCTCTGAAAACACTAGACATTTTAAGTTTAATATGCATTATTAAAACTTTCTTCATTTCTTAAGTCTAGACAATCAACAAAACAATAAATCAAGTTCATTTGCTCATTTCCAAAAAATTTAATATAAAAATTTAACAATCAAAGGATATGAGCTGACTTTCCCACATACTTGCCAACCACTTTCCTTCCAGTGTGACCTTGTTGGCTTAGGCAATGAAATTGTTTTTCATCCCATTTTATAGATAAAAACTTAAGAAATTAAATGACTTATGCAGAATAATCAAGCGAGTCTCAGAGATGGCATACAAATCCAGATTTCTTGTGGCTTTTCCCACTACACTGTAATAAATGGCATGAGAGGTACAAAGTGCCATGGGATCCAGAGTAAAAATGAATCCACATCTATCTGAAGAAATCAGAAAATATTTCCTGGAGGTAATATCTAAATTGTCTTGATTTTGATAAGCAGAGATGGGGGTAAAAGATGAAGGCAGGCACTGGTAGAATTATAGGATTGTTGAGTTGGGAGTTGGGAGGAACTTTTAGAGGTTATCTCATAGTATCAACTGAAAGGGGGAGCAGAGGCCATCGTTTGTCAGATGGACAACCGAGGAATCTCGAAGATTCCTCGTTAGAGGAATCTGAAGTCAGGAAGCTTAAATGATTTGTCTAAAGTGATACATATAGTGAGCACAATTAGTCTACTTTTAGCTGAAACATTCCAGGTCAACACGCTGAAAAAGGAAAGGTGTACAAGCAGGAGTGTTTGATTTATTTAAATAGACAAAAGGAGATAAAGGCATAGAGTTAGAAGTGAGTTGAAACAAAGCTTCACGTAGGGCTTTGTATGCCAGGCCTAGGAATGTGGACACAATGATAGGCTGAAGGTTTTTCACAGAACAGTGATAGTAGCAGAGCCTGTTTTAGAAAGAGTTATCTAGCACACTGGTCAGTGGGATGGATTAGAGGGAGATTAGGGGCAGGGAGACCCATTAGGAGGCTGTTAAAATTTCTCAGATAAGAAGAGGCTGTGAAGCAGGATACCAACCATGGAAACTAAATGGAAGAGATAGTTGGGAAACATTGCAAAGAACTGAGAGTTAACATAGTACAATAGAAATGGCATTTATCTCAGTAATCAGAAAGCATGGATTCGAATCTTGCCTATACTATCTGAATGTCCTTAGATAAGTCTGCCTTACCCTCAGTTTCCTCTTTTGTCAAATAAGAGAAACCTGGAGATCCCTTCCAGCTCTAAATCTAGGATTGTAAGTAGCAAGCTGGATAGAGGACAGCAAAAGGAAGTTAAAGAGGATTGAAACCAGTTAAGGTTTAACTGGCAGTACCCTACTCAGAAAGAGAAGCTCTGTTTGGTGGATAAGTTCAGTTTTGGACATGCTAAATTTGAGGCTTGGGTGGAATGTCCAAACAGTTCCTTAAAGCAGATGGTAGACATTCTGGACTTAGTGTCTAAAAGATAAGGAATGGAGAGAAAAACAAATTTGAGGCACTTGTACCTCTACTTTACATATATAACTACCAGAATATTAATTAGAACACTAGAACAGGGCATGAATTGCCAGAGGAGATGACATAGGAAGACAAAAGGAAAGGCTGGGGAAAGGGTCTAGCATAAACATTTAGTGAAATTTTAAAAATCAAAATTTAGCAGAACAAATCAGGGATACTTTTCATATCACTGTATAACTTGAGAGCTTAAAAAGAAGGATTTTCCTGAATCCCTTTTTAGATTTAACCAAAATTTTGGGATCTAGTGCCCTACTTAGCTTCCTTCAAAGGATTATCTTGAGGAAACCACTTTGAAAATCACGAGTCACATAAATATGAGTTCTCATAAAAACCTTATTTTTTTTTATCATAACATTATTTTGGCCAATCTTAACACAAGCTGTTTGAGCAGTTTATGCCTTCTGTGGCTGAATATCCCTTTGGGTTTTGTACCATTTCCTTCTGGTTTTCCTATGTCTGTCTCATCTTCCAGTTGGTCTGTCTGGGCCAGGTGAAAGGAGAGAAAATGTGAAAGCCTCAAGGGAATAGGGTTCATCAAGCTGTGAAATCTACTTCCCAGGGACTAGAGACCTTACTCTCATTGCCATGACAACTGCTTCTATGAGGCCACAGAACTGAAGAGCTTTAAGTTTGGAGGTGTGTAGGGAAAGGAAGGATACCATGTCTGGGCCAAATTGTTTCCAATAATTATCGATGTTGAAATTTAAATGAAGAAGTCAAATAATTTGATCTTTCTGTCAAAGCAACCCAAAGTGAGAGAGATTTGGGAATGGGGCAGTTACTGATGACACTGGGCAAGGGGGCTACAAGCTGGGACTCTGGGTTCTTGACTGAACTGAGAAGTCTTTTCTTTTCACCATTCTTCCTCATCCTCTCCTTTAGGAGCCCAAGGAGGCATGGGGAGATCTAGACACAAAATCATATCTCTTAGACAACTTTGCAACATCACGGACTTCCATCTGCAGTCTTGGCAAAGATGCAGGCTACCTTGGCACTCAAGACCAGACTACTGTAAGAAACTTTTTTACTCACTCTTCCTTCCCCCAGTGCCAAACACACAATAAGTGCTTCTTTCCCCTTCAAGAACCAGAGGCAAGGATTACCTATAACTTCCATTTTTAATTTCTCTACCCAGCCTTCAAAACTCCTCAGCTAGCCAACTTGATTGAGGCACCCTCATTTCATTTCCTATGAGATTATACCATCTCCCCTCTAACATCTCCCCCGTGGCCAATAACCAGCTCCAGGCTTTTCCACAAGCCATTCCCTTGTCTGAGATGACCTTCATTCTAAATGCTTATCTCTTGCAAACCTGATTCAAAATGTTCTTCCTCCAGGAAGTTTGACTTCACTTGGCTCTGATTACACCTTTACAGTATCTTTCCAGCACTTAATTTGTATCACATTTATGCACTACTCTTTAAGTAAACAGTAAATAAACAATCCATATTCAGAAAACTGATCAAATAAGGGGTGACTATTTTACAAAAAGGAATCAGTTTTGGTCCTGATTCTGCTCTTGTATACTTGTATGACCTTCAAGAGTGACTCAAAAGGTATTTATTAAGTGCCTTTCTATATGACAGGCTACGTGTTAGAGATACACAGATAAATGAAGGTCTCTACTCACATCCTAATGAGACCAAATCACTTTCTCATTCTGTGTCTTAGTTTTTAGATCTATAGAGAGGTTGAATTAAGAAGATTCTACCCAGTTTGAACATTCTGTAGTTGTAGAAGTTTTTGCTTAACAAAAGGATCCACTAAATAGTGGATTCTTCTAGTGCATTTAAAAATTATTCAGTTGATAATTTTTTAGAAACCTATCACATGAAGTTACACCTGTTTATTTGTTTAAGATTCTTCAGTCATTACATGTAGCTGTGTTGTTCTCCTAAATAAATGGCAAACACCATAAGGGTAACCATTATTTTTTCCATGGCACTGTATCCTTACCATAGTAACGTACTACATACAGGAAGGAAGTATGACTTGAAGTTTCCAGTGATCTCCCATTTAGTCCTTCTCAGTTTGGATAATAGATAATTTCTACCTTGAAGGGACTTTAGAGGTCATTTAGTCCAACTCCCTAACTTTGCAAATGAGGAAACTGAACTTTAAAGATAGGAAATGACTTACTATTAAGTAGCAGAGCTGATATCTGAAGCTTGACGTCCAGTCTACTAAATACTGACTCCCTCCCCCAGTCTCTCTCTTTGTCTGCCATCCTAACTTGAAGAAGGCATACTTAAGTAGGATGAGTGGGTAGGGTGAGGCCTTGTCCCTCACTCTTAGATTACCCTTAGGAGGAAGATTTCATCCCACTCCTTCCTCCTGTGCCAAGGACACCGATGAGGAACAAGATTGGCAAGACTCGAGTGTCAAGGATGAACGATGATAGTACTTTTGAACACCAAATGAACTTCCAGTCCTTCAAGGCACACAGACCATCCATGGCTCAGAGATTATATCCAACCCAGCAGAAGAATTCTATGTTCTTCTGGAGTAAGAGAATGAATATTTGGACTCACAAGGAACAAAGCCACCCTGGCAGGTTCTCCCATCGCCTCCAGAGAATAATTTCATTTTTGAGATATTTATGCAAGTGCGCCTATACTTGTCAGAATCCAAAGGAAAAAAAAGTTATTCAAAGTCAAGAAGTACCAAGCTAGGGCAGATTACCACCCGAGACTTGGCTGAGAGCTAGAAGGGCCAAAAGTAATGATGCCTTATGACTACCTGAAGCTACCCAAGAACTCCCAGGAAAGAGATGCTTGGAGGTTAGAAATGACGTTTCCTGGTTGGAAATAAAAGCAAAATTTAATTTTGCTACTGATACTTCTTTGGAGCCTTTTTTTCCCTTCCATATTTGCTCGCTTTTCCTCCCTTTTTCTTATCTTCATCTTACCTGTTGCTGTCATTTCTTTTCTTCTCTTGTCTCTCTCTGGACCTTTTTTTTTTTTTTTAACGTCTCTATGTCTTTCCACTTATTCCTACCTTATTCTTAGGGAAACAAGCATACAAGGCCCTTTACTAAAGCCTAGAATGGGGAGGGAAAAGTAAGGGGGAGAGAAATGCATTCAGCTTTTACAAGTGAGGAACTTTAGTCCAGGAGGCATGTCTTTGTTCCCTTTTCCTCAACTCTTTTGCCATACATTGGGAGATAAAAGGATCCCTAATACTACCTTCACAACCTTCAAGGTGAGAGAGTATGCTCAAGGGAAGTTGGTAAAACATCCTTTTTCCAATAGTTATGCAATTTCATAGAATGTCAGAGCTAGCTGAAAGAGAGTACCCTAACCTCTCTTACAGATTAGGAAAATAAAGACCCACAGATGAGTCTTGAGCATCTTGAGAGAATTTTGAGCATCTCCTAAGAGAACCCTAAAAAGCACAAAAATAATGGCTCATTAAACTTTTGCATGCACATATATTGTATCTAGGATATACTATAACCTATTGAACATGTAAAGGACTGCTTGCCATCTGGAGGAGGGGGTGGAGGGAAGGAGAGGAAAAATCAGAACAGAAGTGAATGCAAGGGGATGAATACAGAGAGGACTGGCGAGACTTACATGAACTGATGCTAAGTGAAATGAGCAGAACCAGATCATTATATACCTCAACAATGATACTGTTTGAGGACGTATTCTGATGGAAGTGGATCTCTTAGATAAAGAGAGCTAATTCAGTTTCAATTGATCAAAGATGGGCAGAAGCAGCTACACCCAAAGAAAGAACACTGGGAAATGAATATAAACTGCTTGCATTTTTGTTTTTCTTCCCGGATTATTTATACCTTCTGAATGCAATTCTCCCTCTGCAACAAGAAAACTGTTTGGTTCTGCATACGTATATTGTATCCAGGATATACTGTAACCCATTCAATATGTAAAAGATTGCTTGCCATCTGGGGGAGGGGGTGGAGGGAGGGAGGGGAAAAATCGGAACAGAAGTGAATGCAAGGGATAATGTTGTAAAAAATTACCCTGGCATGAGTTCTCTCAATAAAAAGTTATTAAAAAAAAAAAAAGTGAATGCGCAGAATAATGCTGTAAAAATTACCCTGGCATGGGTTCTATCAATAAAAAGTTATTAAAAAAATAAAAAATAAAATAAATAGAAATGCAAAATAAATAAATAAAATAAACTTTTTCATGACTTTTAAGTGCCAAGAAGTTTTCCCCAACATTGCAACTTCAGGTCATTGCTTCTATTTTTGCCCTTGGGGACCAAATAGAACAAATCTAATCCTTCTACCTAAATCTTTTTCAAATACTTGACAGCTATTATCTCTACTATGAATCTTCATTTTGCCAGGTTAAGATAACCCCTGTACCTTCAATCAAGCTTTGTATATAGCATAATCTTCAGACTGTACCCCATACCCTGGACTTACTCCTGCCTAAGATGTGGAACCCAGAACTAGATCCAACATAACTGTTGGTAACTGTTTCAAAGAACTGTCATTAGAATCCAACTATGGCTAATCATTGCATTAGGCCCTCAAAGGCTGCTGGTTGTGATATGTACAAGCAGACTTCCTGGCTAAGGCAAGAAAAGGGCAAGGGAATGGATACAATGACTTTGTTGTTTCTCTCAGGCTTCCCTTCATCTTGCTCTCCTTTCCCTGGTCAGCGATATAAGGAAAAGTATTTCTGTAAATTTCTCCTATGACACAGTGACAATCAGGGAGTCGGTTCTATTGTTTAACATTCACTTAACAATATTTTGCAATGTAAACCTCTGTTCCTCTAACTCTGGAAGGAACAAAACCCATCTTTCTAGCCATAGAATCCCCTTCAGAGTCTCAAATCACAAGTTGGCTTCTGCCAGCGTTTTCTTTTCCAAAAAACAACACTAATACACCCTCACGACAAAGATCACGCCATTTATTTACATGGGATTGGAAGGACAGGGTAGGGATGAGGTACCTGTTCTCAACTATCTTGGTCTCCAACCCTGGCTCAAAAAATGACTTTGTTACACTTCCTCCTTCAAATAGGATTTTCTGGCATAGAGGACAAAAGGAAGAACTTGGGGGGAATGAATACAGAAGTAAGAAAGGTATAGGTTCAGGATTCAGAGGCTGAGGGCCCCCATCCCTCTTCTATCCTATGATCTCAAAGCACTTACCAGTATTCAGAAAGTTGGGGTAATTATGTACATGTGTATATATGTATGTGTGGAGAGGGAAGGGATGGTTGGGTGATATCCCTGCCCCTTTTCAAAGGGGCATGCTCATCCTTATTCGGCATCAAGACTTCTGCATACCACCTATTCCCATCCCACCCCCAGACTGGCAAACCCCCATTTCTTTTGGGGGAGATAGTTCTGAAACTAGAACATAGGACCCTCCCTCTTGCAACATCCCCGAGGGACAGGAAAAAAAAATCCCACCTCCTCCTGGGACAACCCTTGTTCCCAGGGCAGGGCCAAAGGCACTGGTCACTTCAGACCTGGACAAGCCCCTGGTGGTCTTGAGCACATGGAGAATGTGTTTGTGTCCGGGAGGCGGGAATGAGGTGGGGAAGTGAAAGGGAAGGGGGCATCAACATTCTGTGCTTGGGGGTTATGTAGTCAATAGGGACTATATAATGATTATTGAGAATTACCCCTCTTTCCTTTCTAATTTCAATCCCTAATTAGAATTTATAAGTCCCTTCTCCAAGATTCACTCTTCACCCCAATCTAGCAAATTATAATTTGCCTCTATGGCTGCTGGCTTTTTCTAGTTTGACTCTTTACCCATTCTGACCTGTTCTAACAGTGGGACATCCACTCTCTCTTCAGGAAGCTTCATTGCCCCCAACACCAGACCCCTCTCCAAGTTTGCAGCACTGATATCTAGATGTCTATCTGGCAAGATCATCCCTCTTTATCTCTGTATCCTGAGTCAGCCACCACCTTTGCCAAAAAGGGAAACAATTTCTCCTTTCCTCTCTCAAAGAAGAGCCCAAGAAAGGGGCTGTGCCCATAAAGAGTGTCCAGAATAGGAGTATATACAGTAAGGGGGGAGAGGGAGGAGTCTTAAACAGACTGCTTTCTCCTTTGGAAGCACAGAAACTTAACAATCCTTCATTAGGGAGGTGGGATCTAGGAAAAAGGGCTAATGGGGAGTGCCATTAAAGGGCTTTCATAAGAAAGCTGGGGTATGGCCAGAAATAAAAACAAAAAGATTCCGTAATCAAAGGGGCAGACCAATATTCCCTGATATATTAAGCCAGATCAATCAAGTCATTCCATGACTCAGTTCTGTTAATGTGGGTTATGGAGAATGTGGGAGCAGTCAGGGATGGAGTTGGGAAATCCGAAAAAAAAAAAAAAAAGGTCAAAATTGCTTAAATATCTCTTGCTAAAGGTCAGGCGGGGCAGAATGGAGGAAAGATGTACAATTAGAACCAAGAGACTCAAGACAGAGCTATGGGGTTAGGTTGCCATGCCCCAAATGCCTCTCCCCTTGCTGTTTGAAGAGACTTGAAGACCAGAGACACAGGAGTGAAGAGTCATAGGTTATGAGGTTATGGATTTGGAGAGATTGGGGAGCTGTCAAAGGAACCAAATGATGTAGGGGAGGTCAGTGTTTAGGTGTGCATATGCAAATAGGGGGTGTAGTGGAGGGGATGGTCTCAGGGATTAGGAGGGCTGAGAACCCAGCAGTCTCTCAATAGCTGCATTAATATCCCCACCCGTAGCAATCAGGGCCTGCAGGTTAGCCTCTCGATTGATGAAGCCCATGGCGTTGAGCTGCTCCAGCTGTTGCTGAAATCGAATCTCTGGGGTCTGCACCTGGAGGGAAGATACCGGTTGGTAGGACTCATCCTACAGACATATAGTCTTGGGGACTGCTGGCCACACAAAGTGACTGGATGGGGCTCAACTCCCCATCAAAAGAGGACAATGTGCCCAACCCCACAGAGTAATGATCTCTCAATATTGCCTTAAAGTTTTCTGAATCCAGTGGGGACAAACATTTAAATGGAGCCTCTATTAGGACCTCAAAGAATTGTCTGGATTCATGGATTCAGAGCTAGAAAGGCCTCAGAGGCCCCAACCTTAGCCTCATGAAGCCCTCTTCTCTGGGGTAGAGAGCATTGAAGCTCCAGCCCCACAGCCAACATTCTATGACTCCCTTTACACTCTGCCCCGACACACACAGAAGCACATGAAAACCAGCCCAGCAAACACACCTGGGAATTTCCTCCTCCAGCCAAAAGCTGAATCATCTGTTGCATCAGCTGCTGCTGGGGGCTGGCCGTGCCTCCCCCTGGAGAGGCACTAGCTGGCGTGGATGGGGAAGTGATGGAGGGCTCTGGGCCACTGCTACCTCCTGCAGGGGGAGGTGGGATCCGGGCTGCCCCAAAGTTGCCAAGGCTGTGGGCAGGAAGAGATGGAAATCAGTCCATGGAAGGCTGAGAGATGAGCCACCAAAGACACAGTGATGGAGCTAGAATGAAAATAGGACAGAGAAATGGAAAAGAGACACAAAGAAAAAGCAAGAGTTTGGGGGAGACAGACAGAAGCCAAGGGGAACATGACAGAGTGTAGATTTAGGGACAAGAAGGCATGCTTCAAGTACTGCTGCAGAAACTGACTAGAGGACCTCAGGTGAGTCTCTTACTGTCTTTGAGCCTCAGTTTTCTGATCTGCAAAATGGGGATAATAGTCCCTATACTACCTGGTTGATGTGAGGCTCAAAATGAGATGAAATTCATTAAGTGCTTTGTAAACTTTAAAGTTCTATATAACTAACTGCCACTATGGCAAGATAGAATGGACAACAGCCCTGGACTGGAAACTGTAAACCAGGCTCTACTCCTAGCGCCACCTTTAATCTAAGAGAATTTGGGCAAGTTCCTCTAGTCCTCAGTTTCCTTATCTGCCAAATGGAGTGCATGGGGCAGGAAGGGGAAGGAGATGGCCTTAAAGTTTTCATCTCCAGTTCTAACATCTAAAGGTGAGGAGATGGGCTCTCCAGGCTGCACAGTCGCCTCACCTGGGCACCAGCCCTGGGGCCTCCGTCTGCAGCGTCTGCAGCCCCTGTTGAATCTGTAGCAGGGCCTGCATGGCCCGGGGATTGGTGAGAATGGACAGCGAGTCTGGGTTCTGCATCTGGTGATGGGGAAAAAAAAAGAGGAGCTTGGGGCAAACCCCTCAGAGAGAGAGAGGGAGGGAAGGAGCTGAACGAGGATGAGTCAGGGCAGCCCTATGTCTTATGTATTAAATTTCTTGCCTCAAAACTCCCCAGGAATTTAATTACATTAAAATGTAATTGGGAAATGTTTTAACAAAATAAAAATACAACACAACAGACAACATTAATTTGTGGTTTCCTGAGATAATATGCTATTCCAGGGATCTCTTTCTGTTTGAATTTGACAACACTGTCCTAGGCCATCTCTTGCTCCCACCATGACATAAGGCTCCTCCTCCCCGACATAAACATATCTATATGCATCCTTCCTCTAGGTCTTCTGCCCATACAAATGGAATTCCTTCCTTAGTAATCATCCTCTTCAGGGATTCAAGCACCACCCATTCCTCTAGAGTCTGGATCTCACCTGCTGTAAAAAGACAGGGAGCTGGAGCCTGAGCTGCTCCTGCAGCTGGGGGTTTCCTGCAAACAATGGGACATTCACCATCATCTGCAGAGAGAAAAAACCTATTAAGTGGAAGCCCAGACATTTGAGTTCTATACAAGTACCAAGAAGAGAACTGGGAACTGAGGCCTAAGAGCAAGCTTGGATGCTGAGTCCTTTTCAGCTCAGGCATCAGCTCTTCCCCCATCAAAGCTCCACATCCCCCAGTTCAGTACCTGAGCAGCAAAGTCGGGATTCTGGGCAAGAGTCTGCATCATACTTCGCATGTATGGGGCAGAGATCATGTTTTGCATTAACTGGGGATTCTCTGAAATTTGCTGGAGAAGACCTTGCATCTCAGGGCTATTAAACATCCCTAGAACAGGGAGAAATCACAGAAAGAGCAAGAATTTAGATGTGAATCAGAAGTTGGATTTCATTTTACATAACATTCCTATGTTCATAGCTCAAAAACACCAATAAGATAATATTGTCTTGGAAGGGTTTCCTTCTTCCTGTACCCATTCAGAGCAACATTTCCCTGCCATTTTACTAATCAGTATTCATCAGGGATCTGAGTCTGGTCAGGCTCCACTCCCTGGGAACAAAGAAGAAGGCCTATATGTAAAGTTAACACATCTTCCTACCCATCTGCATAAGACTGCAATTACTGACTGAACAGAAGCTCTTTGAAGGCAGATCCACAGCCACTATCATTTTGGTGTTTGGCACGCTATATAGTACATTATAGATGCTTAATAAGTGCTTAATGAATGGCTGATCTGGGAGAGGGTGGGTCATGTCAGGGGATTGGTGTTTCCCTTCTCCTAGAATGATTCTAGGAGATTTCCAACTCCTTTTATATAGTCAAGGAAAACAAACCCACTGGATTAGATTCCCCCCAGCAGAATGCAAGATCCTTGAAGACAGGAATGGTTTTCTGTTCCATTTTTGCTTCATCAGGGTCTACCACTGTTTCTTATATACATTAGATGCTAAAGACTTTATGGATTGGATTGTTAGATTAGATCAAAAGAAACCAGGATGGGATGGGAACCAGTTGCTTTCTAATTGACTCTATTCCACCCTGCAGAGACTTCAATCACAAGACTGATAAGTCAACCTTAGATGTGAATATCCTGCAAAGGGGTGAACAAAGTTCTGCTACTGGTAAAAGGGATGCTTTGTTGACCCCTCTAAACACCCCCCAACCTCCACAACATACCTGACCCCAGGCTAGCTGCATTGATCCCAAAGGGGTTGGAGACTGTTGGGTGCACCTGGCTGGTCCCTGAGCCTCCGGTGCCCTCCCCAGCGGGCCCTGGGGCCTGGGAAGTGGGGGCTGAGGGGCTCCAGGGGTTAGGGAGGGGTTCCCGGTTTTCAGTCCGGAGAGGTTGGGAGGAGGAGCTGTCAGAGTTTCCCGACAATGAGGAGAAGGGATTGTTGCCGAACTGGGAGGAGGGAAAAGTTTCATATTAAGGAATGAAAACAAACCTTTCCCTAAAGCTTCCCCCTCCCCATGGAGAAAGAAATCTATTGAATAGTACAGACTAGCTAATTGTGGCCTATAGATAATCCAGCATCATCTGTTTCTATGACTGGTATCAACATTTCTGATCTTATTTCTCTTGCTGACCCACCATCACTGGGTCTATATGCTCTAGGTTCTGTCTCTAGCCCTGGCATAGAATCTCATCCACTCGGGACATGGGATGCTGCCTAACATATTCTCTCATGGAGTGGGTACCTTTTGGCTTGGTATATACCATACCTTCACTGGGACCATCACTCAGCTGATGGAGTTTTGGGGTATGAGAGATGACAAGAGATGATCACCTCAATCATCTGAGTCTCAGATATAAAAGGTCTTGGATCTTTAACCACCCTCTAAGACCCTGAGGTCCCGGAGTCCCTCAGCCCACAAGTTACTGGCTCCCACCTGTTCCCGAGCAGCACTGAACATGGGCTCCTGGATGTCTGTGTACATGCGGCGCAAGGCATTGTATCCCCCTGGGATGCTCTCTAGGTTGCTCAAGGCCCGATCCTGATTGCGCATCATCTCTTGCATCATGGCAGGGTTTCGAGCCAGTTCCATGGTCTGACAGAAGAAAGAAAGTTAGGCTGGGACCAGGGAAGACTGAGGAGGGAAGACAACTCCTCCAAACCCAGCTCCCTATCCTATCCTGCCTTTTATGGAAGGACATAGCAAATTGGGAAGTAAGAGGCAGTAGAAGTATGACAGCAGATCCCCTCCTTCAGGCTGGTTAAGTCAACAATAGTATTTAAGAGCAAAGGGGAGACCAAAGCATAATGGGACTTAGCAGAAGGGAGACAGAGGTTGGGGAGGAACCTGAGGTCAAAATGAACTGTCAAGAAAATCCCAGTTAAGAAAAGTCAAGCTGGTTATATGTGGCCCCCTTCCTTCTACCTTTGGCCTGGAGGATCAGGGATAGTGGCTGATGGCTTTCCTGATGGGAAAGCTTGATAGGTTTCCTCTCCAGGTAGCCTTCTCTAACTGACCTCAACAGTATCCCACCAACTCCTTCCCACCTTCCCAGCATATATGACCAGGGACCAGAGACCAGGTATATTCCACCTTCTGGATCTCCACCCCAAACCCAAGAACCTCAGCATTAATCAGGGAAAGGTGAATTAAACTCTCTCCCCATTATAGACAGATATTCTCTCTACCCCTCCACACCTAGTCTCCCAACCCTCTTGTGTTCCACATTTCCTCTTCTGAGTACCTCTTTTCCCTCTTCCCAAATAAAATGTAACTTCTTTGAAGGCAAGACTGCTTTTCATTTTGTCTTCATATTTCTAGTGCCTTACACATAGTACGCATTTAATAAAATATTTGCTAGATTGGACTTAATTGAACTTCTCCACCTCAACCCACTTTCCATCATAATGTCTAAAAGTCTGTCCAGCTGGACTGGCAATTTCTGTGTCTATATTGGTGATGATGTGTCCCAGGGACGTATGATTCCCCTATTAGACCCAAAGCTCTCTAAAGTTGGAATCCTCCCTCTTTTTGTTCCCAATGAGGGTCCAGCATTGGAAGGGAAATCATCTGTCAAAGAAGGGATAGTGACAGCAATGTTAAGGACAGAGGGATTGGATGGACTCATACTGCTTCCAGAAAGTACATACATACCTGCCTCATTAACTCTGGATTATTGAGCATATGGCTGATCTCTGGGTTCCTCTCCATGAGCTGCTGCATCTGTGGGTTGGCCATGATCATGTGGCGCATCAGGTCGGGATTGGACATCATGTCTTGGACAAGAGGGTTCTCCATGATCTGGGACAGCATCTCGGGATTAGACATCAGCTGCCTCTGCATCTGCTGTTGTAGCTCCATAAAATTAGCTGAGCCAAGGCCTAGGTTGCCCAGCCCTAGGATGCCTCCAAAGCCAGCTGCAGGAAGAGAAGCCAAGTCATGAAGAGAGCATAGACATACTGCCATAGATCCCACCTCCCTTTTCCCCACCAGAATAACACTAATTCCTTCTAGGTTTGGTTATGGCTGTTCTCTGTCTTCCCATTCCTTTTAACAAGTTGTGTCCCCATCTCTGTCTTCTTGGAGTGCTTTATCACACTGCTCCTTAGCATATTCCTGAATCCCTTAAGAGCTGTTCTATTTCCTCATCCTGCTCTTTTCTAAAATATCACAGCTTCCTTTTTGCCAGTGTCCAAATCTAGATTGGCAATGGAGGCCTCCAGGATTCTCTCTCTTTATCCTGATTCTCTCTCAGGATCCTCCTTGAGGACAAAGACTATTTTTGCTTTTCTTTGTAGTTGTAGTGTTTAACACAGTGCCTAGAAGCGAGAAAGCACTTAAGAAATGCTTGATAACTGATCTCTTAGGAATCCTTATTCTGGCTAATTCTGGAACACCTGAATTTCACCCCCCTTTTCCATGAAACCCACTCTCCCTTCTCTAATGAAGCTTAATATTTCCCTCTTCCAGGAAGCTTTCCCAAACTGACCCCAACCTTTCCCCACTAATCTCCTCCCCACTCTCCCAGCATTCATAATCATGGTATAACTCCTGTCCCCCAACCTGAGGACATACCACATTTCCCTCAGTATACCACTACACCAGGAGTTATTTAAGGGCAGGGAACACATTTCTTCCTCTGGATTTCTATCCTTACAAAACCCAAAATGGAACACAAGCATCTGAATGTTCCTTTCCCAAGTTTCTCCCCGAGAAGCTTACAGAGTATGGATGCAGGACCACTAGAAGGCCCATCCCCAGCTCCTGGAGTTGGACCACCTCCACTGTTCCTCCGATTTCCACTAGCAGCATCAGGGGCAGTGCTGCTTGAGGTGGACGGCTGAGCCGGGGCAGCAGGGGAAGCTGTTGTGGGGGCTGGTGCAGAAGCAGCGTCTGGGGCAGAGGAAGCAGCAGTAGTAGCAGCGGTGTTGGCGGCAGCGGCAGCAGCGGTGGTGGTGGTGGTGGCGGCAGCAGCAGGATCTTGAGCCCTGAGGATAGAGAAGGGAAAATCCTAAACCAGAAACCCAGGAATCAAAGAATTATGAAAGCATAAAATGTTAAGAGTTAGAAGACATCCTGTTGATAACGACTCCACCCCCTCTCCACCCCTAATTTACAAGGAGGCTCGGATGGGAAAGCAGTGCTAACATAGGGCGAGTATGGCATTCAGGGGGCTTGAGTACCAGAATTGGCCCCACAACCAACCTACTACATGACCCCCAGCAAAATCATTCAGTCATTCTGAGTCCTGGGAGAAGAGAAGAAAGAAAAAGATCAAGAGGAAGAAGGCATTCTCTCCCCATTAAAAATATCTCTCATCCAGGGTCACACAGACCTTTGAGGGCAGAGATTATATTGCTTTTGCGGATCTATTCCTAGTGCTTTAGCACATAGGGAAAGGTACTAGAATTGTGACATCATGGTGACTTCACTCTACCAAGTTAGAAAAAAATTATTTATTAAGCACCAAACTATGTGCCAGGTACTATGCTAAGCATATCCCATCACTTGATCCTCACAATAATCCTGAATGGTGAGTTCTCTTGCTGCCCCATTTTATGAGGTTAAGTGCCTTGATCCACAATTTCTAGGTAACATAAGAGTCCTGAAGAATGGCTGAGAGCACTAAGAGACTTACCCAGGGTCTCGTGGCCAATATGTATCTGAGATAGGACTTGAGCCTAAGGCTTGCTGGCCTTTAACCTAGCTTTCCATCCCCTACACCACAGAATAAGTGCTCCTTCCTCCTCCCTCACAACTTCCTGTGGGAGGTACATATATCATACCCATATTACAGATGGGAAAACCAAGGCTTAAACAGGTCAATGATGTTTTTTCCCACAGGCATACAGATAGTAAGCAAAAGTTCCAAAACTGCACCTCAGAGCTCTCAAAACTCACTGTTCTTGGCCCATACCATCAACATCTTTATCCTGTCAGGGAAGACCATGTTCTCTTTGCCACTCTCAGAAGTCACTCTCAGAAAATCTTTTCCTCCTTACTCTAATCTCCAACATATGCGTGAGAATTTAACTAATTTTTTTTTCTTTTTAACATCTTACTGATTTCTATCAACTCTCAGGGTCCCAGAAAAGTGAAAAGGGCCAGAAGGGACAACAAATCTAGAAAAGAAAAGTCTAGGGGCAGCTAAATGGCCCAGTGGATACAGCAATAGCTCTAGAGCCAGGCGGACCCGAGTTCAAATCTAGCCATAGGCAAGTCCCACTTAACCACAATTGCTGCATAAAAAAGGAGAGAGAAAAGTCTAAAATACAGAAGGAATTCATATAGACAACTAGGGAGAAAATAAGATTCCTGGATTGAAAGACCTAGATTCAAAATCTTCCTAAGAACTTTTATCAACTGTGGGATCTTGGAAGTCATTCAATTTTAAATCTCATTTCTTTCTCATCTGTATAATGGGAATAATAACAGCACCAGGTGTGTATACACTTTAATGTGTATTATATAAATATATGAGTATATGTATTGGTTGGTTGTCCATCATTCTCAAAGAGGACCAAAATGACATCACCATGTTAAGAGTTAAGTTACAGTGTGTCTTATTGTGGTTTATCAGTTCAAGATGAGCTTGGAATACTCTGCCACAGGTCAGACACAAATAGTCCCTATGAATATTTGGGGTAGATTCTCTAATTTTGAACATCTCAAATATTTAATGAGCTAATTCAGTTCCACTTTGCTCATAGAGTATAGCACCTTCTCTGGTATGTGTATATATATATGTAATATATAGAATTAGATTTAAAAAAAAAGTTCAGAGATTTTATTCTAATAACATTAATTACAGTAGTTGTTTGTTGAAATGAAAACTGAAAACAAGTATATAAAACAATTAATTACTAATTGTGTATTTAAAGCAATGAGTTTCCATAATACCAAATAAATCAATTCTGAGTTTTATCTGAGATAAAGTTTAACAGCTCCAGCTTCTTCAGTGTTTATCAAAATACAAAAGAAAAATTTATATAGAAAAAAAAAGTAAAGATTTTTTTTTTTCAGATGGCAAATTTGATCCTTGTAATAATGAGGGGTAGTAAAGGACATTTTACACTATATAGATAGGAAGATTGTTGCAAAATGGGACTGAATATTTTTAGAATGGTTCTCCTAGGTTCTCATGCTCAGTTAATTTTCTTTCAAAACCTACAAACCTTAGAGAAATGCCTAGTGTTCTTGATTATATTTTTGAAAGATCTCCAGTCAAGCTTTGGGACTAACATAAGCGGTGCTTACTGTGGAGAGGTTAGAATTAGATTTCTTAATGTATTAAAGTGAAGGTTATAAGGAGAAAAATGCAAACTATTGACAACTACATGAAAGAAAGCTCTAAATCATTAATAATAAAGAAAAATGCAAATTAAAAGACTCTTGAGGTTTTATCCTATACCCAGCACACAAGTAAAGATGTCTATAGGATAAATGGTAAATGTTGAAAGATATGAGGGAAGATGGGCACATTTATGAACTATTGGTAGAACTGCGAACTGGTGCAACTGTTCTAGAAAACAACTTGGAACTGGACTAGAAAAAAATCACTAAACTATTTACATATATTCCCCCCACTCCTCCCCACCCCTCCATACCCATACTCAGTAATACCAGTATTGGGCCTCCTCATTTCTCACCTGACTGCACTACTCTGGGACATCTGTGACTTCTCCACCAGGCTACAAGAAGCTCATTAGTGGGAAAATATCATTATCCTGCAAGATCTTTTCAGTCTTGGGACTCCATTTCTTTACTATTCTCTGACCTTCTGATTGAAAGGTAATACCATGAACAGTCAATCTCCATTCAAGAAAGGAACTCAGCTTAGAACAGTTCATTTCTCATCTAGTTTCACTTCTTTCAAAGTGCATTTCTACCATGCTCTTGCATCAGATACCTCCTTTTGTATATTATCTTACCCCCTTAGACTGTAAGCTCCTTGAGGGAAGGGGCTTTTTTTTTTTTTTTTTCATATTTGTATCCCAGTGCTTAGCAATGCCTTGCATATAGTAGGTACTTAATACATATTTAATAACTTAGTGACTGATTTATTGACATATTCCGAGAAAGTCAAGTACAAAAGAAAAGGGTCCACATATACAAAAATATTCATAAAAATACTTTCTGAGGTAGCAACTAGGATGCCCAGCAATCAAAGTACAGAATCATATATTTAGAAATGGGCATCCGCTTTTCATACTAAGAGGAAATTAAGGTCTGATGAAGCTAAGATTTGCTTAAGATCAAATAGACAAGGTTTGAACCTATGTTCTGACTCAAATACAGTATGTTCTTTTCAGTAGTACCATGAATATAATAGACTTTTACTGTACCATAACAAATGATAAATAAGAAGAATTTAAGGAAACTTGGAAGATTTGAATTAATTAATATCGAGCAAAATGATCAGAACCAAAAGTTTATTATGATTCTTTACTCAATGATAATACATGTAAAAGAAAAACCATGAAAGCCATCAAAATATTAGGCAGTGGACTTGGGGTAAACTAAGTTCAAATCTGGCTTCAAGAGCATTTCATAGTTTCTCGCAACACAACCTCTCTCAGCTTGTTTATCTTCAACACTGACGATCAAATGAGATAAAATGGCTTGTAAAACTTAAAAGTCCTATATAAATGCTTTCTATCATTACCTGATACCATCTATTCAAAGGACAAATGGTCAAAAATAGTCCCCTTTCCTTGACAGAAAGTGAAGGATTATAAAAGCAGAATGAGGTTATCTGGCTGAAACATACCCACTATGATGGTTTATTATGCTTTACTACACTTTTACTATATGGAAAAGTATTATTTTGTAGGGGATAGAGGAGGACAGAATTACTGGGAAGAAACATAGATTGAAAAGAAAAGTCATCAACAAAATGTTTTTCAAAGAAAATGGAAAGCTAATAAGGGACTGAGCTTCTCAGGAGGGATTTTAAAAGGAAGGAAGACACTAGCCTCCATTTTCCCAGAGAACTAAGGCTATACTAAGAGGATGTTAAGTTACATTTAAAGCACTTAAAAACCCAAAAAATGGCAATCAAGACTACAGTATCTCCTTCTGACCTCTGAACAAGTCCTACTAGATTAGGATAAGTAAGAAAGCAGGAATATTGACCCTAGTGGCCTTTCAAGGATCATCCAAAGTGCGATTCCTGCCAGTTACCCAAACTTACTTCTGTGGGGTCTTGATCACCAAATGGACAGTGAGCCCATCCTTGATACCATGCTGATTTAATGTGTCTCCATCTTTGAGAATCTTGCCAGCGAAGATCAGGACAAGCTGGTCTTGTTGAGCCTTAAACCTCCGGGAAATCTCCTCTTTGAACTGTGACATCAGGTCAAAAGTCCATGGTCAGTGTGGCCTGGCCCACAGCAAGGGGCTCAGATTTTGCTTTAGAATCTTTTCACTCCCTTGCTCCAGTTCCCAGGTAATAAAAACCCTTCTTCCAATCTAGCACCTCTACGTCCTGTTGTACACCTCTCTGCTGAGATGCAGTGCTGGTGGGCTAGTCCTTCCTTGATAGTAGAATTTGGAGCTGGAAGGGACGGTATGGATCACAGTCCAACCCCAAGAGATGAGGGGGGTGAAAGGGTCTTTTGTCCCTAACGCAGCATCTCACACTCCCCCCCAAGTCCTTGCTATTATCTAACCCTTCTTCCCTCACTTAGACGCCAAGCCCATGGCACCCCTTTAGTCTTCACTTTGAAATACAGATAGTGGGGGTGGGGGGATGTTATCTTTAAATTCATTCCAGGATAGTGCCAGCCTATGACCACCATCCTGTGGGGGCAATCAAGGCCTTAAAGGGAAGACTGTATCCCCAGATTTGGAGCAGAGGGTCATCCTCCCCCATTCCCGGCTTAAGGCTAGCTTCTGGCCTTCCAACCCCGCCCCTCCAAGCTCCAGGACCGGGACTGGGACCGCAGAGCCCCCTCACTTTTTCTCCTGCTCGGACCTTCATGGGTCAGGGTGGCCTCCAAGCTCACTCCTGGAAGACTCTCTTCACCCCATCCCCGTCAGTTTGCAGGGATGCAAGTGCCTCCCATCCTCCTTACCCCACCATGTGCCACAGGCCCCCCCTTCTTCCCCTCCCCCCAGCCTTCCCTCCCCGCCCCCTCCGTCCCTCCCCGCGCGCCCGCGCCTGGCCCGGCTCGGCCCCCAGCGCGCCGCTCCTCCTGCCTCCGCGGCCCGCAGGACGGACAGTGGCGCCCGTACCTCTTTCACCGAAGCGCGATCGCAGATCACGATCTCCTCCTTGTCCTTGGGGGTCTTGACGGTGACCCGGATCGGGGGCCCTGGCCCCGGCTCGGCCTCAGTCCCGGCTCCGGTTCCAGACCCGGTCTCGGTCCCGGCGCTGGCTCCGGCTCCGGCTCCGGCTCCGCTCGACTCCGCCATGCCGCCGCCGCCGCCGCCGCCGCCGCCCGCCCTCCCGCCAGCCCGGCCCCGGCTCCTCCTCCCCGCCCGGCCCGGCCCGGCCACGGCGTCCCCAGCCCTCCCCCCCCCACCCCAGCCTCCCGCCCGCCCTCAGTCCCTCCTCACTGCCGTCCGCCCCGCCCCGGCCAGTCTCTCCTTCTCGGGCCCGCAGCTGCCAGAGCGCCCCCAATGGAGCGGAGGCGCCAGGGCACCGCAGGGGAATACGGTAGTATCGGATGGGAGCACAGTCACTGACTTTAAAAGGGTCCTGAGGTCCAGTCACTTATTGGATGAGGAGCTCATTGAACAAAGAGGAATCCAGAAGACCTGGATTCAAATATGACCTCAGGTGTTATGTAGACATTTATTCTATGCAAAATTGACAGTATCTGACACCTGGTAGGTGCTAAATATGTAACTGTTATTAAACTGTTATTCTCTGGGGGAAAAGAACGGTAAGACAGTGTCTGATCTCTGCGAGTTCAGCTTCTGATGAAGGAGACAACACATAATAACAGTTTCAGCTCACAGAAGTAAGAAAACGGTCAAAGCTGTAACTAATACTTATCCTGGGAAAGACCAGACCCAGAACAATGGTCTTTCTGTTTCTTGGCCTTCTTTTCTTCTGATAACATTATTTATCTTTCCTCTGAGGATCCTTCCTCTTTCCCCTAGTTAGGGGTCTAGCTTCCCCTTCAGAATCAAATAGCCCTAGTGGCTCCATCTTTTGGATTCATGTGTAAAGTGTCTCTCAAGTCATCTAGATTCTAGTCATTTAAGTTCTAAAGTCTAGAAGATCTTGCACTTAATAGAGATAATGATGGATGGCTGTGATTTCATTGGTGCAGGGACCTCCCTTTTCCAATGTGGGCCAGCACCTTCTCTGCAATTTCTAATCTCAGGAAACCTACAGGAAAAGAGACTGTAAGTTACTCAGATTTATGCAATGTATGGCAGAGGCAGGACTTGAACTTGGCTATTTTTGGCTTAATAAATGCTTGTTAATTGGAATCTAACGCCTGATGCCTTATGCAAGAGCCTCCCCTCCTCCCCATCCCACCAAAAGCCTCAGGCTCCCCTCTCTCACGGTTCCCCCAGCCTTCCTCCCCTCCTCCTCCTTCCCTCTTATTCTAACCTTCCTGTAAGTAAACAAAAACAGAAAGCTGGAGAGAAAAGAGCACTAGACAGGGAAACAATAGCTCAACCACGAGTTAGCTGCGGGATCTTGGGCAAATTACAACTTTTCATCCTATGGAGATTAATAATACTTGTCCTTCTTATCCTACAGGGTTGTTATGGGCAACTTAAGTTTAGCCCACTGCCTGGCTCAGGATAAACGCTTAATGAATGCTTGTTGACTTATATGAAAGGGCTTTACGAAGTGCAACGATTTGTGCACACAAAGCTGAAATGAACGGCTTATTACACAAGGACCAGGGTAGTTCCCTTTCCCGGAACCGGTTATAAGTCCTCTCGAGTCTTTACTTCACACAGATTTAACTACAGCTCCCAAGATACTTCACGGACTGAGGAAGAACTACAATTTCCAGGATGCTTTGCAGCGAGGGGCTGCAAAGATCGTTCGTCTTGGAGACTACAACTCCCAGTGTGCCTTGAGAGGGGCAACCAGGTTACGGGAAGCGTCCGACGGAGCTCGAGCCAGGAGGAAGACCCTAGGGACACGGGAGGGACACCGGTTTGCGGGGATTCGGACCCGTCGTCATGCTTCGCCCCAAGGCCCTGACCCAGGTACTAAGTCAAGCTAACACCGGAGGCGTTCAGAGTACACTGTAAGTGTTGAGATGGGGGCGGGGGATCCCGGGGAGAAGATGCAATGCCTTCTAGCTGGGATTGGGACAGCCCCTTAGTCGGGCCCTGTAGCGGGAGGGGGAATTCGGGGTACCCCAGGCAGGGGGAATGAGCCCAGGAACAGGAAGGTGAGGGAAGAAAAGGGGCGCTGTGTCAGTCATGCAGTGAACCAGCATTTATTTAGGCATTCCTAGCAGGTGCAGACACCGTCCTACCACTTGCACCGGGGTCGGGGGGGCGTGGGGAGGGCTCAAAGACAAAAATAAACCCAACTCGGGCTTCCTACAGCTCGAGGTATTCGGTGAATGAAGCCTGGAGGGGGGAGAAAGGGAGGAAGAAGAGATACTGGGGCTGGAGGGCAGGGGAAGCACGAAGGAAACGGTGATCTTCAGCCTGGACTGTTGAGTGTGGAGGAGGAAGCCGGTAGCTTTTAGCCCCACCCCCGCCGGGAAAGCAGGATTTGGGCGAGGGAACTCGGGCTCCTCACCCCGGCCCATTTTGGGGACTCTCAGGCAAGTCCTCGAAAGCATTTTCCCTCCCACCAGGTTGCTGAACAACGAGGGTTCCCTGCTGGCCTATTCTGGTTATGGGGACACCGATGCTAGGGTCACCGCAGCCATCGCTAGCAACATCTGGGCCGCCTATGACCGGAACGGGAACCAAGCCTTCAACGAAGACAATCTCAAATTCATTCTCATGGACTGCATGGTATGAAGGGGAGAAGGGGGGCTCCTGACGGGGTGGGATTGAGACTAGAGTCCGCGGGTGGGTCCATCCTTAGGGTCATTAGTTTAGGGCTGGAAGAGATCCTTGAGTCCAGCTGTGAATACAAAAACCCAGAGCCAAATGGAATGCCCAGGACGCAAACACAGGGAAAGCCCACGTCGGACTCATAGACCTTCCCAGCTGCTTATGTCTTGAAATGCAATTTGATTTAACAATCATTAAGTACCAGATCCTAAGAGCTGGGAGTAGAAAAACCATCCGAGCTTACGTTCTTCTGGAATTCTGACTTCAAATTCAGCGTTGTTTCCACTGTACACTGATCACCCTTAAGTCGAAGACTAGATTTGGAGCAGATGGTTGGAGGGAGGCGGATGCAGAAGCTCCCAAGTACATCATGGAGGTGGGAGCCAAGCAACAGAGGAGAGAATCTCAAGTAGACCCCAAAACAAGAGTATAAGCCGGGGACTTTAACTTTCCATCTCACCTTAGAGATGAAAGGCTCATCCAGAGAGCATTTCATGGGAAATGCCAGTACCCAGATCTTTGCCCTAACAGCTTATAGTTTTGCTGAGAATTAAATACATCAAACTGAGAACAGTAGGAGAGTATATGGAGGTATATGATCCAAAAAAAAAAAAAATAATAATAGAATCTCAGATTTAGAGCTGGAAGACATATGAGAGGTTGCCTATTCCATCTCCCTAAGGAAAGTAAAGCCCAGAAAATTTGCATCATTCCAAAAACTTGATTCTAGGTAGGGACAACTGGGGCCAATCAGCAGTCATATCTCATATTTCCCACCCCTGCAGGAGGGCCGAGTGGCGATCACTCGGGTGGCAAACCTGTTGCTGTGTATGTACGCCAAAGAGACTGTGGGCTTTGGAATGCTGAAGGCTAAGGTGATCCCTTATCCCATTTCCTTTTTAAAAATTTCTCCTGCTGTTGCCATGTCATAGGGTTACCTTTTCTCCTTTAAACCCCCACCCTTTCATGCTCTCATCTTGGTAGTTCTGAGCTCTGTTCCCTATTCCCAACCTTTCTCAAGCGTGAGTATTAATCCCTATTCCCTGGGAAAAGGAGTATATGGGGTTTAAAAACTTATGAGGAGGGGGAGGAAGGGAGGGAGTAGAACTGGAAGTCTGGATGTCCTAGTTCCTAACTCAGTCTGTTGTTGTTTTTGTGGCTAAATTGGCTTAACCCTCTTACAGGCCCAGGCCCTGGTCCAGTACCTGGAGGATCCCCTCACCCAAGTGGCAGCATCATAGCAGTCCGAGGGGATAATGGGCTTGAGATAAAGGGGGGGGGATGAGGGTGGAGGGCTAACCCTGTGGTAGGGGCAGGGCTCTCAGGAAATCTTTCTTGAGGTCTGAAGGGAAAGTTTTCTAATCTCATTGAATAAACTATTTAACATCTGTCTTATGTCTTAGATTCTTTTTAATGAGTTTGTTCAGTGGGGGAGGTATAGAGGAAGGATTAGATTTGTTCTGTTTGGTGTAAATGAGAGAAAGTTTCGAAGAGACACATTTAGACTCCCACAGATTAAGAAAAACAATTAGATATGTCCAGAAATAGAATGGCTGTCTGGAGAGGTGTTGGGTTCCCCTTCCTCAGCAGAGAAAAACTGACCACTTCTGGGATGTGTTAATGGTGAGAATTTCTTTCCTGTATGTATGGAGTGAACTAGAGAGCTGCTAAAGACCCTTCTCGCTCCTAAATTTTGAGATGGATAAGGGATCGATTCTAGGGTGCATTTTTAATAAATTCTTTCCCCTCTCATCAGGAGCCAAGTGGTTTTTGGCTGTGGTTTTCCACTTATAATCTGTAGTAAGCCTGGATGGATGCCCGAATTTAGCAGGGAGGAACAAGTGAGGGACACATTTTATACATGGGGAGCTCAATGTCCTAACTCCTATTCCAGTAGGATCATGTGACCATTTTACTTCTTTCCCCAATCCCTATCTTCAGGCATATCCATTTTGAATGTATTTCTTAGTTTAGAAGACAAGGGAGAGCTACCAAGAACATTTGGCTTCCTTCAAGGATTTAACTGCCTTCCCACTCCCAACACAAAGATGTATCCATTCTTAACTTGGAATCTGCAAGCTGTTTTCAAATGTACTGTCAAGAGTATGGGGCTGGAAAGGAAGTCTCAGCCAGAGAAGGGGATGCCCTGGAGTCCAGATAACTTAAGGTCCAGGCCAGAGGTTGATCAGAGGCCTCAGGCTACACTGCCTCAGCTCCAAATCCTCCCCTAACTCACTTGTGCACACATGTGTACACTACCTTGCAGCACCTGTTTCTTTTTTAGCTACCTTAGTCTGTCTCTCTACCTTGCTCTTCACTTTTCTCAATGGTCTTACCTATTGCTTGCTCTATAATTCAGAGTTCTCAGTTGGCCTTCCAGAGTCCCCACCACCAAACCACCTGGCCCCCATGCCACCAATCCTGTAAAAAATCCTGTTTCCCAAAATGGGTAGAGCCCTGAATCCCAGCCCCACCTCCTGAGGGCTGTCCAGCCAACTGCCCTGGGCTCCCTGGGAGGGGTTATTACTATGGCAACTATACCTGGCTAACTTGAAGCTTCTCCTTGCTGTTCCAGAGCAGCAAGTGTTTCTAGATTATAAGCTTCCAGCCCACACCGACAACCCTTCTTCACTGCAAATGCTCCCACACTCCCCTTTAGCTTGCTGCTCCGGCTGCTTCTGCATTATGGGGACAGGTTTCTTTGTTTTCCCCATGTGGTTGTTACAAACTTAAAACCAAGGGTTAAGTAGCTCTACTAAAGATCAGGAAAGCCTATTGATGCTAATTTAGTGTTCAGTCTCCAGGGTCCTATTTTCCTCCCCAACCTGTCTTGGGAAATCTGTCCTGCTCCCCACCCAGGGCCAGGGCCTGAGAGACACCCAACCTGTCCAACCTGTCGTGACGTCATCGCTCTCTCCACCCACCTGGGCCCCAGGTCTCCAGTCACCTGGCTCTTCCTGTTCCTTGTTGCTTCCGTCCTCTCCTTGTGACCCGTCCTCTTTCTAAGTAGTTGAGATTCCCCAGCCCACCAGTAGTGAGCGAGCTTGCCCTCGTTCCTTTTCCACTGCAAAGGCCAACTATCCCCAATGAGAAGAGGATCAAGTCAAGTCCTCCAGAGAGCAGAGGGTTGAGGGGCACAGAACCAACGCCCTAACCCCATTTTCTACCCACCCACCCCTCACTCCAACCGCACATACTCACACACTCGATGCGGGACCAAGATGGGAAACGGAGCAGAAGAGGATTATAACTTTGTCTTCAAGGGTGAGTCGGGAGTTATGGGGGAAACTGAGATACTGAGAAAGAGAGACTTAGACACTAAGAAGACTGCAATAAGAGACCCTTGGTCTCAGCACTGAGGGCCCCTCTCCCCCAGCCAGTCATTCTACCAGATGATAAAGGGCTCTACATGACAAGAAGCAGAGACGGTTCCTGCATCTATTTGTCTGTTTTTAGTTATAATGATAGTAGTTTCTTAATAATGGGATTTATAATCAGAAAAAAAATCTAGCCACATACCTCTGCCCCACAATCTGTAGTTAAGTAATGGAGGTAAGACTTTAGAACTCCTCTGCTCACTGAGGTCCCCCTTACCCCAAAGAAAGAAAGGAATCTGGGGTAGGGAAGATTGGAAAGGAATAAAGGGATAAAAGAGGGTGGGTCTCCTTATTTTGTGTTGCAATAGAAATGACCCTGCATTTCCCTATTAAGGAAAGAGGCTTATTAGAAAGTTGATAGAGTTTAGTGGAGCGTACTAGGCATGGAGTCAGGAATACCTGAGTTCAAATGTGATCTCAGACACTTACTAGCTATGTGACTTCACCTGTTTGCCTCAGTTTCCTCCTCTGTAAAATGATCTAGAGAAGGAAATGGCAACTCATTACAGCTTCTTAGCAGTCTAAATGACCAACAGCAACAATGATGATGTAATGAAAAGAACTAGGACTCTTAGTTTATCAGCCCTGTGACATTTTTTGGCCTATTTCCTTATATGTAAAGAAAGGAATTAGGTTAGCTAATCTTTAAGTGTATGATCTTCAGACTTTGCGAGTGAGCTTCTAATCAGCATTTATTAATCACCCACTATATACCAGGCACTGTGCTAGCTGCTGGGGATTCTCACCCTGGAGAAACAAGGGCATCGGAGTTCTGGGCTTCCCACTTCTCTCCTGTTGCTTATTCCTCTTGGCCCTCTCAAAACCATTTGTGCAGATTCTGTCCCACTCTTTCCCTGTTTGCATGAGTGACCATCCTTTTTGATTTCCTTCTCTTACACCCTACTCTCCCTTCAGGGCAGGGTGTACATTGTAAGACTCAGCTTCCCCAGTCCACCCCACCCACCCAGCCTCTCCCAGACCCAACCCTTATTCTGGCTCAAATTCCCTAGAGGGCAGTAGGGTATTTACCCAGGAGCTAGGGGAAGCTGCACCCCTTTTTTCCTGAGAAAGGTGGGGGTGGGAAAGAAAAGGTGAGGAGCAATAGTGATCTGATGCCCCGGAAAGGGAAAGAGGAGCCCTTCCCTTTGGGAAGGATAATTTAGCTTAGGGTAAGGAACAGGGACAGAGACTCACACAGAGTAAAACAGACAGAAGGACCCAGAATCCTTATATACATGGAGATTCTTAAATGTAGACCTGCCTACAAACACACATGACTATCCATATGTATACAGACATATGAATGCATATATGCACAACTCTGCAAATACATGCAAGCCTCGTACCCTCACATACATACATGTAGAGGTCACATAATATGTAAAATAAGAGGCAGTTAGGTAGCAGTGAAGATAAGAGTCCTGGACCTGGAAGACCTGAATTCTAATACATTCTCAGATTTGCACTGGCTGTATTACTGTGAGTCAGTCACTTAATCTCTGCACACCTAAATTTCCTTATCTGTAAAATGAGATACTAATTTTTAAAATCCAGCATTCTTTTTGCTAAGTAGCATCAAAGAACCCAGCTTTAATTTCTGATCTTACTCCTAATTTGCTGTGTGATTTGATAAATCATTTAAATTCCAGTACTTCTCATAGTTATCTGTATCTTTAAAATGAAGCAGATGATCTTTGGGTCTCTTTCAGTTCAAATACTGTAAATAATACCAAGCACTGAATAAATGTTGGTTGGTTAAATTCTGAGACCATACTAGCATGTGTGTGTATGTGAACACATATATGCACACACACACATATAAAAGAGCACACATTGTACTCTTTCCTTTCTCTATATATACACAAGTGCAAGCAGGCATAAATAGCCACACCTAAATGGTGCTAATAATTAAGAAACAGGTGAGGTTGGTAGAGCACGAACCCTGGAGTCTGGAGGATCTGAATTCAAATCCAGTCTCGGGTACATATTAGCTGTGTGACCCTGAGAAGTTACTTAACCCCAATTGTCTCCAAAAAGAAAGAAAAATAAAATATATACACAGGTTCAAATGTACTATACAATATTTTATTTATTTATTTTAAAATTTTACTAATAACTTTTTATTTTCAAGATACTTGCAAAGATATTTTCAACATTCACCTTTGTAAAACCTTGTGTTACAAAATTTTCTCCCTCCCTTCTCCCCACTCTCATTCCCTAGATAGCATGTAATCCAATATACATTAAAGGTGCAGTTCTTCTAAATTAAACATATTTCCACAGTTATCATGTTGTACAAGAAAAAGTAGATCAAAAAGGGGGAAAAAATGAGAAAGAAAAAAAAAGCCAACAACAACAACAACAACAAAATGTGTAAATACCATGTTGTAATCCACACTCAGTCCCCACAGTTCTCTCTATGGGTGTAGATGGCTTTTTCCATCACAAATCTATTGGAACTGGTCTGAATCATCTCATTGTTGGAAAAAGCCAAGTCCATTACAATCTTGTTGTTGGTGTGTACAATAATTTCCTGGTTCTGTTCATTTCACTCAGCGTCAGTTCGTGTAAGTTTCTCCAGACCTTTCTGAAATCATCCTGCTGGTCATTTCTTACAGAACAATGATATTCTGTAACATTCATATACCATAATTTAATTCTCCAATTCATGGGCATCCACTCAGTTTCCAGTTTCTTGTCACTACAAGAAGGGCTGCCACAAACATTTTGTACATGTGGGTCCTTTTCCCTTTTTTATGATCTCTTTGGGATTCAGGTCCATTAGAGACACTGCCGGATCAAAGGATATGCACAGTTTGATAGCCCTTTGGGCATAGTTCTAGATCACTCTCCAGAATGGTTGAATCAATTCACAACTCCACCAGCAATGTATTAGTGACCTAGTTTTTCCACATCCCCTCCAACATTCATCCTTATATTTTTCTGTCATTTTAGCCAAACTGAGAGGCTGATAGCGGTACCTCAGAGTTGTTTGAATTTGCATTCTCTAATCAATAGTGATTTAGAGCATTTTTTCATATGACTAGAAATGACATTTCTTTGTCTGAAAATTATCTGTTGATATCTTTGATTATTTGTCAGTTGAAGAATAGTTTGCGTTCTTAGAAATTCTCTAAATATTTTAGAAATGAGGCAATTATCAGAGTGCTTGGATGTAAAAATTTTTTCCCAATCTGTAAGAAATGATTAGCAGGATGATTTCAGGATGAAATGTTCAGGATTAGCAGGATGATTTCAAAGAGGCTTGGAGAGACTTATATGAACTGAGGCTAAGTGAAGTGAATAGAACCAAGAGAACATTCTATACAGCAACAAGAAGATTATAAGATGACCAGTTCTGATGGACTTGGCTCTTTTCAAGAGTGAGATGATTCAGGCCATTTCCAATGGTTTTGTGATGAAGAGAACCATCTACACCCAGAGAGAGGACTGTGGGGACTGAGTGTGGATCACAACATAGTATTTTCACCTTTTTTATTGTTGTTTGCTTGTATTTTGTTTTCTTTCTCATTTTTCCCCTTTTTGAGCTGATTTTTCTTGTGCAACATGACAATTGTGGAAATATGTATGGAAGAACTGCATATATTTAACATATATTAGATTACTTGCTGTCTAGAGGAAGGAGTTACACAGAAGGGAGTGAGAAAAAATTTTAACACAAGGTTTTGCAAGGATGAATGTTGAAATTATCTATGCATATGTTTTGAAAATAAAAAGCTTTAATTAAAAAAATTTTTTTCCCTAATTTTCTACTTCCCTTCCAATCTTGGCTACATTGGTTTTGTTTGTACAAAAGCTTTCGATTTAATATAATCAAAATCATCCATTTTATAATGTTCTCTGGTACTTCTTTGGCCATAAATTTCTTCCTTCACAGCTGTGAGAGGTGGACTATCCCTTGTTCTCCTAATTTGCTTACTATACATTCTTTTGAAAAATTAGACATCCTCCCCCCGTGATTTTCTCTAAACCCAGTCAAAGGTATTAGAAGATTCAGACTTAGACCCCCAACACACACTAGGAAATGCCTTAGCTCTGCGTTCAGCACCTTCTCTCTAGTCCAATCTTCTCCTTCTCTCTCTGCTCCTCTGGTCCCCTCTCTGACTTATCTTTAACCTATCAGAAGAGAGCCCTCCTATCAAACTCTGCATACCCTTTGATCCAGCAGTGTCTCTACTGGACCTGTATCCATCCCAAAGAGATCATAAAAAAGGGAAAAGGGACCCACATGTGCAAAAATGTTTGTGGCAGCTCTTTTAATAGTGAAAAGAAACTGGAAACTGAGTGGATGCCCATCGGTTGGGGAAGGGCTAAATAAGTTATGGTATATGAATGTTGGGATATTATTGGTATATGAATATGGAATATTATTGTTCTGTAAGAAACAGTTAGCAGGCTGATTTCAGAAAGGCCTGGAGAGACTTACATGAACTGATGCTAAGTGAAATGAGCAGAAGCAATAGAACATTGTACATGGCAATAGCAAGATTATACAATGATCAACTGTGATGGACGTGGCTCTTTTCAACAATGAGATGATTTAGGCCATTTCCAATAGACTTGTGATGGAGAGAGCCATCTGCACCCAGAGAGAGAACTATGGAGACTGAATATGGATCACAACATAGTATTTTCACCTTTTTTTGTTGTTTGCTTTCTTGTTTTTTTTTTCCTCCCATTTTTACCCCCTTTTGATCTGATTTTTCTTGTGCAACATGGTAAATGTGGAAATATGTTTAGAAGAACTGCAGGTGTGTAACCTATATTGGATGAATTGTTGTGTAGGGGAGGAAGGAGGAGAAATTTGGAATACAAGGTTTTGAAAGTTGAATCTTTGTATATTTTCTTGAAAAATAAAAACCTATTATTATATTAAGAGAGAGAGAGAATCCTCACTTGACAATCAGACTAAAAGTCCCTCTTTGTCATGGATAAGACTATAGTATCTCTAGAACTTAAGTGTAGTCTCAGTCTTCCTGTAAAGCGTTTAGGGCTTTGTTCTGTCACAGAGACAGGCGATTCACAGACAGTGAGGCAGGCTTTGGATAGGAGTCATTTATAATAAAGACAGGAGAGTTAAAGCGTGCTTAGGAATACCACAAATAGATCTTGGGCCATCCCATCCCCAAATGCTCCAAGATAGTTATAACCCTGCAGAGATAGAAAAAAAAGGAAAGTAGCATAGAACAGAGAAAGAGACTCAAAGGCAGAGAGAGACACTAACTGAAATACTCAGGAAAAGACCAAGAAAAAGCAGAGATACAGAAAGAAAATAACTGGCTGTTCACTCTTTGCCTAGTAGGTAGTTAGTTTATCCTATAGCAGATTGCTTGCTGCCCTGAAGTGAGGGGGAGGTGGGGGGGAGAGGAAGAAAAATTTGGAACACAAAGTTTTGCAAAGGTGAATGTTGAAAACTAAATGTGTATTTGTGTTTGGAAATATAAAATACCATTAAAAATTTTAAAAACAACAGCAAACAATTCTCTTCAATGTCTCTTTCCAGTGGTGCTGATAGGGGAATCTGGAGTGGGAAAGACCAACCTGTTGTCAAGATTCACACGAAATGAGTTTAGCCATGACAGTCGGACAACCATCGGGGTGGAATTTTCTACTCGAACTGTGCTGCTAGGAACAGCTGCTGTCAAAGCCCAAATCTGGGACACAGCTGGGCTGGAACGATACCGTGCCATCACTTCAGCGTGAGTCTTGGGTCTTTGAGGGATGGAAGCAAGGGAGAAACACATAGGAGACTATGTTTAGGAATAGGGAAACGAGAGAATGAAATGAAATGAACTATAACAATTGCTTCTATCTACGTAGCAGCAGTAGAAAAACATAGTGAGTAGAGTTGCTCAACTGCTCCTATTTGCCCTTATCTTCACATATATCGTACTATACATTATTGCTTAGATGGGTTTCTCATATGTTCCTTCTCTGCTCTGTAATTTTTTCTTGTTTTTTTTTTTTCTTTTCATTTTTTTTTAAGTTCTGAGCTTCTAAGCAGAGACTCAGGTCTTACTTTCTTTTCTAGGGGTGCTTCCCCTTTCAACTTTGTTTCCAACAAGCAAATCCAGACTACCAAAGACCTGTAGTTAATTCTATTTATAAAGACAAAGTAAATCTTTAAAAGAAAGAAGGTAAATAGACTTTCCTCATGGCCAGGGGAGAAAGGAGATAAAGATTACTAAATTGTGGTCTTTAAATTAGGGACAATTTCAGCATCTTTTTAAAAAAAAATAATAATAGCTTATTTTTCAAAATACATGCAAAGGGAATGCAAGGTTTTTCAAGCGTGAATGTTGAAAACCGTCTTTGCATGTATTTTTTTTATTAAAGCTTTTTATTTTCAAAATACTTGCAAAGATAATTCTCAACATTCACCTCTGTGTTCCAAATTTTTTTCCTCCTTTCTCCTACTCCCTCCCTTAGACAGCAAGTAATCCAATATATGATAAACATGTGCAATTCTTTTATACATATTTCTACAATTTTCATGGTTTGCATGTCTCTTGAAAAATAAAAAACTACTGTAAAAGGCAAACAAAAAATAAAATACATGCAAAGATATTTTCAAAATTTATCCCTTCAAAACCTTGCGCTCCGAATTTTTCTCCCTCCTTTTCCCCCTCCTCTAGACAGCAAACAATCCAATAAAGGTTAAACATGTAATTCTTCCAAATATTTGTCATCCACATTTGTCATTCAGCATCTATTTTGATACTATACATAACTAATTAACCCCAAATTTTCCTTCCCTCTCAGGATGTTGACCCCCATACTTTTGACTGCTTCTTCCCAAACTACCAATCTCAGCTCCATGGCTTTTCATGCACTTCCCTTATCTCATTCCATGAGCTGGGTTCCTCTTTGGCTTCAATCTGGATTTACCTTTAAAAGTTGCCCAGGGGTGTGGCTTATTATTCGCTCAAAGAACTTGGTCCTACCTCAGACAGAGATCACCTGGCATAGCTTCATTTTTAGTTAGTTTAACAAGTTGTTATCAGCTTCTTTTCTGTGATTAGGTTCTGGGCTTTCAAGAACCATCTCTCTTATACTCTCCTAGTTAAACATTTACTATCCTTGGCAAATCAACCGCAGCACATTTGGGCATATTTGTCCATAGTCCCAAATTCTAGATAGAACTTTAGTAATCCCAGATGCCAGACATATTATATGCATGTGTTAACAATAGTACATGTGTGCATATCCATATAAGCAAATAGGCGTAGTCAGCAAAATACATCAATGCAGTAATAACACAAGAACAAGATAGCAACATACTAGTACATAGAAAAGTCAAATTAAAGGGCATTTATTTATTGTTGGGTTTTAGGGGGCTTTGGGGGGGAGGCAATTGGGCTTAAGTGACTTGTCCAACAGCTAGGAAGTGTTAAGTGTCTGAAACCAGATTTAATCAAAAAGCATTTATTAAGCACCTACTATGTGCCAAGCAACTCTGCTAAGCAGTGGGGATACAAAGAAAGGCAAATGACAGTGTTTACTCTCAAGGAGGTCAAGATCTAAGGAGGAGACAAGATAAAAATAACTTCTTACAAACAAGATAAATACAGGATAAATTAATGATGTAACATTAAAGGGGATTGGGGATTGCCAGGAGGCAGAAGTGAGGAGGAAGAACAATCCAGACATAGGGTTCTGCCAGTAGTAATGACGAGTTGAGAAATGAACTATTTTGTTTTAAGAAACAGCAAGGAGGTCAGTGTTATTGGACTTCAGAATACATGGGGGTGAGTAAGGAATAAGAAGATTTTGGGGGTCAATTAGATCGCACAGTAGACAGAGCACCAGCCTAAAGTTGGGAGGACTGGTGTTCAAATCCATCCTCAGACATTTACTAGCTATGTGACCCTGCTTGATCCTGATTGCCTCCAAAAAAGAAGACTGGAAAAGTTGGGAAGGGATCGGGTGATGAAGGGATGTAATTAGCAAAGAATTTTATATTTGATCCTGGTGGTGATAAGAAGTCCCTGGATTTGTGACATGGTCAGAAGATTAATTGGAAGTTAATTTGACATCTGAATAGAGGATGAACTGGAGTGAGGAGAGACTAAAAGCAGGGAGACCAATTAGCAGGAGATAAATATGTGTGTGTGTGTGTGTGTGTGTGTGTGTGTGTGTGTGTTTGTTATGGGTCAATATAAGAAATTAGATGGGAGTTTTGTAGGAGCCAAAGATGACACAGAGTCTACTACCAAATTTTAAAATAAGGTACTGTAAAATCTCATAAAAGAAAAAGAAAAAATTCAGGCTTCTTCTCTAGTATTTGAAGGGAGAGTCAGAAATTTTTATGCAGATTTTCCAGATTATAAACTCTCCATGATGTAGAAGGGATAACTATACTGCATCCCTAAAACTGAATGCATAGACACTACAAGCTGGCTAGCCTATTACTCTGTGTAGTAATATATATTGATATAGATATAAGATGGGGATAGGTAAAATACATATTTTTCTCTCTTGCTCTCTCTCTCTGTGTCTCTGTCTCTATCTCTTTGTCTCTCTCCCTTTCTCCCTATCTATGATATATCATAGCTATAGCTTAAGACTATTTATCACTGAACATCTAGGCAGGAAAGGTGTTTCAGCCCTCTACCCCTCTGTGGACTGGTTGCTGAATTACAATATACTGCTTCATTTGAAATACTATTTCTGAGTCACTCTTTGATAGGTAGGAGCAGTTAGTTGGTGCAGTGGATAGAGCAAAAGCCCTGAAGTCAGGAGGACCTGAGTTCAAATATGGCTTCAGACACTTAACACTTCCTAGCTGTCACTTAACCCCAATTGCCTCAGTAAGAAGGGAAAAAAAAAAACCTCATAGCTTTTTTGCTTGAAATCCTTTGCAATAAGTGACTATCAATCTCTTCCTGCCCATCAGGGAGTCCAACTAATTCACTTATAGTAAAAGTGATTATGGCAAATTGTCTTTATAGGACTCCCACTAGTTTCTGAGGCTATCCTATAAAATAGGAGAATTGTTTGGTCTTTCCACAACCGTATCCATGAAGAAAAACTAAACCAACCTCTTGTTCAAAATCTAGACAACAAATTTGAACATCTATTTCTGACAGTTCTGTTCCAAGTTGTAGTTGGGGATTACCTTCTTCTAGCATCTTTCTTGGTTGTTAGCATCTGCAGTCTCTCCACCTTGGAAACTCTAAAGTACACATTAATAGGTCCACACAGTTCTCATCCAAATGTCGTGTCACCTATGTTGACATCACTGAAATTTTTGTTCTAGTCTTAGTGTCTCTAATATGTTTAGCAATGTGTGATTGCAATACCTTTGAGGGTAGTTAGGTAAAATCCTTGGCTTCTTGATGCTAGCTACTACTCTTTTTCAAAAAAAATTTATTAAAGCTTTTTATTTTCAAAACATATGAAAGATAATTTTTTACCATTGACTCTTACAAAAGTTTGTATTCCAATTTCCCTTCTCTTTTTTCTACCCCTTACCCTAGATGGCAAGTAATCCAATATATGTTAATCATTAATTAATAATATGTTAATTAATGAATGTAAATATACATGTAAATCAAATATAGGCAAACATTTATACAGTTATCTTGCTGCACAAGAAAAATCAGATCAAAAAGAAAAAAAAAAAAGGAAGAAAATAAAATTCAATCAAACAACAACAAAAGAAGTTAGAATGTTATGTTATGATCCACATTCACTTGCCACGGTCCTCTCTCAGGGTGGAGATGGCTCTCTTCATCACTGAACAACTGGAACTGCTTTGAATCACGTCATTGTTGAAGAGAGCCACGTCGGGTCAGAACAAACCATCCTATAGTCTTGTTGTTTCCTTGTATACTGATCTCCTGATTCTGCTCATTTCATTTAGCATCAGTTCATGTAAGTCTCTCCAGGCCTTTCTGAAATCATCCTGCTGGTCATTTCTTACAGAACAATAATAGCCCGTAACATTCATAACTTATCTAGCCATTGTCCAACTGATGCAGCCACTACTTTTTCAGTACTATGCTTTCAGTCTCTGCCTTGGTCTGAATGGATCCAGGCGGGAAGTCTGTGTCTTGTGAAATACTTCTTTTACAAAACTTTAGCAACCGCGTAACTTTTCAGAAGTTTAGAGTTTGCCTGAGCATATTTCATGAAGTGGTTAATCACTATAAAAATATAATCTATCCATTTATTACTATTCTTAGTCATAGCTAGCATTTGTGTAATGATTTAATGTTTGCAAAGCACTTTATTAACATTATCTCACTTTATTCTCTCAACAATCCTGGGAAATAGGTGCTACTACTTCATATAAGGAAACTGAGGCAGATAGAATTTAAGTGATTTGCCTAGGGTCATATAACTGATAAATATGAGGGCAAAATTGTACTAACATCTGCCTGACTCCAGGTCCAGTGTTCTATGTACTGCATCACCTAGCTGCCTTCAATCTCCTTCCAGATAAATAGGCAGAACATTTATTAAGAGTTTAATATATGTTAGGCATTATAGTAAGTGCTGGAAATACATATATAAGCAAACAGATAGTCCCACCTCAAGGTGTTTACATCTAATGGGGGAAGACAACATCTAAAGGGGAGCTACTCCCTTGCTCAAAAACCTCTAGTGGCTCCCCATTGCCTCTAGAATAACATATGAACTCCTCAGTTGGGCATGTAATGCCCTTCTCTGTATAACTTAAACCCAACTTTTCAGCTTTATTTCATGTTACTTCCTTTCACAAAATCTGGAATCTAATCACACAGGATTACTTAGGAGCTTTTGAATGAACTCTGTGCCTTAGCTTCCATTTATGAGCATAGCTTTTTCATTTGCTTAAAATTCACTCTCTTTTTTTTTTTTTTTTTTTTAATTTTTATTCTTTGGAGGCAGAGTTAAGTGACTTGCCCAGGATCATATGTCTAGTAAATATGTGAAGGCTAGACTTGCATTCAGATCCTCCTGACTCAAAGGCCTGTGCTCAATCCACTGCTGCCTACCCGACCCCGCCAAATTCACTCCCTTTTAATTTTTGTCTCTTAGATCACTTGTATTCTCTCAAGGCTCAGCTCAGATAATTAAAAATCAGGCAGTCAATAAGCTTTTTTTTTTTTTTTTTTAATTTGCTGAGGCAATTGGGGTTAAGTGACCAGATAGTGTTAAGTGTCTGAGACCAGATTTGAACTCAGATCCTCCTGACTTCAGGGCTGGTGCTCTATCCACTGCTGCACCACAGTATGCATTTTTTAAGCACCTACTTTGTGCCAAACACTATCCTATGGACTGAGAATCCAAAAAAAGGCAAAGGATGGTTCCTGCCCTCAAGGAGATATTTTATTTGATCTTGGAGGTGAGAGGGAACCACTGAGGATTATTGAACAGGATGACTTAGTCAAAGGACTAGTTAGGAATTTACAGCTAAGAGGTGGACAGACTTGAAGCAGAAGGACCAAGCAGCAGGTTAGTGTAATAGTATAAGCATGAGGTGTGGGGGCTGCTACCAAAATGGTGACAACATCAGAGGAGGGAAGGGGGCACATTTGGGACTTGTGAAGGCAGAACTGACAGGCCTTTTGGACGTAAGATAGAATGAGGGATTGAGGATGGCTCCCAGGATTGTAAATCCAGGTGATTGGAAGCATGGTGGAACTTTCCATTCCCAGTTACAGGAAAGTTAGGAAGAGGGGAGGACTTAAGGAGGAAAAATAATGAGTAGTTGTGGACATGTTTTTAGTTCAAGAGATCTACAGGATATCCAGTTTGAGATCTTAGAAAGGCAGATGGAAATGGGAGTCTGGAGGTTATAAAAGAGATTAGAATTGGACAAATAGATCAGAGATGATGATTGAATCCATTCCCAAATAAAATAGTATAAAGAGAGAAAAGAAGAATCCCAGGACAGAATGCTGTAGGACCTCTTCCTTTAGTGAGAGTGATCTGGATGAAAATTCAGTAAGGAGGCTGAGAAGTAGTCAGATAGAAGGAGAAAAATCAGGATAGAGGAATGTCATGGAAACCTGGAGAAAAGGGTGATCGACAGAGTCAATGGCTGCAGAGAGGACAAGAAGGTTGAGAATTGAAGAAAAGGCTGTTAGATTTTTTTCAGTTAAGAAACTGCTGAGGGACAGCTAGGTGGCTCAGTGGTAGAGCACCAGCTCAGGAGTTAGGAGGACCTGAATTCAAATTTGACCTCAAAAATTTAGTGGTTGTGTGACTCTGGGCAAGTTACTTCACCCCAGTTGCCTCCAAATAAATAAATAAATGGACAGATAAGTAATTTTTTTCTTAAAGAGACATTGCTGGTCGTTTTAAGAAGGATAGTTTCAGTTGAATGATGGTCAGAAGCTAAATAGGAGAGTTAAAAAGAGAGTGAGAAGAAAAGAGGTGGAAGCATTGATTGTAGACAGTCTTCTCAAGGAATTTAATCACAGAAGGAAAGAGAGATATGGGATAATAGGTAGTGGGGATGGGGGAAGAGATGGGCATGTTTGTACACAGCAGGGGAGATTAAAGATAAGTGAGAAAGTGGAGAAGATGGAGAAGCCTTTCCTGACCTATCTAGTTGTTAAGTTTTCTCTCAGGCCTCAAATGATATTGAATTTAGCTATCTGTGAATGTGTATATCTATATATGGGTAAATATTGTAGCCATACCGCAAGAAGAATTCAAACTACTTGAGAGCAGGGATTCATTTTTTGTCTTTGTATTCCCATCACTTAACTATCTGGTAAGAAAGATTACTAAAACTATGGAACACAAAGTTTTGCAAGAATGGTTGATGAAAACTATCTTTGCATGTATTTTGAAACATGAAAAGCTGTTATAAAAAAAAGTAAGGTGACTGACACATATACAAAAATATTTGTTGCAGCTCTTTTTGTAGTAACAAGGAATTGGAAATTGTGAAGATATTTATCAATTGGGAAATGGCTGAACTAATTGTGGTATATAAATGTAATAGAATGCTACGGTCCTCTAAGAAATGGTGAGCAGGCAGATTTTAGAAAAACTAATGCAAAGTGAAATGAGCAGAACCAGGAAAACAGGGCATGCACTAGCAGCAACATTGTGTGATGATTAACTATAAAACACCTGAGCGATACAATAGTCCATGACAATTGAAAAGACTTTGTGATGAATAAGCCATCCACAACCAGAGAAAAAACTATGGAGTCGAAATGCAAATTGAAGTATATTAATTCTGATGTAATGTGATTTTGGGGTCCCCTGACCTCGGGGCTTCTTTCTAATGAGTCCTTGGTCTTCTGGCTTTGGAATCTGCCCCTGGAAAATGAGCATATCCAATCTTTCTGAAGACCACCCTTAATTCATCTGGAGATTACTTCCTAGTCTCGGATCATGGAATTAATATATGTATGATTGAAAGCTATATAAGTGCAGCTTCAGTCTCTTAACTGGATTCTCTTACAATTCAGTTCCCTCATTAATGGTGTCACATTGCTTTTAATAAACTTTGCCCCTTGACTAAGAGATGGGTTCAAGCCTACAAATTCTTTTGAGACATTTTGCAACACTGGTCTGGGACTTTGGGGTCCCCCTTCTCAACCTCATCAATTCTATTGTTTTTTTGTTTTGTTTTGTTTTTCCTTTCTCTTTTTATACTGACTCTTCTTTCACAGCATGACTAATGGACTAATGTAGAAACATTTAATCTAATTGTATATGTATAACTTGTATCAGATTGTTTGCCATCTGGGGGGAAGAGGAGGGAAGAAGGGAGAAGAAATTTGGAAATCAAAATCTTAAAAAGTGAATATTGAAAACTATCTTTACATTAAATGAAAAAAGTGGGGGGAGTGACTCAAAAAAAAAAATAGACTGATTGGGGGCAGTTAGGTGGTACAGTGGAACTATGAAGTCAGGAGGACGGTAAGTTCAAATCCAGTGTCAGCCATTTACCAGCTGTATGACCCTGGGCAAATTACTTAACCTTGATTGTCTTTAATAACCCGACTGCACTGATATATGTTTGTTGAATTAAAATGTTGAATTTCCAAGATGAAAACTTCAAATTGCAGTAACTGACATTTATTTGAAATGCAGCATGGTATGCAGATAGAGAGTCAATCTTTGATTGGCTAAGTTCAAATCTTGCCTTTGACACAGTGATCTAAGTAATTAAAATTACAATTTATAGAGCAGCTGCCCAGCTGCATTGTTAGGAGTTTCCTCATCTGGTGGTTTCCTATACCAGTAATATCACAGGTCAGGTTAAAAAAAAAATTGCTAACATCAAATTGTGTTTTAGGGTTTATAAAACACTTTTACATTATTATGTCATTTGATCCTCACAAAACCTTGTGAGATAGATGTTGTTATTAGCCCCATTTCCCAGATGTACAAACTGAAGCTGAGAATAGGTAAGTCACTTACTCAGAATTTGAACTCAAATCCTCCTGAATGACAGTCTACCTGCTTCGGCCCAATACCACCATATTTCTCTGTGTGTTTGGGGATACCCTAATTATGATTCCCTCTCCCCCTCTCTCTCCTAGGTATTACAGAGGGGCAGTCGGGGCTTTGCTGGTATTTGATCTAACCAAACACCAGACCTATGCTGTGGTGGAGCGCTGGCTGAAGGAGCTCTATGACCATGCAGAGGCTACCATCGTGGTCATGCTGGTGGGCAATAAGAGCGACCTGAACCACGCTAGAGAGGTGCCCACGGACGAGGCTCGCATGTTTGCTGGTGAGGGCCGAGCCCTGGGGCTCTGCTGGGCTTTATTTGAGGCCATTTCTAGTCTCTTGGCCCTGGTTCTCCCACTTCCACATTCTAAGTTACTCCAGTTCTCAGGGATCTGTGACTGCCTCAATGGGGAACTTCTTCCATGTCCTGGTCCAAGCCCCTCCCAAGTCACTGCAGTTAGAAAAGTTGTTCTGCTCCCTCAAACTTAGTGAGGGGTCACACAGTAGTATAAGCCTGTAGCCCCTGACAGTCCTGCCAAATTTATGCTCTGCCGGCTCATTCCTGAAAAGTGAAATAATCAATCAACAGATACATATGTACACATGCATTTTTGTAAGGTATACACACGCACACAAAATAAACACCATATAGTTTGGGGAGGCAGATGTTCATTCAGGAATTCTTAACTTAGAGTTTGTGAATTTGTTTTTTAAATATATATTTCTTTTTTCTTTTTGCTGAGGCGATTGGGGTTAAGTGACTTGCCCAGGGTCAGTCACACAGCCAGGAAATGTTAAGTGTCTGAGAACAGATTTGAACTCAGGTCCTCCAGACTTCAGGGCGGGTGCTCTAATCACTGCGCCACCTATGTGCCCCTTAAATGTATATATTTCAATATAATTAGTGTCCTTTGTACTCCTACGTATTTTTATTTTGTGCATTTAAAAATACTATTATGAGAAGAGATCCATCCCTAGGCTTCACCAGCCTGCCAAAGGGATTCATGATGCCAAAAATGATCAAGAATTCCCTATTAGTATTTTGGGGTCAGGAAAGTACCTATAAAAAATGGTGATTGAGCTGAATCGTGAAAGAGACAAAAGAATGGAAAGAGTGTATTCTAGCTATGGGGAAACAGTTGGAGCCGAGGAGTGCAGTGTGAGATACAGTAAGAAGGATATTTTGGTTGAACCATGGAGTGCAGGACTAATATATAATGAGGCTGGAGATGTAGGTTGAATAAATGAATGAAACATTTATTAAGCACTTACTACATGGGAAGGGGCAGCTAGGTGGCCCATAGGGTACAGAGTGCTGGGCCTGAATTCTTCCTGAGTTCAAATCTGGCCTTAGATACTCATTAACTCTGTGGTCCTGGGCAAGTCACTTAACCCTGTTTTCCTTAGTTTCCTCATCTGAAAAATGAACTGGAAAAGAAAGTGATAAACCAGTCCAGTGTCTTTGCCAGAAAACCCCAAAGGGTAACAAAGAGTCAGACATGACTGAACAATAATAAACAACAACAGGAAAACCATTGTATTAAGTGTTGGGGATTTGGGACCAGATTGCGTGGGACTTAAAAAAAAACAAATGTAGTAGTTTGTATTTAATAGTACAGATAATTGAGAGCCACTAGAGTTTGTAGGAGAGTGACATGATCAATCTATCAAGTATCTATTAAGTGTCTCCTATGTGCCAAACACTGTTCTAAATGTTAGGGATACAAGTATAAAGAATGAAATCATCTCTCTAATTGTAATGAGCTTACATGCTAATGGAAGAGACCACAAACACGTGTAAAATATTCATGTAGCATAAATATAAACCTTTATGTTGTTGTTGAATCAATTTTTCAGTTGTATCCAACTTCTTCATGACCCTATGTGGAGTTTTCTTGGAAGAGATGCTGCAGTGGTTTACTATTTCCTTCTCAAGCTCCTTTTGCAGATGGGAAAACTGAGGCAGACAAGGTTAAATGGCTTACCCAGGGTCACACAGTTAGTAAGTGTCTGAGGCTTAGATTAGATGAATCTTCCTAACTTCAGGCCTCGTACCTTAGATTGAGGATTAGATTAGATGAATCTTCCTAACTTCAGGCCTCGTACTCTCTCCACTGCATCACTTAGCTGCCCAATATAAAGTTTAAAAATATCTATATATGTGTACACACACACACACACACACACACACACACACACAGTATTTAAATACAAGGTACCCTGAGAGGGGAGAAAATTAAAAGCTGAGAGAATAGGCATAGAGAATTAGTAAAAGCTATGTGCAGAAGATGCTTTCTGAGGTGCACCTTAAGGAAAAAGAAGGGCTCTAGGGTCGTTGGTAAGAAAGAAGCAGATTTCAGGAAGAGGAGACAGCTACTACAAAGGTGTGGGGAGAGGAGATGGAGTGAGTGAGGAAGGGAAAGAAGGCTAGTCTGGCTGAATTGAAGAGTGCTAGAGGGGCAGTCTTGTGCAATGAGCCAGATCTTTGTTTCAGGAAGATCTCTTTGGGAAAGTTTACTTTATGATACACTAGTATCTAAGGAAAATGTGTGACATTGATATTGTTAACAAAAACATTCATTCAAAGCTATTTAGTGATACATTAACATTTGAACAGATTCACAGAAGAATCTCTGATAACATAGGGATTCATTTAAGATTTAAACATCATTTTTCTCATGTCTAGTCCCCCACTGATAAGTTTTTTTATCAATGTTCTCACTGTCCTGACAAGTTACTTTCACTGGGGTTGTTGTTAAGAGTTTTCAAGGCTTTCCTCTTATTATCAATATTAATACCAATTACTGATTTCCTTTTTTGTATCAGAAAATAATGGACTTCTGTTTCTTGAAACCTCAGCTCTTGACTCCACTAATGTTGAGCTGGCCTTCGAAACTGTCCTTAAAGGTTCGTATGATTCTTTGTATGTCTCTAAGGCTACCATCCTTTCCCACTGCCTGCTCTCAGGACTTTGCTTGATTGGGTCTCTAGCAATTCAGATAGCTGTATTCCTCCTGTATATCACCAAAATCTCAGCCCAATCCCCTGCTACACTCAGCTTTTAGGGCTTGTAATTTCTCTTTGTCTCTGTCTCTGTCTCTCTCTTCACATTTGTATTTCTTTCCTTTCTCCTAAGAAGTTTGCTCTGGCCTGTTCTTCTCAAAACTTGCCTTTGTCTCTTTCTTTCCAGCTCTCTGTCGTCCCTCCATTTCTCTCTCCCTTTCCTTTTCCTTAGGGAATTTCCTCTAACCCATTCTTCTCACAATTTGCCTTTTAGCTGGGGGAAGAACTCGGCAATCTTGATCCCTGTAGCTTCCAGAAATAGAATGCAGCAAATCCTCCTGTTTCTTAAACTAACTTCCTTTCAAATCCTGCTGCTCCTAGTGCTCCAGAAAGGGAATTAGATAAAGGTGAATGATCCGAGCTTTGACCTCCACTCTTTGCCTTCCCAGAGATCTTCACCAAGGTGTCCAAGCAGCGGCAGAACAATGCCCGTGCCAATGCGATCACTCTGGGCAGTGCTCAGCCTGGCCAAGAGCTGGGATCTGAAGAGAAGAAGGCTTGCTGTATCAGCCTCTGAAGCCAGCCAGTGACCCGAGTACCATGTCCTGAAGCTTCTCTTGTTTGATCTGAATTTCTTATCATACTTTCCCCATGAGTCTCAGCCCTACAAAATGAGGGGGGGACCCAAGTGTCTAGAAAGGCATTCTTGGTCTGTGACTGACCACTTTCTTGGACTGTTAGGGGAGTTTCTATAACCTAATTTCACACCCCTTCCCTATTATTTCTGTATGTCCCCTTCCTCTACACAAGATTAACAAGCTTCTGGGATATTTCTGTGCCCTTTGAGATCAGCTGGCCCTAAGCACTTTGCTCTCATTTACCTAGGAATCCAGGATTCTGTTGCCTGCTTTTTTTGCTGTGTTCCCTTGAACCCTCCCAGCAGTGCCCCACTCCCACAAGATCCAACCAATAAAACTGTTTTGTAACAAGGGCCACCTGTTGCTCTTCCCTTGTATTTGTCCCTTCCCCCTCTCCTCCCACCCACCCATGGGTCTTCGGCATCCTTCCTTCTCTGTCTAGTTCAAGACCCCTCCCTAAAGTCTTTTCTTTGAAGCCCCCAGCCTTTGTCTTCCTCCCCTTGAGCCTGCTGTCCCCCAGTGCCAGCTGTCTCTGGAGTCCTATGGTCTGGGGATGGTGCCAAGGAGGCGGGGAGGTGCCCACCCTCCCCTCTGCCAACCCTCAGGGCAGGTGGGAGGGAGGAGGGAAGGGGACCTAGAAGGCAAGACAAAGGAAACAGCGTTGGCAGGAACCATCTGGTGCCCTGGGCATTGGTGCCAAGAGCTGAGGTCACCTATACAGCAGTGGGAGGAGTAGAGAAGAGGGTTCCAGGGGGCCAGGCACCTTAAACCCCAGCTGGAGATGGCAAGGAGGGAAAAGGAGCCAGATGGAAAACCTAGGCCCTTATCTTTAGGGGGAAGGAAGTTCAGGAGGCAGGACACTTTTTTCCTCAATAATAAAAAGGTGCGCTGACAGCTTTGGTGCACGTGGGATTAATCACTGTGCTCCATCTCCTTCTGTTTCTCCCCCAAGTAGTCAATCTTGTGTCCCTGAAGGGATCCTGGAAGAAGCTGGACCAGGTGTCTGGAAGATAGGGCTCACTGTGTCCAAATGTCTTTTGGTACATTAAAGTCTTCTCTACAGGTTGGAATTGGGAAGAAAGCTGATGAGGACCATTAACTACTTAGCCGTCTAAAGGGAGGGCAAGGAGAGAAAGAAAGAAGGGGGGGGGGAGTGAGAGAGAGCAAAATCCCATTGGGAGACAAGGGGTCCCCACAGAAAGACAAGGGAGGAAACCAAAATGTAGTCAGAACCCACTCCTCAAGTTGTTTTCCCTGCCCTCTTCACTAAAGACACACACACACACACACACACACACACACACACACTTTGTTGGAGCAGAAAAGAGGCAGGATCTTTAAGTAATAATAATTTTAATAAAATTAAGTTCTTAATAGCACATTTAACACACTAACTCCCCACCCCTTTCTTGGTTTCTCTGCATTTTGTGCAACATCGTCCTGACTCCATTATTCATGTTTTTTTTTTTTTTTATTTTGCCCCTATTTGTTTCCTTTTTCCTTCGCAAATATGAATTCTTGTCTTCCCTAGATGCCTCAAATTAAGTCTGACCACAATCCTACTTCTACATTCTACAGTGGGAAGACATCCCCTCCCCCTGTCCTGGGAGTAAAAATCTTACCATCCCAAATTATTGGAGGTTCCCAGGATACATAGCACAGAGTGGATGGAAAATCTGTTCCTGGTGGAAAGGATGGAATAAATGGGAAAGTGGAGATGGGGATGTGTGAATCTGGGCCATGAGGAGCAACCCAGAATCCCTCCCTTCCCTCTCAGGGCACAGAGAGAGACAGGGCTACTCCTTCACCTAACCCCATCCTGGGAAGGGGGAATTCTTCCTGTGGTGGAAGAGGAAGGGAGGGAAGGGGCCTGATTTGATTGGGGGGTTGAGGGGAGGCAAGTACTAAAGAAATCAGTTTCCTCCTTGATGCAAGTCTCAAAAGGTTAAAAGAGCCAGGGCCCCTACTTTGGGAGGCAAGGTGAAGGTATCTTTGAGATTAAGGAAGCAACACTTGCTTCCCCAAACTGGCTCATTCCTCTGACATCTCAACTTAAAGATTTGTGGATATTGCTGAATCAGAGAGGGGTGACAGGGTCCTTCTGAAGTGATTACTGCCCTTCACCTGCTTCTGTACCATTTGGCTCTGGTTCAGCCCAGGATGTGGGTATCATTAGGGAAGGAGACCTTAAGCCTAAGACCCAATCAGAAGTCCTTCCTAAAAATTTAACATCCATTCCTTTTATTGCAGTGTTGACTTATTTTAGGGAGTCTGGGTGTGGATCAGGCAAGGATCTGGGGAGAAAAGTCATTCCAGACCCAGTGGAACTTTGAAGTTCCTTGGATTTCACAAGACAAAGGTGGGATGGGAGATGATCTACCAAGCCCGGAAATGAAACCTTCAGGACTATGATAGATGGACAGGTGGGGATAGGGAGGAGGAGATGTGATATAGTGGGGAAAGAGTCTAAAGCAAGTGGGATGGAGGTCAAACTTTCAGGACTTTCCACTTTCGAAGTTATGTTAGCATTCTCTTCTTACAAGATCAAGGAGAAAAAAGATCCTTTTGGAATGGGCTAATGTAATTGCTTGCCAAATGTGGGAACAGAGAGCAGGACCCAATAGTCCCTCCATTAATTTCAGGGGTGGGGGACTAGAAGAGTGAAGAAAAAAACTAAAGAATTGCCTCCCCTGTGCTCCTCATCTAGTCCTGTCTCATCTAGTTCCAAAATCAGTGTCTATTCTTCCAAGGAGCCTCCAAAACTCCTTTACCTCCAAACCCCAATTTACCCTGCAAATGGAAAACAGGAATTTTCGGAATTAACTCCCTCCCTTCCCCACCCTCCCCCCCAGAAGTCCTAAGTCTAGCCAGGAAACTGTCCCCACTGGGTATCTGAAGAGGGGAGGGACTCAGGGTAGACATGGCCACCTCTCCCTCCTTCTCTATTTTCCGTTTCTTTACGTCTTTTATACATTCTACTGGACCCAGAGGTCCTCAATGCTACTAAACTTTAAGCTATCTGTATATCATCTACTCAGTAACTAGTAATTCTCTCTCTCTTTTTTCTCTAGGATTATATGAAATAAATTTGAATTATTATTAATAATTATTATTTTGTAGTAATTTTTTTCTTTTAAACCCCTCGACTTCTTTCTTCTCTCATTTTTTGGTTAAAAAAAAAAGTCTATTTCTCTTGAATCTTCTCACCTTTCTCCCTCATTCAGGGTCCCGCCCCCCAGGGCAGGATCCCCTCCTTTTCTACATTGTTCCCATAACCCCCTCAGAGTGTGGGGGTACAGTGGAGAGTTCCCCATCCTCTCATTCTCTATTTCTTGTTCATCCCCTACTTTGTCTGGCTCAGCCTGGCTAGCCCCAATAGAGAGGTGGAGGGGAGATATGGGGCTGGGAGAGCTCACTGAATGAAAGTGAATCATCTGCACCTATTGGTGACTCTCCCAGAAGAATGGCCAAGGAGAGGGGATTAATTCCTCAACCTTACTTTCTCCCCTGCCTCCTCTCTCCCAGGTTTTGGGAGGGATCAGGCCTGCTTTAAACACCTCTGAAACACCTTCTGGAAAACCAAATGACATACCCCACCCCCTGAAAAAATTGGGGAAAAGAAAAAGGAACATAAACCCAAACATATATTAAAAACACTTTTTAAGCTTTAACTCTGAATACAAATGTATTATTTTTTTCTTCTCTCCCTACATATATTCTAAACCTTCTAAAGTTTTTTTATTTTTTTAAGGATCACTTTATCATAAAATAAAATATCCTTCTCATATAATAAATTACCTAATAAAAAGTCTTTTTTCCATATTAGCCCAGGTTCTTTGCTACATTTATATGGTAATAAACGCCTTTATTAAAATAGAATATTAAATTATAAAGAACTGCTTTTTTTTTTTTTGCTATTTTTGTTTTCTCCTCTGTATTGGACACCTCTCTCACTTGCTCTCCTGCCTCTCCTCTTTTGTCTCACTCTGCGTTTAAGTTTGTTTCTAGGTTTAGCTCGAGAAGTAGGGGGGCTGGATTGAGTTTTTCGAGCTCTCTAGATTAACAGTCTTCTGCCTTTATGGGATAAGGAATGGAAGGGGGCAAGGGGTGGAGACAGACAGCCCTTCTTCCCACCCCTCCCTCCCATCCCCCACCCTCGACAACGGAGGGTCCCAATTTGGTTTTGGTTGCTATTGTACAGACGCATCTTGGGATGGCTCATGACAATGAGAAGGATGGAAGTTATCACAGTATGGATTTTTATATATATATATATATATATATATATGTATATATATATACACACACACACACACATATATATATATATATCTTATTCCTTTCCCTTCCCTGACTTGGGGAAGGAAAGGGGAGAGGAGGAAGATGATGAGTTAATTCATGATAGGGAGAAGGGGAGAAAGGAGTTTCTCCCTGCCTCTCTATCTCTCTACCTCCTTACAAAGCAGGAAGAATGGGATTCACATTCTCTCTAAGTGCTTAGAGATCACTCAACAGTCCCACCCTATTAAGTACAAGAGTCTCTGGGTTCATCTAGGACTCTTCCCCTCCTGCTCCTTCCCCAGCCTGGCCAGCAGAACTAGGGGAGTGTCAAGAGGTCAACAGTAGCCCTGATATGGGCACTGAGGGAAGGGAAAAGGTGATGTATCAAACCCTCACTTCCAACCGGATAACCCTCAGAACAGCTCTCAGTGAGAAGTCCCCTCCCCAACTAATCCTGCGTGGCCCCCTCTTCGGGTCACCTTTCAACACCCAAACTATTGGACGGAAGGTTCTGAGATTAGCATAATGAATGAAGATAGAAAAATGGCAGGGGCACATATTCCCACAACTGGGTAGGGCTCTCACTCTTGTCCCTCCACCCAGTTTTCTGCCCCTACCAGGTCACAGAACAATTAGGATCCCCAACTCTGGGGGCATCAGCTTTCATTCCTTCCCCATCCGTGCTCCTGCCAACCAATCATTCCCCTCAGATGAATACCCCCCCACACACAACAGATACACAAATTTAATGCCAACAGATGGTCAAGGAGTGCAGGTGCCTCCCCCAATGCCCCTCAGATGCCTGCTGATGCCGAAGAGAGCAGGGTTAGGTTCTCTTGGGCATTCAGTGTTTCCTTTGTAAGGAGAAAGAGGTGGAGGCTGGGGGGTGGGTGGGGCTGGGAATGGAAGGCAGTTGGTGAGATCTAGTAAATGTGAATGTGAAAGAGTCATTGAGGCGCGCTCCCACCTTCCCCCAACTCCCTCCAGAGGAACATGGCTTCCCAAAAGCTGAGTTTAACCAGAAGAAAGGGAAGGAAGGAGAAGGGAAAGGAGGAGAGAGAGAGAGAGATGATAGGGTATAGAAGGAAAGGAAGCTCAAAGAGACAGGAGAGAAAGTATGACAGAGAACAGAGAGTGACAAAGAGACAGGAGAGAAAGTATGACAGAGAACAGAGAGTGACAAAGAGACAGGAGAGAAAGTATGACAGAGAACAGAGAGTGACAAGGGGAGATAGGAGCAAACAGAAATACAGCACAAATGAAGAGTGGAAGGAGAAACAATAATTATAGAGACTAGAGAGAAAAGGACAAGTATATGAAAGTAAGAGCTAAGAGAGACAGAGAATATCCCCACTTGTTCCTCTTGGTGCTTATTGTAGGGGATAGTGTAATTTCCAAACCCTAGCCTCCCATTATTCCTTTCTCTCCAACAATTCTCTAAAAGAGAAGAGGGGAGAGATGGAACTTCTTATGAGAGGTTTTCCCGTCTGCCCTATCCAAAAAGGAAATTCATCCAAAGTAGGATGGCAGGAAAGGCCCGGGAGTTTAGATTGCCTAAATTTATGTGTGTCTTTTGGATGCTAGGGGTGGGAAAAGGTGACAAGAGTTAGGGTAGATTAAGAGGTCAGAGGCTGAAGGTTTGGAATTATGGATTAGGGGAATTAAAGCATTCTGGGCTCTAGGGGTTTTGTAGCCCTTCCAAATTTCAGATGGCATCTTTACTTTCCATTCCCTGTCTTCCCAACAATCACCAAGAAAAGGGGAAGGGTGACTTAGTGAAGGGAGGGAAGGAATGGAGTGACGAGATGGGGTGAAAACTCTTGCCCCCAGCAAAATATAAAAGGTTCTCTTAGCTGCTTCCAGATTTGAGGGTCTATTGAGGTATTAGAGTTGTAACTCTCAAAGGGAACATCATTCATTCCCCATCTGCCCCTCCCTTATCTCCCCAAGATGGGACCATTGGGAGGGCATAAAGACCCACGTCCTACCCCACTCCCATAGGACTTCCCCCTCCCAAGTCCCAAAGCGGGGATCTTCAAACACCCTGTCCCCACAAGATTGCCGATTTCTAAAGGACCGTGGTGGAAAACTCAGTCCAAAGCAGGGAGGGAAGCCAAAACCGGGGAGGGTATTTAGGAGAATATTCGGATGGCTTGTGTGGCTGTAATGTGACAAACAGGACACTCAGGATCAGTTCTTTCGCAGATTCGTACAGCACACTCCATGCAGAAGAGGTTGTGTCCACAAGGGACCAGGGCTGCTGTGACCTCACTCTCGAAGCACACCATACAGTCTCGCCCGCCCCCTGCTCCCGCTGGGCTCCTCAGCCCACCACCCCCAAGTTTGGAGAAGCCCTGGAGGGGCTCCCCAGGTGGTCGCCTCGGAAGCCCAGCAAGCTCTGGGACGGCTGAGGATGCTGATGCTGGGGCCGGCGAGCGGTGCGACCCTGGGGGACCAGCCCGGGCCTTGGCTGAAGAGGAGGAAGAAGAGGAAGCAGAGGAAAAAAGGACGGAGGTGGGGGTGGCATTCTCCTGGCCAGCCCAGAGGGGAGGACTGCTCTCAGCCACGCTGTAGTACACATCTTGCTTGCCAACCCCATAGCCGGGAAACAGGTAGCCACCATAGCTAAAGTCACCCCCTTGTTCTCCAAGCCGCGGTGCCTCGAATCCTGACTCAACACCACACTCCCCAATACAACCCAGGCTGTTCTGTCGGAAGGTGGAAAGGGGTTTGCACCCTGGGGGATGGACTCTCCAGGCCTCAGAATAGCGGCTCTCCAGAGCAGGGTCCGGGCTACCAGACAGAAAGTCATTCTCATTGTTGTATTCAAGAATCTTGCCAGTGCGAACAGCAATGTGGGTCTCAATCTCCTCCCGGGCTCTTTCCACATTGCCCGGGGCGCCGGTGATTTCAAAGACAGGGTCTCGGTCCCGGCTGGGCGTGATGATGTAGGTGTTAGTCTGCTGCTGGATCCGCTTGATGGTGGCCCCCTTGGGCCCTACCACTAACCCCACCACACGATATGGCACTCGGACCCGGATAGTGACCTGGCCAGGCAGAGCCGGGGCTACGCCGAAGGCAGCCCCTGACTTGTTTCGGGAGGCCCGGATCATGGAGAAGTGCTCGGCTGCCGAAATGATCTCCCGTCGGGCAGTAGCCACATCCTCCCGGCGTCCTGTCACCATAAAGACTGGCTCCTCGCCTCGGACAGGTGTCTTGATGTAGGTGTTGGTCTTTGCTCGTAGTGCCTTTATCTTGCAGCCTAGCGGGAAAGGAAAGAGAGAGTAGAGAGGAAATGTAGGAGACCTTATTAAGACAGAAAATTTGGATTAATCTGGGCCAAGAAGAGACCACCTAATAGGTAATGACTACTTAATATTTTTATTTGTCCCCAATACAGCTATAGTCTCTCCTAATCCATTCAAAGATCCCCAATCTATTTACTCTTCCCAAAGACAATTTGACCCATCTTTCCAATCTACTAATTAACCCTCACCTAACCAATGACCTCCTAAGTTCATTTAGTGAAAGGTCACTACCTTTCTAAACTGTCTATATTTTCTAAACTGTCACTGAGTCCCTGATCCATTCAATGATCCTCCAAGACTACCCACCTACTTAATTTTCCTAATGACTTTAATATATATTCACTGTTTTCTCAAATTACTCACAGATCCACCAGATTCAAAATCCACATACTGACCGTCTCAGAATATACCCACTAATCCACCAAAGGTTACTAATTAAGCCTTGATGAATACTCACTGATCCTTCAAGTTTCACAATGGGTCCCCAATCAACCTTCAACCTATTTAATGACTCCCAATCTATCTAATGATCCCCAAATATTCACTAATTCCAAATCTACTCATCAACTATAAATATCCACACACATCAGCTTCCAATCTATTCTTTGTCCCCTAAAATACTCAAAACTTCCAAATCAGTTTACTTGCTGGCTCCCAATCTACCTAATACCCCTCCAGACCTTTCATTGAGCCTCTAATCTACCTGGTTCTCCCATCTACTTCTGACACTTAATCTATTTACTGATCCTCCAGTCTACCTGTTAGTCCCCCAATCCTGTTCAACGAGCCTCTAAAAATCTATTAACCTCCTATATTCACCCATTGATGCCCCAAACTACCTACTGACCTCCAATCCAACGAAAGACCCCTTGGAATCTACTCAGACACTCTCCCCAATAGATTCACTGTCTCCCTCTGCTGATCTTTGTCTACTCCAGTCCTGTTACTTTTTCAATTTAGCCCTGGCTCCTGTCTGTTCTCAAATCCATATAGTTTGTAGAAATAAACAGAGCAAGCAGAGGAAAGAGATGAGCCTAGAACCAGTTATAGAGAAATGGGAGAAGTGATAAAAGATGTTATCTTGGACATATAATTCCTGTCCCCTTCCTCCTCCCCCACAAAGAAAGATGAGAGGAGAGGAGCAGGGGCCAGGATATATGTATGTGTGGTAGGGGGAAAGTAAGGTAGATGGCTCTCCTGCAACTCTTCAGCTTTTTGGGCTAGGTGAGAAGTGTTACAGCTGTGAGGGTGGGCACAAAACAGGGAGAACAAGAGAAAGGCAGAGACAAAGAGGGAGATGCAAAGGAAAGTGTGTGTGTGTGTGTGTGTGTGTGTGTGTGTGTGTGTGTGAGGAGTGGGCACCTAAACTAAGAGCCCACCCCCACTAGAGGACTAGAGAATCTTATCTCCTCTCTTTTCCATGTGTATCTTATGGATCCACGGGGAACAAACAGGACACTTGATATGAACAACTCAGACAGGAATGCTTCCTTAGTCCCCTACACAAATCACAAACAGTTCACTATATCAGCTGGCAAGCTACACACACACTCAATATCACTGACAAATACACAAACACACATGTACACAGATCCAAAATTCACCCCCCAATCCCTCATACAAACATATACATACAAAATATACATGTTCAAACAACCTACAGTTATCAACTGTGTTTTTAAGATAAAGCCAAAAGACACTTTCATAAACACTCCTGTTACATACAACATCCACACACCTTAGATACATCCACATCCTTCCCCATCCCAATGCAAACACAGAACATTTCCCATAAATTGGTGCACTCTGTTTTCTGAACTTCATGGACCTCAAATATACCCTAGGAACCCTTTTTCTCCTACCTTGACTTTCCCAGACTTTCCACTGGCTGTTCCCCCATGCTTTCAATTGTTTCCCTCCTAATCTCTACCTCCTGCCTTCCCTGGCTTCCTTCAGGTCCCAGCTAAACTCTCATTTCCTGCCAGACAACTTTTCCAATTCCTCTTAAAGCTAGGTCCTCCCCCCCACTCCGGGTTACCTACAATCTACCTTGTCTACAGTTTGTTTGCATGTTGTCTTTCCCATTAGTGTGGGAGCTTCTTGAGAGCAGACTGTCCTTTACCGTTCTTTGTATTTTTCAGAGCTTAGCACAGTACCTAGCACATCGGAGCATTTAATAAACATTTCTTGACTTGACTCTTTAACTTACAACCCTAGATCAAGGTTATTGATTATCTCCTATTTACTGGGTTCTCCCACAACCCTAGTCCACAGTTTTTCTGTCTTCCTGTGTCCTATTCCAGACAGTCTCCTCCTACAAGCTAGTTTGAATAGGAAGACTAGAAAATAGTCTTCTTTATCCTTTCTACCCACTTGCTACTGATCTCCCTATCCCTCTCACTTCATTATCCATAGTTATTTATTCTGTATTTGAGAGACCTGGGGAATGGTCAAAGGTTTCCTTCCTCAGCACCTCTGCTCAGAGGCAGTGAGATGGCTGCAAATACCTCAGAAGGAACACCTGTATCCAAGTTTGGGATATAGAACATTCAGTGTGATTAGACACCTTACAAAAAGGTCTAGGGAAAGAAGAAGAAACAAGGATGATTTGAGAACAAGAGGTAGAAATCCTGGGACTCGGAAGCCGGCAAGGGTGGGTGGGGGACTGACTAGCTGAGAAGATGCAAAGAAATATACCACAAGAAGAGAATTTTTTGGATGTGAAGACTCCCTTTGGTTCCGTTCAAGACAGACTGGAAGGGATTAGTACTACAGCAGGAGGGATGGAGGTTAGACTGACGGGAAGTATTACTATCATGGGGTTGAGTGAATCCCCTATCCTTTCAGAATCGGAGACTTTCCCCTAGTTCAACTTGAGAATTTGCCCATATGACATAGAGAAAAGAGACAAAAAAAAATCTCATGGGGATCCAGTCAGTCTGGGGAGCTTCTCAAAATTTCCTCTGTCTGAAAAAATGTCAGCTTTCCAGACCTACAATCTCACTTTTCAGGATTTCTCTGTTTTGAAGAAAACAGAAAATTCAACTTTCTAAACAAGCATTCCCAAAGAAATAGCACCTGGTCTGGGGAGGGTGGGATGAAAAGAGACTTCTTACTTTTACTTAGTTCTCCACCACAATCTCCTTTTAAGCCCTCATGCTCCAAGGGTGGAGTTTTTAAAAATAAGGACTAAACAGGACTCTAGTCCTTTTGCCACCCCACTCCAGCTCCCAGTCAGAATCCTACCCCTCCATTGTTTCCAAGGATGGGACAGCCCCACCTCCTCTCCTTCCCCCTTTCTCATCAAAGTCTCTCTGCAATTTCCAGATCCACCCCCTCCCTCCCAGAGGAAAACCTGCAGAAGGAAGGATCCCCCAAGACCCCTGTTTGCTCATTCTGGGACTCTTTCTGCCTCCCAACTCTCAGCTTAGGGATGCTAGAGAGGAGGGTGTGGTAGAGACACATAACACTAGATTGATTCTGCAAATCGACCCCCCAGCTCAGGTTCAACTCCTCCCCGGAGTCCAATCACTCCAGACATCGGTTTCTAGCTCTCGCTTCCCAGAACCCCCATTTTTTCACTCCACCCGCAGCAAACCCACTCCTCAGGCTCCTCCTGTCACCCCTGGGCTTGCCAACCCAGAACAAAAGCTAGAGCAAGAGAAGGAGAGAGGGAGGAGGGGTGGGGGACAGGACCAGGATCCAAGGCCCAGGACCTCCTTAGAGGGAGCCCCCACCCCATGCCACCCCTAACATAGCCTCGGAACTTTGGTGAAGAGGTGTTCTGAAGCCCCCACCTCCTATAGTCTATGCCCCCCCCACCTTTCTCCTGCCCCTCCCCCAGGTTCCAGCCCTTCCCCCCCAGCCACACCCCCTTCCATTCCAACACTCAGTCCAACAAAGAGACACCCAGTCCCAGCTTCCCAAGCTTCATCTCCCCCAAAAGTATGTAACTCAGGGGGCCAGAGCGATTGCTGGGCACCCCTCCTCTAATCCCCGCCCACTTGCCAAGGGGGAGTAGGTGCAAAGGAGTGCCTATCCCTACATTCCACTAGCGTTTCCAGCCCAGAAGGGACACCCCCTCTGAGAATCCAGTCTGGGTAGCGAGACCACTAAACCCGACTCCCTTGTTGTTAGTATTTCTTTGTCTTAGGGGAGAATCTAGGGGGTGCTCCCGGAACGATCCCAATGGGGATCAGAAGGGAACTTTATGTCACTTGGAAATTGGGGGCGGAGGCAGGTCCCCCTTTGTGGTGAAGGGATGGAGCTAGGGACTGGTAAGGGGGGAATGAACTTTTCCCGGCCCGGGAGAAGGATGCTGGAATGGGCGGGAGGGGAGCAGGCGGGGATGGCAGGGTCCCGGTGCCTCCCCCCTTTCCCCCACTTACCTTGTCTGCCCACGATCTCCGCCACGTGTTCCGATGTGGGCACGGGGACACACTCCGTGGTGTTGCTGCTACTCTTGAGCCGCAGCTCGGCCTCTTTGTACAGGGCGCAGAGCTTGGCATCGCCTGCCCCTTTAGGGGCCGCCGGTGGCTGGGGCTGCTGGGCCGGGGGGGCCGCCGGCGGCGCTGCCGGGGGCGCCGGGGGTGGCGGCGGCGGGGCAGGCTGAGGGGGGGCAGTTGGCGGGGCGGGGGCGTTGCCCCCCCCACCTCCCCCGTCTTCGCCCGCTGTGGGGGCGGGGGGCTCCCCCAAACCAAGGAGGCAGAGTTGATCCAGGGCGAGCTGGAGGGCCCGCTCGTCTTCCAGGAGACCCCGGTCCTTCGCGCTCCCTCCGAAACATCCCAGTTCCCCAAATCCCCCATTTCTTTCCATTATTCCAGATACCACTAGACTAGGCATGGCGAAACAAAAGCTGAGAGAGAGGGAGAGAGGGAGAGAGAGGGGGAGAGAGGGGGGGAGAAAGGGAGAGAGAGAGAGGGAGAGAGGGAAAGAGGGAGAGGGAGGGGAGGGGAGAGAGAGAGAGAAAGAGAGAGAGAGGGAAAGAGAGAGAGAAAGAGAGAGAGAGAGAGAGAGCGAGGGGAGGGAAAGGGAAAGGAGGGGGTGTGTGGTGTGGGGAGGGGGGAACAAAGAACTGGGGAGGGGGTGAAGAAAGCAAGATAGAAAGATAGACCCTCCCCCTGCACCCCCCTCCCCAAGCACCCTGTAATCCGACTCCCCTCTCCCCCAGCCCCCTGGGGGGGGTGGGGGGAGTTGTAGCAAATTCAAGAGAGCTGCTTTCTTCCCCTCTCTGGGGGTGAAGGTGGAGGTAGCGGGGGGGCGGGGGGGTTGCGGGATCTCCACCTCCACCCCACCCGCTTCGGATCCAGAGTCTCTAGACACTCACAGTCCAGACGCCCCCCCGTCTAGGTTTCCCAGCACCAAGCCCCCCAGCGGCTCTCCGTCGCCCCCAATAGAGCCCAGCCCCTTCCAGCTCTCAAACTCTTTTGTTTTAAATGAACTGGATAGAGCAGCATGGGACTGACTGGGGGAGGGGGAGGGGGGCGGAGGCCCCGAGGGATGCTGGGAATTGTAGTTTTTCTAATCCAGCTAAGCGCGAGGTGGACGGGGGAGGGACTGGGGGAACACATTTCTTGACCCAAGCAAAAGAAAGATGCGCCCCGCATCCCTATCTCAGATGGGAAAGAAAAGAAGCATCTTGATGGGACTAAGTGGCCGAAAGCGGACTGAAGATGGTGCTATGATTTTGCTTAGAGGGTGTGTGAACAACCAGCCCGTGTTTGCAAAAGGCAAACGTTCTCCCCCTCCTTTCTTCCCAACACCCCCTCCCCATCCTCCTCCACCCCAGCCCCAGGTCCATCTTTCTTATGGAAATGAGGAAAGGCAGGAGGCAGGCCTGGGAGGAGGGAGGGGGAAACTGGGAGCAGGGAGCGGTCCGGCTCCGTCACTGCGGCTTTCTCTCTCTCCCCTCTCCCCCTCTCTCTTTCTCTCTCTCCCGCGCTCTCACTCACAGAACTAGATCCCGGATCCTGGCCTCAGTTCCATGTTCCCTGCAGAGACAAAGCTGAGTTATGGGGGGAGAGGCGAGCTCCGAGGTCCGTGGATATGGGGGGGAAGTGGCAAGAGGGAGATGTAGAGTGGGCCAGGCTGACTGGAATGGGGGACCACGGACCAAGGACGGAAGACCCCATAATCTCCTCTTCCCAAGTTGGGGGACTCGAAAGGAATCATCTACAGGCAGAAAGGTGAGTTGATCAGCTGTTTCGGGGACCAGACTGTGATTAAAATCCGCGGGCTCCTATTCGGAGAGCTGAAAATTAGTGAGTGATCGAGTTAAAGTGGGAGATGAGAGAGAGAGAGGGAGTGGTGGATAATGGGAAGGAAGCAAAAGGTATGATAACTTGGAATCCAGGCTTTCAGACTTCGGTTTTAAATGGAACTGAAATCCAGAAAAGATCAGCACTTTCTTTCCCACAATCACCCTTCCTATTCAACTTTTCTTCCTCCTACGCTGGACCTTGAGTCCCAGGTCAGGGCTTCGAGCCTCTGAGTTTTTGGGGATTTGACAAAATTAGATTGGGAGTGGGGTGGGGGATATGGGATATTTCCCCCCTAACATTCCTCTATTTTTTTTTTCTGAAGGAAAGAACTACCATCTACCAACTCCCCTACAAAGGGTTGGGGGGGAGGGTGGGAAGAGGAGAGATGTGTTGTAATTATCGCATAAGGAATCAAGGTCAGATAGACCTGAAAAGAACTTCTAAATTGAGTAATGCAAAATTGGGACTGGAGAGATGTTTGTTGTTGTTGTTGTTGTTGTTTTTTTTTTGGGTGGGGGGGTGCCTTTAAAAAAAGAGGTTATCTCAGGTGATTGAAGAATAATGTAATTACATTAATTCAATAACAGACATTTATTAAATACATTGTATCCAATTGTGGGAGAGACTAAAAGTTTAGATAAGACACAGTCCCTGAGGGAACCATGAAGTTTCCAATCCAGAAAAGGGATAATAGCTAACATTTATATCCTACTTCAAAATTTATAATACACTTTGCACATGTTATCTCCTTTGATCCCTTGACAACCTTGTGAAGTAGATGCTATTAAGATGAGGAAACTGAGGCTGGGAGAGGGTGTCTAGAGTCACATAAGCAGGTAAGTGAGGTGGGATTCAAATTCTGGTCTTTCTGATGATGCTAAGTCCAACATTCTATTCATTATGCCAACTACCTCTCCAGAGGCAGTTCAGATGCGTGAAATATATATTACATGATAAGTACATTAGAGTGTTGCAAAACACAGTGTTACATGAAGTCTGAGAGAGAAGGTTTCTCTACTGTTGTATATTGGGGGAGGAGAGTGAGGCAGGATGGGGCAGTGAGAAGATTAGGGAAGTTTTAGAATCTGAGTTGAAAAAGACTCCAGAGGGAATCTAGTTATTCAACCTCCATTTCAAAGACCAAGAAGCAGCCCATTCCGCTTTTACACAGCACTAATTGTTCATAAAATTTAGGCATACATTGAAACGAAATTGTCTCTTTGCAATTTCCACTCACTGTTCCCATTTCAACCATCCAAGGCCAAACAGCACAAATCTCATCTCTCTTTCACACAACAGCTTTTCAAATATTTGAAGAGAGCTATCAAGTCCCACTTAAATTTTGTCTTCTCTTGGCAAAATATCATCAGTTCTTTTATCTGTTCCACATATAGTATAAATCTCCAGTTCCTTTACCATCCATTCTTGTTGCTCATGTCTGAATAGGCTGCAGTTTGTCAGTGTCCTTTCTGAAAAGAGTTATAATCTATAGAATGGGTAGGGGAAGGCTTTATGAAATAAGTAGTATATAAATTGAGCTTTAAAGAATTGAGAATTAAACGAATAAAGAATTGGAGAGGGCATTCCAGGCTCAGAAGACTGTAAGAACAAAGACACCAAAATGGTGAAGTGCAGTACATTTGGGGATGGGGTTAGGGAGTAAGGCTGGTTTGATTAGAGCATACTATGCATGAAAAGGAATTTAAGATTGATTAAAGAAACGGTTAGATGGTGAAGTGGATAGAGCACTGGTCCTGCAATCAGGAGGACTCAAATTCAGCCTCAGATACTTAATACTTCCCAGCTGTATGACTGTGGGCAAGTCACTTAACCCCAATTGTCTTGCCAAAAAAAAAAAAAAAACCCACCAAAAACCAAAACCAAAACCAAAAACTGGATAGAATGAATTACTTTGTGAACAGCCTTGAATGTCAGGAAAAGGAATTTGAACTTTACTAAGTATACAATAGAAAACCATTTTGTTGCTATTGGTTTTTTGTTTTTTAACAGAAGAATGAAATTATCATTGAGATCTGGGTGTTCCACTCTTGGTACTGCCCAGGACTGGAAATGGAATTGGGCCAGTTTAGAGTTTAGCAAGCTGATGTCTGGATCTCTTTTGGATTTCTTTCAGGATGGAGAAAGTCATGTTTGTATTCTGCCTTTTTTAGAGACAAGCTCCAAGACTTTATTGTCTGTACCAGTTACTTTAAAAGAAAATAAAAATAAGCATCTATGGAACCCAGGAATGAAGGGAGAAATGAGTACAGTTGAAAGACAGAGAAAAGGACCATATAACATTAGCAATTGAGGGTAAAGATGCATGGAGATACTTGTTCTGACAAATCTCTGGTTCATTCTTGACTCAGTACATATTGGGAACAGTTCACATTGGAGAAAAGACTAAGGATGTGGAGAAGAAATGGGGCTGAGAGAATTGAGGGGAGAATGATGGAAATGGGGCAGTCAGGTAAAAAATATTGGGCATAGTCAGAAAGCAAACACAAAGGGACCAGGCTAGCAAATGCTTTAGAGTTGCCAGAAATGTGAGCCAGTTCAAAGTTACAGTAGATCTCCATATATGCACACATAATGCCTTTTTTTTTTTTTAAATTATAGAGGTGTCTGCAAAAATCCTCAGAGCTTGTTCCAGTCCCTTGGGGCAAGAGTGGGAAAGGGTGAAGTCCTCTACAGTTAATGGGACCCACCCTTAGTGGATGGAGCTAACTGTAATTGTCCACTTGCCAGATGCAGCCCTGCCCTCCACCTCATTTTTGATCTCTTGAGTTTCCTCCAGATTCTTGCTATGGAGTTTCAACTGTCCTCAGCTCTTTTGTCTCAAGCCAATTAAAGTCTGCAGATTAATGACAACCAAAACTATGACCAGGGGATTTGACAAGAGGCAAACAAAGTGGGGAGAGATGGGAAAGAGGGAACACATCTGCTGAATCTTCTTTCTCCCAAGAAGGAGAACTGAAATCCAGGGAGGTCTCTGGAGATCTCCAGGGACAAGGGCCCTTCCTGGCAGGCACTTGAAAATTTCACTTTAATAATAAGAGGGGATGTCCCCTAGAGGTAGATTAGGGATATTTTATTGATGCCTGGGAAGTCCTTATACAATCTGAATGCTGGATCATTGAAGGCATTCTTATTAAAAAAGACTGTGAGGGTGGGGAGAAGGGGGGATAAGTTGAAACACAAGGTTTTGCAAGGAACATTGTTGAAAAATTATCCTTGCATGTGTTTTGAAAAGTTTCCAAAAAAAAAAAAAAAAAAGATCGTGGGAGAGGTGTAGGAATTTGATGGAATGTTAATGCACATGAATAAACATACATATAATATATGTGTACATGTAGATGCACCTGCTTGAGCCTAGGCTTTGTATTCCCATACATACACATTAGGAGGTATATGTGCATGCAAGTATATTTTGCATTTTTCTGCAAGGCTGTGTGTTTTTGTGGGCTTGTGCAGATATGCATGAATGTGTGCTGCATGTATGCACATGTGTAGCTGTACCTATTAATAACTCATATCTAAACATTTTAAATTTTTTGAAGTATTTTACTCACAGGACGAAGATAGTCTAAAGCTTTTCTTTACCCCCTTCCCACTTTCTTCTTTTTTTTTTCTTTGAGATTATTTCTTTTTTTTATTATTTTAAAATATTTTTATCTAAAACAAATACAAAATAGAAAAAGAAGGAAAAAAATTATGTGCACAGCATAACATAAAAGAGAATTCAAAATAGACACTGAATTTCCATCTCAAGAAAGCATAAATAATATATCAGATATAGTATTCAAAACTATTCATTTTTTCTTTGCTTCCTTGTAAGGTTTTTTGGTTCTCTGGTGTTCACTTGTGATTTTATTCTTTTTTTTCCCTTTCCTCCCTTCTCTTCCCTCTCCCTTCCCCCAAGTAGGCTACAGTTACTTGTGGATATAGGTGGGCACATAACTCACACCCACAGACCTACACACACACACGCACACATACACACACATACATATACATAGATATTTATAATCTTACACATATACATTCATATACATGTATGTAAGTATGCTTGTTTGTCCTTTGTTTCTCTGAGATGAATAACATCCTTCTTAGGTCCAAGTCTTTCCATACTTTTCTAAATACAAGTTTTCATTTCCTACACTACAGCAACATGTATCTAGTTTTCTTAAATAGCCTAAAATAACATTGATTAATATGGCTGATCTATAGTTTCCCTAATTTTTTTCTCTTTTGATTGAATCTATTTTAGCTTTAACTTTGTCTGAAATCAATAATTCCTACCCCTGCTTTTTTTTCTAACAAATTCTACTCCTGATCATTATTTTATTTGTGTATATCTCTTGCTTCCTATCCCTGTTGACTCTTCTACTTTATTTCTACTCAATACCTTGCCTTGCAATTACATAATCTACCCTGCCCAGGATTCCTCCTTTATTCTCTACCCCAAACCTTTTCCTCCTACCTAACCTTTCCCTTATCCTACTATTGTTAATCTACACACTTTTTCCCATTCCCATTAGTCTATACTTCTTTCTATATCTCACTTATCCTATTCCTCCCCCTTTTTATTTCTTTATAAATTTAGAAGACTTTTATATTCTTTTAGATATATATGTATTATTCCCTCTTTAACCCATTCCCAATGTGAGTAGGATTCCAGAATTACCAGTTCTCCTCCCCCATTTAATTCCTGTGTCAGTTCTTGCTTCTGCATTTCATCCATATAACCTAATTACTCTTTTTACCTTTTCCTACACAGCTTTGTTTTTTAGAATCACTTCGTACTCAGCTACACCCCAGTCTTTTTTCAAATTACCCATTGATAATGATAATCTTAGACATATGGTTTACATTTCCATAGATAAAGCATAAACACTGTTCTTATTGAGTCCCTTGACATTAATCTTTGATGTTTACCTGATATTTCTCTTCAATCTTATATATCAAATTTCCTATTAAGTTCAGATTTTTTTGCAGAAAAATTCTGAAAGTCTGACAATTCATTGAATATCCCTTTTTTTTTTTTCATTCGCGATTGTGCTTAACTGCTGGGTATGATATTTTTGGCCTCAACTTTAGTTCTTTTGCTCTTCCATATATAATGTTCTAAGACTTGCAGTCTTTTAATGTAGCTGCTACTGTTAAGATTTATGTAATTATGATTTTGGCTCCATCATATCTGAATTGTATTTTTCTTGTTGTCCATATTTTCTCTTTCATCTGGGGGTTTTGGAATTTAGCTATAATGTTCCTGTTGGATTTCTTTGTAGGATCTATTTCAGGTGGTGATCAGTGGATTTTTTTTTTCTATTTCTATTTTCTCCTCTTGTTCTCTTTGAGGCAATTTTCTTTAATTATTTATTGTATTATTATATTAAGATTCTTTTTTTGTCATAGCTTTTAGTCTAATTATATTTTCTCTTCTTCACCTGTTCCCCAATTCTGTCTTTTTTTCCTTATGAGATGCCTCACATTCTCTCCTACTTTTTCATTTTTTATATTTTATTATTTATTGATCTCTTATAACTTCACTGACTTCCCCTTGTCCAATTCTAGTTTTCAAGGAGTCATTTTCTTTCTTAAGATTCTGGATTTGTTTTTCTAATTGATTGCCTTTCTTTACATAATCCTTTTTATCAATTCTTGGATTGTTCTAATTTAAAAAGAAAATTTCTTAATCTCATTTGATTTTTAAAATCTTTTAAAAGTTTTTCTATGAATTCTTTTTGGGCAAATGACATTTGACATTATTCATTGGGGTAGAAGATGCTTTTACTTCAGTATCCTTTTCTGAAGATGCACCTCAGTCTTCCTTATTACCATATTACCTTTCTATGATTGAGTTCTTTCTCCTTTGCCTGTTCATTTTATAGCAGATTGTTGGTGGGATCATCTCTGATGATTATACTCATTTCTTTCTCAGAGGGTCTTGTGTCTATGTATTCATTATATCCCTAGCAGAACATAAGCTTGTCGAGGATAGGGAAGGGAATAAGTACATACTATATAGTACCTACTATGTGCCAGACACTTTATAAATATTATCTCATCGGATCTATACAACAACCGAGAAATAGATGCTGTTATAAACCCCATTTTACAGTTGAGGAAAAGGGTAAACAGACTATTCAGTGATTTGCCTAAATAAATGTCTGAGGCCAAACTTGAACTCTTCCTGATGCTAGTTCTGTCCACTGTACCACCAGCTCCCTCACAGAACTGCTTACTTTTATTTCATGCATTTACAACACTTAGTCTGTAGAGGCGCCATACTTTTTTTACTGAATTGAAGTACAATGTGTAGTAATCCCATTTTGCAGAGAAGGAAACTGAGATTAAAGGGTAGAAATTGATTTACCAAAGATCACATAATTAGGAAGTGTCAAAGTTAAAAATAGAATCCAAATGGCTTCTGACTCCAAGTCCTGGAGCCTTTTATTGGGAAAAGAATTTTTCCTCTTCCATCACATTCTTAGCTATCTTATGCATTCACATGTGCAGATACACATGCATGTACACATATGTAAGTCAATTTCATTCATGTTCATGTACACACTGACATGTGGAAGCATATAGATCATATGTTTGTATATGTTTGTGTATATGCACTGGTTATATATGTGTGGTTATATATATGTGGCGTGCAAATGATCTATTGTTTTGTAAATTACTTTGCAAACTTTAAAATGCTATATTAAATGTCAGCTGTTACTAGATGGTGATGATGAAACGCAAGGTCTGTCTCAAAAGTCTTAGTGCAATTTCAAGCTTTTAAAACTTAAAACATTAATAATTTTGGGACACTGTATTCTAGGTCAGCATTACCAGTTGTGTGGCTGAGGGTGGGTCTGTGGTGAAAACCAGCCAAACTCTGTCACAGCATCACTGTTAGGAGAAAAATAGGATTAAAACCGAAAAGATCCCTCATATCATTTAGTTGAGGGATCCTTAACCATTTTTGTGTGTGTCTTAGACCCTGTCAGCAATCAGGAGAAGCCTATCAACCCTTTCTCAAAAACATGTTTATACCATAAAATATAATGGATTACAAAGGAAACCAATTATAATGAAAAAAATTAAGTTCACAAAATCCAGATTAATAAATGCTTACCTAATTTATCCCTATCATATAAAGGTGAAATGTGGGTTTTTTTCTCCCTTTTGATCTGATTTTTCTTGCACAGCATGATGAGTATGGAAATATGTTTAGAAGATTTACAATTGTTTAAACTATATTGGATTACTTGCTCTTTAGGGGAGTGGGGAGAGGAAGAAAAAGGGAGAAAAAATTAGAACATGAGATTTTGCAAAGATGAATGTTGAAAACTACTTTTGCATATATTTGGAAAAATAAAATGTTAAATCAATAAAAATAAATAAAAGTGAGGAAACTGAAGCCCAGAGGGGAGAACTGACTTGCAAGACATCATAGTATTAGTAAGCATCAAAGCAAAGACTCAACCTTCAGTTTAGGGTAAGTTTAAGGAAGGGTAGTATCAAAGCTTATCTCTGAGCACTTAAATGACCCAAACCATTCTGAGCCCTATCAATCCAACTGACTTTGGGGGGGATTGGTTAGAGACACACACACTTTTTAGCATTCTGATGAAAGCAGATGTAGTTACACAAGGTGTCCCAAAAGTTTTCATGCCGTATTAAGCTATTAAATAAAATTAAAAGCTACTAGAACCAAATAATTATTAAATAAAATTAAAAGCTACTAAAAGCAAACAATTATTTAATGAAATTAAAAGCTTCTAAAATCAAATAATTATTAAATAAAATTAAAAGTCACCAAAATCAAATAATTATTCAATGAAATTAAAAGCTAATAAATCTTAAAACTGCATGAAGACTTTTGGGACAATCATAAGCAAACAATTAGCTTTGGGAATAGAAGGTTAAATAGAAACCCTAAACTTGTGTTTCCTAATTGTTCTCTCCCTGCAGACATTAGCCATTGTTCTTTTAGTTCTGAACAAAGCAAGTTAATAGAAAGCATAGAAAATACCAAATAAAATTTAATCCCTGAATTGATTATATTGAACTTTGCAACATAGTCACAATCATACATGCCTGCGCGTGTGTGTGTGCAAAATAAACTTGGGCATGGAATAATGAGGAAAATCCTGGTGTCCTAGTTTTATGGTCTTGTGCTTGATTTCAGGTTCAAATATTCTATTGTGTCAATTATAAGAATTATAATTATTATAGTTAAGTGTTAATTATAAAGGGAAAGAAAAAAACAAGCATTTATTAAGTGTCTACTATGTGCCAGGTGCTTTACAAATACTAACTCCATTTTAACAACAACCCCTACAGGAAGCTAGGTGGTGCGGTAGATACAGCATTAGCCCTGAAATCCGGAGTACCTGAGTTCAAATGTGATCTCAGACACTTAATACTTCCCAGCTGTGTGACCTTGGGCAAGTCACTTAACTCTAATTGTCTCAGGGAAAAAACCAAACAAACAATAACCCTGAGAATTAAGTACTGTTATTTTACTGATGAAAAACTGAGATAAACCCAGATTAAGTGACTTGCCCAGGGTCACAGAGCTATTAGGTAAGTATATGAATCAGAATTTGAACTCAGGTCTTCCTGACTTGAGGTGCCATTTAGGTGATTAGGTAGAAGGTAGATGGTGTATGTGGGTCTTAGATTCTTCTCTCATCTGTCACCTGTAATTACTGTCTAGACACCAAAGTACCTTTGGGAATGGCAGAATCCCCCTTCTCCCATTGGAGACACCATACTCAGAGCCTCTTGAGAGGGGAAGGACAGAAACATTAATAACTTGCAACACAACCCCTACCTAGAAAACTAACCATTCCTTTAAGAGGTCATTGCATCCTTCCTCTTAACTCCTTTGATCTTAGAAGAGGCTTCCTTCTCTTTTTAAAGAGTTTTCTGGAACTCTGTCCAGTTGTGTAACTTTTACTTCTTGAAGTTTTCTCTTCAACATTCAATGGAGATAGCCTGTAGGGGCAGCTAGGTGGTACAATGTGTAGAACACTGGCCCTGGAGTCAAGAGAACCTGAGTTCAAATCCTGCCTCAGGCACTTAATAACTATGTGACCCTGAGCAATTGCCCCAGGGAAAAAAGAATATATACTGCTAGTTAATTAATTTCTAGGGATAGTCATAGGGTCATAGATTTAGAGCTGTCAGGGACCTTAGAAATCATATCCTTAGCCCTCTCCTTTTATAGAGCTGGAAAATAAAGCCTATTTTTAAAAGATTTGCAAGATTTGTCCACAGTCACACCGCCAGTAAGTAGCTGAGTCGTGAATCCTATCTTATTGGTCATTTAGAACATACCTAGAAAAGAATCCCAATAACAACAGTCTATCTTTTGATAGGACTTTGATAAGGGGGAATCTACAAGACAGCCCATTCCATTTGGAGATATCTCTACTTACCATGAGGTTTTGGTTTTTTACATCAGTTATGTATTTGCAACATCTAACTATTGTTCTTAGTTCTAATCTCATGATGGAGATTTAATAATCTTTAAATAATAATAAATAGTTAGCATTTATATAATGGATCCTTGCCCAAACCTGGGAGTCAAGCACTATCATCTCCATTTTACACATGAAGAAAGCAAAGCAAAAATGACTTTCCCACCATCACAAAACTGGGAAATATCTAAGGCTGGATTTAAACTCAGGTCTTCGTGACTCCAGGTTTAGTACTCCATCGACTGGGCCATCTAGCTGCCTTTCAAACATTTGTTAATCTTCTACTATATACTGGGGTTACAAAAATAAAATAAAGAGCAATTGCTGCTCTCAAGGAGTATACCTTCTATTGGAAATGATAGAACATTTAAAGAGATATGCATATATGAGATAAATTGAGGAAGGAGAGAGCAGTAACATCTTATAGCAGAATTTAATTTTTTTCTTTTTTTTTTTTTTGTATTATAGACCTCTGAAAATTTGGTGAAGATACACTTCAAGAATAATGATTTTGAATGCATAAAATAAAACACATGGTATTACAAAGGACAACAATTTGATTGAAATAGTTATGGAAATCATTGATCCCAAGTTAGATACCAGTGACATGGGGACTAGGAAGGGTTACATTTGGTTCTGACACTCAGCCTCCAAGAAAGTTAGGGATTCTAAACTGGTGTGGATCCAAAAGGAGGGTTACTTCAGCTGAAGTCTTATTAGTAAGCATATGGATAGAAAATTGTTGAGAATGAGTATTCATTCAATATAATTATTGAGGTAACATTTATATAGCTAAATCTAATATTTTCTTATTTGATCCTCATAATAACCCTGGAAGGTAGGTGTTAATGTGATCCCCATCTTACAGATGAGGAAACTAAAGTCACTAAAGTGACTTGGCTGCTAATAAATGGCTGAGATAAGGTTTTTTTACTCAAGTCTTCCTGACACCAGTCCTGGTAAGCTATCCACTGAAGCACCTAACCCAAATTCAAATCATACATTGTTATGCAAACAATATAAGTGGTACGTACAAAAAAACAAAGCTATAAAAGGCAGACTAGGACCAAGCAGGAAAATAAATAGTTCTGTTCACAAGAACAGAAGGGAAGGAAAAGAGGGAGAGCTTGTCCATGTCCAAAGTTCTTAGAGAAGACTAAGGATCATGATAAATAAATGAATTAAAACAAATTTAATAAGTATTTACTATGTGCCAAATACTAGGTTAAATACTTAGGATTCGAATAGACAAATAAATGGTAGCTGCTCTCAAGAAACTCACATTCTAATAGGAGAGGCAATATATTTTGGCTGTAGTTCTTTATTATTATTATTATTATTATAGCTTTTTATATACAAAACATATGCATGGGTAATTTTTCAACAATGACCTTTGCAAAAACTTCTGTTTCAACCTTTCCCTTCCTTCTCCCTACCTACCCCCTCCCTAAATGGCAGGTAGTCCCATACATGTTAAATATGTTAAAATATATGTTAAGTACTACATATATACATACATACATACATATTTATAGTTATCTTGTTGCACAAGAAAGATAGGATTTAGAAAGAAGGTAAAAATTACCTGGGAAGAAAAGACAAAAATGCAAATAAAAAAAAAACAGAAAGAATTGAAATGTTATGTTGTGGTCCATACTCATTTCCCAGCATTCTTTCTCTGGGTGTAGCTGGTTCTGTTCATTACAAATCAATTGGAACTGATTTGGATCATTGTTTAAGAGAGCTATATCCATCAGAATTGATCATCATATAGTATTGTTGTTGAAGTGATTAATGATCTCCTGCTTCTGCTCATTTCACTCAGCATCAGTTCATGTAAGTCTCTCCAGGCCTCTCTGTATTCATCCTGCTAGTCATTTCTTACACAACAATAATATTCCATAACATTCATATAGCACGATTTATTCATTGGCTGTAGTTCTGATAGCAAGAATTATAACACTGAGAACTCACAGAGAATTCAGATCAGTTCAGCCATCTCATTTAACAGGCAAGGAAACTGAAGATCGGGAAAGGCAAATGATACAGTCAAGACTATTTGGGTGGTGGATCTTCTTGGAGGATGAGTTCTGTGCAGGAAGAAGGGGTATGAACAAAAAGTGGCAATAGTAGGCTAGAAAAGAGCTGGAGATAAGCCTGGAAGATTAGGTTGGGGTCAGATTATGGAAGGCTTTGAATGCCAGGATAAAGAGTTTGGGTTTAAACCATTAGACATTCATACTTATTCTCTCCTTATTCCCCCCCATTGTCTAACACATCCCTTACCCCCACCACAGTTTCCCAAAGGAAAACAGTTCGGAGAAATGCCAGGGGCAGGATGGCCAGATCCCCTCAAGGACAGCTGGTTAGCGAGACCCCCTTATGGGAGGAGAATCCCAGACTGGGGTTTCCCAGCATCACTAGACACTGGAGCTGTGACAGTTGGTCCCTGGATTCCTCACCTAGTGGCGCCAGCTCTAGTTTCGGCCTGGGGGAGTGGGGTGTAGGGGAAGAAGGGCAGGGATCTAGGCACCTGGATACCTGCTGCCAGCTGGGGATGGAGACTGTCCCTTAGGGAGAGATGACAGGGCTGGAATTAGAATCTCTGAGCTAAGAGTCAATAAGTTAGTCAGCAAGTGATGTAAGCTCATTGGTGAATAGGGATTGTTTCATTCTATGTACCCTAGAACCTACCACAGTGCCTGATACAGTACTTAATAAAAGACTGATTGATTGAACAAGGGTTATTGAGCACTTTCTCTGTACCCAGGACTGTACTAGGTACCATGGGGAGCTATAAAGAGGTATAAAATATCTCAACTTTTTTATTTTATTTGAGGAGACAAAACACACATTGGCAGATAACACACACCATATTATTGTGATAAACATCAAATAAATGGCTTCAAAGAGAGCAGAAATAGGCATGGGCTGGAGGCATCCAAGGTTTCTTTAGCTGGTTTTTGAATCACAAATTAAATTTAATTTAATTGCAATTAAAACAACAACTAAAAAGCTAAGACATATTTAGTAAGATCTGCTATGGGCTGGATATTGTGCTAAGCATAAAGAAAGGAAAATAGTTCCTGCCCATGAGGAGCTCACAGTCTAATGAGGGAAACAGGCAAATTAGAATGTGTATGGAAAGGAGAAATAGGATCTCTCTTAGAAGGACAGCATTAGAATTAAATGTAATTTGGATAGGTTTCCTATACAAGATGGGATTTTAACCTTGAATGAAAGAAATGAAGGCCTGAGGAACCAGGATATTTGGAAAAATTATACATGAGGGAATGAACAAAATTGGGATCGGCAGGCTGGCTTAAATTCTGGGATCCTAGAGGGAAAAGATGGGAAGGAGAGTGCTCTGTGTGTCCACGAGGTGGCAGTGTAAGGCAATAGCTGGGACTACCTTGCGGCAGAGACAATTCATACTTAACTTCTGTTGTAATGTGTATATGTGGACTTCTTCTTCCAGTACCCAATGTTATTCCTTTTGAGGATATCTGGTAATGTCCTAAGTCAGTCCCTCATCTTTGGTGGTCCCCAGTGTCTGAGTATCATAGATCCATAAAACTCATGGAAGGGATGGAAGGGATCTATTCCAAACTTCCCCTCATTTTATAGATAAGCAAAGTAGGATTAAAGAGGTGATGTGACTTTTGGATGAAGTGGAGGAGGGGAAGAACAAAGATCATATTTTATAGATCCTAGAATAGAGATAGAATTAAGGCAGATGAAGGTTAAGGAAAAATCTAGAGGATCTCAGCTCTGCACAGGGCTTTCTATATACTTTCCTTCCTTTTCAGTCATCTAATTATGTGCTTCTACTTCCATTCCTCCTTCAGTCTGTCCCCTATACCAGCCAGCTATGGCCCACATAAACATGTAGCATTTAGGAAAAACACATTCCTTACCTTCATGGAACTTCAATAGATATTTGCACTCTCTCTTTTTCCTTTAATTTGTGTCTCTTCCCCTCTAGCTGGACTTAGATAAATCCATTCCATTCACACCATTCACTTCTTATAAAGCAGGAAGAAGAATAATTATTCATATTTCTAGTGTTTTTAAATATAATTTTATGAATCCTTTGTTTTTACAGCATTTAAATTTTCCTTATTCCTCCCTCTTCCTCTTCACAGCTGGCCATCCTTTATTCTATAGCAGATTTTATAGTATTTTAAAACTTTTTTTTTAGTATCATGGATCCTACTGACAGTGTGATGAAGTCTATGATCCCTTTCTCAGAGTAATGTTCTTAAATTCATAAGATAAAATACATTTCATTACAAAAAAACCAATTATATTGAAATAGTTATTAAAATATTTCAGCAATAATAGCATTGCTATTAAGGGTTGCAAAGTGTTTTACAAATATCCCATTTTATCCTCACAGCGACCTGCAGAGAAGGAAACTGAGACTGAAGATTAAGTGACTTGCTTATAATGTCGGAGCTGAATTTGAACTTGAGTTTTCATGACTCCAAATCCAGCATTGTATCCACTATGCCAACGTGCTTTTTTAAAAAATGTTCATTGATTCCCTGTTTTATAATGTTTTAAAGTTTACAAAGTTTAAAAATCTTAGAATAGCCTCGTGACATGGATAGTCTAGGTATCAAGTACATTTTACAGAGGGGAAAATACACTAGAAGAAGTTAAGCTACTTGCTAGTTATTCAGCTAATCTTTCTGACTCCAAGTCTGTGTGCTCTATCACACCATGCTATGACTTTCTCCATTCTTTCAGTTTTTCATTGCCTAGTATAGTATAGTCCACTAAATAGAATAAATTTTAGGTGAATTTTCTCTTGCCCTCTCTCATTCTATCCACCTTCTTAACCTTATTTGATATTACTTTTCTCCAGAAAGCCTTCCTCTCAGATTATAGCTAATCCCTATCCTACTATGTTACTCCAAATGCCTTTCTATCCCTCTCCCCCTCAAGCAAGATACATAAAGCTACATTTAAAACTGTCTTTGTTTCTATTTTACCTCAGCACTATTCTATCCACTTTCTCAACCTTACTTGATATTACTTTTCTCCAGAAAGCCTTCCTCTCCTATCCCACTTTGTTATGCCTTTCTATCCCTCCTCCTCAAGCAAGATACATAAAGCTACATTTAAAACTGTCTTTGTTTCTATTTTAGAGTCCAATCTTCTCTATCAGATTATGGACTCCCTAACGACAGAGATTGGAGCTTTCCCTATTAGACTGGTTAATTCCCCAAGGGCAGGGATTTTTTTTTTTTAGACTGTGAATGTGATTCCTTAGAGCAAGAGCTGCATGTCTCCCATCACACTAGAGGCTTTGTGAAATCAGATATTGTGTTTTCCCTCTTCTGAGTTTTTCCCTGTCATCCACCACATAACTCGCCCACAGAGGGCTGAAGAGTGAGAAGAGCAGACAGGTGGTTTCACTTTGTGTGCTGGATGGGTGTGGAGGGGTGGAGCCTACCGGGGAGAGCCACTAAGGTTTGAGCCTGAGCCTCTAGGTGGCGTAGCCAATCTGGCTGCTGGCCAAGGTGCTGCCTCTTCACTAAAAGGAATTGAAAAGTTGGGGTGTTAAGACATGAAAAAGAACTCTGATAAAATGAATGACAGGGAGTGCCATAAGCAAGACAGTACAACTGGGGCTTTCAGGACAAGTTTTCCCTTATGGATATGAAAATACCTCAGAAGAAAAGGGAGGAACTGAAGGGAACAGAGGAGAGAGGGACAGAAGCTTAGTGGGCAGAGGGAGACTGAAAAAGAGAAAAGAGCCTGGGTGATTTTTAAGCAACTCAAAAAGACTCTGCATATAATATTCAAATAAGATTCCCAATGAGTCAAAGGCTAAGACCAAACAAAACTCATTACCAAAAAAAAAAAAAAAAAAAAAAAAAAAGCTAGGAACTCAGACCTCTGGGGAAATAGGGTTGGTGGTAAAACCCAGTCACGGAGAGGGAAGGAAAGAGGCCCTGTTGCTATGGAAATGGTGGTATTTGTGGAGAGGAGGGGACTCCTGGGTCCCTTGGGTTGTGGGGCTGTGATTCATTGCAGGAAAGGAAGGGTTGCCAGGGGCAGCAGGGTGTTTGGGGGAACCCGATGCTTTTCTGGCTCCTTCATCCACTGCATTCTCCATTCCCCTGCCTCAGGCTCCTTGAGATGGGGATGAAGAATCAAGTTTTCATGCAGCCCCCTTATTTTACAGAAGATGAAACTGAGGTCCAAAGAGATTAAGTGGTTTACCCAGTTTCACCCCAGCAGCAAACAGAGATAGTATTCATAATAAAGTTCCTTGATTTCAAATCCAAGGCACTTTCCACATTCTCCACTGAAGCAAAGAGATCTATGAAGGACATCTCTTCCTATTCCCACAGCATTCCTTCCCTGTTTAAGTCTGTCTATTAGAATACAGTGTAGAGGAGTTCACATTACTTGGGAGAGAGCAAAAATAATATTTATTGAAGTGAACAATGAATCTTATTTTTTATGTCTTTAAGAATCTTTATTATCTAACATGTCCTCCCTTTATTGTAACCACTTGCTTTACATAATTTGGCTTTGAATTCACAAGATTTCGACATGTATGCTTCAGTTCTTCACCATGAAACTGAAAAGTAAAGATAACTTTGCCAAACAGACATTTTCCAAGTCTGACCTTAATTTTATATATTCATAGGTTTTGTTTTCCTTCTTTTTTTCTTTCCTTTTTTTTTTTTTTTGGTGAGGTTAAGTGACTTGCCTAAGATCAAGTGTCTGAAGCTGGATTTGAACCCCGTGCAGTCTTTCTGCTGTACTATTTAGCTGCCCATAGCCTATAGACTTTCAGTGTAATTTAAATCATGCCAGTTCCTAGGCAATACAAGCATGCTTATCTCCCATCTTTTAGATAAACTTTTTAATTTTTGTGATGTGGGACATGGAGTGAAATTGTATTTTACCATTCCACTTTAATCTTTAGGAATTTCTGTGACTCTGGAGAAATTCTGATTTATATTATCTAGATATTTGATAAATATTCTGATTAAAAATCAATATATTTGTCAGAGTTTATCATTAAAATTATCCAAACTTTTTTATAATGGATATTTTACAGTCTGGTAAAGATGGACAGTTCTTAAACATTTACTTGGACTTCTGACAATAGCTTTGATATAATCTTGAATGAAGAAGTGAATTTCATCGCTGAAAATTACCCTTTTCTCAATCTTTAATACATCTTTGTGTCATCTTTCCACTTACAAGTATGTTTTCTTCATAGCAATGGATAACATCAGTTTGTTGTTTCTTTTTTTTTTTTTTTAACTGATCTTCTGGCTGCTTTTCCAATTTCAAAAAGCATATGTTATCCTATAAAGGAATCAATAATGCCAACCCTTTCAGTTGCCAGGTTTCTTTGAAAATCTGTTCTTGTTTTCAGAGAATGAGTTAGATTGTTTTCGGGAATAGTTAAGTTCTTTATTTTAAACTATACTTGAGTGTGGTTGTTTCAGTTCATTGTGGCTGGAATGATCCTTGAATTGTTTGACTGTCCCACACCAATATTCTCTGCAATATCTCTAACAGTCATTGAAGTGTACTCTGTAAAATCAACTACTTTTATACCTTTCCTCAGTGGAACATTTATTCTTAAAATCTATAGAATTAAAACAAAAGAGAAGAATGAAACATGTGAATGGCGTGAAATCTAGCATTTAACAGACAGAACTAATTAAATGTAGGGAAACCAGCTCAATCTGGTATCACCTGATCAAGGTCTTACAGTGTACCATCGCACATGGCAAATGAATAGGAATGACTATTGCTATCTCAGAATGAAAGAATTAGAGACTGAACTTGTAATTTCGTTCATAATGGGAACTTCCAAATGAATAAACTCCTTCTACTAATATAGATTAGCATCTTCCATAAAATTATACTTTTAGACAGTTGTCTAGAATACCGAGAGACTGAGTAATTTACTCAGAATCACAGCGCCAGTATGTGATACAAGCAGAATTTGAACCCTCTAGTCAATGTACCATAATGTCTCTCTATACAAATATCATATCAAAACTACTGCTTGCCCAGATATTTGAAATATGATAATTCATAAATTATCATAAACAATTATTTGCTCATGACCATAGATCTTACATAATGAGGAATTGAAAAAACAAAGCGATACTTTTTTGTCTGATGCCCACAAGACCTACTGTAGAAAACCATTATCTTATTTTCTAGTGAAATGGCATCTCAACACCATTGCCTCCACATATATCCTCTTCCCTTTTCCCTGGGCAGGGGTATGAAAGTGGGGGTGTAAAAGTAAGGAGAGAGATAAGTCTCTGCCTTCCTAAGAATTTTTGAGTTTCCACATGGTTCTATCATGCCATCACAATCTTCAAAAAGATTGATTTCGTTCTTCCTCATTCACTGGTCTTCTGTCTACCCCAGTTTCAAGAGAAAATGGGGATCCCCTCTTCCAGGGCCTTGCTGACAGGTGCCATAAAAGAGGAAAGTCCCTACCCCACCCAAGACTTAGAGAAATATCTTCAGGCTGAAGTAGAAAGATTGGAGTTAATAAGCTCTTAGTTATAAAACACTTTAAGCAAAAATATATTATTCCATTTGATTTTCATAACAATCTTCTGAGATAAGTAGCATAGGTATTATTATTCCTACTTCACTGTTGAAAACATTGATGGTGAAAAAGGGACCTTGGGGAAGCCAAAACTAGAGTCCAGGTCTTTGATCCTCAATCCATTTTTCCTTCTACTACTCCATAAGACTTTTAAGTTACAGAAATCACAGCATGTTTGAGCTAGAAGGACTTTAATAATACTCACTAATATTTATAGAACATTTTAAGGTTTGCAAAACACTTTTCAAATATAATGCCACTTTATTTTCACAACAATCATGGGAGGTAGGTTCAATTATTATCCTCCACTTTACAGATGAGGAAACTGAGGCTGAGGGAGAATGTGACTTGCCCGGAGTCACACAGCTAGTAAATTGCCTAAGATCAAATTTGAAGTTAGGTTTTCTTGACTCTAGGTCCAGAACTCTGGCTATTGTGTCACTTAGATCATCTATGCCAGTCTCCTTTTCTTGGCTAAGGCTAAAGCTCTCAAGAGGATCAGTGTCTTGTCTAAGGTGACACAGTGAGCTAATAGAACAACTTGAACTAAAATCCAGATCAACTGCTTCTCAAGTAGAGAATTAGAGAAGAAAGAGGCTAGCTTCTAGACAAACGAAAGATGACTTTCTACTGGGGTTAGTAGAGTTGGAGAATAGGGAGGCTTCTAAGAATGATTAGTTGTATGCTATAGATACCATTGTGAGACCTTTAATGGAATCTTTTCTTTCCTGAAAAAAATCAATTATCTCCCTATTAGGTGAGACTGGGAAAGATCTAGTGATAAAAGCATGGTGAGAATGCCTTACTTCTCACCTCTTTGCAAAGCACATCTGGAAAGATTATTTTTGCCATGGATGATGGTGGGGGAAATTCCTTTCCTTGAGTGTAGGAAGGACTTATGAGATGACTGCCTTATTTCTCCAGATCTCCTAGGGATGAGGGGTGCCCAGAGGCTGCTGGAGACACGAGTACTAATTAACTCATGCTCCATAATGGGACATAATTGCCTCTCTGTGATAGGCAATTAAAGGAATGTATCAATTAGCACTGTAAAGGGGACTGGATCACTGGCCTCAGGTTCAAGGACTAAGAGAGACTTAAGAAGAGCTAGGCTGGTGAGCATCAACTTCTCTCATCAACTGTCTCTCTCACACTTCCTGTAACATCATCTCATTTCTGTGAAAAATTACATGCAGGTATTAGAAAAAACTTTGAACTGGGTATCAGATTTTGTCCTGAGCAAATGACTTTGCTCAACTTCCTTACCTATAGGAATGATAGCTAGGATAATAATAGCTGTCTTGCCTCCTTCATAAGGTTGTTGTGAAAATCAAATGAGATAATGAATGAGACAATATTTTTAAAAGAAACTATAAAGAGCCATATGAAAATGATCATGGGTTTCAAAAAAAAGATTGATATCTTTTGTTTTTATATCACCTTCATTTCTGAATATGCCCCTCCCTTTTCTTTTAGTTAGCAAGTTATTCCTGGTAACAAAGAATTTTTTTTTTAATTAAAGCTTTTTATTTTTCAAAACACATGCGTGGACAATTCTTCAATATTAACCCTTGCAAAATTTTGTGTTCCGATTTCCCCCTCCTTCTCCCATGCCCTCCCCTAGATGGCAAGTAGTCCAATATAGTAACAAAGAATTTTTTTTTTAAATAGGGGAGAAGAAAAGCAACTAAGCAAAAATAACATACAGACCTAACAGAATGTGAAGAATTGAACCAGAATTATATGTACATACACTTCCCAAAGAAGGAAATGTAAAAAAAAAAAAAAGTCAATGTTTTTTCCTTACTTGTAGAATGACAGGATTCAATTCAATTTAACCAATGTGTATTAAGGACTTACCATTTGTGAAGTGCTAAAGTTGGATGGAGAGCTAGACTTGTGGTAAAGAAATGGAGTTGAAATGCTGTCCCAGGCACTTACTAACCTAGATAAGTCTAATCTCTGCTTGCCTTGGTTTCCTCATCTGTGAAATGGGGATAATAATAGCACCTTATTTTTTGTTATTGTGAGGATCAAATTAAATAATATTTATAAAATGCTTTGTAAACCTTAAAGTGTTACATAAATATGATTTTCATGTGCTGGGAATATAAAGATGGATAGAACATACTCTTTAAGACCTTAAGATCCAACAGGGAAGAAGAGATAAGATATATACACAATTAATGATAATACAAGAGAGAGAATGAGACAAGTGCAAAGTTGATGTCCAGGCCAGGTACACTGAGAAATCTGAGGAGGGATGGGTGTAGATAGGCTTTATAGTCACACATCTGTAAATTGAGGATTGGGGTGAGAATTCCTGAGCTTGGAGAAATATTGTTAGAGAACTCCCTATTAGAATGTATGGGGGAACAACTTTTTTTTCTTTTGGAGGTAATTGGAATAAGTCATTTACTTAGAGTCACATAGGTAGTATATGAGGTTAGATTTGAACTCCGGTCCTTCTGACTCCAGAATCCATGCACTATTCACTTCACCACTACCTGTCCCAGGGGATCTTATGAGGGCACCTAACTAAAACACAAAAGGGAGAGATTTTTTACAAAATAAGATCATGAAAACAACTAGGGAGAGGCTAGGTGAAGCTCCATCCCTTAAAAGTGATCCCTGTTCTGTCAGAGCCAGACCAAAGAAGATAGAGAGAAGCTGATATTTTGGGTTTAGCTCTGGAATAATAGAGAAGAGATAGATTGGCTTAGTTAAGAAAAAGAAAAGTCACTGAAAATGGGGCAGGGTGCTGGATATCTCTTATACTGAGGAGGCTGAGACTTGTGGATCCCTTGGGCTCATGAGTTCTGAGATGAAATAGGCCACGCCAATCAGGCATCCCCACTAAGTCCAGAAGCAATATGGTGATTCCCTAGAGCTATCAGGCTCTCTAAGGAGAGAGGGAACTACTGGGACCATTAAGAAAAAGCACAGTTCTGCAAAACAGAAAAATGGAGCAGATGAAAACTATTGGGTTGATCAATTGTGGACTCTTGCCCATGAGCAGCAACCAGTATGGATACAATAAAGAGAACTAGTATTTTTTTTTAATGTCACTGGACTCTAAGTCAGAAAATCTGGCTTCATGTCACAGCTCTCTCAGTCACTGGCTTACCTGTATGGGACAACTCAATCTTCTTCATCCATAAAATGAGAGAGGTTGTACTAGGTAACCTCTAAGATTCTTTCCAAGCTTTTGATCCTCTTCTTTTTGAAAAGAAGCTTAAGGAGTAAAACCATAAGCCCTTCAGAATCATCCCCTCCCAAAATCCTTCATGGGTCATGGTTCAAGCAGGTCCTGCCAATGGTCTAACTTTACTTTGCTTATGGAGTAGAAACCCGCTCCATTTTTTTATTTTCAACCAGAGTTCCTCCCGGGGCCCTTTGGCGTCTCTTAGCCGCCTTTCCACACCCCCTTCTCATTAAACGTCTTGTTTTAGCATTTTTGAGAATGTGATTTGAATTAACTCTTGGGAGAAAATCATAGAGCCCGGGGAAAAGGGGAGGGAAGTGAGGAGGGGGGCAGTGAGTCACGTTTTCATGTGTGTGTGTGTGTGTGTGTGTGTGTGTGTGTGTGTGTGTGTGTGTGTGTTTTCAAACTTTCCGTTAAAAGTTTGGAAAATAACATCCTTGGAGTTGCCAGCCTAGGGTTCCATTGGTTCTCTCCATCTGTTTTTTTTTTTTTTAAATCCTCTCTGGGTGTGGCTTTTCTGTAAATCCTACATTAATAGTTCCAAGTCAAGTCAACAAGTATTTACTTAGTGCCTACTATGTGCCATGCACTGTGCTAAACTAAAGATACAAAAAATGGCAAAAGACTTTCCCTGGTATCACTAGGTGAAATTCATGAAGGGGAAACACTGAAACTTCTCCTTGAGTATGGGAAGAATTATCCCAACTTTTGACCACTCTCAAACTCCAGTCACTCAAAGAACTTTGACTCAAGAAATCTTAAAGATGCTAAAACCCTTTAGAAATAATCCAGTTCAAGTCTCCTTAATCTCAAAGCTTTACTGGATTTGAAGTCAGAAAATATGGCAGCCTCTTAACACCCATGCAAAGAGCTATCAATCATCCTACTCCCCTTGAACCTCAGTTTCCTTATCTGTAAAATGCAACCTCCCTATTCATATTTCCAGAACTAGCTGAGTACTTGACATATAATAGGCTCTTAATAAATATTTATTGAATTGAACTAAATTAGTAGTAACAACAATAAGCTTTTATATAGTAGTTTAAAGTTTGCAAAGCATTTTGCAAATACTATTTCATTTGATCTTTACAATAACCCTGGGAGCTGAGTTCTATTATTATTCCCATTTTATAGATGAAGAAACTGAGGTAAACAGAGGTTAAGTGACTTGCCCCAAGTCACAAAGCTAGTAAGTACCTCAGGCCCAATTTGAACTCAAAATGTTTTGATTACAAGCTCAACCCCTCCCCATTATACCATCTAGCTAGTTAGATGACCTCTAAGCTCCTCAACAACTCTAAAATCCTACAATCCATCTCTTTTGCTAGGTTGTTAGTCTCAACACATTCTATATTTAGGATTTGGAGCTAAAGAAGAACTTGGAGATCATCTAGTCTCACTCACAGATGAGGAAACTGAGTCACAGAGAGATGAAGTGATTTACCCAAGATTATACAGGTAGCAAACAGCTGAGTCAGGATTAGAACTACAGCTTCTCATGTCAGGCCTTATACCCTGCCCACCACTTCCATTTATATAATTTTTTAAAGATTTATAAAATACCTTTTATAATCTTCGTTGATCCTTACAAACAACCTAATAAACATTATAGGCATTATTAATTCTTGTAGGATTTGAACCCAGACCTTTCTTACTCTAGTACCAATATTCCTTTGCATATACTACACTAACCTATTAGATCAGTGATTCTCAAATTTTAAAAAATAGTAGAATCATACAGTTTTAACAAAATGTTGGCAGAATCCTGGAGCAAAATCCTCTAAAATTATCCTTTTTAATATCTATTGTCAAACAAGATAAAGTTAATTTAAAAACCAAGTTGGGGTGTTATAGGATTTCAGCATAGTTTGAGAAACATTGTGCTAAATAAAGAGATTCACTTGTAGAATAATCTTCCTCTTACCTCTGGCAACTGCAGGGTCCATTTGTCTTTTTAAAGAGATGGAGCCCTCTTCACTCATCCAATCCCTTCTCCATCCTGATACCTATCCTGCCCAGGGTATCATTCCAGTTACCTAATACCTAATACCAGTTGCCTCCACCCTATCCTCTGAGATGTTCTCTTTTTAAATCTTGGATTCCAGTCTACTTATTGTCCCCAAAGAAGCTTTCCTGTTCTGGATCCTGTTTTCAGCCTCTCCCTTCCTTTTATCCCCTAAAGTCTCCCAAACCTTCATTACCTTCACTCTAACACAAAATGATAAAAAAACAATGGTCTGAGGTTTCCAGATTTGAAATGAAAACAATTTTTTGCATTACAAATTGTGTAGCAAACCTTAACTCTAAAGTAGAGGGGGTTCCAGTACTTCATCTCTTCTTAATCCTCCCCAGTTCTTATCCCAAATCTCAGAGAGTAGTGATCTCCCCGATCTCTCTGTCAGACTGATATTGGGTTTACCCCCATCAAACTGAGATGTTGTTTGTCCTTTGGACCATGATATCAGGGAGGTGATGCCATGATGTACAAGTGAACTGGATTTGAGTGAGAGAGAACTATGCAATGTCACCTGCCTCATCTTCCCCTCCAGAGCCATCTGGATCCAGTGGTCAGATATAGATCAGGATGACTGGAGATGGCCTTGGATGCAGTGGGAGATCTTGACCTTTTTAAGCTAGTCTTCAACTGGTCTCGCTTTGACTGAGACATAGAGATCCATGTAAAAAAGGACTCACAGAATTTCTTGAGTAGTTGGGAACTCCATGTAAGAAGTATGGGGTAAAAAGCTTCTGGGTGTGGGGAAGAAACCCCAAAATGGGAAAGAGGTAGTCTAGTTCCATGAACCATTTCCTATTGTCACAGATCACTGCCATTCTAGCTGTCCACAGGATCGTTCCCCCAACCACCTTAGACTTTCTCCATACTGCCCCCCAACTCTTAACTTCCTTTGCTGGAATGGAGGACTGGCTTTCCCCCTTTCAAGCCCCCCTCCTTTTCCTTTATCCTTCCCCTTGCAGGCTGACTAATCTTTCCCAGTGGCTGGGCTGCCGTGCCAGCAGCAGTGAGAACACACAACCACACACGCCACATCTGGCTTCAGTTGAGCATCCTTTACCATCCCCCTCTTCCCCCCAGGCACCCAGCCCCACCCAAATCTAACTCCCAGCTCTGCTCTATCCAGGCATTGAAGATGGCCTCTATCTTCTCTCCTCCACCAAGATGCCCATGGCTTAAGGTTGAAAGTGCCTTTATTTATTTGTTCCCAAATTCTCCCCCTCTACTTCCCTGCCTCTTCTTCCCAGCTTCTTTATAATTCCCTAATTAGTCTCCCTATTTCTTTGTCATCCTTGTACTGGGATCATGTTAACTTTTATATCATTCAAAATTTAATCCATATGTTGCCAAAGAAATATCCTTATTTTTTTCTTTTCCCACCTAATCTCCTGTATTCCCCTTTCTATGACTCCCCTCCCCCAACTTATCAGTGGGTCTTTGGAAGAATCTATGTTTAGTACCCTTTGAGAGTTGATTCCCCCAGAGGTGTTCTGCCTTCCTATCCTAGCAATTTAGGGTTTAAGCTAATCCCCTCCATCTCTGGACTGTCCTTCTCAGTCCCAGATCTCTACATATATAGAGATTGAAGACACCAGAACTCAGATTTCATGGCACAGAAGGAAATGGTATGACACTTCTAGTGGGGGTGGTGCAGAGAAGATACGGTAGTGGCCCCAGAGAAGGAGCTGTGGGGGAGTACAGCCAGTTTCCCCAGAATCTGTGAGCCAGAGGGAAAGGGGGAGGAGCCTCATAACTCTTCCAGCTATTGGTTTCTCTTCTTCCATAGCAACGGGTAAATATTTGCCCCATCAGGATCTGGGGCTAAAGCTTCTGTGTTGGCCCAGCCTGTCTGGGCATTTTGGTCTTTTGTCTTTCATCTCTTTAGATCCACCCCTTTGGCTTCCCCAATTCGCTCCTCAGTCTTGGATTCCAAATCCCTCTGAAATCTTTGGTGAAGAAACGATGGGACTGGGCTTGTTCTTCTCCACTCATTTTACCTGTATCCTTTCTTTATCTTTTTCCATCTTTCATTTTTCTTTATCCTCCTTCCTTCATTTAACTTCTTCCCACAATCACTTGTTCCTGCCTTTCCTCCTTTCCCTTTCTCTAACTTCTGTCCTCCTGCCTCTTTTCTCTTCCTCACTTCTTTCTCTACTCTTTTTCCTCCTCTTCATTCCTGTCTTTCTTTCTCTATTGTTGTCCATCCTCTCTCCCACTTTTCTACACATCTCCCTAAATCTTCACATCTAGTTCCATTTTCTATTCCTGTTGCTGCCCAGTAGCATTCCTGTTTTCCTTCAGGACACAGTAACTTCCCACAGAGCTATTCCTCTCCCCAAGAAGTGCTTTTTACTCATGATGCCTACTAAATCCCTGGTGAAATCTTTCTCTGAGAATATGCAGACTCCCCACCCATCTAACATAACTCCCATAGGAAGCCAGCTCCACCCATTCATTCCCCGGACAAAACTGAAGTTCCCAGATCCCAACTTCATGGGTGTCAAGCAGAACTCGGATGTTTTTGCTGGATGCAGCTCTCACTCCATCCTCTCATCCCAAGGAAATCCAAGCCAGGAAATCTAGAGCCAGTCCAACCTCCTTTGGAAGAATACTAAGCAAAAAGGAAACAGATGCCCCCTGAGCCCAACCCTGGGGCAGTGGAGGGGAAGGCAAGGGAGGAATCTTGAGGAAGCCTCTAATTATCCTCAGGTGGGGCCCCTCCCCTTCCTCACAGTTTGGAAACCTCTCCCCCTCTGTAGCTTCCCAATGCTGTGGCTACTGCTCAGGACAATCTTGCTGGACGAAGAGGGGACATCTCCAAGACAAGTGCAGGTAGATTGGATTGGGTAAAGTGAAAACAGGGAAGAATAGGGGGGAAAAATGTTGGGGAATAGATTGGTGTGAAATAGAGCTTGCACTTACTACCAGTCAGAGACTGAGTCCTGCCCTCTGAGAGGAGAGGAAAGATGCCCTGGATATTCATCTCCCTGCCATCCAGCATGTGGCACAGTGACATTTCACAACTCAAACCAATGAGAAGAGGAGTTTTTCCTTTGGGAATCCAGAGGGAATTAGGACACACTCTCACCTGGTTTCATTCTATCCTCAACCTGTTAGGACCTTCTCTCCCATCCATTTTGCTTTATGTAGTCCCAGTTATTACAGTGGAGAGAAGATGGAAGGACAGAATAATTGAGCAATGAAAGGAAGGGTAACAACTCATGGAACTGAGTGGAAAGAAAAGTCTTCCTTTTTCTTATTTAGGAAGATTTTAATAGGAGAAGTGGGTTGGAGAGGATAGAGATAAAGATGAAGCAAAGGAACTTCCTTCCAAGTAAGGGGAGCAGAAGGCTTCCCTCATTCTCTTCTCTTTTTACTTATTCTCTACTCTGGCCAGAGTTGTAATGTTTCTGTTTGTTTCCTTGGCAACAAGAAGAGGAAACCCCGATTCAGGAGGCCGGGGAGGCCCCAGGCAACGACAGACACATGAGTACATACACACACAGCCTCCTATTCCTGCCTGCGTCAGAGCTCCATTCACTATGACTGCCTTCCACCCACCTGCCACCCTTCCCCCTCAGGGGCCAGAGAGACTTAGGGTGCAATTTGCCCAACTCTCAGTCATTCTAAGAATTCCTTTTATCCCTGAAGATGTTGGTTGTTTGGTCCCAGACCACCACTGGCCTCATTTACATGGCTGCATTCAGAATCCTGTTTCTATGACAAGTCCTGGTGAAGAGCATAGGGTGGAGGCTTTAGGCTGAGGAAGAAGAGGAAAAAAGAAGGAAAAGGTCAGGAGCTATACAGAAACTTTTTAACAAAGGATCCAGAAATTGTCACAAAGTGCACAGCGTAGATTAGTTTAATTGGTTACTGATAGCTGATCTGTTGTTGATACCAAGAGAACAGGAACATCAGGAAAGATACCCTATAATCCTTTCACTGTCCCTCCACTGATTTCACACAAGAGAATCCTAGGCAGCAATCTGAGGAAATAAAATTATTTGTAATGGAAGTAACTGGATTGGGATGGGGAATGTCCTAGACTTTCAGCAGAAGTTCTCCTTTTGGTTTGGGATCAGAGTCGGGCATTTGACTTTCTTTGGAATCTGGTTAGAGGATGTAGGGGAGAACTTGCTCAGGTTTACCAGTCCCTTGTCAACTTTCCTTGGCACAGAAATGGGGCTCAGAACCATCAGCTCTCTATGGGGCCCTTTAAGTCATAGCAATATTCTGGAATGGAATGCCTAATAGTAAACTGCTTGTTATTAGAAATTTCCAAGTACAGGCTGGTTGCCCATTTGTAAGGGATGCGGCAGAGAAGTTCCTATTCAGATAACTAGGTGGATTAAGTAGCCTCTACATAGTTTTCCAGCTTTGGGATTCTGAATTAATCAATAAATATTCATTAAACTCTTCTATGTTTCAGGCACTGTGCTAAACTCTGGGAAAATTCAAAGGAAGGCCAAAACAATCCCTGCCTTCCAGGAGCTTACAATCTAACCAAGAGAGTGATAGTTTAGTCATTTTTTAGTCGTGTGTCCGACTCTTCATGACTCCTTTTGGGGTGTTTTTGGCAAAAATATTGGAGTGATTTGCCACTTTCTTCTCCAGTTCATTTGACAGAGGAGGAAATTGAAGCAAACTGGGAGATGACAGGCGAGTAATTGCTCTATACAGGGTAAATTGGAAATATTCAACAGAAGGTAGGCACTAGAATTAAGAGGAATTGGAAAAGGCTGCCTGAAAAGGTGAAATTTTAGCTAGGACCTCAGGAAAGCCAAGAGTTGTTGATGGTTGCAGCTGTTAGCTCCTTTTTTGTTTCCAAATGCTTCCTTGCTGCCTTTGTTGCTAATAGCCCTACAATTACGCTTTGGGGTAGGGAGGACAGGACTAGCACTCACAGTTTAGGCCTTAGCATTCTGATCTTTTTCCTCCCTTCTTTTTCTCTCAAAGAGCTTTGTAGAGGGCCAGAACTTTGGAGAAATATACTTCAAACAAGGATACTTACAAGGTGTTAACTCAGTGGAATTGATGAGATGATGGTTCTCTAGTTCACATATATCTAGTATGATATACTGATGTAATCACTCTGGATTGATATAATGATTGTGAAGGAGACAATAAAGACTTTAGACTGTTCCTGACCATCCTGCTGAGACCAAGGCCCGTCCGGAGGACGGACATTACAAGCTTTTCCTCTCTCAGAGCTATTATCTTACTGGGGCTGACTCCCCGCTGTCAGACTCATATCTCTCTCCAGCTGGGCTTCTTTGAAACCCAACACACAAAACTGGAATTTATTTTCTACTCTTTTCAGTAGCATAGTCTGTCCCTCCTTCAAGCTCCTAGTTTCTAAATCTTAAAACTACGACATTCTTCCTAACTCCTCTCTCTCTTTATCTCTTACTTGCAGTCAAAAGTCAGTTCTTCCTCCTGCTGAAGATCAGTTCTTCCATTACCTTTCTCATGGATCCCACCCTCCTCATTTTTTTTTCAGCCAATAACCTATCTAGGATTCCATCATCCCACACCTAAATTACTGCAGCGACTCCCCGGCAGCTTCTTCTCTAACCAACACCCTTCCAACTCAAGCTGTTACAGAAACCTTTTACACACATTGTTTTCATTTCATTCCATTCTCACTCAAGACTCTTCAGTGGATCCCTATTGCCAATCCAAACCCTCAGCTCAGCCTACCAATTAACTCCCTTCCCTCCCCTCTCCAGTTTTACCTTACTCCCCAAAAGAGTCCCTTCACTTCAACCAGGTCAAGCTTCTGACTGGTTCCAGCCCAACAAAGTTCTTATTCCACTTTTTTTAAGGCTTTGCACAAACCATTCCCTTTCCTTCTTTCCCCTCCCACCTCTACCAATCCACTGCCAGCATCTCTTTTTCATTTAACCAATTATTACTGAGCACCTCCTTCAAGCCTGGGCTCTGAGCCCACCTCCACCGAGAAGCCTGCCTAGACTAACCCCACCCAGTTCTGACCACTGTTCATCCTGCTCTGTTTTGGGTTCGTAAGTTGCTTTTTAAACTTGTTCCATGTGTGTATAGTCTAGCAGCCTGAGAATGGGCAGAGACTTTTGCTTTTTTGATTCTGGACACAGTAAATGAGCAATGAATGAATACTGGGTCTAGGAATCTGTGAGACAAAAAATTTAGGTTCCAGAAAGTTTAGTGACTGATAAAGGATCATTAAAAAAGAAGCAGAGTAAGAGCGATCACATCAATTTTCTTGGCTTGGCTTGGTTCAAAGCTCTCCAACTAGATCCTAAATTCTCCAAAGGCAGCCTTGTCTCTAGCTCTTCACCCCATGGCACCTTTTAGAGTTCATTTTACATTTGGGGAAATTGAGACTCAGAATGAAGTCACTTATCCGGGGCAAGCTAGAACTAGAAGCCAGGTCTCTTGACTTTCAATGAAATGCTCTTCTCCCATTATATTTAACTAAATTTCCCTACCTGCCACAAATCCATTATTCTACTTTTGGGTCTGTTTTTGGCTATTTACTGACTTCCAAGTCTGTTCATTATAATGATTTTCAAGAACCCAATCTATAGCATCATTCTCAGGACTATCTGGTCTTGAGGAGATGTGGAAAGAGAAATGGTAAAATAGTTCCTCTGGTCTCAGTAAGAGCTTTGCGTCTGGGGTTTTGGATCCAGTATATAAAATAAGTTTGTTTTTTGAAGTTGAGATTTAGAAGGTATATGGGATGGAGATATTAATTTCTTGGAAATAGGGGAATCAAAAGTTATATTCTGGGTCCAGAGAAAGACTTGGGGTGCTAAATTCTTTCTACTCTTGCATCCTGTCTCTTTCTTCTTCCTAAAGAGGGGGAGACTCCAGGTTGGGAAGGGTTAAATGTGGTTTTTCTTCCTCAGCCCAGAAGGGAAGCCAGGCTGGCTGAGTGAGAGGGAGAGGTAAGAGGGGGGCAAAATGCCAAAGGGGAGGGGGCTAAGGCAGACGGGAACAGTATGAGCCCCGTCCCTCACGTTTCTCTGGCTCTCTCCCTCCCCCTCCCTTCGCCCCCGCTCTGGTTTGGGGAACAGAAGAGGGAGAACAGAGCTTTTGTTTTGTCGGGGAAGCTGATGTTGGTGGTAGTAAAGTGCCACGCCCTAGAAGGGGAGAGAACTGTTAGGGTGGGGAGCCAGAATTATGGGTCCTTTAGTCTTAGGGATAAAGAGAGCCAATGGGATCCAAATGATGGAACCCAAATATTATGTCTCCCAGTCAGGCAACCACTCTCCACCCTGCTCTCTTTCTCTCTCTCTCACTAGTGTTGGGATCCAGATGTTCCACTCCCTAGTCTCTTTGAATTGTTCTTCATGTCAACTTGTACAATCAGCCCTCCTCCTTCTCTTTGGCCACTCCTGATTCTTGGAACTGGAACCCAGGCATATTCAACTATTAGAGTTTGTGGAACTGGAAAAGAGCAATGTAATTCAATGTCCGTGGCTCTTCATTTAGAGAATTAACTGGAGCAAAGGGATTGGGAGAGCACATCAGAATAGGATTACACTCTGGGTCTTGAGACCTGGCCCTGGAGGCTGTGGAGGATAAGGGTGGGTAAAAGTAAGAATATTCAGGGTATTTTAGGTAGTGGAATGGAACTAGATACCTAGGTTTCAACTAAGAGCAGAAGCTTGGGCCAGATGGGGCTAGGAATTCTCTAAGCCTAAATTTTCTGAGAGCCCTAGAGAGTTCCCTGGTCTACTCTAGAGCCGACTTACAACTTAAGACTGATCAGGTGAGAGAACCCAGACCACATTTTTGGTTTTTGGAAAATCCAACAGCCCAGGCTTCTATTCCCTTTCCCTCTTCTCCCCCAGCTCCAACCCACTGCCCCCTTTCTGATGAGAATGGGGATAGGGATTCAGGCATCTGGCCTCTTAGCCCTATGCCTGACTCCCCTCCTCCTGGCCCCTCCAAGAACCACAGGAATCTGGGACCCTGGTGTCCTGGCAACGTGACGCACGGCTCTGGGCGTCTGTTTTGAATTACTCGTTAAAAATAAGTTCTACAGTTAAGAAAGGGAGAGGGGCTGAAGAGGGGGGAAGGGACCTAGGTATGTTCTTTCTCCTGTCTTCTGGGCCCAACATCTGGCAATCTTGGTTCTAGTTTTTGAAGCTTGGGGAGATACTCAGCATGGAATTCAGATTCCTTGGCTCTTGTTCTCCAATGTGGATTTGGATTAAAGAGTGGGGAGGTAGAGAGGGATAAAGGGCAGAAAAATTCAGAACCTTATGATGGGTAGGTGATGTAGATATCTCAGGTATCCAGAGCTTCCTGAGCCACTCAACTGAATGCAGGCATCCCTTCCCCCACACCTCACTTGCTCAAATCTAAGTTGCTGAATGGGCTGCCCAGATGTGGGCAGAAGGGGAAAGGGGAGGGTGACTCATTGGTTACTATGGTAGGGAAAGGAAAGGGAACCCTTGGGGAGGACTGGAGTGAGTCACTTCTTGGGTACCAGCCAACCCCCACCTGCCTGGGACCCCTTAACTATGCCTTCTCCCAGTTCTACTATTTGGTCCTTCTTCCTTCTTCCAGATATTCCTGACCCACCCTTTGCCCTCCCCCACAATCTTATTTTCACTATTCTGTTCTTAGCCTCTTGGACGATGGGAAAGGAGTTAAGCCCTGAGCGGGCAGATAAGACCCAGACCAGAGGGGCATCCATCAGAGTTACAATGTACACAAGGGCGCGTGGGGGAGGACACCGTGATGGGCCTGGACACCCCCCCTCCATTTCATCCTAAGGCCCTACTCGCTCACTCCAAGAATTCGGTGGGCATGCTGCTGTCCCTTTAAGAATGTGGCCCCTCCCCTCTTCCCAGGCTTATTTGAGCCTTAGCCCCACAGCCCGGTGACTCAGACTCAGACTGTCCAAGAGCGCCGCGTCTACACCGGGCGGCCTACTTACCCAAGAGGGGCTAAGATCAGAAGTCGCAGAGGTCGCGCATTCAGCTCACAACCCTATCGGGCACCTGTCTCCGAGAGGAGACTCAGCTGCCCGACTTGTGTCAACCCTCTTCCCTTCCCCGTCTTCAGGTCCTTAATCTTCAGGGACCCCCTGCCCCCAGGGCGCTGCCACCCTGCCTGCCATGGATACTCCGTCGTCGCAGCGGCGTGCCACCCGGAGCGGGGCACCGGCGGGCTCCACCCCGCTGTCCCCGACTCGGATCACGCGGCTGCAGGAGAAGGAGGACTTGCAGGAGCTGAACGACCGTCTGGCTGTCTACATTGATCGGGTCCGCTCTCTGGAGACGGAGAACGCGGGCCTGCGCCTCCGGATCACTGAGTCCGAGGAGGTGGTGAGCCGGGAGGTGTCCGGCATCAAGGCCGCCTACGAGGCCGAGCTCGGGGACGCCCGCAAGACCCTCGACTCGGTAGCCAAGGAGCGCGCCCGCCTGCAGCTGGAGCTGAGCAAAGTGCGGGAGGAGTTTAAGGAGCTCAAAGCCCGGTGAGTGGGCCCGGGTTGTCAGGACCTCCATACGGCCCAGGGAAGGGGGGTATGTGTTGGGAGCGTGGGGTGGCAGCGGGGGTGTCTGCAGCCCCCGAGGGCAAGGAAGCGGCAGGTGGCAGAGCTTGGGGGGCTGAGAGAGAGAGCATCCGGGCTTCCTTCTGGGAGGTCTTCTCAGGTAAAAGGAGAAGGAAAGAAGAAATTTGCCTGTCCCAGAGCCCCTAACCCCCTGGACTGCTGGGTAGAGTCAAATGGCCATTACTTGTCAGGTCAGAAGAAGCTCTGAGTAGGGCAGCTAGGGGAATGGGTGCATTGGAGGTGGTGTGGGAAGGAAGTTGGAGAATGCTACCTACCGGTAGAGTCATATGTCAGGGTTCCTGGGTTTTTGCCTGAGGAACACCAGTTGAGTCCAGATGGAACTTTGCCAGGCTCCTGAAGCCCCAAGGAGAATATTGGGCAATGACCAACTGGAACTGGCGTTGGCCAGTCAGGAAGTCCTAGAGGTGTTGGGGTGGTTGAAAGGGTCCTGTCAAGAATTATCCTTGCATGAATTGGCCCCACTCCGACCCTGCCCAGGCTGTCTGCCTGCACGTGGTATACTAGCCAGGCATGGGCTTCTAACCTGGCGCAGTACCTAGCAGTATTTTGTGGGGGAGGATGGGAAGTTTGGGAGACTACTGATTCTCCTTCCCCCCCCCCCCAATTTGGGGCATGGAAATGTGCTTTTCTAGCCAATGGTGTGCACAGGCACTTTTGGCCTTCTTGGACCGACTTTGTAAGCCTCCCTTGTAAGAATGTGTCCTCTTCCCTAGATCTCTCCTCCCTCACTAATTTGGCTGGGTCCTTTCCTGATTTTTTTTTTTTTTTTTTTACTGGCTGAACAACAACAAAAAAAAGGTTTTGTCCCCATAGTTTCCAAACCCTTGCCCTCTCAGAATAGGGAATAGGGAAAAAAGGAAATAACTAGAAATTCCAGTCTGTTCCTGTCTCCTACTTCAGAGTGAAATTGGGAAGATATTCACCGACCGAGTCTAGCACGCTCAGATCTCTATGACAGTTCACTCTTGAGTTGGTGGGAGTCTCTCTGTATTGTCAATTGTCTAGAGACTCCAGTCATTCTTTCTGTCTGGGCTGGACACTTTCATTTTCTGCGGTCAGGTTTGTGCATCTATGTCATCTGGTTCATCCCTTTCCTCTCTGACGTTTGATCTTTGCCTTATTAAATGCTTGGAGATGGATTTTTTTTTGAAAATTAACCGTTGGAAATTTGCAGCCGCTCCCTTGGCCCCTCCTACTCTTCTCTACCCCACCCCACCCCACTTAAAAAAAATTGACTTTGGGAAAGTTTGGACTTCTTACTACAAATCCTATGGCATTTCTTTAAAGCTAGTATCTGAATTTCCTTAATAAGATCAGCAACTGTGCTTTAAGAGACTTCCCATCTATGGGATATGGGATCCTGCCCTTCTTCAGACTTTCCTTGGTCATTTTCTCCCCTCCCTCCCTTAATCATTTTCTCTAAAATAGTTTTTTTTTTTAAATCTGTTCCTCTCTAAAGAATTCCCAGACTATTTCTTGTGCATTCCTACTCCTGCTCTCTCCCCCTCACCCTCTGCTGTTAGATACCATCCTGCTCTTTTCCCTGCCTTAAAACTTATTCCATACTGGGCCTGGAGGAGCCCAAGTTAGTTAAGTGTGAAAAACAGCTAAGTCTCTTTATGACCTTGTTTAAATAATTTAACCCATTTTTTCCCCCTATATGATCTGATTAGTTAGGGAGTGGGAAGAAGGGTAACTAATTAGGACAGGAAGGAGGCCAGTTGGAGTATCTTATTCGTTTTCTGAGTATGATTTCTCAAGGTAAAGTAGTCAAGAAGACATAAGTAAGAACTATTTAAGAGTCTTAAATTAGTTTTGCTTTTAGTTCCCTCTGGAAAAAAAAGTTTTGGCTGCTATTTTCTGCAGGAAGACCAGTGGAGTTAATAGAAAGAGCTGTCTCCGGATTGGTCATTCTTGATTCAGAAACTCATGTTTAACTCCCTCTTTTGCAGCTGTCCCATGGTGGGTTCTGGGATGGCAGAGTGTGGGGAGGTGGGAGGTGTGTGTGTGTGTGTGGGGAGAAACAGGGGTGTATGCTATGAATGTGTTATATTTAGCCAGCTGCTTCTATATTCTCCCCCACAGATCCTGGCTTGGGGTGGGGCTGGGCTTCCGGAGAAGGCTGGGTGCCTTGGGGCAATGGGGATGAGGGTAAATTTTAAAGGAAAGTTGAAGGTATTGGATTGGAGTGTATGGAATAAAAGGTGCTTTCAAGTCTTTTTTGTCCCCTTCTACTTTACCTGGAGTGATAGAGGATTGGGATAGCACTCTTTTTATCCCCCCTATTGTACAGACAGATGTCTTAGAATGTAGGGCAGATGTCTGGACTAAAAGGAAGTGTTTGGCCCAGAGCAAGGGGTAGTAACAAGAGATAGGGAGCTAAGGCTGCTTCTGTAGATCACACATCCACAAGACTAAGTGTTGGGTTAATGTTTAAAAAGAGTTCAGGGCCACTCTTGGAGCTAGCCACAGAAGGGTCAATCCTTCCTAATCCTTGCCTTCAATAACACCTTTCCTTGATTAGATTCTGGATTCCAAAGTCTAAGGAACTCTTCCTATTGGTAACTCTGCAAAGCCAAGGTCCCCATCTAACGTATTTATGATCCCCAGACCCTTCCTTTTTTCTGCTGAGTCAAGTAGGATTCACCCTCTTAGTCTATGGAAAGTAGAGTCAAAGAGGAGCTCTGGGTCTTGGATAGTCAGGATCATTAGCTTAGGAAAATGTTAGGGGGAGACAAGGGGGATGATGGACAGCTATATTGGTGACTCACAGTTGCTGTCTTCTTCTATCTCCACCCTGTGGCTTTACAAGGGTGGTGGTGGAGGAGAGAGTGACAGATAGCTTAAAGAAAGGGAAGGGGAAGAAGAGACTGATGGATTGTTGAATCTCAGTGGCTGGGGACTAATAACCAAGAGCCCAAGTTTCCTACTTTTTGGCGAGAATGATCCCTATAAAGTTGACTTACATTCCTAAGTACTTTGAGATTTACAACATGCTCTTTTGACAATGCTATGAAATAGGAAGAACAAGTATTGTTAATCCCATCTGACAGATAAGGAATCTAAGATTCAAAGTGCTTTTATTTAATTAAATACTATTTGCCAAGTATTTCATCAGATGATGGGAATACAGAGATGAAAGTGAAACAGTCCTTGCCTTCAAGTAGCTTGTACTCTACAGAATAAGTCAAATTATAGATACAAAGAAAATACAAAATAATTTCAGAGTGGAGGAAGGACACTAATAATGGGAGAGAGGAGAAATCAGGAAAAGTCATATAGGAGGTAGTACTTGAGCTGAGCCAAGGAGAGAGCTAAGGATTCCAAGAGGAAAGGAATGAGGAGAGACAGCATTACAGACATGGCAGACAGGATTGGGCAAAGGTACAGAGATTGGAGATAGAATTTTGTGTAGGAGAACATCAAGAATGTTGATTTAGTCTGAACATAGAGAGCTCAAAGAGAATAATGTAAAAGCAGTTCAGGAAAATGCTTTGGAATGAGATTATAAAGGGCTTCAAATAAGTAAAAGAATGTTTTTCATCCTCAAGGCAACTGAGAAAAACCAATGAAGTTTCTTGAGCAGGGGAGTGATACAATCAGGACTACACTTGCCCAAGATTGTAGATTTCATGCCTAAAACAGAACTCAAATTTGGTTCCTGTGAATCCCTGTCTTATGTTCTTTCCACTGTGCCACAAAGCTTTTCCACAGAGAAATCACCCCTTTTGGAACCTTCCTCTTCCCTTAGCCCTTATTTTGAGAGAAAAGGATAGGAAGTAGGGGGAATGCCTTCTTCTCTTGTTCCTCTTGGAGGAATTCCAGAATCTAGAGTTTTAGATAGGGAAATGATTCTGAGACCACCTTGTCAAAGTCAAGCTGGAGAGGACCTACAAAGTTATGAGTTGATAAAACGGAAAAGGGAAGACTTAAAATCCAGTCAATTTTGATGTAAAAAATCACCTCTATCATCCCTTTCCCCATTAGGGTCCTTGGGAGAGAGGAAGTCTGACTCAGCAGGGGGAGACCCTGGGTTTCTAAAAGCGGAACAGTCTCTTCCCTCCAGACATGTTCCTCGTGCTCAATAATTTCCTGGATTGCCCGACCCTCCCAACTACTCTTCGAACTAGGAGGCTGAGGCTCTGGTATTAAGAAGATTCTAACATTCTGTGATTATAAAAGTTGGAAAGTGCCTTAGAAAGCATAGAGTCCAACCCTCTAGTTTGACAGATGAGGACACTGAGGTCTAAAGCTGATTTCTTAGAATCAGAATTTTAGAGTTGGAAGGGACCTCAAAAGTCATCTAATCCAACCCATACCCAATAAGGAATCCTCACCACAACATACCCTCCAAATGATCATCTAGTCTCCATTTAAAAACCACTAATGAAGGAGATCGTGCATCCTCTCAAGTCAGCCCATTCCATTTATGAAGAGTTCTAATTAAGGTTTTCCTTACATCAGACCTCAAATTTTTTTTACAACCATCTGTAAAATAAGGATTAATAATAACATCTATCTCACAAGGCTTTGGTGAGAATCAAATGAGATATCATACACAAAGAGCTATGAAAACCTTTCAAAAATCACAAAGAATCATGTAAAAGGTGGTTATCATTTGCCTCTTTTGCAATTTCTGCCCTATAGAAGCAAACTAAACAAGTTTAATCTTTGTTCCAAATGACATACTTGATGACAGCTCTTTTATCCACTCCTTGTCCTCTTCAGCCTAAAAGTCCCCATTTCTTTAACTGATATTCTTCTGGCATCCTCATTTTACTCCTATGACTCACATGACCACAGAATTTTGAGTTGAAAGGGACCTTATTGGCCATCTGGTTCAATCTATATATGATAAGGATCTCCACTCTAACTGACTCTCCAGGTTTTCATTGTTCTTCCTAAACTATGGCTTCTGGAACTGAGCATTATACAATTGTAGTATGACCCAGGGATAATACAAGGGAACTGTTGTCTCCTTTCCCCTAGAAGTTATGTCTCTTTTGCAACAATCCAAGATCTTAAGGGACTTGTCCAAGGTCACTTAGTCAATGTAGTGTTGACCAAAAATAGAGTGCAACTCCAAGCCAATGCTTTTTTTATATCACACTGTGCTATCTTTGTCTTAGGTATTTAGTTAGAAGAAAGCTTTAGAGTTAGGGACTAGATGTCTCATGGACTGGAGCTATGCTATCGGTCAGAATTTTTTTTTTTAATCCAAATAGATTGTTTTTTCATCACTGTGCTTGTTCCTTTGCCTCATTAACTCCAGAAGTGCCGACACCCATATCACACCCATACTTATAATCATTCACATTTTTATAGCACCTTGAACTTTACAACCTTGTGAGGCAGATCATATATATGTGTCATATATATATATATATATATGTAATTTATATAGAGAGAAAGGTGAGATTCAGACTGGATCAGCTTGAGTTGTGGATGTTCCCTTCCCTCTAAGACAGATGGTCCACTGATTTATAATTTGTAGTATTAGAATGCTTTTTGAAGTTAAGTAACTTTCTCATGGCCATACAGAACTAGTATCTGTCAAGAATATGGCTCAAATTTAGGTATTCTTCACCCCAAAAGGTGGTCCCTTGTTACAATATATTCTCAATAGAAGTAGGATCCCCATTTTACAGATGAGAAAATTGAGGCTTATCTGGGGGAGGGGGTGGAGGGAGGGAGGGGAAAAATCGGAACAGAAGAGAGTGCAAGGGATAATGTTGTGAAAAATTACCCTGGCATGGGTTCTGTCAATAAAAAGTTATTTTTTAAAAAAGAGAAAGAAAATTGAGGCTTAAGCAGATGAAGCACCTTTCTTAGAATAGCTACATTAAAAAAAGATGAGATGTTTGAATTTGGGTCTTTTGTTCTCCAAGTCCATAGTTCATCCTTTTTTTTTTTTTCCCCATACTTCTCACTGTTGCTTTCAGCATGATGATCAAGATTTGTGCTAAGCTGGTGAAGCCACCGAGTTTGTTTCGTTGAACTAGGGATTTGTGCATACATGGCAGAAATAAAGACAGATTCTTTGTATCCAGTTTTGTCTTTGGCCAGAAACCAGTCCTGAATCCTGACTTGGAAGTGATGTTTCTCTGCCTCTCTGTCTCTGGCTCCATCTTTCTTCCTCTTCTGCCCTTTAACAGAAACAAAAGCTGATTGTTCAAATCAAAATAAATTGAAAATTCAAATTGTGGAGGTGTCAGTGAGCACTTTAGGGTTCCTTGATCCCTACTCCTGATGTAAGGACTGTGGGGGGTGGATTGGTCCACACATATCTCTGGGCCTCCCTATCCAGTGCCTCAGCCTAAAGCATGTAAAGGATTTAAATTTCAAGAGAATCACAAGAAAACTTCCCCCCTCCCCACTCATTTCTAGTACACAGATTTCTCCTAATCAGTCAGAATATTTCTTCTCCTGCCCTAGTAGGATAAGGACCTGACCTCAATGTGCAATATATCTGAGCATTCCTTAACTCCACCCTTACCCTTAATTCAATAGACCTCAGTGTTAGAGTCAAAGCAAGGCACAGCTGTCTGGGACAACTGGAGGGAGAAGCTGGCTTCTGGTTCAGATGCCCACATCTCACAGCAGTCTTGTGCTCTGCTAGAATGTTAGAGCCAGAAGGGATCTTAGAGATCATCTAATATGGCCATCTCATTTTACAGATGAGGAAACTGAGCCCCAAAGAGGGAAAATGTTCAGGGTCATACTATTTATCAAAGTTTACTGACTCCCAAGTCTAGTGCTCTTTCTACCCAACTACAATTCCTTCTTTACTTTTTCTTACTCTTCCCCTTGTTCTATATAGTACAGAAAGTTATTCATATTTTTATTAAGTAGTTAAATACTAAATGTCTTGCTCAAATGCTTTGTGGAGAGCTCAGATCACTTTATACTTTAGGACCTAGTCCACGATTCAAAAAGCACTATTATTAATGGATCATAAAATGAACAAATAGCTCTATTGAATATCAAATTATATTAATATGAAAATATTTACATTAAATATGAAAATGATAACCAAGGACATTCTTAGTAACACTTTTCTATACAATGTGTTGTTAAAGCATTAACAATATTATTGGTTTTAAAAGAACAGTGATTCGAACTAGCTAATTACCTCATCAGTAATTTCATATCATTGGCTTATGTGATATTTAATTGCTAATAATAAAGAGCAGTTGGTCTTTTAAAATTTAAATATTTTATTGATACTACTGGTGCTTTTGAAAAACACCTGTCTCTTCCCTCTACCTCCTCATATCCCCTCAGGACTCTGGCAAGAAAGAAATATAGTACAATAAAACAAACCAACCCATATGCCATATTTGACAAGAAATATTCTCTCCCACAGCCATAGACCATCACTTATCTGCTAAGAGGAGGAAGTGTGCTTGCTGCCAGTGTTCCAAAGTTTCAAAGTCACTGCTTTACTGCTTCAACTTGAACTCTGATGTTTTTCTCCATTCTTTCTCCACTTAGGTTAAGAAAAAGTGTATAGCAGGTGAAAGACTTTATAGGGTAGACAACAGGAAGGACTTTCCAATATCCATAGATCAGGTTTGGGGTCATCCTGCAGAGATGGAGGGTGACATTTTCAATAGCCAGTATTTCTTTCTTCCTTCCTCCTGTCCTGTTTGTTGGCTTCTGGCTTCTTTTTCCTCAGGCTAGGGTATGAGGTAGTTTGGAGACTTTATTAATCTCTTGGGGAAGAGGGAACATAAAGGAAGTAGGGGTGCCTCCCTCTGTCTGACTGGGAGAGGAAGCTGGAATCTCTTCTCTTGGAGCCAGGCATAATTCTGGCTGGCATCCCAGGGATGGGAGCGCTGAGTCACGGTGGGAGCTAGGAAAGAGAGAAAGAAATCAACATTATGGGATTATAAAATTTGGGGAAGAGAAGGCTGAGGAAATAAGTACTTTTAAAAAAGCAAACTCGAACTTTCTTTCAAGGGTTGGAGGGTAGTTTCCTGGGCTTTTTTGGCAACTTGACTAATCAAAACTTGGTCCTTTTGGTGTAATGAAGTTTGTTGAAATTCAGGAAAAGAGCTATGTGAAAATAATTCTATTGGAGAATTAGAAGAATTGATAAGATGTCTTTGGGGAATCCTTTGGCCTCATGCTTTCATGAAACAGTATATAGAAGAGAGAGAGACAGAAAGGGAAGCAAGGGACAACTGTTTCTCCTCGTGGTGGGGAAAGCATGGGACAGTTGGGTCTCTTCTAAAGGATTGAAAGAGTAATAAGGTTTAGAAGTCCACTCTTCTTAGATTGGAAGGGAACACTTGTGTTTCCTCAGCCCAAGGCTAGAATGCAGTGAGACTAGAATTCCCAGATTTTCCCCTTACTTCCATTCATGACTCTGGGGGTGGGGTTCCTGTACTCTTGCTAATTAATGGGGTTATTAGCTATGACCTAGAAGATTGAAGGTTACTAATGGTTCAAGAGGGGAGGCTGAGATTGAAGTTTGGGGGAGAAGGGATTTTCTTTAGTCTCAACACCTTGGACAGCTGCCTCCTTTATCCAATCACTGCCCTTTTTTTGCTTTCTCAGTCATTTCTCCTCCCATTGGACTATTAGTTCTTTCTCTAGCCTCTACTTCCTTTTGCCTAAGGAGGCAGTGGTATCTGTGATCTGAGGTAGAGAGTATAAAGGGAAGAAAAGGAAGAAAAGAAAATAAGGAATGAAGAGAAGAAACTCTTTTAGCTGGAGGCTGAATTAGGAGGGCTGGGGGTTCCCAGAAATCCCTGCCATTTGCTTCCTAATGAAGGACTTTGGCATTTTGGCCCATGGCCTCTGTACAATGCCACGTTGATACACCCAGCAGCTGTGACTCAGCCCCATGGCTCCCTGCCAGTCCCTGCTCTCTGTTCTCCAGTTGTGTCTGAACATGTAAATAGTCCTCCCCTTCCCCGAACACACAAAACCCATCTTCCCTCCCTGGCATCTAGTCCTGGCTAGCTTAGGGGAGGGGGGCAGCAGGAGAACAGCTGGGAGCCTGGTGTCTCTGGATGGAGATCTGAGGGGCCTCATGCCTTAGGCGTGTTGGCAAGTATCACACTGAGTGTGCAAAGGGATTGCCACACCTCATGCATGCTTATGGAAGTCCTTGGGGGCGCCTGGGGTGTGTTCTGTACCTATGTTCCATATATTTGGTATTAGGAGGTAGTGTAGTATTTGTGTGTGTGTGGTATGGGACACTACATTTTGGGGGGGGAAGTGAAAGGGAGGTGTCCTTAATGGCCTTGTACCATGGCTACTTCCTCTGTGCAGGATAATATAGAATCACTGAGATATGGAATGTCAGATCTAAAACGGACTTGAGGTCCCTAACTTGATGATGAAATTAAGTCCCGAGAGGGTAAAAGGATTTCTTTTGATCAGTAACGGTTAAACAGGGTCTCAGATTTCTGTCTTTCTACTAAGCCATGTTGTCTCTGAGATCTTGGACCCCCTATGTCTGCTTCCCTACCTATCTCCCCCGTTTTCCATACTTTTTTTCCCCATCCAGAAAAGATCCTGGATCCCTAGAGTGAGAGAATGCATAGGGAGGGGGGGCAGATGGAGAGAGCAGAGGACCCAGGTGTCCTTGGATTCCACATCCTGCCCACCTGAAAGTGGTTTCGGAGCCACAGACCACTCAGGAAACCAGGTGGTGGTTTATTTTGAGGAGCTGAGAATCCATAAACCCTGAAACTTTAGTACATGGTGAAGAAGGTTGAATATAAGAGCGTGCTTCCCTGAGTCTCTCTGTGTCTTTCCATAATGTGTGTAATTCTGTTGCTCTCTCTTCCTTCCTCACTGTCTCCCCACGTTTCTGTCTTTCTGTGTGACATTTGTCTCTCTGAGTCTTTTGCTATTTCTGTCTGGTGCTCTCACCCATGGGAAATGTGTGTGTGAGAGAGAGTCAAGTATTTTACAAAATGCTTAAACTCTCTTGACCTCAGTTTCCCCCTTGTGTAAAAATGAGATGGTTCTTTTGTAGGAGCATTAGTTCCTCTTCTAGATGTGATATTCTGTAAGCTTGCTGTGTGTAGGGTTGGGAGAGGATGGTGTGTGTGTGTGTGTGTGTGTGTGTGTGTGTGTGTGTGTGTGTGTGTGAAGGGGGAGCAAGGCTAATATATCATATTGTCCTGGTAATGAATAAGCTTTACGATCTCGTTTGGAGAAGAAGGGGAGGGGGAAAACAACAACAAATAATTAACAGGGATGAGACACCCAGGGAAAAGAATAATTAAGTGCTAAATAATAAACAGTTATGACAAAGAAGATCCAGTGCCATGTTAATACAGTACTTCAGATTTACAGAACAATTTCCTAACAACAGCCTTATGAAGAAAGTGTTGCAAGTCTCATTATCTGATTTTACAGATGAGGAAACCGGCCCACAGAGGGGAAAGGACTTGGCTGTAGTCATACACCTACCAAGTATTAGAGCTGAAATTCCTCAAGTCCGGCTCTTTTTTAGAGAGGGGAGAAGAAGAGGGGTGGCCGGGGTGGGGGGTAGGGGGGTAGGGAATGGAGAATTCGGTGACGTCTATGATTGAGGCACTTTGTGCAGCTCAAAATAATCAATTGTAAATATTTATTTAGTGTCTGCTGTGTGCTAAAGCCTTGGGCTAAGTGCTGGAGATACAAAAAGAGACAAAAGATGGTCCCTGAATTCAAGGAGAGTTTACAATCTAATAAATGTGGTTCCTGGTGGTTGTTATTAGTCTGAGGGAAGGCTTCATGGAGGAAGTGGCCATATGGTCGGTACAGAAGGGACAGCCAGCAGAAGGATGGAAGCACGTACTCCAGGAAGAAGGAACAGCACGGGCAAGGGTTCTGAAGGGAAAATTAGGTCTGGGAGCATGCGGTGTGGGTGTGGTGGGGGAGGGGATGGACAGGCTCAGTGCTGTCCCCACCCTGTCTTGAAGAAATCTCATGCTGTCTAGTTTGGGAACATGTGTGTGTGTGTGTGTGTGTGTGTGTCTCCCCTGCATAGCTGTTCCATTGCTCATCCACCAGCCCTTTCTGGAGCTCCTCCCTCCCTCCCTCTGTCTGTCTGTCCTTGTCTTTCTCTTTGTTAGCCCCAGCCTAGGCAGCCTTACTCCTCCTGGCCTCCCTCCCCTCTTCCTGGCCCCACCCCAGCCTAGTGGAGGAAACGGGGGCCTCTCCCTCCCTAGCCCAGGCCCCACCAAACACTCCCCGCCAGCAAGCCGGGCTTCAATAGCTCCCTCCCCCCCAGCCCTGGCCCTTGTTTCCATATGTGGCTGTAGGAGCCAGGCTGGGTCTGGGTGACTCAGCGGGCGGGTCAGAGGCTGGCCCTGGGCCTGGCCCGGCCCCTCAGCCTTCCCTGGCTCCAGGCCCTCCTCTCAGCATAGCTGCAGCCCCCGCATCTCCTCCTTTTCCCTGGCTGGCAGCCCTGCACTAGGCCTGAGGTTTCAGGCCTAGGTACCTAGGATTCTCTCCTCACAAAGACTCTAGCTCCATCCCCCCTGGCTTTGGCCCCTCCTTCTATTCAATTCCTTCTCCTGAAGGGGGCTTCTTTCTACCCCTTACTCAAAAATCTCTGGGTCACCCAGTTTCTTCCTTCCTCCCCACCTCCTTATTTCCAACTTAGGGGGTGTCTGTTAAATCCTACCTTTTCTTCTTGCCCACCACCCTCCTTCCCCCATCTCTTCCCTTGGAATTGGATCTGTTAAAGTTTATTTAGCAAGGGATGCCTTATTTGTGCTCTGAGATCTCAGCGGATAAAACGAAGGGGAGTTAGGTCATGGTCCTTTCTCTGAGGTGTGGGGTCTGGAACAGGACATGGGCAGAGCCAGGGTCTCCCCTGTGGGCATTAGAGGATTTTCCTTGACCGGGTATTGTCTGAATGAGGATGAGTCACCTGAGGAACCCCTGGCTCCCACCCTTTCCAGTCCTCTTGCCCAGGCATAAATAAAAGAAGTGGATTCATGCCCACCAAACCCCTGTTGGCTGTCCCTCCTGGTCTCTTGCCCACATCCTGGCATCCAAATGGCCACCTTGAGTATAAGCACAAGCATTGGATGAAACTGTTTAGAAGTAGAACAGATCACTGCACTGATTCCCTAACTTTACAGATAAGGAAACTGAGGCATAATGCTCTCAAATTGGACTCCTTACCCAGCAGTTTGGGTTTCTCCTAATCCCCACAGGCCTGTGGGTACTAGATATTTTTGAAGGACCTCTCCCCTATAACTCTTTCAAAAGAAAAGAACAAAAAGCATTCCCTTCAGTTTCCTAAGGTGGAACCTCTCAAGAAATGCATTAAATTTAAAGATCTGTTTTTGGGTCCTGGAACAAAGAGGAAACTTGGGAAAGACGGTTCTTTTGAGATGGGGAGAACAGGGTGAGGCTTGGGGGGGGGGATCCACGCCACTCAGATGCCATCTGTGGCTTCCCAGGCTCTGAGTCATGTGGGCCTGGGAGGTGGTGGCTTTCTCCCAAGGGATGGGAACCCCACTAGCCTGGCTAAGGAAACCACGGAAGCCTCAGCTCCTCTCCCTCTGCTAGTGGCTTCCCTCGTCTGAGGGGTGTAACGAAGCCAGTCCTCTGCTCTGTCAGTCTTTCTTACCATACTTGAATCTCCCTCTTAAATTAAAAACTAAGGCTTCCCCCAACCAAGAAAGGAAAGGAAACCCCTCATTCATTTTTCTCAGAAGTATGATTTAGGAACATCAGTGGAAGAGATTGTAACTGGACTTATGGAAAGACTTCCCACTTAGGCCATTGGTGAGAATTCTCCATCTTAGCCTCCCTTTAGTGTTAAGAACTCATCTGTTCTGAAAGTATTTGAGAAAAATTGTGGAAAAGATAGAGAAAAAAATGACCTAGATGGACTATATCTCTGATTCTTAGTTTCTTCCTCTGTCAAATGGTGATAAGGATCACTAGATTATTTCTAACATTTCATAAATCTAGGATCTTAAACCCCCATAGGAAGACACTGACTCACTCATCAGGAACCTGAGGAAGCCAAGCCCGCTGAGATCACCTTGTTCCCTTCCCTGCTTCTTCCCAGGATGGCAGAGTTTTCTCAGGTCACCCTTACCTGTGTAGGAGTAGGGATGGCTCCCTATTTGCTTGCTTGCTTTTACTAGGTCCTGTTTCAGGAAGGCCTTCTTACTGGTTAACCTTAAATCCAACCTACTATATCTGGGACATTTCAGTACCTCTGGGCCTGAGGGCCCATGGAAAAGCGAAGTTCCTGTAGCTTTGGAGTCAGACGAGGATTCTCTGCTCTATCGCTTTACGGCTGGTTTTCCCCTTTTCTTTTCCTCCTCCTCCACTACTCCAGCTGCTTCAACTTCGGAAAAGTTCTGAAGTCATGGAAAGTTGGAGCTGTACTCCCAGCCAGAGGCTGGACGGGATGGCGGCCAAAACCAGAGCTGGATTTTGATTTTATTTTTAGCTTTTCAGACTGAGATGAGGAAGGGAGAAATCGGTCCTTTTTGTAAATGGAATAAATGTTGTATGAGGCACCTCATCCTGGATTGGGGAGCAGGGGGGTTGGAGGTGCATACAGTAACACTTCACAGCAGATACCCAGAATGCAAAAACTCAAAAAGTGGCAAACCCCTCCTTGCCAAGGTCATCATGTCCCTTTCCCTGAGCCAATCAGATCTAGTTAGGATAGGGTGACTTCTTATCTCAATAATTCTTAGAGTGGTGAGAGAAGAAATATGTCTGTTTCAATCTCATGCCCTCCCATAACTTCTAACCTCCATCTGTCTTGCTATAGTGAAAATTTAAATGATTCTTAGGACTTTCATACTAGAAGCATAAGTGAAAATGTGACTTCTCTCCATTAGGGGTGGAGAGTACAGTTGTTTTATTTGGTTTCTTTTTTTAATTTTCTGATATCCATTGCTGTGGTCTTGTGCTTCAAATTGTAGATAGCACTAGAGGAAAAGGGTGTAACTGATAAGTTCTTTATTAACCCTTTCTCTCTACATCCTAAGGGTGCCCTAATATAGACAGGATGGTACAAATTAGAGCTTAAAGTAACTTGAAAGATGATTGAGTCTAACATATTCATTTTACAGATCAGGAAATTAAATTCTAGGATGTCTCCTTTCCTTGTCCAAGTCACCCAGATCCTAAGTAGAGCCATGATTCAAAAGTTATATAAATGAATAAGGCACTGGGTTTAGAGTCAGCAAAATATGAGATCAAATCCCACCCCAGATTCAAGCCCCATGACCCTTCTCAGAACCTCAGTTTACTTATCTGAAAAATGAAAGGGTTGGACTGCATAGTCTCTAAGGTCCTACCTCTCTTGAATTCTCAAATTTTATGACTTCAAATCTACTAAACATGTACTGAGTTTCTGTACAACAATAGGGCCTCTTTTCCCCCCTCTTCTCTCCTCCTCTAGGATCCATTGGATCTCAGAGTCTGGATTCCAAGAGTTTGTTTAATAAGAAGAAAGAGCCCTTCTAACTACTTCTCCATCTATCTGAAATAGCTAGTGTCTCCAAGGTGGGGTAGTTGAAGAGTGATCCCTGCCATCCCTAGATTTGCTTTGGATGGAGTTCTAAAAAGTTTTCAAGGGAAGCTGAGGGGCCAGCACCCACATGTGCCCAGTTGCCTCAGAGCCAACATGTAGGTACTGAGGTTCCTCATTTGTAAAAAGGGTGGGTAGAATTCTGGGATCTGATGGAACCTTCCTCACTCCCACCCCCTAAGAGAACTGGTTGATTGGGAAGAAGAATTTAGCCATTTTTTCATTAGCCAAGAGCAGAGAAAGGGAGAATCTTCTGGCTTTGTTTCCCAAAGTTTCACTGGGGTGTGGATTCCAGTCAGATTTCCCTTTCCCAAAAGATGTTTTCCCATCTCCCTTTGGTTGTCTCCTCTGCACCGAGGAAGGGAGTAGGGGAGGAGGGAATCCCAAACTTGATGGCTGTAGTAGCCACCTAAAAGCCTCTTGGAAACAGGCATGGAAATAACTTGAGAGCCATGGTGGCTGGGTTCCGATGTGGGTGGTTGAGTTGAGGGAGGGAGGGAGGGAGGAAGGCTGGATTGAAAGGAGGTGGGTTGGGCCTAAAGAAGAGAAAGTTAAGGCCCTGTGTGGGAGGGTGGGGAACAAAGGTACCCCTGTTTCTGAGAGGAAGAATGGAAGGAGGGGGGAATCAGTTCAAATCATGGGACCCAGGCTCTCCCTTCAACCCTCAGGCACGTTCCTGGCCCCTGAGTCATGGGAGAGGTGGAATGTTTCATGGGACCTGGCTTTGCCCTGGAGTTTGGGTTTGGGGGAAGGGAGGCTGGCAGCATCCTAACCCTTTGTTATAGGTAGGAACCAAATAATGGAGCAGCCAATGGCACCCTCTGCTGGTTCATGTGGAAAGGCGAGAGCCAGCTGCTGTCTCGTGCCGATTTAAAGGGGGACAGGTGTGATATCGTAGAGCATTTTGATAGATCTGAAGAAGACCTTTGCAGGCAGCAAAAATTTTGCAGAATGAGAAATCTGAGCCGGAGAAGTTAGCTGATTTGTCCCCAATTAGCACAGCTAACAGATAAGTGCTTGCGTGAGACATTTCGTGGCCCGCTGTTTTTTCCCGCTTTGTCAGGAGCCCCAATGAGCCCCGTTCTCTTGGTCTGTCCAGTGCCTTCTTTTACCTTCTCTTCTCTTTTCTCTCCAGCAATGCTAAGAAGGAGGGGGATCTGCTGTCAGCCCAGGCGCGCCTCAAGGACCTGGAGGCACTCCTTAACTCCAAGGAGGCAGCTCTGAGCACCGCCTTGAGTGAGAAACGGACTCTGGATGGGGAGGTGCATGAACTCCGGGGCCAGGTGGCCAAGGTAAGACCGTCTCCATCTGTAGGTTCTACAGGTGGTTACAATCCACACATTTCTTCCTGCTTCCAAACACTGTTCCTTTTTTTTTTTTTTTTTTTTTTTTTTTTAATTTCCATTCTTCCTCCTTTCTCCAACTCTGGTGAGCTTACTTAGGTCTACTAATGCCTTCAGGAAGTTCCCAATCTGAGATATACATAAGAATAATCACCTCTAATAATCTTACCTCTGTCACATCATGAAGGAGAAGAAGAGGTGTGAATATTTCCAAGTATATCTTCTTGATCTGACTGAATTTTAAAGTTCTTTCAGGTCAGAATAATGTCTTACACTTCTCTGGGGAATGTTAAGCTCTCATTAACTACTTGAATTGAAGTAAAAAAATGTGTAATTTATTTCAGTTTACCTTTGGAATAGACAGACATATTGTGTCTGTGCTGCCCCATTTTGACCTCCCTGTTTTTACAGTGCAGGAATTATGTGTTTCTAAGGAATACACAAAAGTCATAATTGGGAGTTGAATATTTACTATTAATTATACTGTGTGCAGGAGACACACAGAGTAATTGTCTTAATGACAACTTGTATTTATATAATATGCTTTAGTTTCCAAAGCACTTTCCTATCTATAATCTCTTTTTATCCTCATGTTACAAGCTAGGGAACCTGGCCCAGAAAAGTTCAACAAGAAACCCAAGCTCTTCTTAGCTAGCTAATGGCAGAGGTGGGGTGCTGCCTCTGATTCAGCATTCTCCTGCACTTATGACACAAATTCCTTTCTGAGGCAAAGACTTGACTGAGCAAATTATTATTCCTTTGTAGCCCTAACTAGTGTTAGATGCATTCCCAACTCTTACTAAACACTAAAATAAGAATCACTTCCACCGAGATTAGGGAGTGTGCTTGCAGGAAGGAGATGGTAAGCATCTCCTTTTAGAGAGATGATAAGACTCATTGCAGAAGTTTTTTTTTTTTAAAAAATATGACCAGTTTGGGAATTTTTTTTGCTTGACTTCATTTTGTTACATTCCCTCCCTCTTTCCTCCAATGGGAAAAGTAGAAAGGAAGAAAAAAAAAAAGAATATCATTGACTGAAAAAATGTTTTTAAATTTTTTTTAAACAAACAAAAAAAAATTAAGGAAGGAGTCAGTAGAATCTAAAGAATCTAAAGAATTTTCTTATCTCTTTCCACTGTCTGCTCCTGGCCTTACCACACAGTAGTTAGGTGACGTTGGGTAGACATGTATTTAAATCCCATTTTGCCAGAGAAAGAGATAGGCAGGTCATGGAGAACAAGGGAAAGCATATTAGACTGGGAATATAGGAGACCCGGCTTTCAGCTCTAGCTCTGTCCTCTCAGCCTCAGTTTGCTTACCTTTGACACTATTTTCCTCCTAAATACTAGAGCCCTTCCTAGGAAGCTACTCTTGTATTTAATTATTTGTATATATTTGTATTTTCACACTATGTATGGGTATGTGTGTTTTTACATATTTGTCTCTCCTAATACATGTAAGCTCTTTTTGAGTAGGGATTATTTCATTATTCATGTTTATATCCCCAGTGTTTAAAAAACATAATAGGTGCTTACTTGTTTATTGATTGATTTTTGATTCATTTTTTAAATGTTTTGATAACTATTTCAAAATAACTAGTTTCTTTTGTCTTCTCTGTATTTTATTTTAGGCTGATTAGTTTCTAAGTATTCTAATTATTGCCTATTGCAATTGCTTCTGGATTTTATTTTAGGCATTTATGAGAAGGGATCTCTAGCCTTTGTGAAATTGCTGAAGGGGTCCAGGAAAAAAAAGAGAATAAAACCTCTGATCTAGTTGATCTCTAAAGTCCTTTCTTTCTTTTTTTAATTTAAATTTTATTTTATTTAATAATAACTTTGTATTGACAGAATCCATGCCAGGGTAATTTTTTACAACATTATCCCTTGCACTCGCTTATGTTTTGTTTTTTCCCCTCCCTCCCTCTACCCCCCCCTCCCCAAGATGGCAAGCAATCCTATATACTAAAGTCCTTTCTAAGGATTTATGACACTTCCTTCTCTTCCTTTCTCCCTCTCCCCACAGCTAGAGGCAGCTCTGAGTGAAGCGAAGAAGCAACTTCAGGATGAGATGCTGAGGAGAGTGGATGCTGAGAACCGTCTGCAGACACTAAAGGAGGAGCTGGACTTCCAGAAGAACATCTATAGCGAGGTAGGGGGCCCAAAGCCCCAGGGGTACAGAATAACAAGGGTTGCCTCGCTCATAGGGACTCCCAGTTAGTTCACCAGAAGGCACAGGCTGAGAACCTGACTGCTTGGGTCAACGGGAAACCTTGCTTGCTGGCAGGGGTTGAGGGTGGGGAGGTGGAACACCTGGAGCGGGGCCACCACTGAGGTGTGAGAAGGGCACCTGATACCTAGATTCCTGTGGTTGTGTGCCTGCCTGGCACTGACTCTGATCCTGCCCGCTGGCTTCCCTCCAACCTCTAGGAACTCCGTGAAACCAAACGTCGCCATGAGACTCGCTTGGTGGAGATTGACAGTGGGAAGCAGCGGGAGTTTGAGAACAAGCTAGCTGATGCTCTGCAGGACCTTCGGGCTCAACATGAGGAACAAGTGGAACAATATAAGAAGGAGCTGGAAAAAACTTATTCTGCCAAGGTAACCCAATTCCCTCCTTCCTTTGAGCTCTTGTGGGTTTCCTCACTCCTGTCTTTTAAGCATGGGAGCGGAGAAGGGGCTGGCCAGTGAGAGTCGTCTGCTATCCTCCTGACAACAGCTTTTCTGCCCCTTCATCCTGCCATGCCTCTGTAGCACTAACTTAACTGCTTTTCTCACATTCTCTCACTCTTCTTCCTCTTCCCCCAGCTGGACAATGCCAGGCAGTCTGCCGAGAGGAATAGCAACATGGTGGGGGCTGCCCACGAGGAACTGCAGCAGTCACGCATCCGCATTGATAGCCTTTCTGCCCAGCTCAGCCAGCTCCAGAAGCAGGTATTGCCCTGCCCTGCCCCAGGGTAGGAATGGCAGTTGAGAGGTGCCAATGGCAGGGAGGAAAGATTGCCCCCTGGAACTGTCAGGATAAAACAGTGAGAAAGGGGAGGAAGGAGAGGAATTCTTTAGGAGTCTCCAAGTGGATAGACATAGCATACGATTAGACAAGAGTAGCACATGTATGGGAACAGGATTAAATGCCCGTTCTGGGAGTATAACGAGGACTTCTGAATGGAGATCTCATTATTTTTTTGTAAGCAGCAGGCGAGCAGGGTATTTTGAGAGCAGCAGAGATCAGTTCATTTTCTGTCTGAATCACTTAGTTCCCTAAAGGTATATGGAATGTAATTGAAATTGTTAGACCTCGTGAAATATTTTCTGACATATTGAGGTCATTCTGCCTATTGGGATTAGCTAGAATTCCTAGAGATCCCAAAGACTGACCCCTCACCATAAAGGGGAACATAATGGATTCCTGGTATCTCTTCATTTTGTCACTGGGATCTTAGATCTCTGTTGAGCTCATTAGATCCTGAAAGGTCTCTCTTCCCCAAATAGCTGTCTGCCAAGGAGGCAAAGCTGCGGGATCTGGAGGATGCTTTGGCCCGGGAGCGGGATACAAGCCGGCGGCTGCTGGCTGAGAAGGAGCGAGAGATGGCAGAGATGCGGGCAAGAATGCAGCAACAGCTGGATGAGTACCAGGAGCTTCTGGATATCAAACTGGCTCTGGACATGGAAATCCATGCCTACCGTAAACTCCTGGAAGGAGAAGAAGAGAGGTGAGGGGCAGGATGGCTTCTGGGCAGGCACAGGGCCAAGATTCCTAGCCAGAGCCTTGAGCTCTTATGTGTCCATCTTCTCTCTCCTGTCGACCTTCCCCTCTGCAGGCTGAGGCTGTCCCCCAGCCCCACATCCCAGCGGAGCAGGGGCCGGACCTCCTCTCACTCATCCCACACCCAGAGTGGGGGTAGCGCCACCAAGAAGCGAAAGCTGGAGACCAGCGAGAGCCGCAGCAGCTTCTCCCAGCATGCCCGCACCAGCGGTCGAGTGGCCGTGGAGGAGGTAGACGAAGAGGGCAAGTTCGTGAGGCTGCGCAACAAGTCCAATGAGGTCCGTGGGGAACGGGGCAAAAGGGTGGGATGGAGCTTGGACATCTTGTGCGTGCTTTCCCAAGGGACCTTGCCACTCGGGGAGCCTGGCTCCCCGCCTCCTATAGCTCAGGGGCCTGGAGAGAGGGTATAATCGATGGGGGTGATTTCTCCCACTTTAAAAGAGGAAAGAGTGGGGATTCAGGAAGTAGGGCTGGCTTTCCTTCTCCCTTTTCTTCTGGTTTACTCTGCCTTCTTTCTCTTTCTCCCCTGACTCTTTCTGTTTCCATCCCCACCTCTTCCTTTCTTCCAGGACCAATCTATGGGCAACTGGCAGATCAAGCGCCAGAATGGAGATGAGCCTCTGCTGAGTTATCGCTTTCCCCCTAAATTCACTCTCAAGGCTGGGCAGGTGGTGACGGTGAGTGGGTGCCTTAGATACTTAGGTGGCTTTCTTTTGGAAGTCTCGGAGAGAGATGGGGGGACTGGTGCAGTATATGAGGAATCAGTTGTGAACTTTGTCTTCTTTCCCTTTTCAGATCTGGGCCTCCGGGGCAGGAGCCACCCATAGCCCTCCCACTGATATGGTGTGGAAGGCTCAGAGTTCTTGGGGTTGTGGAAACAGCCTGCGTACAGCCCTCATCAGTGCCACAGGAGAGGTGAGGTCCTAACACTGAGATCTGCTCTCCCCCCCATTATGTGTGTACCAACAACCATTCCTTTCCCACACATACAGATCCCCTTCACACACACCCTCCTCACAATATTCCCTCTTTTCTCTCTTATTTTCTTTCTTCTCCCTCCCTCCCTCTGTCTCTTCTCCCCTTTCTCCTTCCCTCTCTCTCCATTTCTTTCTCCTGTCTCTCCCCTTCTCCCTCCCTTTCTTTCTCCCCCTTTTTTCCTCCCTTTCTCCTTCTCTTTCTCTCTCCCTTTTCATTTCTATTGTACCAGATCGCCCCCCGGTGGCCAATTTTTCCTCTCCTGCATTGACTGAGACGAATTTTTTTCTCTCTTATCTTTTTTCTATTTTCTGTTTTCATTTAGAAGATTACCTCTTAGAGGGTGGTAAGTCAGTAAATTACACATTTTATTAAGTGCCTACAATGTGCCATGCACTGGGCTAAGTGCTGGGGATCCAAAAGAAGACAACATACAGTCCCTGCTCTGGAACTCAAAAGTTTACAATCTAATAAAGGAAATGATTAGCAGATTACAAGGCACAAAGTTGATCTGGACAGGCTCAACAGGAAACAATCACCAGATGGAAAGTACTAGAATTACGAGGCATTGGGAGGTGGAATCTCCCAGCTATAGGAGAGGTACAAGTCAGACCACAGAAAGAATTATTGGGCAGGAACAGTAGAATTCACCAATTTTGGAAAAGACATCAGAGAGGGACAATAATATAGAGACAGGAAATCAGTGCTTTCTTATATGAGTAAATACTAGAGCACTTTGTCTAGACTCTTTCTTTGCCCCAATCGTCTGCCTACTAGCATACTTACAGACATTTTGTATAGCCCTCCTTGCTCCTTGAGAGAGCAAGGATTTACTCATATTTTATTTGATTGCTTACATTTGATACTCTGTGACCCATTTGGGGTTTTCTTGGCGAAGATAATGGAATGATTCGCTATTTCTTTCTCCAGCCCATTTTTTAGATGAGGAAACTGAGACAAACAAGGTAGAGTAGTCTGTCCAAGGTTACACAGTTAATAAATGTCTGCAGGCAGATCAAAACTGAGGAAGATGATTTTCTGACCCTATATATGACACACTCTCTGTTTGTCTGTCTCTCTCTTTCCCTACACACACACACATTTTATAAATATACAAATATATAACTATATGCACATATATACATATGTAGTATGTTTTACAGGTGTGTACATATATTTGTATATATACATACACATTTGCTGATATACAGTAGGTGATTAACAAACATGTATTGAATGAAGCTGAAATTAAAGAAGAGTTCTTATAGAGATTAGTATACATATATGTAGTCTTCCAATATAGTAACATGCAGCATCCATATATGTTATATATGATATTCAGTAGATGATTAATAAATCGTGCTGAATGAAACTGAAATAAACAAGGTTTCTTAGGATGAGAGCAGATTGGGGGAGGGAGGATGACAAAAAGTGATTGAAGCATTCAAGGGAAGAGATGGTATACCAAATTTTGAAAAGAAACAAGGATTCTTTATAGGGCAGAACAGAGTGAACCTGATGTTAAATCACATGAGAAGGGCCACGCTCCCTTTCCCTGACCTCATTCCCATTCTGTCTCCCTTTACTAGGAGGTGGCCATGCGTAAGCTGGTCCGCACGGTGACTGTCAATGATGATGATGAGGACGAGGATGGAGAGGTCATGCTCCATCATCACCATGTGAGTGGCAGCCGCCGCTGAGCCAAGTGGACAGGTGGCCCTCAGCCTAGGCACCCTGTCCAACCCACAAGGGTGCTCTTACTCCTTGCCAATCCTTTCCTTGGGCCTTTCCATGCCAAGTACATTCTCATTAAAGAGTTTTTTTTGTATAACCTCATACAGCTGCTCTGGCCTTTCTTCTCTTCCTCCCTCATGCCTCGAACCTGGGACTCAGGTGTCTGAGTGGCCTAGAGAGGGAGGGAGGGAGGGAGGGAGGACATCTTGGTAATCATGTAGAGTTCCCAGAGGAGGAGAAGCAAGGCAGTGGGCAAGATCTGGATTTTCCTCAGGTCGGGCTACAAAGAACAAGAGAGGAATAATAGGAAACCCCTGACTCAGTCCTTGTGTCTTCTATTTCATCCCTTGTTTCTCATCCCTTTTGCAAATTAGAGTAACTGAGACAAAGCCAGATTGGCTCCTCCCTAAGAGGAGGACCTTCTTCTGAAGGCAGTTCTTCTGCCTGCCTGGTTTGCCTCATCTTCCCATTCTCTGCTAGCTAGTCTTTTTAGGAAGCAACTACCTTTGCCTTTTTTAGCCTCATGGCTGAAAACTAGGGACTTTGGGCTGTTGCTCTCCGTCCCAGACTCGCCCCATCCCGCCTGAGTCTTGTCTCCCTCCCCAGGGTGCCCACTGCAGCGGCTCGGGGGACCCGGCCGAGTACAACCTTCGTTCTCGCACGGTGTTGTGTGGGACCTGTGGGCAGCCAGCTGACAAGTCCGGGAGTGCTGCCGGGGCCGGGGCTGGTGGCTCTGTCTCCTCTGCTTCCTCAGCCTCCAGTGTAACCGTTACTCGAAGCTACCGAAGTGTTGGGGGCACTGGGGGCAGCAGCTTTGGGGACAGCCTGGTTACCCGATCCTACCTCCTAGGGAACTCCCGCCCTAGAGCCCAGGTGAGTCATCTCCTTTCCTTCTTCCTTCCTTCCCCACCCTTCATATTCCTGGATATCTGGGGGAGAGGCCTTATGAAAGCTTCTGTGTAGCTTGGGGGTCAATATAGAGCTTCCATCTCCAAAGGATGGAGGTGAGTGGGTAAGAGTTAATGTGTTCCAATTTGGAAGGGGACTAGGCAGAAAAGGTGCCTATGAATTTATTCAGCCTTCCTTTTTTCTTTTCTCTCCTAGGCTCCCCAGAACTGCAGCATCATGTAACCTGGAACCTTATATGGGGAGAACCCGGCAGCTCTGTCTGCTCCCTCTTCCCACTTCATGCCAATTTTTATCCCCCTCCTCCTTTCCTGGAGGGAGAGTCTGAAGCCAAAAAAACCCCAAAACAAAACAAAAATCAAAACCCCTAATCCTGTTATGGTTTTTGTCCTCCTCTCTGCTCCCCCTTCCTGTGTTTTGTGTTTTTTTTCTAAGAGAAGTTATTTTCTACAGTGGTTTTATACTGAAAAAAAAAAAAACCAAAAACACAAGCGTGAAAAAAAAGGAAAAAAAAAGAAGAAAAAAGAAAAACAAAAGGAAAAAAGTCCCCTCTTTCCACATAATGATCTATCCCCTTTTCCCCTTTCCCGTTCCTCTAAACCCCAAACCCTATATTTTAAGCCAAAGAGGGTTTCCTGTAGGGGCCAAGGGGGGAGAGGTGCTTTTTAAGGGAGTCTAGTTTTTGTTGTCTAGCTTTTGCTGCCTGCTTCTGTTTCCAATTTCCTCTTCCCCTCACATAACCAGGAACCCTCTTGAATAGTGCCTGATCTGCAGGTGGAAAAATTCACCTGCCCAGCAAGGATCTTTTCCTCGCTCTCCCCTGGGGTGACCAGCATGATGGGAGAAAGGGCACTTGGGTCATTCCCCTTGCTGAGGCTTTTCTGTTCCCTCAAGGGCTAAATACTGCCTCCTTCCTTCTGCTTGCCCCCAGCTACAGTGCCTTTACCTCTATTTTATTTAGACAAGAGATGGGAATGTGGGGAAAGGGGATTGGAGGGGAGGTGCTGAGTTTGAGTCTCTGCTCTCCACCTGCTTTGCTTTTAGGATTGGTGGGCTCCATTATGTCACTGAAGGTTGATGAAGGGAGAGGAAGAGAGTGGGGGATGAGCTGGGAAAATAACCTATCTGGATCCTAGCTCTCCCCCCCCAAAGAAAAGGGAATACGTGGAGGGGGGTAAGGTGGAAGAGTAGGTTTTTCAGTTGGTTTTTGGCAAACACTAAGGAGCCCCTTGTCCCAACCCCCCCAATCCATCTGCTTTCTCCTCTCCTATTTCCCTTTCTCCCCTCCAACCCCAAGAACTTAATACACTAGACTTTTCTGTTCCGGTGTGTGTGGTGTCCTTTGTTGGGATAGGGTATCAAAGGGCAGATTCACATCCTGAAATAACTTGTTGGAGAGAACCACGTGTCTCTACAGATACATACACCCTTTGCCAAATGTGTCCACAACCTAGATACCACATTGTCGCACCCACTTTAATATACCCTTCCTTATAGTCACTCAAGGCACTCACAATCAGCACACTTTACTACTTTACTTGCAATTAGGCTTCCACAGTGCCTCTTCAAGACAAAAAGTGTAGCCTGGGTAGAGAGAGTTGGAAACTCTGCCCTCCAAACCCAATAGTCACCTACAAGATCAGCCCTTGAACCTCGAACCACTGCAACTTAGATCCTGGTATAGCCCTGAGACTAAGGGATGAGAAGTAAAGAAAACCTAGTGGGTTACTTCCCTATAGGAACTTTATGAGCATGCCTATGGGAACATCTTTGAGAGTTGTCTGGGACTCCTGAGAAGTTAAATGACTTGCCTATGGTCCTATAGCCAACACATGTCAGAGGCAGGGCTTAAACCCAAATCTTCTGACTCCAGGGCTGACTAGCTATCTCTGTATCTGTTTTTCTCTGCCTCTATCTGTCACTATTTCCCTCCCTTCCTCCTTCTCTGTCTCTGTCTCTTTTTGACTTTCTGTGTATCTCTCTGTCTCTTTCTATTATTTTCTCTATCTCTGTTTCACTCTCCCCCTTCTCTCCCTCTTCCTTTCCCTCTTATCTCCTTCTGCCTGTCTCTTTCCTCCCATGTCCCTCTCTCTGTGTGTCTTTAATTTTGTTGTCTTTCCTTCCATCTTCTCTCTGTTTCCCTTCTGTCTGTGTGTGCCTCTTTCTTTTTTTCTTCCTCCTCCCTCTCCTCTCTGTCTCCCTGTCTCTAAATCTCCCCATCCCCCCACTCTCTCTTTTCCCAACTATTATTCTCTATACAATGGGAACTATGCAGTTTAAACCACTTACCTCATGGGGTGTTATGAAAAAAGTTCTTTGTGAAGCCTAAAGAGCTATAGAAATGTGAGTTATTAATAACAATAATTAGTATCATTATAAAGACGGTTGGTAACAAGGATTGAGAGTCTTTGGAAACACAAGTGTGAGCACCTGGGAACTCTGATGCTGAGTGGGTAACACTAGAAAGAAGAACGCTGAAGGAAGATCTTCTTTAAATTGGGAAAAGGAAGCCCCTGCTTCTCCCAATCCCCTGCTAAGCAGCAGGCTTTCTGATCTTGTTGAGGATCTCCCAAATCCCAGAGGCAAGGCTAAATGTAATGGTAACCAGGACAAGTATGTATCAGCGTGGTAGTGTGATACAGCAGACATACTACTGGATTTGAAGTCAGGAGAATAGATTCAAATCCTGCTTCTTACACTTTAATTCAAGAAACATTTTTAAAGTCCTTGTGGATAAGGCACTGAGGATACAAAGACACTAACTAAAGTTACATCGAGGTCTTTAAGAAATTTATATTCTATAAGGGGGATACAATGCATAGACAAGTAAATACAAAGTAACACAACAATTTCAAGAGTCAGAGAGTTCCTGACTGGTTCAGGAAAATCTATATATAGGAATGTATATGCATGTGTATGCTATGTACATGTACATGGCATATACATACGAACAATACACACATGTATGATCTTTACATGTGTACTGCACGGTGCATTATATGTGCAATAGCCATGTATTTGCTATATGGAAATGTGTATATGTTCACGTTTACATACATATGTATAGGTACATTACAAAACACATGCAATATACAGGTGGGCGCATTGTGGAACACATGTATATATGTACACACATGCATTGTAAACCTATAACCGATATGTACATATGTATATGCAATATATTACTGTGTATATATTATATATGAATGTCAGTTTGGCTCAGAACTATGATGTTTATCACTTTAGGAAACTTCCAACAAGCAAAACTCTTCTATCCATGTATACATATGTATGGAAAGACACAGATATATGCATGTGTATATACAAGTACATGCACATATACATGTGTGTACATGCATACATATACACAATCAGCACTGTATACAATATTGATACATGCACACAAACATATTGTGTGTGTATGTGCCTGAGCTATATCTTGAAGGAAGGAGGGTATTCTTTGAGGTGATGACAAAAGGTGCCGTGGTTTCCCATGGGTGACCACTCATACAGTGGCCCAGATTTGGGAATGAAATGTCTTGGGACAGTTAGCAGGCAAGACTCGTTGGAACAAGAAGTACTTGAAGAAAAATAATAAAGTAAGACCAGAAAGATAGATGGGAGCAAGATTGTAGAGGGCTTTAAATGCTTTACTGCATGATGTCCTCGAGGTAATAGGGACCTGGTGAAAACAGAGGGGATATGGAAGACTCCAGAGAAAGTATGGTAGCATGAAGAGAAGCTGGATTTGGGGGTCAGAAAACCTTAGTTCAAATCCCAGCTCTTCCATTTACTGTGTGATATTGGCCAAGTTGATTAAAACTTCTATGGGTCTCAGTTTCTTCATCTATCATCTATTGGATTTGGGCTCAATGATCTCTAAGATGCCTTCCTGCATAAATCTAAGATTCTATAGGAGATCAATTTGCTCCAGAACTATGCTGTTTATCTCTCAAGGAACTTAACAACAAGGAAAGCTCTTCCATCTAGGTTGGTTGGAACTATTCTGCATCTTAAAATCTTTGAGAGTTATCCAGGACTCCTCAATGACTCTAGTCAAGTAATTGAAAAATAACACCAGCTATAGTGAAGTCATTTCCCTACATGAACCTCAGTTTCCTCTTTTGTGAAATGAAGGTAATAACTATCTCCCTAGATTGTTATGATGAGCCGATGAGCCAATATAAAGAGTTTTTGAAAACCTGGAATTGGACTATTGTTATTATGCCCAATTTATAGAAGAGGCAGAAATGACTGGTCCAAAGTCAAGTCACATACAGAGATCTGGCCGTAGATGTCTGGTGACTCCAAAGCTGCTCTTTCCATTATGAGGTGGTTGCCATCTTGACTTTATTCTCTAAAAGCTGAGCATGTATATATCAACAGCTCTGTCTCCTACCTGTTTGTACTTCTCTTTTTTGCCATCTGAGGGTGCTATCCATCCATCCCCCTGGTACAAGGAGGCACGATCTTGCTATTTCAGCTTCTCTCTGTGGCTTTCTTTTTGGCTTTCCAGCTTCACAAAGAACTACAGAATCTCAGATCTGGAAATGACCTTAGAAATCATTAGGCTAATCTAAGAGAGGCAACGTGGTATCATTAAAGATCAGCTGAGCTGGGAGTCAGCAGCGATCTAAGTCCCAGCTCAGCTATGGGCAACTGCCCTGAACTTCGATTTCTGTAAAGTGGGGATAAATAAAGACTTGCCGGAAGCTACCTCTCTGGACTGAGGCTTGCAAATCACTTTGTAAACCTTAAGGTGTCATACAAATGTGAACTATGGGTTTTTGTAAAGTGCTATATACAGTGCATTAAGCAGCATGTTAGCGACTGCCTCAGAGACAGAAAGATATTGATTCAAGCTAGTCTCTGGTCATATGCTGGATGGGACCTTGGATGAGACCCCCCCCCCAACTGCTCTGTGTCCCAGCAATGCTTGAAGAATCTTGTGTTGTAAAGAAAAATACTGATATCTGATATGTATTGGTAAAGGAAGTTTGCTCACAAGGAGTTCCTTGTACAATTAAATATCTGGACATATGTGTGTATAAATGCACATGTATGTATACATGAACACACACGTGTATATACACAAACATTTTTCTGATATCTACGTACATATAATAATATATAATATACATATATAACAGAAACCTATACATACATGCATATATACAGCTACAATATGTACCTATAATTATATACATACCTATAATTATATTATATATACACACACACAAATATACACATTATATCGTTTGATAGATGAAGAAATTGAGACTCAGTGAGGTCAGAGCCAGTTAACAACAAAGCCCAGGCTAAAACCCAGTTCTCCAATTCTTCTCTTAATACTTTCCTACATAACTGTTCTGTTCACCCGGCCCTATGCCCCACCCCTACACAGACAAAGGACCAAATCGAGGGGCTTACTTTCCCGTTTTCTGTCAAAGGCTGGAGCCTCAGGAAGGGGAGGGTGGAGATCAAGATCAAGCTGCTTGAGTCCCTGTCATTCACCTCAGAGCCCTAATTTTCCATAATTACTCCACAGATAGGAACAAGAAAAGCTTAGGGAGGCAAACAAGAAGGGGGAAGGAGGAAAATTTCTCCCCCAGGCACTTAGGGGTGCCCCAGGGTCCACTCATCTCCTTAAATGTGTCAAGTCTGTCCTATAGAATCTAAGGATCAAGTTCCCTTCCCCCTTCATCCCTTTATGCTCCCTGAGCCCTGTTTCAGGGGCCGGGTGCCCATGCTCTGTGCCAGGCAGTGCCAGCTGGCAGCTCCAATCAGGAAATGAGGTGGCACTAATGCTGGGGGGGAGGGGATCTGGGTGTCTGGACCCCTGTGGGGAATGGTAGTCTGTGATCAAGGAGAACTGGAAGGTTTGGATACTAGGAACCCTAAAGGGAATATAGGTTCAAGAAGAGTAGAAACCAAGTTTCTGGGAATATAGGATTTCCATAATCCAGGAGTGACTGAACAGTGTGGATCTGGGACACTCAAGAGAGTGGAGTGGATCTAAGGCCCTAGCAGTCCCACCATTCACTTTTCCACACATACCAACCCCCTTAAGCTGCCCCCAGCTAATCCAACCTGGCTCCTTTAAGAGCCGCCTGGGAACTGGGGCACCAGAGGGGGCTGGCACCAGAGGACCTCCCCCTACCATGCCCTCCCTGTCCCGCCCCCTGCCTGATACAGACACTTCTGAGAGCCTGGACGCTTGGGTTGGGGTCTCTACTGCTGGGCCAGGGGTAAGATCTGGGGTTGGGGGAGGAGACCCTAAGTCTCTGGAGCTGGGGGCTGGGACATGTGCATGCCTGGATTTCTTCTTCTCTAACCCTAATTCAAGTTCCTGGAGTCCCTAGTTGGGTTCCCAGTATTTCTGAATTCTTCAGAGAATACAGTTCCAGGACTGAAAGTTTTCTGATACTTAGGTACAAGATGGATAATTCACTGAGATCCTGAAAGACAGACACAAGGAGGTTGGGTGCTTGGATCCTCATCTTTACTGTTTTTCTCCACTCTTCAGTTTATGACCCTCACTCCCTGCCAGATCTCTATTTCCTGGGTTCCCTCAAGTCTCAGCTCTAATCCCCAGGCATGCTAGCTCCCCCAAGATGAGGAAACTTAGACTGAGGAAGAGAAGCAAACTAATAGCGATGAAATTGGTCTATCGGGAAAGTTGGAGTTTAGATTAAAGAAAAGGCTTCTCTCCCATGGGCCCAGGAAAGGAAGGATCCAAGTGCCCAGCTTACCCCAACCAATTCCTCCCTTGTGTCTCTACCCAAGGTCAAAGTCCTCACTCCCTTCTCATAGTAACTTAGCTTCTTTCTTGAGTAGCAAGAACTGGGTCATAAGAAATCAACTGGGTAAACTGGAATCAATCAATCTATTAACAAGTATCTACTGTTGCCAGATACTGTACTAGGGATACAAGCACAAAGAATGAAGCAATCTCTACTAGCGAGTACCTTGAACTCTATTAGGGAAGACAACAAAGATAAAAATATGTGAAGCATCAATCCGAATCCATAAAATAGTTAAATACAAGATTGTTTGGGAGGAAAGTGACTAGATCTTGGGAAGATCAAAAAAGATTTCATATAGGAGATGGTACCTGAGCTTCATTTTAAAGGAATTCCAAAACCAAAGTCAGGAGGGAGTACTTGAGAGGCAGAGGGGATGGCCAGGGCAAAGGCACAGAGATGGGAATTAAAGTGGGTAAGTGAGGAACAGAGAGAAGGCTAGTTTAGCTGAATTGCAGGCTATAGGAAAGGAAATCATGTTCAATAAGGCTGGAAAGAGGATCACAGATGCAGAGCTAGAAGGGAGTTCAAGACCCATTGAACTCAATCTCCTTATTTAAATGATGAGAAAATGAAGACAGCTTATCATTGTCAGTCTGAGGAAGAATTTCTCAGGGGGAAATCTGTTCTTCATTCTAATGCCTTCCTTCTAAATCCAGTACCTATTTCTTCCAGTTACTGTCATTATCTCCTTTTTATATTTCCCAGTCCTAAGTCCCAGGAAAAAGGGCAGAACTGGGAGCATCTTTAGTCCGTCACCCAAACAAGAGCTCCACCCACAGCTTCTTATAATGCAGATAGGGCAAGCTGGACAGGAAGTGGTGGAGAGAGGATGGGGGTCTAACTAATCTTCCCCTTTCTACCTTGCTCAGCAGGAAATTACTCATCTCCTAACTTTACCCCAGACTGGTTGCCACTTGAAAGGGGAACTGGGCATATTTCATGTAATCTTTGAAACTCCCTTCAAATCTGATCACACACACACACACACACACACACACACACACACACGGCACCCTTTTTCTTTTATTTCTTCCTGGAAATGCAGTGATTCTGAGAAAAAGCCCCAGCACCTCAAAGCCTCAAACACTTTGGACTCAACATTTTCTACAATGCTTTTTCTTTTTTCTTTTCTTTTCTTTTGTGGGGGGGGGGGAGGAGAGGGGGGAAGAAGGAGGCAACAGGATTAAGTGATTTGTCTAAGATTACACAGCCAGTAAATGAGGGAGGCTGATTTTGAAATCAGGTCCTCCTGATTGTCAGGGCCAGTGCTCTATCCATTGGACCACCTAGCAGCCCCTCTTCAACATTTTGTAGTGTTTTTACAAAGTACTTTTCCTCATATTTATTCTTGAGGTAAGTAGAACAAGCATAATTATCCCCATTCTGTGAATGAAGAAAAAGCCTCAAAAAGGTTAAGTGTGATAGTGGAAAGAGCATGGACTCTGGAATCTGAGGTACTGGGTTCAAATCCTGCCTCTGATGGTAATACCTTTGTGACCTTGGACAAGTCAGTCCAAATCTGTAAAATGAGATGGTTGGACCCTGTGTCCAGTCTCCAGGGTCACTTCCAGTTCTAGTTTTATGATATGAAAATTTGCTTGTAGTCACACAGCTAGGAAATGTCAGAGCTTAGGATTCAAACCTAGGCTAGGCTCCCTGAATATAAGATTAGTGCAGTTTTCACTTTACCAAGTTCCAGCCTAATGGGTCCTTAAAAAAAGAAAGAGAGAGACAGAGAGAAAAAGAGAGAGAGAGAGAGAGAAAAAGAGAGAGAGAGAGAGAGAGAGAGAGAGAGAGAGAGAGAGAGAGAGAGAGAGAGAGAGAAGAAACGAAACGAAACCTGGGAATTGGATTGGGGTGAGGAAGTAATAGGATAAAATAAACCTTGATCCCTAGGTCCTCCAACCTGATCCTGTCAATGCAGGGGGCCAACCTTTGTCTCTGACCCTTTGGCTCTTCCTCTTTCCCACCTGACTAGATTAAGTTCTTTAAAGAAGAGAGTCCAACCCAAACATTGGGAATTACTTTCTGATATCTACCTTCTGTTCTTATTTCAGTGCCATTCTGACTCCTTTCTTATTTGGGCATTGTTAGTGTGTGATTTAAAGATTTGGGGCTTAATGTGCTAAGGTCCCCTTTCCCTTCAAAAGCAGGTAAAAGAGGAAAAAAAAAAACTTCTTTGATTTTTGGACCAGAACGCTACTGCACACCACCTCATTTGCCTACTGATATACATATTTATTTGTATAGGCTATTACCATCCTTATTACCATACTAGTCTGGAACCCAGGTGTCCCATGTTTCAAACAGTCCCTTTGGGCATGGAGGGTTTGTAGGAGTAGGAGTAGTAAAGGAAAGGTCTGCACAAGAAGTATTGGCCACAGTTAGATTTGCTTGCCACATCTGGAGCACATCTGCATCTTGATCTGTGGAGAGGTGAGGGGGATGGTAGAGAATTAGATGCCTGGGGGTTGCTCATACAATTTCCCCCCACATCTGGTTTTCTGCTGCAGAAGGTGGGGAGGTTTGGAGGAGAGTGATGGGGGAGATTATGGCCCCACCCCCCAAAGGAGATGCGGTTGCCATGGTGACATGAGGACCAGAGGGGCGGAGATGAGGATGCTGTGAGGGGCGGGGGTGTGGCAAGAACTGAGACAGAGGGAGATGGGAACATCCCGATTGCAAGGGGGAGGGAGGCTCGGAATTCCCAAGCTCCAGGTAAGTGCCATGGCGGGAGAGTAAGGAGACAGACAGTATGCTGAGAAGGTGGGGGCCATGTTATTGTCTGTTGCTGCTTCCTGTCTGAGGAAGAGATAGACTGAGAGGCGGGGGCAAGCTATTGTGTGAAGACCCCAGCTTCCTCAGTGACATTAGATTGTAAAGGATTGGGGAGTGGGGGAAAGGGGATAAGGTTGGAGAAATCATTCGGAAGAGAGGGATTAGGAGACATTGGAAGGGAGGGAAAGAAGATGAAAAACACTGTGGAAGAAGGGAGGGGCTGAGAACATTAGGAAAGGGGATAGGAACTGGGGACATCTGGAGAGGAGGTCTAGCGGCTATGAAAATATCTAGGAATGAGAAGGGAATGTGAGGTTATTTAAACCACAAAGAAATCAAAGCTGGGAAAAGAGATGCATCCAACAGAAAAGGAGATTCTTTGGGACTTCCTGGATTCCCCTAAAGTGGAAGGCACCCCTTTCCCAGGTCAGATGGAAGGGGAACTAAGGGATGGACTAATGGAACAAGAACCAGTATGGATTTTTCCATTTTCCCTATGAGCAGATCAGCTCATTCATTGCTTTCTATTTCTTGGAAAAGAAGATATGCTCCCACCGAGCTTGTAGTAGAGTTCAGGAAGTTATCCATACCAAGATTTAGGTTTCAGAGGGAGCATGTGGGTGGTGGTGATTAACATAGGGAAACTAAGGATACCTGGTCTTCACTCCCATCTCTACTCCCATTTTAGTCTCTATTGGAAGGCCATAAAGTACAGACAGGAAGGGGTTAATATTTGATGTGGTCTGGGAGCTAAGAAGGAGGAGCCCTGAATGGAGAACCTAAGCTGTTCTAAGGCTTTCTATTTTAGAGTTTCCCAGAGCCTTTGAAGAGGTCTTTGTGGTCAGTCCCCTGCTTCTGGGGTATGTTGTCGCCTCAATATTATTCTGAAAATTCAGTCTCTCTAAGTGAGAAGGAAGAACTCCAAATCAGCTCCTCCCTTTCCCATTTACACTCTGGAAGATTTTGGAAGGGACTAGATTGTGAAAGATAGGTAAAGGGGAGGGGAAAAGGTGTTTTCCATTAGGGAAAGGGTAACTCATTTTAAAATCTTTGGGGGGGCGGTGATAATGACCAATCTCTTCTGAGGTTTCTGTTCCCCCTAAAGCAAGACAGAGGAAGAAGGCATGATCTCTAGCTTCAGAAGGCATGGGAATTTCCCTCACTGCATCCCCCCTCCCACGTTTCCCCAGGGTGAACCTCTAACTGGGATTGCCAGAAAAATGCACTTATCTCTGTGTGGGGGAGTTGGAAAGGGAGGAAAGACCAAGCCTGAGTCCTGGGGGTAATGGGAATTAAGATGCCTTATGTGAGAGCTGAGAGAAATTAGAGGTAGCTTCTTAGCTTTCACCCTCCTCAATAGTGCTTCCTTCCCTCCTTTTTCCTCTGGACTGGATCAGAGGAACCAAAATGACAGAATTGTATAATTGGAAGAGACTTTAAAGATCCTCTATTGCAACTTTAACAGGAATCCCCAGACAGACACACACACACTATTCCTCTTGAGTGGCAAAGCAATCTTTGCTTGAAGACCTCTGGGAGTAAAAGTGTGTATTTAAGGGGGAAAGAAGAGCCACTACTTCCCACTTCACTTTTGGAAGTCTCTAATTGTGGGAGACTTTTTCTTTATATCAAGATTAGATCTCTCTTTCTGCAATTGCCCCTTATTGTTCCTAGTCCTATTCTTTGAAACCAAACAGAGCAAGTTTAGTCTGTCTTCCACTGCTAGCCCTTCCAGTATTTGAAAACAATTATCATACTCCTTACAGTTTAAACATCTATAGTTCATTCAACTGATCTTCATATGTCATTGTCTCCAGGATCCTTAGCATTCTGGGTACTGAGGAACTCATCTGAAGGGATCTGGGTTCTGCTGAGGGTGGAGTGGAACCTTCAACTTCATTTGTCCTCTCCCTTTCTCATCAGAACTCCTCCTAACTGACCCAGATGCATGAGTATCTCTTCAGAAAGTGTTAGGGGAGAAGGGCAGGCACAGAAATCAGAATTGGGATGGGATGGAAGCTGGGATGGGCTGGGTATTGGAAGTTACCCAGTTTGCTTCAGTTCCAAGGATCAAAGGAGATAAAATGAGCCCGATATCTGGAAGTAGGGAGTAGGAGAGATAGGATATCTTGTTGAAAACTAACCTCTGATGAGATAGCATTTGTACAGTGTTTTGCAAAGTTAAAACACTCTATAAATGCCAACTATTATTATTACTACTACTCTGGGCAATAATTGATGGGAAGAATGACAACGTGGGAGCCTGCCACAGCCCCTCAGATGTATAGGAGGTCACAGAAGAGAGTTTAGATTTGGGGACTACAAAAATAAGAACATAAGACAGGGAGAGGAAATTGGCTTCTGATGTAGTTTCTTCCTGAGCAAGGATGGATTGATTTTATCCAATCTATGGAGGACACAGAACAAGAGGGGCTGATGCTACAGAAAAAGAAAGAAAGAAAGAAAGAAACCAAGCAACTAAACAAACAAGAATAAAGATCAACGAGATGCCTTCCCTTTAAGGATGATTTTCCTTTTGGGAGGAAGATTTAGCTGACACCTGCTAAGAGATTTTTCAGGTACTAACCCACTTCTTTTACAAATGAGAAGACAGGCCTTGACAGGGGAAGTGACTAATTTTCTCAAGATTCCCCAACTAGTAGTAGCAGAATTGAGATTGGAATTGGTCTCTCTTTCTCTCTTAAATCTCTTCCCACTCCAATACAGCCTCCACACAATTACCAAAGGAACTTTCCTTAAACATTTCTTAAGTATCTACTATTCCCTAGGCACTGAACTAAACTCTGAGGATAAAAAGAAAAGAAAATGACAATCCTTGCCAATGAGGAGTTGGATTTTAATCCAACGAGGAAGAACATGCAAACAACTATGTACAAACAAGTTATATAATAGATAAATTGGAATTTATCAGCAGTGGGAAGCCACTAAAATGGCATTGGGGAAGACTTTCTGTGGTGAGTGGGATTTTAGCTAGAACTTGAAGGAAGCCAGGGAAGCAGGAGGCAGGAGGGGGAGCATTCCAAATATGGGGGAAAGCCAGTAAAAATGCCTAGAGTGGACAGATGGCATGATTTGCTTCAGGAATATGATCATGTATCACATTACATTACTCAATAAACTCCAAGGGCTTCCTATAACCTCTAAGGATAATAGAAAATATAATAAACTTCCCTGTTTGGCTTTTAAAGTCAAAATAAGATCAGTATTATCAAAAGAGAAAATATATTTGAAGCATTTAGCACAAAAGCCTGGCACCTAGTAGGCACTTAACAAATACTTGTCCCTCCCTTCCTCCCTCCCCTTTATATCCTATCTTTCTAACCCACTCCCCCCCCACTCCCCTCGGTTCTCTGGTTTTCTGGTTCTCTCTCTCCATACACACATATATACATATAAAATATATAACATAGTATAAACATTATATGTGCTCACACCTACAGTATATACATGCATTTGTATGTGTATATGTCTATGTATGCATGCACATAAAATTTTCTACTCCTGAATTCTATGGTCTACTCACACTGGCCTTCTCTCTGTACCTCCCACATAGCACTTCATCTCCTATCTCCACTTTGTATTAGTCATGCCCTAAGCCTGGAATGCACTTCTGACTTAACCTTAGAATCCCTTACTTCCTTCAAGACCCAGAAGAAGCACTCAGTCTTTCCTGATCCCTCAGCTGTTAGTGTTCTCTCTCTTAAACCACGTTGTATCTAACAACTTTGTACTTATTTATGCCATATGATTTTACATGCTTTATACTTTTTTTTTGCTATTTATATATAGTCTATATATTTACTTATATATGTAGTCTATATAAAAATATATAACATATATTTAGGCTATATATATATACTACAGACATTGATTTTGCGATTTGTCTTCCCTAATAGAATAACTCCTAGAGATTAGGGATCTTTTTTTGTCTTCGTTTTGGCCAGTATCTAGCATAGTTCTTGGCACATAATAGACACTTAATAATAACTTCTCATTGATTGATAGGTTGATTGATGGAATACAAATCTTCTGACTCCCCCTCCAGGGCTCCTTCTACCAGAGCACCATGGCTTTGGGGGCACAGAGGCAGAAGGAGGGCTATGATAAGCCTTGACCCCCATACCTCCCATTCCTAGGAAGCTACAACCAGGACCCAGGAATCTTGTCCCTTAGCACTCGGAATGAGGTGGGTCATAGGATCTCTAAGCACCCTTAATTGGCAACCCTGACATCATCTTCTTGAGGGGGTGGTAGAGGCTGGAACTGACCTGGTCTGAGTGAATAGGAAGCTTGATTTATGGGCTGCCGGGCCCCTGATCGAGGGATGCCTTGTTAACGTGGCTTTTATGAGTTTTTCCTTGGAGCCAGGAGTGAGGAGAAGAGGGAAGAGGATCCAGGGAACTGGAACCTCAAGAAAAATTTAATGAGGATGGTGGGTGGGATAGTATCCTGTCATAGCTTAGAGTTAGTTCATGGAACAGGGACTGAGGAGGCGACATCTTGTTTGAGGATGCCAGATGAGAGGGGCTGACCCTGCAGCATGATAAACTGAGGTAGATATCAGGAGAGAAATACTATATCAAGCCTTACACATCATTTTCTGTATTCATATTATTTTTAAAGATCAGGACTGGGATTTATGCAGGCAGGATGGAAATCAGAACTCAGGAGGGACTTCCTGGAGTGGAGAAGTGAAGACCCCAGATTGAGGTTAGATGAATTGGAGACAATCAGAGGCTGTGTTGTTTTTCCTTCCTGAGAGATCTTGCGTAAGAGGAGATCAGGGGAGGCAGGGAAGGAGAGTAACTGCATGGTATAAAAGCAGGAGGATGGCTGATATGACCCTAGAGGGCTGTTTTTTGTTTTTGTTTTTTACCTTCTGAAGTTTGACTGCTTTCTGAGTGGCTGAAGGGGTGGGGCCCCTGGAGAGGAGAGTTTACTTCTCTCTCTCTCTCCTCCCAATCCCCCAACTTCCGGGTACGGATTGGGATCTGTAACAACTTGAGAGGCGGAAATTCTGGTTTGTTTGACTCACCCGCTCCACGACTCCCGACTTTGAAATTGGCATTTTCCTGGGCACCATGGGCTCCTGGATTACTGCCCTTTTGGTTCGGCCAGATTGAGCCTACCCCTCCACTGCCCCACTGGGGCATTGAACCCCCCAATCCTCCCCTTCCCCTCGTGACTCCACCTGTTCTTGGATAGTCTTCCCGGCTGGGAGCCAGACCTTCTGGGTTCTTGTTGGGGGGCAGCTCAGCATTTCATCTCAAGGGTATGTGAGAGTGGGAAGTGATGGGGGGGGGGAGGGATGGGAAGGATTTAAGTGGGGAAGGGGAAGAGGGAGAAGTTAGTAAGTTAACGATAGTATGAAGACAGGGAAATATAGGGGAGCATAGAAACAACCAGACACAGAGAGACATTGAGAAAAGAGATACAAGGACATGGGGTGACATAGGGAGGGAAATAGAGAATAAGAAGAAAGAGCAGAGCAAAGACAGACACAGAGAAGCAGCAGGCACCTCCTTGGTAGTTATGGCCCATATTAAGTTAAATGGACTAAACCTATATGTTGGACCCATATCCTATTTCCTGATGTTGGAGTGGGGGAAAGTGAAGCAAAAAAGACTTATTGATTTGCATTTAACTTGGAATTAATGTCAGAGAACTGCCTAAGATCCACCATGTAGGGAAATTCAATTCAATTTGATTTAACTTGCAAGGAGGTAGGGGAGATTGGGGGTGGGGTGGGGAACTGAGGAGTTAGAATCCAAATTAGATCAGATAAAGACAGAATTGTGCCCAAGGGTCATATGTGGGTTGGTGGGGGGAGTTAATGGAGAGAGAAGATTAGGAAAATGATGGAGATGGGAAACTGAGTTATCAATGGACTGAATGGATGTGTGGCTCAATGTCTGGCTCTAGAAGTCCCTGAGAGAGGGGGGAGGGAAGGGAGGGGAGGGAAAATAAAGAGGGAAGGTATCTTTATCCCGGAGATTCTTTTTTTTTTTTTTTTTTTTATAAATGCAATTGGAGTTAAGTGACTAGCCCAGGGTCACACAATTAGTGTTAAGTGTCTAAGGACACATTTGAACATAGGTCCTCCTGACTTCAGGGCCCAAGTGGTCCCAGAGATTCTGAAAAAGGATCCTAGAGAGATTGGGCAGTGTTAGTGCACCCCTCTATAGAGAGTGGAATAAGAGAGGATGTCCCTTCAGCAGGAGGGATGGAGTTAGATTTTTGCAGGAATAAGACTTGAAGGTGGAAGTGGTGGAGCATCAAGGTGGCAGAGGGGACCTAGAGAAGATGGGAGCAGAGCTGGGGAACACTCAAATTTTAGTGAGAGGGTCTATTCCTCTATAATTTTATAGTTTCCTTTCCCTCAAATCTTTCCATATCATTCTCCTACCCCCCAACTTACCATTCACTCACTTCCTCCCTGGGTTGTACCTCTTTGGGTTGGGGGAGGGAAGGTGTCGGGTGAAGGGAAGGGGGTGGGTAGAAAGGATGTGGGGAGGATTACTCAACTAGAATAAGTTTTCCACTGTGTTTCTATAGAACCTCCAAGTGACACTGGGAGCCACCATGGTTCACTTAGCCTCGAAGCCGAACTCCAGAATGCATATCCTTCTCCTGTTTCCCTCCATGCTGCTGCTGCTGCTGCTCCCTGGAGGTTTGGGACAGAGTCCTGTGCCCAGGATCAAATATACTGCAGGTGAGAAGGTCCTTAAGGTCTGGGCAGAGAGAGACGAAGAGATAGAGGAAGAAAAAGTACGATTGAGTTAAAGATGGAAATGGGAGGGAGAACAAAGAAGGCAGCAGATAGGGAGAAAGATGCAGAAAAGTGAAAATGGGCAGGAACAGAGAAATGGAGGACAGCAGCTAAGAAGAGGCCAGAGAGGGAGAGGGACGTGAAAAGAGATTCCAAGGAGAGAAAGTAGGAAGGTGGACAGATCAGAATAAGTAGAAAAAATGGGAAAGCAGCAGGAGGGAGCCAGAGAGATGTGGGGAAAAGACACAGAAAGATGGGAGAGATAGAGAAATGGGGGAGGACAGAGACATAAGGGTCAGAAAGAACTGGGGGAGATGGAGATGGAAGTCAGAGGAGTCAGAGACAGAGAGGAAGGGTGAGGGTGAGGGAAGAGAGAATAAGATGGAGGGGAAAGTGCTAGCAAAGATCCATCAACAAACAATATTCAAAGTTCCAAGCAATAGGCTAAGTACCAGAGATACTAAGATAAAAGTAAAGTCTCTGTCCTCAAGGGATTTATAATCTATATAGACTCTCTCTCTCTCTCTCTCTCTCTCTCTCTCTCTCTCTCTCTCTCTCTCTCCCTTTCTGTATATATATATATACTATATGAGATGGAAAGGTATCATGGGGCCAGGTCTTATAGAGCCTTACATGCCACATAGAGATATTTGGACTTTATTCTAACTATTGGAGTTTTTGAATGGGGGACTAGTATGGTCAGATCTGTACTATAGGAAAGTCACTTTGACAGCTATGAGGAATATGTACCAGAGTATGAAAAGACCTGAGGCAGGGAGATCAATTTTGCAATAGTCCAGGCAGGAAGTGATGAGGATGTGGACTAGCGTGGGAGCTCTTAGAAGTGTGTGATAGAGGGAAAAAAAAAAAACATGTGCAAAGTTGTGAAGATAGAAATAAAATTTGGCTACTGTGAAGTGACAAAAATAGAAGCAAAACAGGAAAAAAAGATAGTAGAGGAACAGGAAAAAAAATGGGTGAGAAAGAGATCAGAGTGATAAATGCTATAAGTGATAGTGATAAGAAAGAAAGAAAAAAGATGAAAACATTTGTTAATCACCTACTATGTGTCAGGCACTCTGCTAAATGCTAGGGATACCAAAAGAAGTAAAAGATAGTTCTTGCTCCCAAGGAGCTTACAATCTAATGAGAAAAACAACAAGCAAAAAAAAAAAAAAAAAAAAAAGTACAAACAAGCTATACACAGGGTAAAGGGGAAATAATTAAAAGAGGGAAAACACCAGAAGTAAGATCTTATAGTAACCTATAAAAGATGAGATTTTAATTGGGACTTAAAAGAAGCCAGGAGATCTAGATGAGAGAGCAATCCAGGAATGGAGGCTAGGCAATGAGAATGGCCTGTTTTTGGAGCTGGAGTGTCTTGCTCAAAGAACAACCAGGAGACTAGCATGTAGCAGAGAATCAGGTTTAAGAAGACTGGAAAGATGAGAGTGGGCTAGATTATGAAAGGCTTTGATTTTATATTTGATCATGTAGATGATAGAGAGCCACTGGATTTGTTAAGTAGGGAAGTGATGTGGTTGGACCTTCACTTTAGGAAGATTAAATAGACAGCTGTGTACAAAATGGACTGAAATGAGGAGAGCCTTGTGACAGGGAAGCCACTCAGCAGGCTGTTCCAACAGTCCAGGTGTGAGGAGATGAGAGTCTGCACCTGGCTGATGGCATTGAGAGGAGGAGAGGAGGGGACAGATTGGAGAGATGTTACAAAGTTAAAACTGGTAGACTTTGGCAAGAGATTGGATGAGGAGGGTGAGAGAGAATGAGGAGGTGAAGATGACATCTAGGATGTAAGCCTGGGGGACTGAGAGGATGGTGTTGCCCTTTATTGTAACAGAGAAAGTAAGAGATAGGGAGGGTTTGTTGTTCAGTCATTTCAGTCTGACTTTTCACAAGCCCCTTTGAGGGTTTTCCTGGCAGAGACAATGGAGTGGTTGTGTCATTTCCTTTTCCAGTTCATTTTACAGATGAGGAAACTGAGACAAAGAAGATGAAGTGACTTGCTAGTAAGTCCTGATCTGAACTCAGGCTCAGCACTCTATCCCCCGTGACACCTGCCTGCTATCACCCAGGGAAGGTTTGAGAGGGTGGGGAGAGAATAACGAATTCTGGTTTGGACGTATTGAGTGTAAGTTGTCTACTAGACTTCCAGAGGACTGAGAAGCAGCTGGAAATGTGAGAGTGGAGATCAAGAGAGAGGTTAGGGCAGTACAAGTAGAGATAAGTATGAGAACTGTCCGCATGGAGATGGTGATTAAATTCACAAGAGCCGATGAGATCCCTAAGGGAAGTAATAAAAAAAAGAGAGAGAGAGAGAGAGAAGAGGTCTCAGAACTGAACCCTGAGGGCCATCTGTAGTTAGAGGATGTGGTCTGGAGGAGGATTCAGAAAAAGAAACTAATAAAGTGGTCAGACAGGTAGGAGAAAAACCGAACACTCCAAAACATAGAAATAGTCAAGGAAGAGAGATCAACACAGTCAAAACTTGGAAAGACATTGAAGAGGAGGATTGAGAAATTGGCAATTAAGAGATCTCTGGTGGATAAGCCGACAGCAGATCCTACCTCTCCCATGACACATATTCAAATTTAAGGCTATGAAGCAGCATTAATATCTTGGAAAAACTTCTGGATTTGTAGTCAAAAGACTTGGGTGCAAATTCTACTTGTCATTTACTGGACATTGAGCTAAGCAAGTCACTTCATCTGTCTTGGACTTTGTTTCCAAGGGGGTTAGACCAGTTGACCTTCAAGATTCCTTCCAATTCTAGGTGTATGACCCTATGATCACACCAAGGGACAGAAAACATAGTAGACCTGGCACAAGGGTCACAACCACACAGCCAAGCCATGGAGCAGGATTCTGGTCACCTTGCCTACTGCCTGGAAGTCCATGCTGCCCAGCCTCTTATCTGCAACTCTGGAGGGATGTACTTCCTGTTGTCAATAAAAGGCTGGGCTATGATTTCTCCTTGAGGCATCTGGAATTGCTCATCCTTCTCCTTTGGGGTCAAAATTAGGGCCTGGCTGAGGCTGAGCCTGAAGAGGTAATGGGGACACAGGAATTGGGGCTGCTTCGGCTACTGAGTCAAGAGCTAGGGAAGAAGTTAGCAGTAAGAGGACTGAGATAATTCCCATCTCTGTGGTCTTGCATATTCTAGTCATTTGAATGGATGTAGTTTATAAAGGTTTGAGTGATTTGAGGGCAGAATATATCTCCCCAAACCCCTAATCCAGAGCCTCATATATAATAGAAGCTCAATGTTTGTTAACGGAGTGAATGTCTACTGCAGAGAGTACAACTCTGTTGAGCTAGCTATATTGTTCAAATGCCAAATGTATTTTGCCAAAAAGACCATTTTATGAGAACTAACACAGGGCAAGCAGGGCTCACTTGTTGGTCAAAAAAAGCAACACAGACACAATGACGCTCCTAAGGCTCTCATGAATTTTAGGATTGATTGGATGACATGGGAGATGCTGGCATGGGACTGCCCAACATGGCGTGCCCTCATCAGAGAAGGTGCTGTGCTCCATGAGCAAATCAGAATTAAAGTAGGTCAAAAGAAATGTGATCTGCAATTAGGGAATTCACCCCCAATGTTCATATGGACTATTTGTGGCAGAGCATTCTGAGCTCGCATTGGTCTGATTAGCCACGGTTGGACACACTGTACCTTGACTCTAACATAGAGATGCCATTTCAGACCTTTCTGAGAAGGAAGTATAACAACCAACCAGCCAATCTGCCTAAATCTTTGTCTGCCTGGATCAGGATCAATATCTATGTGTGTCTAAGTCACTGTGTTTCTGCCAGGTTCAGAAACACACAGTCTCAGATTGATTGTTCGATCTAGACTAACCTATTTCTGAACAAGATTGTCTTCTTCAAGGTACCTTACAAGGGCTCATCCACATGTTTGGTATTTACATATGTGTGTGTGTGTGTGTGTGTGTGTGTACATATATAACATATATACATATATATATATATAAAACCTATAAACCCCTTAAAGTCAAGGATCTTGTCTTTATACTGTATATGTGTCATATATATGTATTATGTATATATGTATATGTACACATATATATTTATATATATAATAAAACCTATAAACCTTTTAAAGTCAAGGATCTTGTCTTTATACTGTATATGTGTCATATATATGTATTATGTATATATGTATATGTACACATATATATTTATATATATAATAAAACCTATAAACCCTTTAAAGTCAAGGATCTTATCTTTATACTGTTATATGTGTCATATATATGTATTATGTGTATATATATACATATATATGTATGTATATATATGTGTGTGTGTATATATATAAAACCTATAAACCCTTTAAAGTCAAGGATCTTGTCTTTATATTGTTATATAGGTCATATATATGTATTATGTGTGTATATATATGTGTATATATAAAAAACCTATAAACCCTTTAAAGTCAAGGATCTTGTCTTTATACTGTTTTATACTTATTTTATACTGTTTATACTGTTTTCCTTAATAGCATTTCTATATTGTAGATGCTTAATAAAGTCAAATATTTGTCAAGCATCTACTAGTTGCAAGGCATTATGCTAGGCTCATTATGCAGACAAAAAATGTAAATTTTCTTCTCAAGAACTGGCATTCTAGTTTGAAAAAAATGTCTCTGTACACAGATAAATAAATACAAAATATATACAAAGTCATTTGGCGTATATAAAGGCCTCTTGTAGGAGGTGGCAAGTGAGCTAAGTCTTGGAGGGATGTAGTGTTTACTGAATTTGGATTGTGAATTTAGGATAACATTATTTCCTTTTTAATTAGGTACCTCCGCTTTCTACTTCTTGGGAGAATGTGGTTTACTTATATATTTTCAAAACTAAATTTAAATTTTCACCAAACCAATCAGTTTTTATTTGTTAATGAGAGAAAGGAAATAACTGGAAGTGATCAGCATTTGGATGAATGTTTCACATTGATTACTATTTATTATAAAGATTTAGAACCCCTCCCCACAAAAATGCTCTTTCAGCCTGTACTTAAAGACCTCCTCAGGGAGGACCTAGGGACTCCATTCTTTAAGGAGTTTTAATTGTTGGCAAGATTTTTGTTATACCAAATGTAAATCTACAATTTATATTGCATTTCTTCTTTTTCTAACCCATTGGGCTAAACTTTGAAGGATCTCCTTGGGAACCCTTTTGTATCTCCCAAAATGTCCTCCATTTCCTAGGCTATCTCCTCACTATTCAGACCACATAGCCTTCATTCTGCCCACATTAAAAAATATATTTTGTCTTAATATACCATATAAAATGCCAACATCTTGCTTGCTTTATTTATTTTTTTCTGATGTTTAACATATATTGAATTATTTGCTAAGGGAGGTGATGGAAGGAATATAGGAAGAAAAAAACTTGGGATCACAACAAGATTTTGCAAAAGTGAATATTGAAAACTATGCCTATATTTTTAAAATAAAAAACTTAAAAAAAAAGAACTTAGCACAATACCTGGCATGTAATAAGTGCTATCCATCTATATATCTATCTGTCTATTTGTCTAACTCTATCATCTGTCTGTTCAGTGAAATCCTCCAACCTACCCAGCCCCTGAAAACAGTTAAATAATGTACCATGGGTGAAGGACTGTGACTGAAAGAATCCAAAGTCTTACTCTTTAGCAATTTTCTTTTTTGAACAGGAAGGATAAGTGGGTGTTTTCTTAGATACTACCAAAGATGCCCAGTGCTTTTGCCACTGGGCATTATCTGAGGCAAGACTTAAATAGAGGTCTTCCTGGCAGCAAGTTGCAAGCCCTACCTGGTCCTCCACCCAGCTACCTCAGGACCTCATCAGCTTTATTATCCTGGTCACATCGGTTGACCTCTCAGCCTTTAGTTTCCTCATCTGCAAGACAGGAATAATGATAGCATCCATCTCAAAGAGTTGTTCTAAAGCTGTTTCCTTTTGTAATTGTGGTAATGATGTGTTGTTCTCTTGATTTTGCTTGTTCACTCTTTAGCATTTCATTGTAGCTTATTCTTTTACATTCAAGATTATTTATTTGCACTAATACTAGAGTGTTGGAGGAAGGATCCCTCCCTCCCATCCTTTTCATACAGACACATGACAGACAGACAGACACACACATACAATCGTTCTTTCTCAGGGAAAAGAGGCATATTTACAGGGACCTTCTGTTTTGGTTGTCTAAAGCATACTCTAAGGGATGGTGAGTAGCTTGAGCCAGGTAGGAGAGGGGGGAGCTCCTGGCAGGCTAAGATATAGGGGGAGATGTCTTTGGAAGGGGAAGCTACATGGTGCTGCTCGAATATCACACTATGTAGGCAGCCACCTACATAGACTCATCTGTGTGTCTGCCTGTTTATGATCCTGTCTGGGGCTATTTCTGCATTTGCTGGTCTGTCTGTGCTGATCCTATAGTTCTCTGTTTTTCTGCATATGTCTTCATGTTGATCTGTAAGAACATCTCTTTTTCTTTTGACATTTTAATATTATTTATTTATTTTTAAACATTCTTTTCTTTTTAAATTTTGAATTCCAAATTCTCTCCTCCTACCTACTCCACCCACTGAGAAGGCAAGCAATATGAAATCAATTATATGTGTGAAATCATGCAAAACACATTTCCATGTTTAGAAGAATTGCACATGTTTAACCTAGAAGTATTGCACATGTTTAACCTGTCAGATTGCTTACTATCTTGGGGAAGGGAAAGGGGGAGAAAAAGAGAAAAATTTGAAACACAAGGTTTTGCAAAGGTAAATGTTCAAAACTATCTTTGGATGAATTTGGAAAAGTAAAATACTATAATTTTGGAGAAAAATATTTTTCCACATTAGCCATTATTTTTTAAAGCAAGTGAGAAAAATTATACTTCAAGTTGCATTCAGAGTTCATTAGTACTTCCTCTGGAGGTAGTAGCACTTTTTCATCATGAGTTCTCTGGAATTGTCAGGGATTGTTGTATTGATCAGAGGAGTCAGGTCTTTTGCAGCTGATCATCATTACTGTGATTGCACAATGCTGTGAGAATAGCTCTTGACACCACTGCCTTCCTCCTACCCCTTTGGTTTGAGACATTGGTGTACCTATCTAAACCCCACACACCCCCACTTTGAAATGCACCTTTTACTTGTTCTGTTGCTATCTTTATATGCCAAATGTGCAGCAGAAGGAGCCCTAGTACAGGAACTGGTTTCCAATCCAGGCTTTCCAACTAATTATTTGCATGATTTTGGCCAAGTCCCCTTCCTTCATTTCCCTCATTTATAAAATAAGGACACTGGCTTTGATGAATTTGATTGTTAAGGTCCCTTCTGTCTCTAACATTGTTTCTCCTTTTGTCTGCTCCCTACGGGCCAGCCCCTCCTCGACTGTCCCCCTCCTCAAAGCTCTGTATTCCCCAGCCCCAGGGCTGTCATTACTCTGCCTTCTGGATGCCTGGCCCTCCAACACAGCTGGTTCTTCACACAAAGCAGGCACAACTGCCAGCAGGATGGGGCAGCAGGAGGGGAACATTGCTGCCAGAGCCTGGGTGGGGATGGCATATACTGCCAATCCCTTCCCTGTTCCCCACTCTCCTACTCTTCTGCTCCTTCCTAGCTGGGTCCTCCCCTTCCCTGGCCCCCCAACCACCCCACCAAGCTCTGACCTCTCTCCTCTCTTCGCCCTCTCCCTCTTTCAGGTGATAGGCATCGTTCTGTGAGCCTCTTTAGCAAGGAGGGTCTTCAGGATTTTGATGAACTGCTTCTAAGTGAGGATGGGTCCACTCTGTACGTAGGGGCTCGGGACTCCATCTTGGCCTTGAACATTGGCGAACCAGGCATCCCAGGTCTTAAGAGTATGGTGAGTGGCAGATTGAGAGGCAGGGGGACTGATGGAAGAAGACACAGGCTGATGGCCTCTGGGTGGGCTTTGTGGGGCACTCACTCACAACTAATTATTCAATGTTCTTGCATAATGCAACTAATTAATAAGCTAATTAGAGTGAGCATGCAATCACCTAAGATAATGAATGTTAGAATAATTATAATTATGTTAAAATTTGGGTAAAAAAGAACATCAATTTTACTTACTGATAGATTAATTATAGCCACTATATTCAGGAGCATGATGGCCTGGTAGAAAGAATAGTGGGTTTGAAGGCCAGCTCTTCTGTTTTGTTAGTTGTGTGACCTCAGGCAACTCTATTCCTCTTTCTGAAAAATGGGGAAATCAGATTACAAAAAATCCCTTTTAGTTCTCTTGTAAACATCTGTAGTCACTTACCACAACACTTACAGAAGAAGTATTTGAATAGAAGTATTTGGAGAACTATAATAGTTTTGTTTTATATTAATATTAATTAAATATTATAATATATTATAATGTATTGTATTATATAATGTGATATATTAATATTAGGAGAAGAATATTAAAAGTGATCAATAATTTACAGTTAGGTTGTTGATAGAGATGCTAATTAAAATGGCAATTTTCATTGATGCACATTCTTTACAAAATTACTTTTACCTGATGGGCAGAACCTTTATAGGTGAAAGTGGTGGTCCTAGTGGTAGAGGCAGAAAGTTATGGTCCAGTGGTCTAATGAACCTGTGTCTGGACTCCCCCTGCTTCTTCTGTCTCTCCAGATTCCCTGGGAAGCCAGTCCCAAGAAAAAAAGAGATTGTGTCTTCAAGAAAAAGAGCAATGAGGTAAGAAGACGTGAGGGGATAGAGGTCTAGAATGTGAAACCTGGAACATTTGGGACTAAGACCTGTTTAATAAATGTTTGAGTTGACTCAGTCTCTGGCTAATCCCAGGCTAGGATATCAATGGTTTGCTGCCAGTTTGGGTGTTACAATAGTGTAAAGATGCCCATTGATAATCCCTGATTCAATCCAATTCAACAAAGGTGTTTATGCATGGTACCATATTAGGAGCTGGGGATCCCAAAATAAAAATCAGTTCCTGTCCTCAAGAAGCTTGCTTTCTACTGAGGACATTCAACATGTACACAGACAAGTAAGTTGCACAGAAGAGAGAGAGTGAGACAGAGACAGAGACAGAGAGACAGACATACACCGAGAGAAAACTAATAATTAGAAACTTGAGAAAAAGTTTCATATAGAGGAGTCTGACCCCTAAATGAGGCCTAGAAGGAAGCCAGGGTTTGGAGATGAGGAGGGAATATATTCCAGGAATGGGATTTTTGCTGTGCCAAAACACAAGGAGTTGGAGGAGAAATGCTGAGTTCAGAGAAATATAATTATGCCAGCTTGGCAAATATAGCATTTGTGAAAGGAAAGTAATATGAAATGAGTCTTAAAAGAGGCAGACTCTGGAAAGCTGGTTGAAAAATAAGGAGAAAACAGTGTCAGGGGAGTCAAGGAAGGAGAGAATATCCAATAGGGGATAGTCAACACTGTCAAAATTTAAAGAGGCAACAAATCAGATGAGAATCACCTTTTCCCCTCTCCTCTATATGTTTCCCCATCTTTTATCCCTCCCTACAATTGTTTCTCTTTCTCAGCGTCTTCTCCAGTCCTTGCTGGTCTCCCCTGTGACCTCTCCTAACTCCTGTCCTTTTTCTGCATTTTCTTTCTTCTTCCTTCCTTCCTTTCTTTTTCTTTCCTTTCCTTCTTTCCTTTTTTCCTTCCTTTCTTTTTTCCTTCCTTCTTTCCTTCCTTCCTTCCTTTCTTCCTTTCTTTCTTCCTTCTTTCCTTTCTTCCTTCCTTCCTTCTTTCTTTCTTTCTTTCAACAGGGATTTTGTTGACTTGTCCAAAGATATACATCTAGTAAGTGTTTGAGATCATATTTGAATTCAGGTCCTCCTGAGTTCAGAGCTGGTTCATCTAGCTGCCCCTCTTGCTCAGTTTCTTAAAAAAATTTTTTTTTAAAAATTTTATTCTGCATAAGTATTATTGTATTTGCAGATCAATTTATTTCTTTGTATGTATATAAGTTTCTTTTCTTTTTCCTCTGTTGTATTTATTTTTCCAAATACATGTAATGATTTTCCTCTATTTCTAACTCTGCCCTACAATGCCATCAACCCCCAGACCCTCTCCTCCCAGTGCTCTATGGTGGGTCAACCTGTTCTTGGGGGGACTCAGGAATCCAAGCAGATAACATCAAGAAAATATTGCCTTCCCTTGTTCTCCAGACTGAATGCTTCAACTTCATCAGAGTCCTGGTGGCTGTCAATGCTTCTCAGCTTTATGTCTGTGGAACCTTTGCCTTCAGCCCAGCCTGTACCTACATTGTGAGTCCTCAGACTTCCTGACTTTCCCCTCTTACCCTTTTCCATCCCTTGAAAAATATTCCCTCCCTGCTCCCCAGACACAGAACATAGGCATCTTCCTCCAGGCTAGTGCTCTATCCATTGCACCATCTGGCTGCCCCTGAGCCTTCTCAGAGGGCTGTTACAGGATGAATAAGTCTATTACCCAGGCTTACCTCTCTCCTCTCTCACACACACAAAAACTTCTTCATCCTCTAAATAATTCTCCCCTCCCCCAAACATGGAACACTGATTCTCAAACCCTGACCCCAGGGTCCTAAGATTTAGCCATGTCTTTTCCATCCTCTCTAATCCAACTTGATTCCCAGACTTGAGATTCCATGGATCTGGTTTCCAACCTTTCTTATCCACCCTTCCCCTCCTCCCTCCCCCAGGAACTGAAGGACTTTTCCCTGGTCCCTATTCCAGAAGAAAGGATCCTGGATGGCAAAGGACAGAGCCCTTTTGACCCTGCCCATAAGCACACGGCAGTTTTGGTGGGTAAGTGTCAAGCTCCCTCTTCTATACCTAAGATTATTTCTTAGGATCTTTCTCTTTGGGGTTCTCCAGTGTTACAATTTGGAAGGACATCCACAAAAAAAAAAAAAAAAGAAGAAGAAGAAGAAGAAAAATGGAAGCCATAAGTCCAGTCTTATATGTCTCCATTTCTCAGCCTTTGAAATTTAAAAAGGAGGAGGCAAAAGAAGATCCCAGAAGGACTTTGAAGAAAAAGGGAAGGAGGCTAAAAGGAGAGATGGTAAGAGATCAAATGAGAAAAAGGGGAAGACAAGCCATGTTTCAGGGAAGCAAAATAAGATAAAAGTAATAAATTAGAGTGCGTAGGAAGCTATGATTAGTCTAGATCATGTTAGGTCTCAGCTATCAGTGACTAGAAAACCATTGAAGGCTTTAGAACAGTAGAATGATGTAATAAGAGAAATAATTTTAAATTGCTTTGGCTTCTGTAAGTGATCAGGATGGAGAAGAGAATCACAGGAAGCAACAGTATGGCTTAGTGCATAGAAAATTGAGCTATTAAAGTCTGAATTCAAATCCTAAATCCAATTCTTTTTGGAGGGAGACAGGGAGAGGGAAGCAATCAAGATTAAATGACTTGTCAGGATTACACAGCTAGTAAGTATCTGGTGCTGCATTTGAACTCAAGATTGGTGCTCTATCCAACTGGGTCACCTAGCTGCCCATTCAATTCTTAATAAACTGTGTGACCATGGGCAAGCAGATTAACCTCTCTGAGCTTGAGTTTACACAACCGTGAAATGGAAATAACAATATATACAGCATGTATCACATAGGGTTGTTGTGAAGATTAAATTAGATCGAATTATATGAAGTCTTTACAAATTTTAAATCACTATATAAATGTCAAATATATTATTAGGCTTTTTGAGCTGATAGAAATCTTTTTATGTAGTAAGTTTATTTATTTTTTAATACATATTGCTTTTTGAACCGTATTGGAAGAGGAAAAATCAGAGCAAAAAGGAAAAACTATGGGAGAGAAAAAACAACAACAATAAAAAGAAGAATGTAGCATGTGTTGATTTACATTCAACCTCCTTAGTTCTTTTTCTGGATACAGATGGCATTTTTTTGTCCAAAGTCTATTGGGATTGCTTTGGATCACTGAACTACTGAGAAGGACCAAGCCTTTGATCATCACACATTCTTGCTATTATTGTGTACAATTCATTCCTAGTTCTGCTTGTTTCGTTCAGCATCCATTCATGTAAATCTTTCCAGGTCTTTCTATAATCAGCTTTTTTATAGAATAATAATATTCCATTACCTTCATGTATCACAACTTGTTCAGCCATTCTCCATTTGATGAGCATCCACTCATTTTCCAATTCTTTGCTACCACAAAAAGACCTGCTACAAACATTTTTGCACATGTGGGTCCTTTTCTTTCCTTTATGATTCCTTGGGATACAGACCTAATAATGGCATAGATGGGAAAGAAGGTATGTGCAGTTTGTAGCCCTTTGGATATAGTTCCAGATTGCTCTCCAGAATGATTGGATCATCTCACAACTCCACCAACAACGCATTAGTGTCCCAGTTTTCCCACATCCCTTCCAATAATTTATCATTATCTTTTCCTGTTATCTTAGCCAATCTGAGAGGTATGAGGAGGTTTTAATTTACATTTCTCTAATCAATAGTGATTTAGAACATTTTTTCATATGACTATTAAATGGTTTTAATTTCATCATCTGAAAATTGTCTGTTTATATCCTTTGACCATTTATCAATTAGAGAATGACTTATATTCTTAGAAATTTGACATAGTTTTTATATATTTTAGAAATGAGACCTTTATCAGAAAGTCTGATATACTGGCTGTAAAATATACAGTATTTATACTTTACTGTACATAAAGTATATATATACTTTATATGTAGCGCAAATTTATATATATATCAGCTTGAGAAAAAAAAATCTTTACAGCCAGTTATGACTTGCCAATGCCCCATTGTGATCTCTGGTCTTTTATTCTCAATCCAGTGAAATAGAAGGGAGGAAGGAAGGGAAGAAGGGACGTAGGCAGAGGAATGGTCAAAGGGACCAAAGGAAAACAAAAAGCTGGCTCCCCCAGGCTCTTGTCCATTGAAGGAAGGCTAGAGGAACCTTGTCAAAGCCCGATCACTTTGTCCTTCCTATTCTCGTCTCAGATGGGATGCTCTACACTGGCACCATGAACAACTTCCTGGGCAACGAGCCCATCCTGATGCGAACCCTGGGAACCCAGCCTGTCCTCAAGACTGATGCTTTCCTCCGATGGCTCCAGCGTAAGCATCCCTAAGTCATTTGGCCTCTGGTGGTCTCAGACCTCAGCACAAGTCCCACAATTTTATCTGAATCCTAACCACAGCATCCTAGGACTCAGAGGAGCCAGGGGAACCAGACATTCAGGCAACTTAGCTTCTGGGATCCTTAGCCTTGTGGGCTTTCACTGTGGGGAGGGACCTAGGCCTCTGGGCTCCCAGACCCTAACCCAATTTCCTCTTCCCCCCTGAAGCGGATGCCTCCTTTGTGGCCTCCATCCCCTCTACCCACGTCGTTTACTTCTTCTTTGGGGAAACAGCTAAAGAGTTTGACTTCTTCGAGAAACTCACCATCTCCCGAGTAGCACGAGTCTGTAAGGTCAGAGGGGACCTTTGGGATAGGATGGAGGGGCCAGTGGGTCAAGCTGACAGGAGGGGGTGGATTCTAAAGCATGAGAAAGAAAGGGGTCCTAAGCTCTGACTCTCTTCCCCAGAATGACGTGGGTGGGGAGAAGCTACTGCAGAAGAAGTGGACAACATTCCTGAAAGCTCAGTTGTTTTGTGCTCAGCCTGGCCAACTGCCCTTCAACGTGATCCGCCATGCAGTACTAATGCCTGCTGACCCTCCTGCCTCTGCCAGAGTCTATGCAATTTTCACATCCCAGTGGTGAGTAAGAGGCTCAGGAGTCCAGTGGTGGAGAGGGGGGTAATCTAGTAATAGAATTCTTGGAGATCTGACTGTATCTAGTTTGAGAGATCTGGTAATTGGGTCAGATCACTCAAATTATCTGGGCTTTTAAATTTTTTTTTTTTTAATTTTAAAGCGAGAGCCATTTGGTATTCCAATAGCTCTGTGTAGAAAGCATCTAGAAATCTGGTTAACTGTAAGATCTGGTCTGAGAGAAATCTGTGATCTGGTTCAAAGGGATATGGAGAAATCTAGCTTCCAGCATTCTCTATATTTTGCTTCTGAGACTTTTCTGACAGCAGGGTTCTGTGATTCTGCCAGTCTCTACCCCTCCCCTTCAGCAGCTCATGCCTGGGCAGAGCAAGCAAGAAGAACAAGAAGAGAAACACCTCCACCCATCAGTGCCCGCCACCTGCCCCAGGGCCTGAGCCCCAATTAATCCTCATTAAGGATAATGACACTTCAGATCTTGTGCTGGGCAAAGATCCTGCCCCAGGCTGGGTGGCCAGCATCTCTGAAGGGATCTCAAAGTGCTGAGCACACTCTTCCTGCTGGAGGAGAGGCAGCCAGCCAGAGGCCCATTCCAAACTGGGCATTTGTCTTCAGGCAGGTTGGAGAGACCAGAAGTTCGGCAGTCTGTGAGTTCTTTCTCTCAGACATTGAGAAGGTCTTCGAGGGGAAGTACAAGGAGATGAACAAAGAAAGCTCCCGATGGAACACATATAGTGGCCCTGTGAGCAATCCCCGCCCTGGCAGTGTGAGTTCCACCTTGAACACTACACATCTGCCAAGCTCCACCTTTCAGGTCTGATAAGTATGGGCCACCCCTGTCTCTCTGCCCGCCCAGAATCTGGCCTGCCAACCCTTACTGTGTGTGTTGGCAACTCCAAAGGGAGGTAGAGAAAGCAAGGACATGGAGGAAAGCCTGAGCCAGGAACCCAAGTGAAGGAAGAGGGTAAAAAAGACAAAGGTCTTGCCTTTGAAGGGACTCCCAAAGGTCTCCAGGACACTGTCTTGGGGTCCAATCCCATAGTAAGTTGTTCCAACTGGTAGGGGTGTAGCTGTATCTACAGTGCTTTAAGATTAAAACCAATAATAATAAATAATTGGCATTTATATATCACTTTTAAGATTTGCAAAATGCTTTACAAATATTTCATTTGATCCTCACAACCCTGGGAAGTAAATGCTCTTACTATTCATTTTTATAGATGTGGAAACTGAGGCAGGTAGAGACTCAGTGTTCTGCTAGGGTCACACAATTAGTAAATATCTAAGGCAGGATTTGAATTCATGTCTACCTAATTGCCTATCCCACTTAATCTGCCAAGATTTATAATGCACCTTGCATACATTTATCATTAACACATGATCTTCTTCCATGTGGGTTGAAGGCAACATGGAAAGAGGAACCCAGAGGAGGACAGTGGGGGGAGTAGGGAGGGAATATTAACTGATAGATTTAAACAGGTAAATGACTTTGCCTATGTTTGGCTTCAGTGCTCAGTGGGTCCCTCCTCTGACAAGGCCTTGACCTTCGTGAAAGAACATTTCCTGATGGATGGAAAGGTTGTGGGGAAGCCCCTGCTGGTGAAACAAGATGTGGAGTACACCAAGTTGGCTGTGGAGATGGCGAAGGATGTCAATGGAAAAGACCACTTGGTCATGTACTTGGGAACCAGTAAGTGCTTAGAAATTCCCCTCAGAGAAACTTGAATTAAAATCTCTACTGCTAGACAAAGGAGAGATTTGATGTGGGAAGTTATAGATGTTTTCTAGAGATCTATTTATATAACATCTTGAGATTTAACAAGTTTTTCTTTCAACAATCCAAGGGGATAAGCAGCATAAATATTATTTTCTGCATTTTACAAATTAAGGAAAAAGTGATTTGCCTCAAATCATAGCTAGATGGTCCAATGGATACAACACTGGGCTTTGAATTGGATCTACTTGAATTCAAATCCACCTTCAGACACTTACTTAGCTGTGTGACCCTGGGCAAGTCACTTAACCTGTTTGCCTCAATTTCCTCATTTGTAAAATGAGCAGGAGAAAGAAATGGCAAACCATCCAGTATTTTTGTCCAGAAAACCCCAAAATGAGACCCTGAATAGTCAGACACAACTAAAAAATGACTCAACAACAACAACAAAGAATTTGGAAGATATCAAAAATCAAATTCTAATTCAGGGCTCTGGACTTTAAGTATGGGGCTTTTTTTCTCCGTTATGCTATGATCCTGTCAGATCTGGGGGTGGGAGAAACCAAAAAGGAAGGGATATACAGGGAAGAGAAGGCAGTAAGGATGGAAATTCTTTTGTTCTTTTTTTTTTTCCCCTGAGACAACTGGGGTTAAGTGACTTGCCCAGGGTCACACAGCTAGGAAGTGTTATGTGTCTCAGGTCACATTTGAACTAAGGTCCTCCTGACTTCAGGCCTGGTGCTCTATCCACTGCGCCATCTAGTTGCCCCAGGATGGAAATTCTTAAGGAGGATTTTCTGAAGTCCATGTTGTATCTTAAGAGTTACAAGGAATTTTAGAGATGATCTAGTAGCAGGATAAAAGTTAGATTTCAGAAAGAGAGAAAAACCCATCAACTTTTTTGATAGCTGGAAAGGAGAAGTCTAGGAAAGTAGAAGGGTTTTTTTTTTTTTCTCAATAGTATTTTGTTTTTCAAATACATGTAAAGATAGTTTTCGACATTCATTTTTGTAAGACTTTCCTTCCCTCTTCCTAAAACAGCCAGTAGTCTGATATAGGTTAAACATGTACAATCCTTTTAAAGATATTTCCATATATGTCATATTGTGCAAGAAAAACCAGATAAAAGGGGGAAAAAACCATGAGAAAGAAAAAGCAAATAAACAAACTAAAAAAAGGTGAAAGTACTATTCTTCTGTTAACTCAGTCTCCATAGTTTTTTCTCCATGAGTCTATTGGAACTGGCTTGAATCACTGCATTGCTGAGAAAAGTTAAGTCCATTCTAGTTGATCATCACATAATCTTTTGTTACTGTGTACAATGTTCTCCTGGTTCTGCTCAAGAAAGAGTTATCTTACATGAATAGGAAGCAGAGAGTGAAGAAGAGGGAACCAGGAGAGCCAAAATCCTTTCTCAATTTGCCATTTTTCTGTCTCCCACTAGACACAGGTTCTCTCCATAAGGCTGTGGTAGGTAATGACAATGATACACATCTGGTAGAGGAGATCCAACTGTTTCAGGAACCTGAACCCATCCGAAACATATTACTGGCACCTTCCCAGGTGAGAAAATATACAAGCCCTCCCTCAAGTAGGGAGGAGATGGAGGGAACTTTGCTAGCTTTGGAAGGGATTGCCTATGATAGTTGGGGGTCTTTCCTAGGGAAAGGAATACTTGGGTTGGGTTTGAAATGTCTGTACTCAGGATAACATGCCTTTCTATCCATCTGTCACCTAGAGAGCACTATTTGTGGGCTACTCTGGGGGGCTTCTGAGGATCCCCCAAGCCAACTGCAGTGTCTATAGGAGCTGTATAGACTGTGTCCTTGCCAGGGACCCCCACTGTGCCTGGGACCCTGTTGAAAAAGCCTGTCGTATGTTTTTCAACACCTCCATAGACTTGTAAGTGTCTTCCCAAAGCTTCACTCTTGCTCTAGGGATGGGGAATGGAAATGTTATTTTTCAATACCTCTCTATTCTGGTTTTCTAGCAATGTGCCCTTGCATGGATGTTTTGAGGGGATCTCTTGTTTGAGTTTACTCTAATTGCAATATATTGATTCAAATTCTGGTGTATGTCATACTCTAACTCTTCATAATGGCTGAAACACCCTTCTTCCTTTCCTTTCCGTTTTGGTTGTTTTGAGGCATCCATCTTTGCTGTTTCTATTCTTTGAAATAACAGGACCTCTCCTCACCTCTTCTCCCCTACCTTTCTGGTTCCATTGCCTAAGACAGTTTTAAAATCTTTGACCCACCCTACTTCTTCTGTTGTGATACCTTCTAGAGCCCCACCTGCTTCTTTTGCAGTTTCTGGTCTCCACCCTTCCCTCTCCCCATCTGAACCTTATCATCGCAACTATTTATCACCTAGACCTTCTTATTTCTCCAGATCTTCCTGGAAACAAGACATAAATCCCGGTAACCCAGCATGGACTTGTGTCAGTAGACCCATGGGCAGAAGCTTCAGACCTCAGAGCCCACCCCAACTCAGTGAGTATAGAATGGAACCAGGAGGAAAAAAAGAGAGTGTGGCATTAAGGGGATGGAGGTTGAGGAATAATCCATCCTTTACCTTGGCAGTAATGTTGTTCACTAAAACTTTTCTTGTTCAGTTTACTGGTTATTTTGGGGACCTAGGCATCTAAAGGTGGGAATTGAACAGGCTGGTAGGAAATAGAACCAGGGCACTGTAGAAAGAGAGAGTGAAGATATTTGGTCCAAGACAAAAAGTTGGGGTAAGGATTGGATGAAAGGGAAAATTTGGGGTTAGAGCAGAGACCAGAGTTGCATTTGGAATTGGGGGAAGGAACTATCTAGCACTCTTCCTCCTCGCTTGACAATTTCAAATGTTCCCCTCTATTTGTCAGTCCTGTTCTGCTTCCCCATTGCCATGGGAATTCATACACAAAATAAAAAAAATAAAGGAATCCAGGTTAATCCCTATTCCAAATGTGATATGGGTTAAAGTTCCTCTTTCCACCTTCTTACTTTCCCTACTTTCATCTTTTTCCTTCTTTCTCCCTATAGTAAAAGAAGTCCTGGCTCCTCTTCACTCCATCTTGGAACTCCCCTGCCCCCAAACCTCCACCCTAGCCACCTACCACTGGACTTACCAAGCAACCCCCATTCAGACTTCTTCCTCAGCAATCTACAATGGTTCCCTCATGCTGCTTCTTCGGGAAGAAGTCAGAGGCCTCTACCAGTGCTGGGCAACGGAGAGCGGCTTTACTCATCCTGTTGTCTCTTACTGGATACAAAGCCAGGAAGACCCCTTGCCCCTGGATCCAGAATTAGCAGGGATTCCCAGAGAAAGGGTGGAAACTCCTTTAACTGTTGGAGGACCCACCCCCCTTGTCACTCCCAGGTCATACTGGTCCCACTTCATCATTGTCACTGTCCTCCTGGCTTTGGTGCTCTCAGGGGCCCTAATCGGCCTTGTCTGTTGCCCACTGCGGGCACTCCAAGCACAGAGGAAAGTCCAAGGTTGTGGTACCCTGCCTCCGGGGGAAAAGGCCCCATTGAGTGGAGACCCCCCTCTCCAGCCTCCCAAGGACACAAGGATCCTGAATGGAGGGGGTGTGGATGCTGACAACAACCAGCTGGGAACTGAAATGGCATAGACTGCAATAGCACACATGAAATAATGAAAGATTGTAATGGATATTATGGTATGGCAAAGAGTTAGCCTTGGTTAAGCTGACCCTACCATAGGAAATTGTTGGGATTACCCTACAATAACAAATGGGAAGGGATGGCCAGAGAAAGCCACCTTCCTCTTATCAAGAGGAGCTCGTCCTCCCTCTGCTACTCTGAGCCACTCTACAGAAGTAATGAGGAGCACACCCAGCATCCTAAAACCATCCCTGGGACATGACCCATCTTGCCAGAACACGCCAGTTCTAAGCACTTTCCTCTGACCAAGAGTGTGGGGTGGAACCTCTCTTCAGGAGACTGCCCTGAATGCTGAATCAGTTTGGTAATCAAAAATCATTCCAAGAGACCTTCCAGAAACAGACTGTACTAGGAAATCCTTGTGATAAAATTCCCAAGCAACACGGCTATTGATCTTTGTTAGAAACTCAGTCCTAACTTGTGCTGGGACTCAGCCCATATCTCTAACTGGCATTTCTGTCCCACTTTGGTCTGCCGAGGATCTGCAGGAAGCTATGTCTGTGCTCATCCCAGTGTTCTCACAAATGACCCTCGGGTGTTCTCTCTTGATGTTTCACCTCTCCTGATGCAATGGGGAACAATTTTCAATTCCCCTTCCCTCCTCCATAGAATTATGGGGAGTGGGATAATCTGAGCCTTGCACATATCTGGCCAAACCTGGCCTCTCAACTTTGCCTCTGCCCTTCTCTTCCATACCAGTCTCCCTTCAGATACGTCCTCCCTTCTCAACTCTTCCTCTTTGTTTTTGTCTTTGGAAACATGTAAGTCTTGCCACAAACAGTTTATTTTTTATTAAAAACACAAAACCTTAAATGTGGCTACTTTCTTCTTGAAGACATGGTGGGGAAGTTGGCACAGAAAATCTAGGTAGGGTGTGTGAGCTGAGAAGTTTTATAGTATTCTGGTTCTTATTTTGATCCTCATAGTTGTCCATTTTAACTGCCTCAAATCTCTTGACTTTTTCCTTCACCAATCCCCAACCTAAAATTATTACACCCATCTGTTTTCTAGGTTACTATTGTAGCAGAGAAAAGTGGCGAATTCATTTGTTACACATTCGTGCTACTCTGTTTCAACTAGCATTCCTTTTATTCAGCCCTTATTCAGTTCTTAGCAAATCTTCCGTGGTAGTTTGCTTTTCTACCTTCTCTTCTCTCTCAGAAGATTACATGATTCATGGAAAAGATGGAAACCATTAATTTTTAAGCCAACAAGCATTTATTAAGTCTATTCTATTTGCCAGGCACTATGCTAAATATTGGGGATATAAAGATGGGGGTGGGATTCCTTGCTCTCCAAGGGCTTACGTTCTAATGGGGACAGACAGCATGCAAATAACTGTATACAAAAAACGTGTGGAGAGGGTAAATTGGAAATAATCTTAAGGTAACAACATTAGCCTTAAGGGGGATTGGGAAAAATAGGTAGGATTTTAGCTAAGTCTTGAAGGAAGCCACAGAAGGCAGAGATGATGAAGAAGAGAATTCCAGGAATGAGGAATAGTCAGTAAAAATGTTTAGAATAGGGGAAAGGAGTGTCATATAGGAGGAACAGCAAAGAGACCCATAGGGTGTGTAGAGAAAGGAAGAAAAACTGGAAAGGTAGGGGGCAGGCAAGTTAGAGCCTTAAAAAGACAAACAGGATTTTCTATTTGATCCTGGAGGTAATAAGTAGCCACTGGAGTGGCTATTGAATGAAGAGGGGGTATAGTATAGCTGTAGTATAGTGGAAGTAGGACAGGAATGAGGAGAAACTAGTAGTTCAGGTCCAATGGATGAGGACCTGCACCAGAGTTGTTGAAGCCAGATAAGGATATATTTAGGAAAGCAGAAGGTCCAGCTTCAGCCTGTTGTGAAGGCTTCATCCAATTCATCTTATTATCTGTTCTTCCCCTTCCCCCCCCCCCCCCTATAAGTTTTATTGATCTCTTTTGTATTTAATCACAGTCATTTCAGATATACTCCACTTTCAGGTGTTCCTCACCCCCCATCCCAAATAAGTATTCCTGTAGTAACAAAGAAAAAAAAAACTGTCTAAAGTGAAACTAAGCAATACATTCACTTCCAATTCCTTTCCCCCCTTCTCCCCTAGTCCCAGCCCTCATATGTATACCTCTGGTAACAAAGGGGGAAAAAAAACAGTCTAAAGCAAAACCAAACAACACAGCAATTGCCTCTAATAGCATATGCAACATACTGTAACTACAGTCCCTCACCTGTCCCCTGAGCGGAGGGAGCCACAAGATTAGTCGTTATTATCCCTCAGAGTTCTCTTCATTTATATTAATATAATTGGTGTTTATTTTATTCTCTTGGTTGGGCTTACTTCAACTATATTGTTCATATAAAACTTCTCATGTCTCTCTGAATTCTTCCTATTCCTTATTTTCTTTTAGGGCCAGAGCTGTTATTTCATTGTCATAGAAATCTTGGTGAGGATCCTCTACCTATAAGAATGGGATGCATCTGTAATTTACAATATTTGAGAGTTATCTGGGGCATAGAGAATGACACGATTATAATAACAATAGCTACCTTTTTTATACTACTTACTGGGCAATTTGCTAATTACTTTATAAATACCACCTAATTTGATCTTCGAAAAACCCTGGGAGGTGGGCACTATTATTATCCCCATTTTATAGAGGAGGAGACTGAAACAGAAGTTTAACTTATTTGCTCAAAATTATCCAGCTATTAAGTGTCCGAGTCTGGATTTGAACTCAGGTCTTCCTGATTTCAGAAAGACCAGAAACATACTATCCACTGTGTCACCTAGCTGTCTATCATGTTCAGGCTACCACAATTTGTTCATCTAGTCCCCAATTAAAAAGCATCCTCTTCCTCCCTTTCTCCCTCCTTCCCTCCCTCCCTCCTTTCCTTTCTCCTTCCTTCCTTCCTTTTTTTTTCTTTGTGCTACAGTGAATATTTTGGTTTATATAGTGTCTCTCTTTGACCTCCTTGGAGTATATGTACAGTAGTGAGATGTCTTCTGACTGTCCTCTTTTCCATCATCTCTTCTAGTGCTTATTCCTAAAGGATACATACTATCTCCTATTGACTTGAGTTTTTAGGTTTCATTAAAGAAAAAAAAATTTTAATGGATTTTCCTCCTGCTCTCATCTTAACTGATAGACAGAATTATGTGAAGAAAGGAAGAAAGTCATGAGAGTAAAAGTTATTTCTCTCTAGAAATTCTACTGAATGCAGTTCAGCACTAGTAAATTTTAGGGAGGAAATTGTTTGCAGGATACACTTTTAAGTTTAATATGAATTGTTAACATTTCCTTCATCACTTTCTTAGATCTAGACAATCAACTAAGCAATAAGTCAAATTCCTAATTGTAGCATTTTACCAATGGTATAAATGCTTATGCTGAAAATTTAATAATCAGCTCTTTTAAGCTGGTTTGAGGTGGGATCAGCATACCACTATCAGAGAAGGAAGTTCTTCCTGGTTTTTAATGGCCAATCCTTTTTGATACAGATACTCTTTCTGTTGTCACAGGGTCCAAGAGATTAACAAGAAGATTATTTTGTCATCCCAAAACACAAATCTTTTAGTGTGATAGAGCCACAAACATCATCAGAAGTGGCCAGAAGACCCTATCTCCACTCCAAGCACCATCCAATGGCTGCTTTAGCTAAAGCAGTTGATGAGCTCCTATTACTATTTCAATACCCACTTTCTCTACTTTTGCTTTTATCAAAACCACAATCTCTACTCATGTGGAACTCACTACTTTCATCTTTGAATGGCTTTGGTTGCTAAGAAATTCTTCCTTATCTAGAACAAATCCAATTTTTCTCTCCACCTACTAATTCAGTTCTGCCCTCTGGAGGCAAGCAGAATAAAGATAACCTCTTTTCCACATAACTTTTCTATATTCAAAATAATAATACTCGTTCATTTATATATAAAGTACTTTACAATTTACAAAGTACTGTCCTCCCAAGAACCCATAGAGTAGGTAGTGCAAAACCTTCCATTTTACAGATGAAGAAACTGAGGCTCAAAGATTTTCCCATAGACTCAAAAGCTAATAAGTATATATCTAAATTCAATGCTATGAGTGTTACCTGGAGACAATCATAACATGCTCCCAAAATCTCCAGAGAAAAAAAATCCTAGTTCCTTCAATAGATCCTTCTATGATATCATCTAACATACTCTACAGGTGATCTCGTCTAACTTATTAACCATTTTTATGAAAGGTACCATGATCTGAACAAAGATAGGACCATTACTTCTTGTGGCTACACATTCTTTTTTAGTGATCTCAGACTCCACAGTTCAATTATCAACTTTTGCAGCTGACTCACAAATCAATATTTACAGAACTGACCTCTCCCCTGGAATTCCAATTGTCTCTAGATCCTGAACTTTCTCCCACAAGCCTAAAACTGAACAATCTAAAGCAATTTATCCTTGTGAAGGTGTTTCTACCCTCACCTCAATTAAGGTAATCATAAAAGTCACCTAATCAGTCAATCAAACACTAAACAGACTAAAAGGGAACAAAGTTTCATCGTTTTGGAAGGAGTGAAGTGTTTTGATCATTGCAACAAGTCTGATGACTTGCACATAAATAACCTAGTTCTATACCAATCCTAAACCAGAGCAAGCTAGTTCTGAATTAGGCATTCCTGCATCAGAGAACTGAGTGGGAGTTAGATCCAGTGGTAAAGACCCCCATGAAGGGAATCCTCGCCTCCTCACCCTTATTTATGAACTGATGATCTTGTGCATTCTTCCCCCAATGATCTTATGAACTTGAAAAATGGGAAGATCTGGAATTTCCATAGATGTTGTTAGGAGCATCCTCCAGAGCAGCAGCTTTGGGCACTGAGATACACACCAAGGTCTGATCAGATATAAGAAAGCTTCAGGATTCTAGAAAGCCACTGACCTTTAGAGGCGAAGAGAGAGTTACAGTAAGAGAGTTTCCTGACCGCAGTAAACAGGAACTGTGAGTTACCCTTTCACCACATAGACTTTCTCCATTCAAACAATTTCTATTCCCAGGAACTTCATAGGGGTAAGGAGAATGTGTCTCCTATCTGAGTCAAACATTAAGTACCTACTATATGCTAAGTAGGAGATGCAAAGAAAGGAAAAAGATGATTCCTGCTCTCAAGCAAACATTCATGGGGAGAAAGTTAGGAGTGCGACTGATTGGGAGGAAAGGAGGTGTTTTTGTAACAACATATTTTGAGCCATATTTGCTTGATAAATATCCTTTGGAAGCTAATTAAATCTGACTGATAATCAATGGAGATTATACCTGTGAGAACTCCTGAGTAAGTTCAAGAATAACCCCAGATCTTCAGAGTTACTTCTAATATATTAGGGAATGAAGTAGTGATGAGGTATGGATCGTGACAAGGATATGGGTCGGTCTCCTAGTTCTCTAAAACATCAAGCTATGGCGGTCTGCAATGAGAAACGCTACATAAAATGCTGTGATAAGAAAAGGCACTTTATTAAAGAGAGAGACACCAAGATGTTCTCTTGGTGGGCAATGTCAAAGAATTGCCAAGAGACATTTTCTCAGGGCTTACTTTTATACAGAAACAAAACAATTTGGGTTTTACATCCGAAAGGAACATACTTGAGATAGGGTGTGGGAAAGGAGTCTTTCCCAGGGAATGTAGATTTTGCATCCAAAAGGTGCATAATGTGTGGGAACAAAGTCTTTCCCAGGGAATGTAGATGCTCTTCTGGGTGAGGCTGTATTTACCTCATCATCTCCCCTCTTAAGCAATAAACACAAATTCTTTTGGAAAAGGGTCGATGGTCTCAAATCTTCTGTATCTACTTCCTGATGGAAATAGTCATAGAGCTCAACCTAAAGGAGGGGAGAAGGGGAAATGGTGCTTGGGGGAGAGAAGCGAGATCTGAAAGCGGCAGCTACAATGTCCAGTGGATGCGGAGTTTGCCCATCAGTTATCTCAGGGTTCCCGGGTCGCAAGAGAAGTTGGAGGTTTGCAGCTTGTAGCCTAGAAGAAACAAATCTCACGAGCAATCTGAAAACGCAAGGACCGAATATGAGCAAAAGGATAATAATCAGAAGAGGGGTTGGTATAGGTGCCAGTAGGGACCATATCCAGGAATCCCACCCAGAGGAGGACTTGGGGGGTGTGAGAAACTGCTCATGGATGTCTTGCATCCAGGCAGCCTTCAGTAAGATTCTCTCTATGCGCTACTCAACTTTCCTTGAGTTAATATACATGCAGCAAGAGGTGTTTACCAGAGCACAGACACCTTCGCTGGAGGCTAGAAGATAATCTAAGGCATGCGATTATCCAAAACCATATTAGCCAACAGTCAAGAGATTCCTGAATCTCCCTCAGTGAATGAGAAGTTTCGTTGGCAAACTGGTGGATCGTGGCCGTCAGGTCGGAGAGAAGGTTTCATGCTCTAAGTATCCAACCCAAGGAAATACCCTTTCTTCAAGTACCACAGAGTGTTCTTCCAGAATCCCCGCTTATGTCTCTTCAGAGGACTGGGGGCTGATCTGGGGCACTGGCATTGTCTACAGTGAAAGGGGTAATCAAGTGGCCCAAGGTGCAAGACCCGGAGTGTTTGAAGGGTGTCAAGCACCGGGTGGAGAGAATCACAGGTGGGAGTGGGTTCCAATCAGAGACATTTCTCTTAACAGGCCTCTGAAAGGTGCTGGAGGGGGACGGGGAACTTACTTTGCAGAGGAAGGCATATCCCTTAGGTGCACAGATGGTGCCTGAGGTGAGATTCTGAAGCAGTCTCCTGGTTGCTCGGCTCCACGGATGAGTGTAGTCGCAAAGCATTCTATCAGTTGGGAGGTTAGTATCAACAAATACCAAAAGCAGCTTAAAACCTCTACAAGGGGGCATATGCGTGAAGTCTAGCTGCCAATCCTTGCCAGGGTACGTGCCTCTCTTCAGGACTGGCTTCGGGAGAGGTGGGGATTTACCTGGGCACAGACTGGGCAGGCCTGGCACACCTGTTTGATTGTTTCCCCCAGCTTGTGGCCCATGAGAATGCGTTTCACCAGGGAATGGAGAGCGTTTCTCCCCAGGTGCGTGGCCTGGTGGAGACCAGAGATCAGTTTCCACCGACTTGCCTCCGGGATTAAGAGGTGGTCTGAGGGCATCTGAAACCAACCGGAGGGAGAAAGGGTGAACCCCCATTCCTCTGCAAGAGCCTTTTCCTGTGGGCTATAGGAAGGAACAAAAGACTCAGGCAGTTGGGGAATTAAAGGTGCCACAGTCAGTGGTGAAAGGGCAGCAGACTTAGCAGCTAGGTCTGCCAGCCTGTTTCCCTTGGCCTGAAATGAATCTCCCCTCTGGTGCCCGTTACAGAATATGACAGAGACCTCTCTAGGTTCCCGGGCAGCTTGCAGTGGGTGCATAATTTCTCCCGCATGTTTAATGGGAGAGTTTTTTGCTGTCAACAAGCCCCTTTCTTTCCGTGAGCATGTAAAATATGGAAAGCATATTTGGAGTCAGTGTAGACGTTGCCTCTCATCCTCTTCCCAAGTTCTAACTCTGGTTAGTGCTATGAGCTCCGATTTCTGTGCAGAGGTGCTAGCAGCAATGGCTTGGCCTCCAGAGAGCTGTGAAGAGACACCACAGCATAGCCCACCTTTTTCTCCCCATTCTCAAGAAAGCTCGACCCATCTGTGACCCACTCCCCGTCCAGGTTCTCAGGAGGGGGGGGGTGTCCTTTAGGTCAGGTCTGCTGGAGTAGACAGAGTCTATAACTTCCTTACAATTATGGACAATCTCTTCCGATTGAGAGATGTCAGGGAGGAGAGTGGCAGGTTTTAAAGTGCGACAGACTTGGAGGGGACGGGTCAGGGGTATCCAGCAGGAGAGCCTGGTACTTAGTGAGCCTCCCACTCAAGAGCCACTGATGACCTTTGGCTTCTAAAATGCTTTGGACTCTGTGGGGGGTCAAAACCTCTAATGGCTGACCCAGGGTCAGTTTGGAGGCTTCCTCAATTAACAGGGCTGTGGCAGCCACTGCTCTGAGACAGGAAGGCCATCCTGGGGAGACTGAGTCCAGCCACGGGTCTGGGGTCGGGCCCTAGAAGCTGAGTAAGGACTCTCAACGCCTGTCCATGCCTCTCATCTACATAGAGTGAAGGCTTTCTGTAAGCTAGGCAGGGTAAGACCAGGAGCAGAGGTCAGTTTGGCTTTCAGGGTCCCCACTCAAGAGGAAGGTTATCAGGACCTTGAATAGAATCATAGGGGCCCTGGCAATAATCCCCAAATTAGGGATCCAGATCCTGCAAAAACCGGCCATACTGAGAAAGGTTCTCAGCTGCCTTTTTGAGGCAGGATCTGGGAGGCTTAAAATAACCATTTCCTCTCCTCAGTTAGAGATCTAAAGGTGGGGGTGAGATTGTGACCCACGTATTTGATTGACTAGCGGGCAATGTGGGCCTTTGGTAGGGAGACCCTGTACCCCCTTGAGGCTAGAAAGTTTAAGGTCTTTGTGGCCTCTGTCAGAGACTCCTCTCTGGTCGGGTTGCAAAGTAGTATATCATCCACATATTGTATAAGACTGCTGCCGGACAGAGTAAGGTCCCGCAGATCTTTAGCCAGGGCTTGACTGAATAAATATGGGCTGTCCCAAAAGCCCTGGGGCAAAACGGTCCAAGTTAGCTGATGGGGAAGTTCCCCTGGCTCAGTCCATTCAAAGGCAAAAAGGAATCTCGAGTCCTCATGCAGAGGGATGCAGAAAAAGGCATCTTTAAGGTTTTGTGGAAAACCATCGTGTATTCCCTGGCATTTGTGCGAGAATCGTATATGGGTTGGCCACTATGGAATGGATCGGGACAACCACTTCATTTATCTCTGTAAGATCCTACACTAGCTGGTAATCTCCGTTGGGCTTTCTGACAGGGAGAATCGGAGTATTCCAAGGGGAGTGGCAGGGAATCAGGAGTTTGATTTTAGGAACTTGTCAATCAAAGGCTGCAGCCCTATCCTATCTTCCTGCTTAATTGGGTATTGGCGCCTGTGAGGAAACACACTAGGATCCCTTAATCTGACAAGGGCTGGCCTGGCCTGCGTGGCTCTCCCAGGGATGCCCTGGTCCCACACGGAAGAGTCTATTTCCCCCCAGATTTCACAGGGAATGTGGGGGGGTCTGGAGAGGAGTGCACAGAGATTATCTGGGGGCCTCACCAGAGAGAACTGGGCTCCCAGTTTCATCATCAAGTCCCTACGCATCAATGGGCTGGGGCAGGAAGGGATAATAAAAAATGAATGTGGAAACAATAGGTCCCCGAATCGGCAAGGCAGGGGGAGGGTTTCCAAACAATGTCTAAGTTTCCCTTCAATGCCCATCACCTTATGGGGGAGGGGCGAGTAGGACCCCAGTGCTCGAGCAGAACAGAGAAAGAAGCCCCGTGTCAAAGAGGAAAGAGACTGGCCTACCTCCTATGTCCAAGGTCACCCTGGGCTCGGCTTCGCTGATGGAGGTAGGGGGGCCAGGGCCAAGCCCAGGGCCCGGTCAGTCCCGGCCTGGAGGGCGAGGCTGGGGGCCGTGGTCCTCCCCTTCTCTGGGCGGTAGCTCTTCCTGTGTCCTTCCCGTCTGTATCTGGGGTAAGGGCCTGCAGGCTGGCTCTTCTGAGGGCAATTTCTTGCCCAATGACCCAGCTGATTGCACCTAAAGCACAAGCTTTGGGGACCCTGGGAAATGGTGACAGCCAGAGACTGGGTGTGCTCTCTGTTCCTTGCTCTGACTTTCCGGTCCTCCTCCCGATCCCTGTTGTTAAATACCCCAGAGGTGATTTCCACTAATTGATTCATGGGAGTCTGGGGCCCTAGTTCCAATTTCTGCAGTTTCCGTCTGATATCTGAGGAGGACTGACTGATAAAATGCATGCCGAGGACAGCAGTCTCCTCTGAGGAAGTGGGATCTAGGTTAGTATATTTCCTAATGGCTTCCACCAGGCGCCCCTGAAATAAAGCGGGATTCTCGTCAGCTGCTTGGGTGACTTCTCTCAGCTTTTCGTAATTCACCTGCTTTTTAATTCCCCTTTTCACACCCTCAACGAGGCAGGTTAGGAAATGGTTTCTTTTCTCTCTATCCCTGCTCCCATCCTGATAGTCCTACCCGGGGTCTGCGACAGGCCCTGTTGCAGCCCCTGCTTCGTATCTACCGGGGGAGGTGACGGCCAACTGGTCTCCGCCAGTGAGGAGGAGGAGGAGGTGTAGGGTTTGCATCCAAAAGGTGCATAATATATGGGAAGAGAGTCTTTCCCAGGGAGTGTAGTTGCTCTTCTGGGTTAGGGTGTATTGTCCTCATCAGTAGCAGTAAGCTCTCTTTGGGTATTTGGCTTGTCTATGTGAATGGGCATGGGTGATATATTCCTGGAGGGGCTATTATATATATCATCTTTCCCTGCACATCCTATGAGCAATAGTTATTTCTCTACACTTAGTTTTGTCAGTATCACCAAGATTGCTTGGTCATTTGAGTTGTTAGAAACCATTTCTTATATTTTCTTTCTTCTAAAACAAGGATAATATTTTATTTTTCTCTAATTACATGTCAAGACAATTTCTGGCAGTCCATTTTTATAAGATTTTGAATTATTTTTCTCCCTCCTCTCCCCTCTTCTCTTCTGAAATGGTAGATTATACATGTGCTATCATGTATAACATATTTCCATATTAATCAAACTTGTGAAAGAAGAAAAAGATCAAAAGGGGGAAAACACACACACATACAAAAGACAAAAATAAGTGAAAAAAATTATTTGATTTGCACTAAGAATCCATCAGTTCTTTATTTGGATGAAAAATAGCATTTTCTTTTTGTAAATCCTTTGTACTAGTCTTGGATCATAATGTTGCTAAGAAGAGTGACATCATTCTTAGTTGACTATCACACAATTTATCCATCATCTCTTGTAGCATCTATTAAATATATCTCTTCCTTTCTTTTTCTTGGAATCATGAAGACTTGATTAACATTTACTAGCCTTATGAATTTGGGAAAGTCCCTCAACTTCCCTGGGGCTGTTCCTTCATTTATAAAATGATGATTAATACTTGTAGTAACTATCTGATGAGGTTGTCCTGAGGCTCTAATAAGATAATGTATATACAAAACACTTGGGAAACCTTAAGTTACTTAAAAAATGTCAGTTATTCTTATTATTTCCCAAGGCCACCATGTACTCCAGGTCTTTTGTCCTTATGGCTAGTTTAATAGTCTGCTAACTGATCCCCTCCAGTTTCTAGTTTCCCCCCCTTTCTTAGTTTTTCACCCCCTATCTCTGCCATAACCCATCTGAGAGTAAACTGCCCAAATAATTTTCCAAAGGGATGTATACCTCTTTGGACAGTGGTATTCACTATGCAATATTTCATTATTATTAGTCCTATTTTATAAACAAGAGAACTAAAACAGGGAGGCTACTCAACTTGTCCAAGATCATACAGATAGAAAGCAAGAAAATGAGCATTCTAATCCAGACCTTCTGAGTGTCTACTACATGAGGTTGCCACCCTTCCTTCAAAGTACAGCTAAGGGTCCCCACCCCTTATACCTCTTGTCCCCAAGAAGCATTTCTTGACCAATCTTGCCCTGAGTGATCACATCTTCCTCTGAATTCCTATATTGTATCTCATCATAAATGATACCACATACCTAGGTTATCTTATTATTCTATATTTCATTTTTTAAATGTGTTTTATCTTCCAAACTAGATTATGGATATCTAAGAGTAAGGACTAGTTCTCACACAACTTCAAAGTCTCCAGTTTCTAAGGCAATGCCCTGTGAAAAGTATAGTATTAAACTAACCTTCCTCATGGCTAAACCTTGACTAACAAATCTATGAGATCTATATCCTTCAAACAAACCAGGAAGGAATTAACTACTTGTTAATTTTCTCTTCCTCTCTTTGGCTCCTGTATTTCTTTTCCTTTGAGTTTTTTCTACTGACTAAACTCTACCCTTTTTTCTCATTAGCTTCAATGAAACTAAGCAAAATATTTTTTTAAGAGCTGGGACCTGGCTTTTTCTTCTCCAAATACAGTTCAATGATGATTGTACTGATTGCTTATTCTGTATTATTCGCTGCTTGGGACTTTTCATATAAATAGGAAAAAAAAAAGACTCTCTCTTCTCAAGAAGCTTCTAGTCTAATAGGGAAGGATGCAACATGTATGGATACATGTATAAGTATGGATATTTATTATGCAAATATGGATAAGCATGATGCAAAGCAGAATGTGATGAGGTCAAGAAAAGATCCAAACAGTTTAAACAGATATTTGAAGAGGGTAGGATAACAGAAGCTTTCCTGGGGAAGATGGCATTTAAGTAGAACCTTTAAGAAAGTGAAGGATTCAAGAAAAATCCAATAGATTTGGGATGGAAAATGCCATCTACACCCAGAAAGAGAAATATGGAGATTGAATGAGGATCAAAGAATAGTATTTTTACCTTTCTTTGTTGTCTGTTTTTTCCCCTTTTGGTCTGATTTTTCTTATACAACATGACAAATATTGAAATAAGTTTAAAATAATCGCACATATTTAACCAATAGTAAATTACTTGCTATCTTGGGGAGATAAGAGAGAAAAATTTGGAACACAAAGTCTTACAAAAATGAATGTTAAAAACTATCTTTACCATTGAAAAATTAAAAAAAAAAATTCACAGAATAGTATCTTGTGGGAAGAACAATAAGATAATGCTAGTGGATCATAGAGTATTTGAAGGAAGAAAGGAAAACTGAAGAGTAGGAGTGGGGCAGATTAAGAAAGGCTTTAAAAGCCAAATAGAGGATTTTTTTATTTGATCCTAGAAGCCTTCATAGATGGGTGAAGATGGCTCTCTATTGAATGGGGCATGGTGGTGGGGCTGTACTTCAGAAATATTACTTTGATAACTGAATGGAGGATTGACTGGAATGAAAAAAGACTTGAAGCAGGGACACTAATCAGTAAAAATACTGCTGCAATAGCTCAGGTGTGAAGGAATGAGAGCCTACACTAAGGTGGTAGCAGAGAAGAGAGGGAAGGAGATATTTATCCATCTAAATTTATAAATACATATCTATAGAACTATTTATATTTAGATATCTAGACATATATATACCCTATAGATCTATCTATAGATGTAAATATTTATATATTTATACCTACAAATTTCTTTATAGATCTCTACTGATATATAGATACATAAGAAATGCAAAGATAGAATTGACAAGACTTGCCAAGAAATTAGATATAAAGGGTGAGAGAATGAGGCATCTAGGCAGATACCTAGGTGATGAACCTGAAGAATTGGGAAGATAAGGATGCCTTCAACATTAACAGTCAAGTATGGAAGAGGAAAAGGTTTGGGGAGGTATATAATAAGTTCAGTATTGACCATGTTGGGTTTAAGATGTTTGAGGGAGATCTAATTAGATATGTCAAATAGATAATGGAGATAGAGATATGAGACTGGAGTCAGGAAAGACTAAATAGCCAAGTGAAATAATATAGAGGGAGAAGAGAAGAGGTCCCAGAACAAAAGTTTGAGAGCATGATTTGGATGAAGATGCAGCAAAGGATGATTTCTGAAAAAAGAAAAATTAGGAGAGAGCAGTGTCTCTAAGACCTAGAAAAAAAAGAGAGCATGAAGGAGAGAGTGATTAATGTGTCAAAGACTGAAGAGAGGCCAAAAACTGATGAGGACTTAAAAAAAAAGGTTATTAGTTTTTTTGATAAAGATATCATTAGTTTTTTTGGAAAGAAGTTTCAGTTGAATCATGAAGTTGGAAGCCAGATGATAAAGAGTTAAGAAAGGAAAAAAAAAAAAAAAAAGGAAGTAGAGGCACTGATTGTAGATGACTTTTCAAGTTTAACAATGTAAGGGAGGAGAGATATAAGACCATTGCCAGCAGGGATGGTAGGATCAAGTGAAGGTTTTTTGAAGTTGGAAACATGGTTATTGAAGTAACAATACCACTACTAGACACGAATCTCTCCCAAAAAGGAAAAGGACTTTTATGTACAAAAATATTTATAGCAGCTCTCTTCTCAGGACATAAAATTGGATACTGAGGGGATGCCCATCAATTGGGGAATGGCTGAATAAATTGTGATATGTGATTATGATGGAATATTATTGTTTTATGCAAAATGATGAACAGGATGCTTTCAGACAAGCTTGGAAAGTTTTCCATGAACTCAAACCAAGTGAAATGTAGATAGCAATGTTCTAGGATGATCAGCTGTGAATGACTTTGCTATTCTCAGCAATACAATGATCCATGACTCCTCTGAAGGACTTATGATAAAAATCCTATCCATACGCAGAGAAAGAACTGATTGTGTCTAAATACAGATTGAAACATTAAAAGCATATTCTCTCTCTTTTTTAAATTTTGTTTTTCTTGAGGATTTTTTTTTTTTTTAGAATCTATGTTTTCTTTCACAACTTGACTTTTGCATAACTTTTGCAAATGTTTTGCATAACTTCACATATACTTTCTTAATGGAAGCTGGGGGTGGGAATAACGAAGAAAATCTAGAACTTAAAAGATTTTTATTATAGGTTTTTATTTACAAGATATATGCATGGGTAATTTTTCAGCATTAACAAGTGCCAAACCTTTTGTTCCAATTTTTCCCCTCCTTCTCCCCACCCCTTCCCCAGATGGCAGGTAGACCAATACATGTTAAATATGTTAAAGTATATGTTAAATATAATATATGTATACATATCCATACAGTTGTTTTGGATATGTACACATATCCAAAAAGAATTGGACTTTGAAATAATGTACAATTAACCTGTGAAGGAAATAAAAAATTTAGGCGGACCAAAACAGAGGGATTGGAAATGCTATATAATGGTTCACATTCATTTCTCAGAGTTCTTTTGCTGGGTGTAGCTGGTTCTATTCATTATTGAACAAATGGAACTGATTTGGTTCATCTCATTGTTGAAGAGAGCCACCTCCATCAGAATTGATCCTCATATAGTATTGTTGTTGAGGTATATAATGATCTCTTGATTCTGCTCATTTAACTTAGCATCAGTTTATGTAGGTCTCTCCAAGCCTTTCTGAAATCATCTTGCTGGTCGTTTCTTACAGAACAATAATATTCCATAATATTCATATACCACAATTTATTCAGGCATTCTCCAGTTCATGGGCGTCCACTCAGTTTCCACTTTCTGGCCACCACAAAGAGGGCTGCCATAAACATTCTTGCAAATACAGGTCCCTTTCCCTTCTTTAAAATCTCTTTGGGATATAAGTCCAGTAGTAACACTGCTGGATCAAAGGGTATGCACAGTTTGATAACTTTTTGAGTATAGTTCCAAATCACTCTTCAGAATAGCTGGATATATTCATAATTCCACCAACAATGTATCAGTGTCCCAGTTTTCCCACATCCCCTCCAGTAGTCCACATTATCTTTCCTTGTCATTCTAGCCAATCTGACAGGTGTGTAGAGGTATATCAGGGTTGTCTTAATTTGCATTTCTCTGATTAATAATGACTTGGAGCATCTTTTCATATAGCTAGAAATAATTTAAATTTCTTCATCTGAGAATTGTCTGTTCATATCCTTTGACCATTTATCAATTGGAGAATGGCTTGATTTCTTATAAATTAGATTCACTTCTCTATATATTTTGGAAATGAGGCCTTTATCAGAATCTTTTTTTTATAAAAATGTTTTCCCAGTTTATTGCTTCCCTTCTAATCTTGTCTGCATTAGTTTTGTTTGTACAAGAGTTTTTCAATTTGATATAATCAAAATTTTCTACTTTGTGATCAATAATGATCTCTAGTTCTTCTTTGGTCACAAATTCTTTCCTCCTCCACTGGTCTGAGAGGTAAACTATCCTATGTTCTTTTAATTTATTTATAATCTCATTATTTATGCCTAGATCATGAACCCATTTTTACCTTATCTTGGTGTATGATGTTAAGTGTGGATCAATGCCTAGTTTCTGCCATAGTGATTTCCAATTTTCCCAGCAGTTTTTGTCAAACAGTGAATTCTTATCCCAAAAGTTGGGGTCTTTGGATTTGTCAAATACTAGATTATTAAAGTTATTGACTATTTTGTCCTTTGAACCTAACCTATTCCACTGATCAATTAGTCTATTTCTTAGCCAATACCAAATGGCATTGCTGCTTTATAATATAGTTTTAGATCTGGTACAGCTAGACCACCTTCATTTGATTTTTTTTTTTTTTTGTTAGTTCCCTTGAAAGTCTTGATCTTTTGTTCTTCCAGATGAATTTTGTTGTTATTTCTTCTAGATCATTAAAAGTTTTTTGGGAGTCTGATTGGTATAGCACTAAATAAATAGATTAGTTTAGGTAGTATTGTCATCTTATTATATTTGCTTGCCCTATCCAAGAGCATTTAATACTTTTTTCAATTGGTTAGATCTGACTTTATTTGAGTGGAAAATGTTTTGTATTTTGCTCATATAGTTCCTGACTTTCCCTTGGCAGATAGATTCCCAAATATTTTCTACTATTGGCAGTTACTTTAAATGGGATTTCTCTTTGTAACTCTAACTGTTGGATTTTGTTAGTAACATATAAGAATACTGATCATTTATGTGGATTTATTATGTATCCTGCAACTTTGCTAAAGGTGTGGATTATTTCTAATAGCTTTTTAGTAGAATCTTTGGGGTTCTCTAAGTATATCATCATGTCATCTGCAGAGTGATAATTTGGTTTCCTCATTACCTACTCTAATTTCTTTAATCTCCTTCTCAACTCTTATTGCTGAAGGTAGCATTTCTAATACAATATTGAATAGTAATGGTGATAGTGGGCAACCTTGTTTCACTCCTGATCTTATTGGGAATGGTTCCAGTTTATCTCCATTACATATGATGCTTACTGATGATTTTAAATAGATGCTACTGATTATTTTAAGGAAAAGTCCATTTATTCCTCTACTCTCAAATGTTTTTAATAGGAATGAATGTTAGATTTTATCAAATGCTTTTTCTGCATCTATTGAGATAATCATATGATTTTTATTAATTTGGTTATTGATATAGCCAATTATGTTAACAGTTTTTCTAATATTGAACCAGCCCTGCATTCCTGGTATAAATCCTACTTGGTCATGGTATATTATCCTGGGGATGATTTTCTATAATCTTTTTGCTAATATTTTATTTAAGGTTTTAGTATCAATATTCATTAGGGAGATTTTCTTTCTCTGTTTTCAACCTACTTAGTTTAGGTATCAGTACCATGTCTGTGTCATAAAAGGAATTTGGTAGGAGTTCTTCATTCCCTATTTTTTCAAATAGTTTATATAACATTGGAGTTAATTGTTCTTTAAATGTTTGGGAGAATTCACATGTAAATCTATCTGGTCCTAGGGATTTTTTCTTAGGGAGTTGATTAATAGCTTGTTCTATTTCTTTTTCTAAAATGGGACTATTTATAGAACTTAAAAGTTTTAAAAACAAATGTAAAAATTGTTTTAAGTGTAACTGGGGGAAAATAAACATTAAATAAGAAAAAAGAGAAAGTTATGGAGAAAATATTAATGATGGGAATTAAATTTTTAAAAAAATGAAACATGGATATATTTGTAGGCAACTGGGAAACAGCCAATAGAGAGAAATTGAGAAAGTGGGGATGACAGAGGAGGCAATGTATTGAAGAAAATTGGACAAAATGGAATCACTTGTGCATGTAAAGATGTTTGCCTTGGCAAAAAGAAAACTTTTTATGAAACTGGGTGAAGGAAGAAATAGATGGCTGAATGACACAAGATGAGGGTGAGGAGAAAAGAGAACGTTTTCAGCAAATGGTCTAAATTTTATCAATGAAATATAAGGCAAAGTTTTCAAATGAAAGGGTGTAAGGAGGTGACACTATGGGAAATTTGAGGAAGGATGAAATAGCAAATTGATTAAGAAGGTGTATAAGGATTGTTTTGCTGAAGGGAAGGTCTGAGTGAGATTATGTAACAGAAATCTGTAATGAACTCATTCTGCAAGATTTTGTAATTTTCTCCAGCCTCATTAAGCAGCATCAGTATTAGCAAAGGTCACCAAGTATGTGATGTCATCAGGAAGAAGTTAAGGCTCAGTCAGTGCCAGAAGACAGAAGGGATGAGAAGGAAAAATGTTTACATCTACAAAGAAAGCAAACTTATTAATTATGGACAGGTATTCCAGAGAGCCCAGAAAAAGAGAAAGGGAAATGCTGGAGGGGAATATGCTGGGAGAAAGGTTAAGGGAGATGAGAGTGAGGGAGGAGACAGCTGGGATAGAGAATGGAGTTTGTTCTGGAGGATTAGAGTCACTAGGATGAGGACACTATCAGGAGATGGTAGCATATTAATCATTGACAAACGAGTCCAGAATGCCAATTGTTGGAAAGGTCTGCTGAGAAAGGCAGGTAATTAGACTGTTCAAGGAACTTTGTCATGGCAGGTGGTGATGGTCTGCTAGTCTCACAGCAGCAGTCAGACAAAAGTGAGACTGGTATGGCTCAAGAAAGCCAGTCAGAGGTGGCAGTGGAAGGTAGGTCTCTGAAGCACAAATGCTAAATGCCAATGGTCTAAGGCTGACAAAAGGCCCTCTGAGAAACCTCAAGAGAAGGGGCCTGGAGGTGGACAGCCTGGATGTCAGGCTGGCACTGTTGACCACTCTCTCCTCCTGGAGACTTTTTTCTTTTTTTCTTTTTTTTTTTTTTTTTTAGCTGAAGCAATTGGGGTTAAGTGACTTGCCCAGGGTCACACAGATAGGAAGTGTTCAGTGTCTGAGGTCACATTTGAACTCAGGTCCTCCTGACTTCAGGGCTAGTGCTCTATCTACTGCACCAACTAGCTGCCCTGAGACTCTTTCTTCCTATGGATTTTTATGATACTAATTTCTCCTGGTTTTCCTCCTATCTATCTTCAGCCTCCTTTGCTATTCCTTAACTGTGGCTATACCTAGAGTCCCTCAGCCTTCTTGTCTTCTCTTGTCTTAATCTCTCATCAAATCATAAGCTTAACTGTCAGTTCCCTAAAGACAATAAAGTAGATAAGCATATTGTATGTTTACACATATATACACATACATACATGGTTGGTTGTTATCCTTAGTTCTTGAAAAGGACTAAAATGATATCATTATGTTGGGGTCAAAGTACAGAGTTTCTGAGTGTAGCTGATCAGATCAACATGAGCTAAGAAGGTTCTATCACAAGAAGAAATAATCCACATGAATATTTGGAGCAGAGAGGTTTCTAAATTTATGTCTCTTTTATTTATTAGATATGCTCACAGAGCACAGCACTTTTATGCCAGGAAGTCCTGTGCTGGTATCTCTTTTGTCTCACAATTGATTTCAAAATTCCTCAAGAGAATACATACCACACAGAGAAAACCCCTGTCTCTCTCCTGGATTTCAGATCTGTATCACCACTGTCTATTGGCAGTGTCTAGATGTCTTGGAAATATGTCAAATTCAGCATGTTCAAAACTAAACTCATGATTTCTCTTCACATCTTTTTCTAAACTTTGCTATTTCTGTGAAAGGTATTATTATCCTTCAAGTCTCTCAGGTTAAAATGGTCTTCATCTCCTCACTCTCCCTTATCCCACATAGCCTTTTAGTCGCCAAATCTTATAGTTTCTACCTCTGAAATATATCCTCATCTATATCTTTCTCTCTACTCCCACAACTTCCACCTTAGTTCAGACCCATATCACATCTCACCCTGGTGGCTTCTCTATCATTTTATGAGGACTCTGCTTGGAAGCAGACTGGAGTCCCTCACCACTCCAGTGGTGCCAAATTTTCTTCAAGCTGTATATCTGACCATTAGACTTCTTAATAAACTCTAGTGACTCTCTGGTGATTTTCACATAAAATCTAAGCATTTCCATTCATTTGTTAAGCCCTTCACAGCCTGATCCCAATCTATCTTTTCAGCTTCGATAGATATTACTGCCCTTCTGTCTTTCTGCCAGCCAAGCTGGTCTTCTCACACTCGGACAGCATCCTGTCTTCCGACTTTGCACTTTCTGTCCCTCATAACTGGAATATACCTCCTTCTTACCTCCTCTTCATAGAGATAGGCTCAAATACCAACTTCTGCAGGAAGGTTTTTCTCGAGCCTTCCATCTGCTGGCGTCCTCTCTTCCAAACTACCTCCTGTCACTACTTAACTTACGCAAGGTGTCTAAAAGTCTTAGCAGAGTTTTAAGTTTCATAGCTTAAATCTTTCGCTATTAGTTTAAAACTGTGCAAAACTTGAAGTATCCTGTATTTGTGCTTACTCACTTTGTACTGATAAATTCTGGATATTTATAAAGCTTCGGGTTGTCTCCTCATTTAGAGTGTAAGTTTCTTGTTTCATTCTTTGTACCTGTATCCCCAGCTTTGCAGTGTCTTACGGGTTGATTGAACAGTCTGAGCATTTGCCATTTCACAAAGCAGCAGTAAGAATCTTCCAGTGGAATTGAGATTGAAAGTATGACACAGAGGATAGATGGAATGTAGGACTTGGAGTCAGGGAAAATAATGCTGACTCAAAAAAAAGTCTGTAAAGTGTTTTGCATGCATTATCTCATTTAAGTCTTACAGCAAACTTGTGAAGCAGGAACTACAAGAATTATACCTATTTTACAGATGAGGAAACTAAGACTCGAATAATCCGAATAACTTGCCAATGGCCACATTGGTCAAGAGTGTGCTCTTTCTGACACAATAGTAACTCTGATTACTTGATCACTGCGGTTCTCCAAGAAAACCTGGCTTCAAATGCCATTCTAATCTTAACTTTCTGTGACCACTTCACTGCTCTCTGCCTCAGTTTCTTCATCTGTAAAATGGATACCTGTAATACCTGCCATTCCCTCCTGGCTGTGAGAACCTCATTAACTCTTCTGCCACCCACCGGACCTTTGCTTTCTGTGATTACAACTGGGAATGTAACAGGGATCAATTACATTTATTTGTCAATTATTATTATTCAAAATTAATTTTGGAAGGGGGATTCGAACCTATGATCGCTGTCACAAGGTGACCGCCGAGAAGAGGCTTTTTAAGAAGCATCTCGTGACCCGACTTTCATCAATTGCAAATCAACCGAGTGAAACAAGAAAGACAAGCGGGTTGGAGCTCACTGAAGCGGAAGGGGGCGTGGTATATGCCCTCTCCTAAGATGGCCTCCGAATCCGCCCATCATTCCCGCTCTTGAGCCCGCCCTCGAATTCACCTCTTCCATACTGAGTAGAGACTCCAGCACGCCATTGGTCAAATTATCTGTCACTCAGCCC